>NC_092685.1:24126648-25326648 GCF_964275005.1 Diadema setosum
GTGAGACACAACTCCTTGAGTTCGCCCATGAGCTATTCAACAACATGGGTTGGGGCAAGCAGACTGACATCCTAATATTGGACTTCACCAAAGCCTTCGATCGTGGTGTCAACCACTCCCTGCTCGTCCATAAGCTTCAACAAGAGACCCGCGGGTCTAGCGCTCACCTGAGTATCGCAAGTTCACCTTTCACGCAGTCACTAATCTAAATTATTCACACCTATTCACAGCTATTATTCACAGGGATGCTACCTGCCAAGTTTGACGAAAATGCATCATGAGGTTTTCATGAAGAAAATGAAAATGTACAATTCAGGTCCCCATTTGGACCTTCCCAACCAACCCCCCCCCCCCCCCCCCCCCCCCCGGCCCCAAGAGGGGCACCCCTTGATCTCCTATGAACAAACTTGAAAATACAGTCATTAATGTACTCACTCATAGTATTAACTTTATAGCTCTATCACTTCTGGTTCTGGAGAAGAAGATTTTTACAGATTCCTTAATTTTGGGGCGTTTGGGCCCCCTGGGGGCCCCCTGGGTGGGGCATGGTGCCCATTTTAACAAATTGAGTTCCTAACCCCCTAGGGATGCTACCTGCCAAGTTTGGTGAAAATGGGTAATGGGGTTCTCAAGAAGAAGATGAAAATGTACAATTTAGGCCCCATTAGAACCCTTCCCCACCCCCCTCCCCTGGGTCCCAAGGGGGGCACCCCTGATTTTGCCATGAACAAACTTGAAACTACAGTCATCAATGTACTAACTCATAGTATTGATTTAGCTCTATCACTTCTGGTTCTAGAGAAGAAGATTTTTACAGATTCCTTAATTTTGGGGGGTTTGGGCCCCCCTGGGGGCCCCCTGGGTGGGGCATGGTGCCCATTTTAACAAATTGAGTTCCTAACCCCCTAGGGATGCTACCTGCTAAGTTTGATGAAAATCGGTCTTGGGGTTTTCAAGAAGAAGATGAAAATGTAAAAAGTTTACGCACGACGCACAACGCACGCCGGACGCCGGACGAAGGGCGATCGCAATAGCTCACTTGAGCCTTTGGCTCAGGTGAGCTAATAATATGGGATTCAAGGATCCATTGCTCTCTGGATCTCAGATTTCCTTGAAGGCAGGCGACAGGCAGTCGTGATCAATTAATGGTAAAAGATCGGAATTTGTAGACGTCCAATCAGGAGTCCCACAAGGCAGTGTACTGGGTCCATGCTAGCCTTTTGTCAAGGCCCTCTCGCTGTATGGTAAAGAGAGCCCAGCTGAGTGGGGTTGCGCGAGGGCCTTTTGAGATCTGCTTCGCATCCTTTTGTTAGCCCTTTGAATTACCGACTTTTGCTCCCCGATTTCGGGAGCAAAAGTCGACGACCAATCAGCGTGTCTGTCTGCTCGAACCCGATTTGAATAGAGCGAATGCACGCCGCAGACCTCACAGAACTCTATACACACAGAGTGTGTAGAGTTCTGTGGCAGACCTCCGCGGGCGGTCAGTGATGCATGCGAACATTGCAGGCATGACAACACCGAGGCTGAGGATGCGGGGAGCGCGCCACTCCATTGGTTGACCGGAACCCGTTAAAATGAGTATTCAGAAGGGTTCACGTTCATGAATAATAATGTGTAAAGCAGATCTCAAAAGGCCCTCGCGCTGGCGCGCTCGGCTGGGCTCGCTTCGCTCGCCCATTACAGCGAGAGGGCCTTGACAAAAGGCTAGGTCCATGCCTGTTCTTGGTGTACATTAACGACATGCCCGACCTGCTTACCTCCTCTGTCAGACTGTTTGTAGACGACACAGCAGTGTACGACATAAAAGTCACCTCGCCTGAGGATCAGACCCAACTACAGTACAACCTAGATCAACTCGTGGTGTGGGAGAAAATATGGGACATGCTTTTCCACCCAGGGAAATGTGCTGTTCTCCCTGTTACCCAAAGGAAGAAACTACTTCACCCAGAGTACAGGGGTACCATCTCCATGAGCATTTAAACTTGAGGTCACTATTAAGAGTGTGAAATACCTGGGAGTCACACTCAGCTCTGATCTCAGCTGGACCGAACACATCTCCAATGTGTGCGTCAAAGCTAATAAGACCCTAGGCTTCATGAGACGCAACCTGAAAATCTCCTCCCAGAGGATCAAGGAGACGGCATACATGACCTACGTAAGACCGACAATGGAATACGCCACCACTATATGGGATCCCCATGCACACTAGGCTATAAAACTGCTGGAAGCCGTACAGCGATGTGCAACTCGTTTCGTCATGAGGCGCTATCACAACACCTCAAGCGTATCAACAATGCTGGAAGAGCTGCAGTGGCCCTCCCTCGAAAACAGACGACGAACTGCCTGCTTGTCTATGCTGTACAAGATTCAGCATGACCTTGCCTGTGTGGACAACATAAAGACTCAACAAGATATGAAACTCGTCACTTTTAAAGACGAGTTAGGTGATACGCCTGGGGGGGGGGGGGGGGGGTCATCAGATATCGGTCACGGGTGATCGACAAAGAAAATGATGTTAAATAGTGACTTGAAGTAATACTGAGAAACATTCGTGAAGTCCAGTTCTTTAAACAGTCCTACATAATTCAGATCACATTGCTTCTGTCATGCAACCAAGTAGAAATTACACGCGAGTGTCGGCGTGTGCAAGTAAGTCGATTTGACAGGCTATGTAACTGAATATCTACCAATAGGTTTTCAAAATGTAAAAGAACAAACAAACAAGCAAACCAGAAATCAAACATGGCGATAAAGTCTTTTAAGAGTCACCTTCACTTTAACATAACTTGTATTTTCAAATATGAACTTTGACCATTATTTGCATAACCAAGAAGGCTATGTCTCATCTCGTTGTCATTTTATATGATCAGTTTGACACAACCTATAAGCCTGCAAAATTTTGCAGCAGTCGAAGCAATGTGGTCTCCAACACAAAACAAAGGGATATTGTGTGTGTGTGTGTGTGTGTGTGTGCGTATGGGTGCGTTTACATGAGAACGTGATTGCTACATGGACGAAGGTGTAATTGCTCCATTGAAGAAAAAAAAAGTAAAAGACAGAAGAATATTGTTTCGTGTTCTTGTGAGATTCGAACCCATACATGTGCAACATTCAAGTCTCTTGCGCCAGAGACGTCGCCTTTAACCTCTCAGCTATACGTCTAACGAGAAAATATGAGGAACGTAAGCTTATATGTGAAAGATAAATCAGGAATCGTTTTGTCCACATTCCATTCTCATTTTCAGTTGTAAGCTGCAAAATTGTCAACCTGATGAGGAGATTTGAAAAAATAAAATGCATGATTACTGCAGCTTATTGTCTCAGCTACAACATACTTAACCCTAAAGGGGCCGGGCTTTTTTGCCTATGCTCAGACGGGGGATGGATTCCACCCCCCCCCCCCCCCCCCCCCCCCCGAGATCTCGGCCATCGGTGGTGCGATCGTGATGAAATTTTGCATGCGTGAGACCCGCGTCATAATCTACAAGATTGTGTCATCAGATTTTTTGAAACAATCAATTTCTAATTTTGATTAATTAATTATGCAAATTAAGCTCAAGATCATATCTTAGCCTAATTAAAAGCATTGAGAGTCTAATTTTTGATCTGTAAATCTGTTTTAGCATATTCAACAATTGTACATCACAAAAACTTCCAAAACTCATTTCAGTTCTTATGTATTTTATTGCTTTCAGAATTTCTTATGTATTTCTTTGTTTTTCAACTTTTGTTTTTTTCTTTGTTTTTTCATTGGAAATTGTCACTGACCACTTTTCTACCATAATTAGCACAAAACTAATCAATGAAAGTGATTAATTGTAAAAATAATCAGGTTTTTATGACTTTCATGACAGAGCACTGTTTTCCATAGGAAATGTACACAAAATCACAAAATTGTGCCCGTTTTGGGGCGACATTCCGTTACAAAAATGGGCGTGGCTTCGCAAAAGTATGCGTGGACGTCGCAAATTTGGTCTCAAAAGTTGCGCGAGACTTGAACAAACAAAGTCAAGAAGCCTCGCGATGAGGCCTTCTCGCGTTACAGCATTATAGCGCGAAACGTCGAGGGGGGGCGGATTCCGCCCCCCGGCCCTTTTAGGGTTAAGTTTCAGAGGAAATGGAGCAAAATTAGCTGAGGTAAAGGTGCTTGAACATTATCAAGTCAATGCATGGTTTAAAAAATAATCACCTCCCATAGACATATTCAACATCCACATCAGTCAAAAAAATTGAATTTTCATGTTGGTTGCGCGAAAACGTGCGGATGGACGCGCACACGCGGAATTTTTTGAAACACTTAAAATTGTCTGAAACTTCGAGAAAACCGGTAGGGAAGTCGTTTTGAGCATTTTAAATTTTTGACGCGCGTGTAAGCACACGTCATGGTGACCTGGGTAATTAGCATAGTACAGGACGATCAGACGTGACTTGAACTTTATGTCTACCGAAAATGGTAAAGAAATGTGTATGCGAAGTTATGATCGATCATTAAAAATCACAAAATGGCGGCTAGATGACGTCACAGATAAGTTATCGTCATGAAAATGTTACTGTGCTGAGATATTGTCACGAGACATGATGACTGAAAATTTCATGTTAACTGGTCAAGTCATTATTGAGATATTAATTTTGTTCACAAAATTCGGCAGAAACGAATGGGAATTTCCATTTACACAGCCCTGTCGCTGTACACAAGTGTAAGTCTAGCGCTAGCGCACGGCGTCTGGTCGGGCTAGGGAATTTCGAGCAAACACAATAGGTGATACGCCGTTAGCGTATCACCCAAATTACACCCACCAAGGAGGTTTAAGAGATGGAGTTCCAACTGGCTGCAATTATTCAAACAGTTGTCACTTTTCTATTGATGTACAAAAGAATTCCACAGGTGCATCTGTGCCTTTGGTGGCGGGGTTTGATGCCGCCGTCTTGCTGAGCAATCTGAAGATTCATTTTGAACGTGAACTTAATGTTGGCTATATTTTGCTTGTTTATAATAAATGAAACGAAATCTCACTTAATGATAAAGCTCATTAAACAAAGGTCAATCCCTTCAAGAAATATGTGCAAAAGTGTAAATCAGAGCTGTATCATGTGAAAGTGTTTAAAACTGTACCCTCCCGGAAAGCCGATTTTATCACTTTTCCACTTAATTCCTCCAAATAAAACTGATATGGAATAATCTTCGAGTATAATTCTATATTAATAGATATATCAGATTAGTGGCCGGGCACGGCCAGTCGAGTAATTTTCATTTTCATTTCATCATTTTTTGCGCAATTTCTATTCGCGCATCCCTGTGTCTTTACCATTATATACCACCTATCTTTTATAAGTAGGGATGGCAAAAAGTAATTACCATCACAAAGACATATTTTCGTTAGAAAGTGGCTGATGATTATGCAATGAGACATGAGTCAATCGTCTTCCTGTCTGCACGGCAGATCCAGTTTGCCACATGCTTCAAATACTTTCGAGTGGCGGCATCAAACGTGACTTCAAAGGAAATACGACAGTTGTGACTCCATTCTCTTGAACCTCCTTGCACCCACTCACATTAAGACAAAGGGGACATAATCAACAGCTAGTCATCCCTGAGTGCAGAACCAGCCTGGGCCTCGCCTCGAGACAGTCTATAATCCAAGCATCAAATTCTTTATTAATTTATTACTTATTATCCTTTATTTCAATGAATGAATGAACTTTTATTATTTCTTGGGATTATCTATTATTCAACGAAACAAATTATATTGCTGTTAAACTAAAAATTTACTGCACCATGAAATACCGACCTACCTGACAAAGTGACAGAATAATCAGCATGTTGATTGCGGTCACTCACCAGAAAGAAGAAGAAGATGATATGCTAGAAACTGATGGCAGTGATGCCGTGATGATGCCTGATGTAATTCATGGGCCATATAGGTTTAAAAAAGGCAGAGAAAATGTGGACTCTTGCAGCAACAGGTTAACTTGATATAAAATTATTGATCCTCTTGCAGTGTAGGCCTTTGTGACATACCCTTTGCACTCACTCTGTCGACTTCTGGACCATTATGCTATGGAGACCTTCTCGCTCCCGAATCGGCTTGAACGTTCTGCAGCTCGAACGATTGCGACGGTGCCGGTGACGGACAGCTTTGTTGATAGCTCCAGCCTGCCGGTGGTGCAGTGGCACTGCCGCATGTTGTATGCCGGTACTTCTCGGGTATCAGCGTCTTTCTGCTACGCACGCACAGCTCAGTGCAGTGCTACAGATACAGTATAATATGTTTTGCTTGCAGGATTACGCAATGCCAAGAAGGGCTGAAGTTATCGCTAAATTTTGCTAGCTCTGAGCAACGATACTTGCGGTGTAAACATGCCTTTCTTCCCTAAACCGCTCCTCCACCCTCCACACACTACGCGTTGTGAGATTCAAATTATTTTTTTTTTTTTGCAGACAGAGACTCCAACTCTCCCGTTTTCGACGGGAGATCTCCCGCCGAAAGCCCATTTTTGCAAAATCTCCCGTTCTCCCGTTTGAGATTTGATTTTTCCCGCCCTGGCTCTGTGTCTCCCGGTGGAAAGGATTTCTTTATTGCTATTGTATGTTGAAAAAGTAAGCCTTATAGCACCAGAGAACATCTAGAACCCTAGGAACTTCGCGCTTCGCACACATCAACTTGGAGTCTCCCGTTTGCTAGGGGTTTCGGGCGGGAGAATCTCCAGATCAGAAGGTGCTTGGGGTTGGAGTCTCTGTGCAGATGGTCTCTTGAAACAAGATTACAATGCCAATACTTAACAGTAATGACAATAATAATAATAATAATAATAATAATAATAATAATAATAATAATAATAATAATAATAATAATAATAATAATAATAATAATAATAATAATAATAATAATAATAATAAATAATAATGAAAATATGATACTGAAACAAAGATTTACAGATGAAGAGTTTATTTGCAAAAACCGATAAGTCCATTTTTGAAGATTTTGAAGTACGGTCTCTATCATGAAGTACAAAATAGTACCTTTCAAATGATATATTGGTCACTACATAGGTACATTTTTCGAAATTATGGTCAAAAGAACCAAAAATTTTCTTATTATTCTCTTTATTTTTTTTTTACCCTTAATCGCAAATATCTCCATTTGGCAAATATGGACTTATCGGTTTTTGCAAACAAACTCTTCAGATGATGTCAGTGGCGGAACCTTGGTTTGGAAGGTTGTTTGGGTGTATATGAAAGTCATCTGAAGACAAATAGAAACAATTTACAAGACAATTAGGTATGCCACATAACTCTTTTTTTATATAGATTTTTTTTTTTTTGCCACAAAAGTGATCTTCACTCAGCGTATTATGGCTCAATATGATGTCAACGTGCATTTGCTCTACTATAGTAGTCCCTTTAACTTACAAACCTGGGAAATTTAGCAGAAAATTTTGTCGCATTGCCCTAATTGTATGGCAATGTTGAATCTAATTGCATATCTTTTATTGGAGATAGCAGAGATAGAATCACTTGAGTGGATCTAATATTTACTAGTATAATTTCCATACACAAACCATTTTATAGTCTTTTAATCAATCCTTTGAATCTGCTTATAAGTGTCCTGCGGCTAATTTGAGTTTTAGCTGTAAAACTTTTCATGATATCCTGTCACAGACGTGAATGAAACCACTAAGGCACTCAAAAGAAGTTTTTATTTCATTCCCCTTAAAAATACTAATCATCGGTATAGTGCCGAACCAACCACAAAAGTATCATTCTTGGACTGGCTTAAAATTCATGATTCTCAAACTTTCTTTTTTTTTTCTCTCAATTAATGTACACAGGTACAATTCAAACATAAGCAGCAATCGCACTTTCCTGTCAATTTTTCATGTTGCTTATTTAGTTTGTGTATATTGTGGAAACTGTGGACAAATTCTAGTGGTCATTTGGGTGCATAGCTTGTGACCCCGACTTTGAGGCATGAGTGGAATGCAGTAAGCAAAGAAATCTTCGTCAGTATTATTGCAAACTTTCCACTGACCATGTCCTTGAGTCAAAAAGTTGGACTTGATGCCAATGCCAAATTTATGATTCTAAAACTTTCGTTATACTCTTTCTCCCACGATGCACACATGGGCAGGCTACAAGTCAAACCTATACAATTTCACTTTCCTGTTAATTTTTGTTCCTTTTGTGTATAATATTTGCTCTCCCCTCATAATACTGAATATGAAATTTAGGAGTCATGATGTTGACATAGAAACTCGTATAACAATGATCATTGCCAACATCATCCATGTATTGTGTGTGTGTGTGTGTGTGTGTGTGTGTGTGTGTGTGTGTGTGTGTCTGTGTGTGTGTGTATGTGTGTGTATGTGGCATGGAAGTCGGATATGGTGTTTTGATAAAAAGAGAGTCACAGTAATGTTTACATAATTATGAAGTCTATAGATTGCCAGAATGAGTTAACTTCATCTAATTGTAGATAATTTTTTCCAATCACCGATGTAGCCAGGATTTGATCTTGGGGGGGGGGGGGGGGGGGCGGTTCTATATGGGAGGGAACCGCCCCCCTCTCCCGCAGTAAGAACATTTTGCATTTTGATGTTGTCAATTTGATGGATGATTTTGCGTGTTTTATCGACTTGAAACAGTCCCATAAGCAGCAGAATTTTAATGTAGATTTATTATTGAACAATTTGCCTATAGAGTGGTATCATTTAGATAAACATCTTGTATTAATACACTTACAATGAATATAATGAACGCTGGCTGTTAAGTAAACAGAAAAAGCATAATAATATTATGAACACGCGAGCGTGTGGGAGAGGGGTATTTCTCCTCCCACGCGAGGGTGATTTTTCATTTTCAGATCTGAAATTCAGCGATCTGGTACAAACTTTTGGTGAAATACTTAGAATGTTGTTTTTTTTTGTTGTTGTTGTTGCAGCAAAACAAAAAAAGAGATGGAAATAAAAAGGGTTTTTTTTTCAGAGAAGTGTTAATAGCTAAATCAAGGAATTGAGCTCTTATTCCGCGTATTCATCATCACTGTGTATGTATAATAAGGTCTAATAAAGTGGGGAGTGTGTTATGGGAGGGGGATGCCCCCTCCCGCTCGACGGAGCTTTTGCGTTTTTATAGAATTGAAATAAAGCGATCCGAAGCACACTTTTTGTGGAAAATTCGGAAATTATCATTCCCTATATGAAGAACTAAGCAATGAGAGGGTGGCAAGATATACCTCTCCCATATATTCGAGGGTTGGAATATTTTGAAAGCAAGTCTGTGGAGATGACAAAGCACGAGGATGTCGGAGGTGATGAGACTTATCGATATTCTCCTTCCTGCACGAAGGAGATTCTGTATTTTATGATTGCAGTTAAACATTCTGGTGCACACACTTTGTGGTATTTGGAAATTTGTCTATCTTCAAAGTGCAGTCATACTGGTGTACGGGGGGGGGGGGGCGATCAGGGAGAAGGTGTGATGGGAGAGTAACCCCACCCTTCCCGTACGAGGGAGTCTTTTAAAGTTGAAATTGAGATAATACGCATATTGAATGATGGAATATTTGGGAAATTGTCAAGAAAAATGTTCTAGATCTGTATGGGGAACTGAGCGAGGAAAGGGTTGATTAAAATGGGATATTTCCCTTGTAAAATAATGAGGGAACTTTTGAGTTTTCGGAATTTAAGTGATAGGTCTTGTACACTCAGAATTTTTTTGACAATCTGAAAACTGTATATATCGGCTATGATAGGGGAAAGGCACAGAGGGGGAGGGTTTTGGAGGGCCGGGGTATACCCCTCCAAAGCATTAGAGATTTCGCAATTTTAGAATTGAAATTCAACAATCTGGTGCACACTTTGACGGAAATATTGAAAAAAAAAAATAATATGATCTCACACGTATATAGGACCTACTTGATAAAAGGTTGAAAGGGAGATCCGAGTCATGCACATACTTATACAGTAGAGGCCTATACATACAATTTTCATTTTTTCCGCCTTCCAAATCCTCGATCCAAATCTTAGGGGCGCGGGGCGACCGCCCCATCGCCCCTCCCCCCTTGACTACGCCGGTGTTTGCAATTAAAACTGCTAAAAAAATAATTAATAAATATAAATAAAAAATATTTATAAAATATGATATATTATTGATTGAAAAATTAAGAATATTCCTTCTTATCTGATGTTCATATCTTTTTTGTCGAAAAATGAAATAAAACATTGAATTGAATTGAAATTGAATTATATGCAACAGGTGAGTATCACTGGAAAGCCATTATACCCCACATGTTTATTTACTCTATAAACTTTATCCAATTCGTTTCACTTCAATAAAAAAAAAAAAAAAAACACTTAAAATTCAATCCCCCGTTTTGCAATCAAACTCTATGAATATCAAATGTTATGTTTACATTTAAAGGCCTATCATATGCTGTATGTAAAATACTTTTTTGCGTTATCTGTTTGTTCGGTCTGACATTTGTTTCTGTAAAAGACAATAGTTTGTAAGAGTATATAGGCCTACGCTAAAGACAAAAATATCCATGCACGTTTGAGTTCTGAAAGTGGAGGTATAACTGTTCTTTTCGCGTACAGATTATTATTTTCGGGAATGAGGAGGTCTGGGACATTTTTGCGAGATGTTGTTCAATTGCGAATTGAAACCGAGGCTATCGTAAGTGTACTATTAGTCTCGCGAATGGCGACATTTTTGCATGATGTTAAATTCCTGGTCCAACAGTGATTTGTGAATTTGAGAAAATTAAGCCCTCGCGAAACAGCTACATACAGAAATGAACGCAAGAGTGAAAAACGGGTTCACAACCCGAATGCACACGAAGAATCGATAGCGCGGATCGTTCTGCGCAACATCAAAATATTGCCCGTAACTTCAACTCGACGTACCGTCACGTACGTACCGGCGCGGCGGCGGCGCACGCATGCATTATTTTATCGGAAACTGAAGGCAACTGTACTCTCGAGACGACCGGGCAGGGCATAGGGACAGTTTTGTCACGGATTAAAAGTTGACTGTAACATTCTATAACTGAATAGTTAATTCCACGATTTTCATCATGGGTTCTAGAACGTCTTCCCTTCTACAACAAGAAGAAATCGACCAAATTCAACAGGAAACTGGATGTATGTATAACCCGAATTCACACTGTCCTGCATGATCACTTGCGTGTTTTATTGCAGCTAACGAGCTAGCTGCCAGCCGCTCGGCTCTTGGCCCCGTAGACATCGACTGTATCGAGTAGACCATTAAAATTTATAGTGTCTAGACAAAAGACATTAGTAACTGTGTCAGACATAGGTGTCTAGTATAAACCTCTGGCTCTAATCTCTATTTACATCTTAAAATTGAAATACACTGACTTATTACACTTTGTTACAGGTAGGCCCCCCTAATTAAATTCATGTCGTTTAATACACTGTGAGGACGAGACAGAAAATCCATCTGTCTCAGTGTGTCTGGAGATTTTTACTTGTATAAAAGTAGAATAATATAGATATTCTAGAATGTTTAAAACATTTTTACCCCCGCCAAGGGAGGAGGTTATGTTTTCCTCATGCTTAGCGTTGGTTTGTTATTGTTTATTTGTTTGTTTGCCTGTGTGCAAAATCACTCAAAAAGTTCTAAACGGATATGGATCAAACTTACTGGTACACAAACAGGAAAGGTTGAGAATGACACAAGTAGCAGATGATTCAATTTTGGTAGTAATTCAGGAATTGACTTTACATCCACGAACACATCCATTCCGAGATAATTTTCTCTGAGATGACATGTATCAGTGGCATTCTTTTGGACATGCACATACGCAGAAATTACTGAGACAGATAAGTACATGCAACGCACAAATTGGAGTCAATAGGAAAACAATCCATGACTGAGTCTATGCGGGAACACATTCAGACTAGAACGTCTGTGATATGTTTAGAATTTACATGAAAACATTGAAGTAAGCAAAATTGATTGATGTTTTATCACAAATTAGAACAAATTATCTCCTATCTTGATTTCTTGCTGACTGATGTTGGGATTGTTAAGTCATTTTAGAGATCCTATGTTATAAATGCATTAACTTGACTACAAAGTGTCTCATTTGGCATTAATTCAGATCCTACAGTATATAAATGGTGGCAAGGTTTAATACCAAATGTGTATTTGTAAGTTTCATGGTCTCTGTATTAACTACTTTCGGCAGTGAATTTCTCCACACATTTGTTGGATCTTCCAAGTAGCATTAGTTTGCTTTCAGTCATTTGTGCTGTACTGAGTAAGTAAAGATATCCTTCAAATGACTGTCATTCATTGCCACACAACAGTAACTGATTATCATCAGCCAACTCTGCTTCATGCATTTGTCCCTTACAGTTTCGCCGAAGCAGATTGTTCGGTTGTACAGCCGCTTCACCAATCTAGACAAGAGCGACAGTGGATTTTTGAGGTAAGTAGTTTCCGTCTGACTTGTGTGGCACACTTAAGAATCCATAGTGGAGATTTGATATTGTTAGTGGAGCCAAAAGAAATAGTGCAAAACTCTTTGTAATGGTTTCTTTTGCAGTAGCCTATTGGGTCCGATAATTACACCGTGTAATATTAACGTAAGGATTTATGCTGATCATGTAGCAAGCAAAGTCTCAAAGGTTGACACTTACCTGGTATGTGGTTGGGTAAGCTCTGGTGAAGGTCAAAGGTCCATGTGAAAGTTTTAAATCTTGACATTTGGCAGAATCCAGTAAAATGTGACAATTAATGCTGACAGAGTATTGCATAAAAAGTGGTTTGTAGCTGGACTAACCAAAGCTCAGAGATCAAGGCCCTTGTTGTATTCTAAGATTTCACTGTTTAAAACATAAACCATGGAGCTTCTAATCAGACTCCATTCCAGTCCAGTTTTCAATCCTGTGACAGGAAAATGACAAGAAAATGACAAGAAACTGTTTGCACTGTGAAGATTCATTGAATGTTGTGACACACACTTTGTACTGTAGGACCAGTGGCATTATTCAAGGAGAAACAATGACAAAAATCATAAGTTTACATAAAATGTTGATCTAATTAAATAAAAACTCAAATTCTCTTGTCACTTCTGACAAGGTGAAAGTTTGCATTATGAACTATACAATATTGCATTTTCTTGTCAAATATTTTTTTTTTTCTGTAGCTGAGAGTTACACTAAGTTTCACCAACTACATACCAACCTACTACATACACCATACTCCTTCTTTTAAATCCAGACTGTATGGTTGTGGATACGAAACATTGACAGTATGCGTCAGTTTGTTTGGTAGAGCTGCTACTACCAAGCACACAAACCTGTGATCTGATGTGTGATACGAGTAGCTTGTCATTTTGTACATCCTGGAAGAGTGGTAATACGGAATATAAAAAAGTGAACATAATATTATCCAGGAAATAAGGTGAAATACAGTGCAGGTGTAGGTGACTTATCGTATTAATCATTATTATGCCACAAGTGTGCAGTGTCACTCTGCCAAAATAAAACATGTAAAGCCTTCATCATGCTATTTCTTGCAACACTTCGTTTTGCACATCAAACTAGCGCAAGTAGATGCATGTAGCTAGCATGCCTGTGATATCATTAATATACATATTGTATTGGGCAGTGTAATGCAGCCTCTTTAATATCTTCGGAGATTGCAAAGGAACACTTACATTGTAGTAGATTACTGTACATATATTTCCATTTCAGCTTGCTGACAAATCATCTAAATGCAGTATATCATGAAACCACTAACAGTTTAAGATCAGAAATTGTTTGTGAAAACCCAAAACTTCAGGACACTTAACATCTAGAGCAATTTAGTGATGTCAGTAAAAAAAAAAAAGCACCTCCTCTCTTCCGATTTCCCCCTTGCACCAAAAACAATTGAAACCTCTTTGCTTTTTGTATGAGGAGAACCAATGTTGTACCCATGTGGACAGATATAATCGTAGTTGAATGAATGAAGTAAATGTAGAAAAAAAAAGAGAGATACTGTAAAGGTGTAGTCTGATCTAGATAATGCCTACCCAGAGCCTGCAGGCTAAAGTGGAGTGTGCAACCACACATTGCCATATCAGTATCTTTCTTTCTTGTTTTTTTTTTTGCATCCAAAAGTCCATCTTCCAGAGGCATTTGATTTTTTTTTTTTTTAAGCCCAAAGTAAGAAAAAAACAAAACCACCCAAAACACTGTCCATTCGTTTGAATCATTGCAATTTTACTTGTACCTATACTGTAAGGAAGATCCTCTGTAACTCCCTGTGTATGGTTGAGGGGTCTAGATATCGCGCACGAAAATTTGAAATGCTCTTATAATAGAAGTTATTCCATAATCGTACCTGAATTTCTCAATGAATATCACGAAAATGCAGAAAAATCACCTCCCAGAATCTCCTGATGATACGATGACGGAGTAGTGCGCTGTCGCCGTTTGTATATGTCGGACTTTTTTTTATGCGTTCTATTTCTCGGGGTATGTAAAGATCGCGCAGCTGCCCTCTGTAGTTTCATGCGTGAAAGTGTCTGCCCCTCTGCGGCTGTAACGTGCTCCGGCTTTCGTATAATGATAATAATAACTAGACTTGGAATTTGTCAAGACTGACAAATTAGGTGATCCGATCTCTTCGGAAATCAATGATTTTAGGCCCGATCCCAATAGGCATGACCAAACAGGTTTCATCTTGTTAAAAGGGACATTGGCCGTGTGATGTTTGGATTCTCATTTAGAAAAGGGAGTCAGACCTGTCATCTATGGTACACAATTCCGTATACACTAAGATACAGAATAAAGTATATTTGATCTTTGACCCCACTTTGCACAGACAAGATGGCGTCTGAGCAAAAAGTGGTTATCTTGTAAAATGATCCCCGTAATATGGTCTTTACGTGTGCAAAATATGGGAAAGATAGGACATGTATTCACCAAGATACAGGATGAACCATTTATGACCTTTGACCCTAATTTACATACACAAGATGGCGTCTGATCAAGTACTTGTTATTTTATGAAATAATATACGTGACATTAACTAAACATGTGCAAAATATGGGGGTGATTGGGCCTGTATTTCTTGAGTTATTGCAAAGAAAGTTGCAGAAAGAAAGAAATATCTCAATACATCGAAGATAAGCTTTAATTTCAACCAAGTTTTTTAATGTGATCCTGACATCGTATGAAAAAATGGAGGACACATTGGCGATAGCCCAAAGTCTCAGCTACAACATATTAAAATCTGGGAGAAATTCACCGTAGTGTAAGTGAGCTAGTGCTCGATAAAGGTAGTCATGTCGATTTTCATTCCAAGAAAAACTGCACTCCCATAGAGATAACACGTAAACTGGTGAAATTTGACAACATTACTTTCAATCCGTTTTTACGAGGTGATAACGTCATCCAGTCAAAATTTTGTAGGTATATTTTTAAAAGAACATTAAATAAGCTACAACATACTGAAATCTGGGAGAAAATTAACAAAGGATAAGTGAGATACGCTCGAGTGAACTTGAAATTTGATGACCTCATTTTGAAAATTTATTTCTTTTTATTTTATTAAGAAATCTGATATCTTTTAATCATTTTTTCAGCATCGCCAACCCATGAAATGACATGTACAAATCATCAGCTTTCAGAATACGTAAAGAAAATGGGGGGTCACCGTACATCCTGACGAGTAAAATCGCATTTAAAATTGGCGGTTTTTTGGCATAGTTGCACTGTATATCGCCATTGACGCGCGCGCGGAATTTCAACTTTGACGGGCCTGTATGACGTCATATTGAGTCGGATTGACTTGAAACTTGGTAGAAATATTCCTTGACATTTTAGACACCCGATTTGTGTGAAAAAACGGGAAATTTCTATTGCATATGAGCTGTGCGTGTGTATAAGTGCGCGCGCGTACGCGTCCGTCCGATTTTTTCAATTTTTCAAAAAATGCTCCAAATGGTCTGAAACGTGGGCAAAAAAATTTTGAGCTCGATTTGAGCATACAAATATTTCAACGCGCGCGTACGCGCACGTTTTAATTGTACACATAAATTTTGAGAACATGAGTAGAATCAGCTTGATTTGAAGTATATCTCACGTAAATTGCATTGAAAAATTCCATTTCATTCATGAGATATGAATGAGAATGTCTTTTCATATAATGACGTCATAGTGACGTCACGGTCGACTGATCACTATGATTTTATTAGATCTGTCGTCTTCGGGACATGATACATATATGGTATAATTTTGACATTGATAGGATGAGGACTTTCTGAGCTAACCTCTACACAACATTTGAGGAGAAAGAACTTTTTTTGTGACAACGAGAAGTTTAACACTAGACTTGGAATTTGTCAAGACTGACAAATTAGGTGATCCGATCTTTTGAAAATCAGTGGTTTGAGTTTTGATCCCAATATAGGCATGACTATACAGGTTTCATCTGTGTTTAGGGATATTGGCTGTGTGATGTTTGGATACTGATTTTGAAAAGGGAGTCAGTTCTGCCATCTATGGTACCAAATTCCGTTCACACTATAACGAGGATACAGAATGAAGTATATTTGATCATTGAGCCCACTTTGCACAGCCAAGATGGCATCTGAACAAAAAGTGATTACTTTGTGAAATGATCGATGTGACATGGTCTTTGCGTGTGCAACATATGGGAGAGATAGGACATGTATTGACTAAAATACAGGATGAAACATTTATGATCTTTGACCCTTATTTACATGTCAAGACGGTGTCTGATCAAGTAGTTGTTATTTTATGAAATAATGTACGTACCATGAACTAAACATGTGCAAAATATGGGGGTGATAGGGGCTATTCTTCTTGAGTTATTGCAAAGAAAATTGGAGAAAGAAAGAAATATGAAAATACATCGAAGATAACCTTTAATTTTAACCACGTTTTTGGACGTGATCCCGACACCGTATGAAAAACAAAGGGGACACGTACGATAGCGCAAAGTCTCAGCTACAACATATTAAAATCTAGGAGAAATTCACCGAAGGGTAAGTGAGCTAGTACTCTTTTCGAAAATCAATGATTTGAGTCCTGATCCCAATAGGCATGACCGTAAAGGTTTCATCTGTGGTTATTGACATTGGCCATGTGATATTTGGATTCTCATTCAGAAAAGAGAGTCAGGTCTGCCATCTTTGGTACCAAAGTCGGTATACACTATAACGAAGATACATAATGAAGTATATTTGACCATTGACCCTGTACTTTGCACAGCTAAAATGGCATCTAAGAAAAAACTGGTTATTTTGTGAAATGATCTTGGTAACGTGGTCTTTGTGTGTGCGAAATATTGGAAAGATAGGACATGTATTCTCCAAGATACAGGATGATAAATTTATGACCTTTGACCCTAATTTACCTACCCAAGATGGTGTTCGATCAAGTAGTTGTGACCTTATAAAATAATGTACGTCACATGAACTAAACATGTTCAAAATATGGGGGGTACTAGGGAATGTCTTTCATGTGTTATTGCAAAGAAATGTGCAAAAAGAAAGAAATATGAAAATACATCGAAGCTAAGCTTTAATTTAAGCGAAGTTTTTCGACGTGATTTCGACGTCGTATGAAAAAAAAAAAAAACGGAGGACACATTACCGATAGCGCAAAGTCTCAGCTAACACATTAAAATCTGGGAGAAATTCACCGTAGGATAAGTTAGATAGTGCTCGATAAAGACAGTCATGTTGATTTTCATTTCAAGAAAAACTGCACTCCTATATAGAGATAACTCGCAAATGGATCAAATTTGACGAGGTTACCTTCAATCTATTTTTACGAGGTGAAGACTTCATCCAGCGAAATTTTGGATTGATTAAAACTGATAGAGTATTAAATAAGCTACAGCATACTGAAATCTGGGTGAAAATTGACTAAGGATAAGTGAGATACGCTCGAGTAAACTTGAAATTTGATGACGTCATTTTGAAAATTGACTTGTTTTGATTTATTAAGAAATTTGATATCTTTTCATCATTTTTCCAGCATTGCCAACCCATGAAATGACATGTACAACTCATCAGCTTTCAGAATATGTCAAGAAAATGGGGGGTCACCGTCCATCCTGACGAGTAAAATCGGATTTAAAATTGGCAGTTTTTTGGCATTGTTGCACTGTATATCGCCATTGACGCGCGCGCGGAATTTCAACTTTGACGGACCCGTATGACGTCATTTTGAGTGGGATTGACTTGAAACTTGGTAGAAATATTCCTTGACATTTCAGACATCCGATCAAAGTGAAAAAACGGGAAATTTTCATTGCATATGAGCTGTGCGTGCGTATATGTGCGCGCGCGTACGCGTCCGTCCGATTTTTTCAATTTTTCAAAAAATGCTCCAAATGGTCTGAAACGTGTGCAAAAAAATTTTGAGCTCGATTTGAGGATACAAATATTTCAACGCGCGCGTACGCGCACGTTTTAAGAGAAAATATGAATTTTGAGAATATGAGTAGAATGCGCATAACTTGTAATATATGTGACGTAAATTTCATTGAAAAACTCTATTCCATTAGTGAGATATGATTGAGAATGTGTTTTCATATAATGACGTCACAGTGACGTCACGGTCGACTGATCACTATTATACATTAGATCTGTCGTCTTTGGGACATGATACATATATGGTATAATTTTGAAATTGATAGGAAGAGGACTTTCTGAGCTAACCTCTACACAAATTTTGTCCAGAAATAAAGAAGAAGAAGAAGAAGAAGAACCAACAAAGAATCCGTACAGATACAGAAGGTGATCCGAGAGGATACTCGGATCACCTAATGAAGCTAAGCTTTGATTACTTAAGCCGAGTTTTTCGACGTGCTTTTGACGTCGTATGAAAAAACGGAGGACACATTACGATAGCGCAAAGTCTCAGCTACAACATATTAAAATCTGGGAGAAATTCATCGAAGGGTGAGTGAGCTAGTGCTCGATAAAGACAATCATGTCAATTTTCACATCTAGAAAAAATCCCTCCCATAGAGATAACACGTCATAATGACGATAAAGAAAGAAGTACATATGACCTTTGACCCCACTTTGCAAAGACAAGATGTCATCTGAGCAAAAAGTGGTTATTTTGTGATATGATCCTTGTCACATGGTCTTTACGTGTGCAAAATATGGGAAAGATAGGAGATGTATTCACCAAGATACAGGATGAAACATTTATGACCTTTGACCCTACTTTACATAACCAAGATGGCATCTGATCAAGTAGTTGTTATTTTATGAAATAATGAACGTGACATGAACTAAGCATGTACAAAATATGGTGTTGATAGGGTATGTTTTTCTTGAGTTATTGCAGAGAAAGTTGCAGAAAGAAAGAAATATTTCAATACAACGAATATAAGCTTTAATTTCAACCACGTTTATTAACGTGATCCCGACATCGTATGAAAAAACAAAATGCACATTAACGATAGCCCAAGGTCTCAGCTACAACATATTAAAATCTGGGAGAAATTCACCGAAGCATAAGTGAGCTAGTGCTCGAAAAAGACAGTCATGTCAATTTTCATTTCCAGAAAAACTGCACTCCCATAGAGATAACACGTAAACTGGTCAAATTCGACAAGGTTACTTTCAATTCATTTTTATGAGGTCATGCTGTCATTCAATCAAAATTGTGTTATTACATAACTGATAGAGTATTAAATAAGCTACAGCATACTGAAATCTGGGTGAAAATTGACTAAGGATAAGTGAGATACGCTCGAGTAAACTTGAAATTTGATGACGTCATTTTGAAAATTGACTTGTTTTGATTTATTAAGAAATTTGATATCTTTTCATCATTTTTCCAGCATTGCCAACCCATGAAATGACATGTACAACTCATCAGCTTTCAGAATATGTCAAGAAAATGGGGGGTCACCGTCCATCCTGACGAGTAAAATCGGATTTAAAATTGGCAGTTTTTTGGCATTGTTGCACTGTATATCGCCATTGACGCGCGCGCGGAATTTCAACTTTGACGGACCCGTATGACGTCATTTTGAGTGGGATTGACTTGAAACTTGGTAGAAATATTCCTTGACATTTCAGACATCCGATCAAAGTGAAAAAACGGGAAATTTTCATTGCATATGAGCTGTGCGTGCGTATATGTGCGCGCGCGTACGCGTCCGTCCGATTTTTTCAATTTTTCAAAAAATGCTCCAAATGGTCTGAAACGTGTGCAAAAAAATTTTGAGCTCGATTTGAGGATACAAATATTTCAACGCGCGCGTACGCGCACGTTTTAAGAGAAAATATGAATTTTGAGAATATGAGTAGAATGCGCATAACTTGTAATATATGTGACGTAAATTTCATTGAAAAACTCTATTCCATTAGTGAGATATGATTGAGAATGTGTTTTCATATAATGACGTCACAGTGACGTCACGGTCGACTGATCACTATTATACATTAGATCTGTCGTCTTTGGGACATGATACATATATGGTATAATTTTGAAATTGATAGGAAGAGGACTTTCTGAGCTAACCTCTACACAAATTTTGTCCAGAAATAAAGAAGAAGAAGAAGAAGAAGAACCAACAAAGAATCCGTACAGATACAGAAGGTGATCCGAGAGGATACTCGGATCACCTAATGAAGCTAAGCTTTGATTACTTAAGCCGAGTTTTTCGACGTGCTTTTGACGTCGTATGAAAAAACGGAGGACACATTACGATAGCGCAAAGTCTCAGCTACAACATATTAAAATCTGGGAGAAATTCATCGAAGGGTGAGTGAGCTAGTGCTCGATAAAGACAATCATGTCAATTTTCACATCTAGAAAAAATCCCTCCCATAGAGATAACACGTCATAATGACGATAAAGAAAGAAGTACATATGACCTTTGACCCCACTTTGCAAAGACAAGATGTCATCTGAGCAAAAAGTGGTTATTTTGTGATATGATCCTTGTCACATGGTCTTTACGTGTGCAAAATATGGGAAAGATAGGAGATGTATTCACCAAGATACAGGATGAAACATTTATGACCTTTGACCCTACTTTACATAACCAAGATGGCATCTGATCAAGTAGTTGTTATTTTATGAAATAATGAACGTGACATGAACTAAGCATGTACAAAATATGGTGTTGATAGGGTATGTTTTTCTTGAGTTATTGCAGAGAAAGTTGCAGAAAGAAAGAAATATTTCAATACAACGAATATAAGCTTTAATTTCAACCACGTTTATTAACGTGATCCCGACATCGTATGAAAAAACAAAATGCACATTAACGATAGCCCAAGGTCTCAGCTACAACATATTAAAATCTGGGAGAAATTCACCGAAGCATAAGTGAGCTAGTGCTCGAAAAAGACAGTCATGTCAATTTTCATTTCCAGAAAAACTGCACTCCCATAGAGATAACACGTAAACTGGTCAAATTCGACAAGGTTACTTTCAATTCATTTTTATGAGGTCATGCTGTCATTCAATCAAAATTGTGTTATTACATAACTGATAGAGTATTAAATAAGCTACAGCATACTGAAATCTGGGTGAAAATTGACTAAGGATAAGTGAGATACGCTCGAGTAAACTTGAAATTTGATGACGTCATTTTGAAAATTGACTTGTTTTGATTTATTAAGAAATTTGATATCTTTTCATCATTTTTCCAGCATTGCCAACCCATGAAATGACATGTACAACTCATCAGCTTTCAGAATATGTCAAGAAAATGGGGGGTCACCGTCCATCCTGACGAGTAAAATCGGATTTAAAATTGGCAGTTTTTTGGCATTGTTGCACTGTATATCGCCATTGACGCGCGCGCGGAATTTCAACTTTGACGGACCCGTATGACGTCATTTTGAGTGGGATTGACTTGAAACTTGGTAGAAATATTCCTTGACATTTCAGACATCCGATCAAAGTGAAAAAACGGGAAATTTTCATTGCATATGAGCTGTGCGTGCGTATATGTGCGCGCGCGTACGCGTCCGTCCGATTTTTTCAATTTTTCAAAAAATGCTCCAAATGGTCTGAAACGTGTGCAAAAAAATTTTGAGCTCGATTTGAGGATACAAATATTTCAACGCGCGCGTACGCGCACGTTTTAAGAGAAAATATGAATTTTGAGAATATGAGTAGAATGCGCATAACTTGTAATATATGTGACGTAAATTTCATTGAAAAACTCTATTCCATTAGTGAGATATGATTGAGAATGTGTTTTCATATAATGACGTCACAGTGACGTCACGGTCGACTGATCACTATTATACATTAGATCTGTCGTCTTTGGGACATGATACATATATGGTATAATTTTGAAATTGATAGGAAGAGGACTTTCTGAGCTAACCTCTACACAAATTTTGTCCAGAAATAAAGAAGAAGAAGAAGAAGAAGAACCAACAAAGAATCCGTACAGATACAGAAGGTGATCCGAGAGGATACTCGGATCACCTAATAATAATGATAACACATATAATAATAATAACAATAATATACACAAGTTAGGTAAAACTGCTGTTGCTTAACAGGGACAAATTTAATATCAAGTGCAAAAATATTCTAGAATATTTTTTCACTTGATATTAAATTTGTCCCTGTTAAGCAACAGCAGTTTTACCTAACTTGTGTATATTATTGTTATTATCATTATATGTGTTATTACTATTATTATTATTACTATCATTATTATTGTTATTATTATTATATGTGTTATTATTATTATTATTATTACTATCATTATTATTGTTATTATTATCATTATTACTATCATTATTACTATTATCACCACCACCATCATCGATCATCATAATCATTATTATCATCATTATCATTTTCATTATTATTATCACTTCCACCACCATCATTTTATCATTCTTATTATCATTATTTTCATCATTGATATTGTCATAATCGTTAATGATTTTCATTTATAAAGTTTTCTTACAATATTTCTAATCACTTTAACCAATAATATACACGTAATATAAAATGGAAAAAAAGTAAAATAATTAAATTATGAACATATATTGTGTGTGTGTGTGTGTGTGTGTTTGTGTGTGTGCTTACCCATTCGTCACCCTCTCATTTTCGTCACCCATTTGTCACACTCTCATCTAATTTGTTTTCTTCAGTATCATTATGGTTATGGCCCTCCCCTGTCACAAATATATCACAAGTTAGCGCAAGAAATCACAAGCAAATTCAAATTAAAATCACACTTCAACTTCGATAGACTGAAATATTTATTCCTTTGTAATATTATAATCGTTGTGTTAAAATTTGACTTAAAACAACATTTATTAACAGTATTTCAGCGTAGCTGGCAGCATACATTGTTCTTGTGTATGATGACATCACGTGGTAAACGATCGATCGAACAAATTACGAATTCTATCGACTACGAACGAGACAAGCGAGACGACACGTCTAGGCTACAACATCCTTAGAACAGATTTTAAGGGAAGGTAGGTTTGTTCAAGGTACAAAATTGGAAATTTAGTGGAAAATTTGTTGGAAATCAAAATTTCTTACCTGCTTCCTTCTCATGTTGAGCGGTAAGTCAGGTATGTTTATTCCATGGGCGTATCGGCAAATTTTGCGCTTAGTCCTACGCGTAATATCGCTTGCTATACGCAGTTACGCTATGCGCGATCATTAGGTCCCTGCGCGAGACCTAGTACCCTTACTATACATCATAGACTCAAACCCTTCTGTCTCCATGGGCAAGCTACATCCAGAGTTTCAGATGTTTCTGACAGAAAGCATGTATAGGCGGGGGCGGAGTGACGTCACTTCCGCATAGCGACGAACTCGCTGCCCTTAGTGCGATGAAAACAATAGCCGTCAAACGAGCGTGCAACAGAGCATGCAATGCCGTCATACAATACGCGAATTTCAGTATATGGGACCGTTCATTAGCACACATAAACGGAGTTTACGTGGATATCTACAGTGGAGCTGTCAGTTCACGCTGTGTTACTACTGTCGCGTTTAATGCTGTTCATTTCACTTTTATTTACCGCTGAATCTAGTTCATTGTTTCAGTTAAAATATGCTTTCATAGATTATAAGATGTCTTTCGATTACTGTGATAAACTTTCATGGGAAGCAAAGGAGAGATACAAGACTAAACTGTCCTCCATCGGCCTTGCAGTTTGTCCTTACCGGGTACCTAACTATACACAGCCCAGTCGCCGCTGTACATACGTATTCGCGTAGCGTATTAACAGCGTCTGGTCGGGCTACCGTGTACCCGCAGACTCGTGGATCAATGACCCTACGTCGTGGCCAGACATTCAGTTCGCCGATGTGTACATGTACCTAACGAGTACACCTGGTTAGTAGTCGGTTATCATTTACTTCCAGTAATTTGATTTGAATTCAGAGCATATCGTCCTTGACTTCACTGGACTCCAGTGGGATCCGTCTTCATTCTCCCGGCTGATAGCAGCTAACCACCGGTTCCTTCTTTCTGGACTGCGATCACGTTTTGGAAGTTCAAAAAAAGATCGTTTTTTGTCCAACATTAGACTATGATTATGGCAGCCAAACACAACACAACTTCGAGGCATTGTGAGGATGTGAAACAAACGATGAAATGATGTACGAATCTGCAGTAAAAATGTCAGAAAGCTGTGCAAAAATAACCGATAATAGCACACTAGCGTATAGCGTTCATTCAGTGCAGTGCATTATGCATGTACCGTGCGTGTATTATGCATGCGATACATTGCTGAGCGCTGCACTAAGGTACGGTCGCTACGCATTTGTTTTCATCGGCCGGGTCGGTTACTAGGGCTCCATGTTGAAAATGCCCGGATGTCCGCCCCCGCCTATACTTCAACATGCACAATGCTTTGTAAAGTGATGTCAGCAGAAAGCAGATGGAACAGCTGCTGAAAATATGTCTTTAAACTTTCACAGGTTCTCCTTGATGCTGTGGCAAGTGAAGTTTTAAAAAACAAACAAAACAAAACAAACCAAAACAGAGATTTTACATGCCTGGTAGTACCATGCCAACAGGTGAAAAAAAGAAAAAACAAACAAACAAACAAACAGAGAGACTATTTCAGGATCAAGTTATAGAAATAATGTGTGTGTGTGTGGGGGGGGGGGGGGGGTGGATGAATACTTTTGTGTATTAAGATCACAGAACAAAGAGTGCCTTCCAGAGCAGAGTGACCTGTAGACAATGCATATTGTATCCCATACAATTTCCTGCATCAGCCATGCAAGAAATGTATTTTTTTTTTTCTGCAAAAGAGTGCCCTGCACACAAAATGCACACCACTGGTTGTGGTCAAAACAGGAACTTCATGTACACTCAACCACGCACAGCAAGTGCTTTGTCATTCTATCAGGGGAGTCAATGAAGCCACGCAATGAGGAAGTAACTGCGAGAAGAAAATCATTTGTGTCCTCTATCAGTTTGATTGCTACACATTGTTTGGCATTCTATTCCCAATAGTAGAATACAGGAACTCAATTTCTGTTTTCAAAGAAGGTATGAATACTTACTACATGAGGTTTTACTTTGTGTCAATGTGTTTCTCTTTCTTTCTTCTGTTTGTTTTATTCAGGCTGACATTTCACTGTAAACAATAAAGAAAAAATGATGACATGTATATGTGAGCACATCAGGAATGTTGGCAATATGTACCATATTAGGTGTTTTTTTGTTGTTGTTTTTTTTTTGTACCTTACTATGCTTACAACGCAATGACAGACTAATTTTGTACCTTTTCCCTTGTTAAACATACAAAAGCCGGGGGGATGAATAGTAGGCAGAAACATGGAAAAAGCTGAACAAACTGCTAAAGATCCACTTCTCAGAAAGTCACATAGTTTAAATTTCAGCACATTGTTTGATTCAAAGACTAGACAAAGTTCATGTGCTATACATCCTGTCTATACACCTACACTAGCATTCATAGAAAACCCACCAGTTTATTGAGGTACTGGATTGTATACACTGTTTCCTCTCCTTTCATGATCGATGTACTGCAATGCATAGATTACTGTAAAGATGGAATGTTGAGAGAATTTCCTCACAGTCTAACAATATTTTGGCAAAGCTGGGGAAACAAACTCAGAATGTATTGTATTTATGGTAAATTGACATTTCAATTCAGTAGTTCTTGTAGGTTGTTGATTGTTGTCCCACCCATTGAAATCTAGGGTCAAGATTTCCAGCAGTTTACTAGTAGCCGTAGGTCTGTTTTGTTTCTGTGATTTTGTTCATGGAAGGGTAGGCCTATTCGTGCCATAACCACCGTGATTATTGAACTGATCACATGTATAGATTGGTGGTCACTGGTATTGTATGATAATTGCCACGTATGATACTGCGATGCAGTGCTCATCCAAAAACAAAACGAAAACGAATGAAACAAAACTTAAATCTGTACAACTGCATGTGGCATTGCTGCACTTCCGTTTTAAAGCATATTTATAAATGAGCTTTTTTGTTGATCCTGTGAAGAGATTCTAAACAAATGAGAGAAGATGATGGAGTTAATGAACTGACCAATACATAGACTGATCATGACTAAAATCTCAAGTGGAGATGAGGTCATGAAAAGGGAGGTTTAGTACAAATGCACCATACTTTTGTTTGTTGATATAATGCATGTTGAGCAGTTCAACCTTGGTAAAGTGCATTATACAAATGAGTGCCTTTAAATCAATAGGATATCTAATTACCAGATACTGAATATTCATGTGTGAACCATGTGTGTATTTGACTGTACAGATCAGTGTGTGTTCTTGTCATCCAAATTAACAGAAGACATTCATGCCACACTTTATGTACACTAAATGGCCACTTTCTGCGTGGCTGTTTTCAGCAGCTCTTTTAAAAGATTGTTCCATGTTTTTTTTTTTTGTTTTTTTTTTTAAGTCTGTGGTTCCAGAGTTCATTGCAGACTTATGCTAACACTGAACTGGCTTAATTCCACTCTCCCTGTCTCTTCAGAGTTGAGGATTTGTACCGCATCCCGGAGCTGGTCATCAATCCCCTGGGGGAGCGCATCATCCAGACGTTCTTCGCCGGCAGCGAGTCGGACCAGATCAACTTCCGGCAGTTCATGCGCACCCTGGCCCTCTTCAGGCCGTACAAGAAGAAGAGGGATGGTGAGGAGGCGCTCAATACCCGCCACAACAAGCTGAACTGTGAGTGACATATCCCTGCATCTAATATAGGCAGATACATCAAGTGATACCAGATGATAAGAAGAAAGAAAAAAAAGAAGAGGCTATATTTTCACAATTTTGACAGTACACGTATATCATTATTCCCAAATCTACAACCTATAAGATTATGGCATCCCGTAACAAAAGTACAATGTTTATGGTTGTCCAAGCAGGAAGGAGTTCCTGGAGCTATGACATGTCTCTGCATGTAAATATAGCTAGATAGGCCTTTGATCAAGTGATACCAGAAGAGTAAAAGAAGAAAAAAAATATACAACAACAACAACAACAACAAAGCTGTATTTTCATGAATTTTGAGAGTGAATCAGTATTTTTGAAATTTACATCTTTTGAGATTATGGCCTCTCATGTTAAAATTGCAGTGTTTATAATGATGCAAGCAAGAAATCACCAATATTTTCCTGAAAAATGCTAATGCTACTTTCTCCTTCTGTCAATGTTGTGGGTTTTGAATGCAAACATTTGTGACAGTGCCATACAAGTCCCAATGTACAAAATATATGGCATACCAGGTACTGTATATTATATGCTATATATTTTGTGAGTCTAAATTTTTGCGAATCGGGACTTTCCGACAATTTCGCGAGTGGTTAAATTCGTGATCGTGGAGTCCTGTACTGAACGGAGAAATGTATACGTGTACGTCACATTCATATCGACATTAGAGTCAGTATTTTTGTGTGTTTTCAATTTCGCAAATAGGAGCTGACTCGCAAAATGCGCGAAAATGAAAACCTCGCGAAATATTTGGCGTATACAGTATGCAGTAGATGTGCTTACAGAGGATTGTATGAGAAATTTGTAATGGATGTTCTGTAAAAAGGAGGGCCAATTAAAATTGTGGTGGATACAACAAGTAAGACATGTACTGTAGTATGAGGATTCTAGCTCACAAGGGGTCTCTACTTAAATCGTCATTAAGATGCAGAAAAGAAGGCAAGGGTATGTATTTTTTTCTGCTCAAGTCTCTTTTGAAAAATCACCTTTATTCTCATCAAGCATAACATGGTTGACTGGCCAGGTACAAAAGTGACTCAAGTGAAAATTGTCCAAGAGGCCTGGGAGCTAGGAGCTGTGGAAAATAGGAAAGGGTGAGGGTTGGGCCCAGCAGAGAGGAAAAGCAAGGAATGGGAGATCATAAGAAATGGGATCAGGTTACCCATTATGGAAGTGATTTGCAGTAATGCGAGGAGTAACAAAAGTTTTGTTTGTCACAGAGAGAGAAGTGGGGGGGGGGGAACTAGAGCAAGGGAGTTGATTCACACAAAGCTGAACACAGCAAGAATATTCTTTCTTACTTTTTACCTTTCTCTGTACTTTGTTGTTGTTGTTGGTGTTCTGTTCTCCCCTTCCTTTCTCTCATGAAATCAAGCAAAAAGAAAAAAAAATATGTGTACAGTATGTCCCAACAAAAAAAAATTACAATTGGATTTTTGCAATGATAATTCCAATATGATTAAACTGTCTGAATGCTATTTCCAGGCGCGGTGGAGCACCCCAATTTGCATCTCATTATCGCCCCGTTCTCTTTGAATTTCCAACGGGCATCCACGGCTGCCCGAAACTGTGTGCATGAAAAAGTCAAATCTTTACCTTCTCCTTGTGCCGCTATGCGTGCCGCTAGTAAACTCAAACTTCCCACACTATCTAAGTTTTTTAAAACCTTCCTTTTGATGAAAAAATTATGAAATTTGCTGCACTAGAACTTGAGATATTAAAGCATTTTGAAAATCACCTCTTGCAAAATATGCTCTCTGTTTTTTTCCGACTGGACTATGGCCGGGCTCCAATGTGTCCGAAATTGGCAACATAAGTTCATCAGGCCTCAATCCATATATGGTGAAAGTTTTCGCTTGGTTCCACCTGCACTTTTTGAGAAATCAACTTGTTTCTACAGGGTTTGGAATAGAAAATTATAGTCAGCGAAACAATTGAAAATGACGTCATTTCTTTCCCCGTAATATTGGGCATGCGTGGTACGTGAGATTCAGGATTTCGTGCTCATTGTTGGTTTGCATGTGACGCAGTCAATTTTGCTGAGTGTCGCACGGCGGTGACTGCTGAGCTGCTGCCGCGCACGCTACATGCAGCAATGCGTTGTGTGTGCTGTGACATGCAACGCTACAGTGACGCGATTATATATACATGGGACCGACCCGTACGCTTTGCGTTCATGTCATTTTTGACATCACCTTCTGTTTTTTCCGACACAACCATGGCCGGGACTATTACGGTATGAAATTTAAAATGCAAGCAGATAAATAAATTTCGGTGTACTTTGTTCGAAAGGCGCTTTGGTTCCGCAATCACACTTCGTGAATTTTAGGATGATTTTTGAGGAATATTTTTGGTAATTTTGCTCGCCAGGTTTTCGCTAAAATTTCACATTTTATCATTGTCAAATCCTTTGATATGTTATATGTGCATATTCGGACATGTTTTCAAATTCAAACTAACTCAATTTTAATCCGAAAATAGGTTTCCTTAAATAGTTATTAGCTTGAGAAGTTGTTTACTTTTTCTCAACTACGCGAGTACATGTTGTTTACTTTATGCAAATGAGGCTCGGCTGCCGATGGATTTCTGCGAGATAATTGGGGTGCTCCACCGCGCCTGTTTCAGGGTCTCAAAATATAACATCTTACCTATATTTTGCAGAAAACTCCATTCAATTTAGTTAAGTGGGTCACACAGAAATGTGAATTGTTTTGAAGCATGTCGTGGATGCGGTTCTTCTAAGTTTAGCACTTGGGTGGTCTTTGAACTGCATATTAATGTATGAACACAATGGACAGAACTTGGAGATAAGGGATTTCTGACATGCTCTACAAAAATTCTCATTGCTCTTTGACCACCGGAGCAAATTGGACAGGGTTTTCTGCAAGACGTGGGTAATAAGTTATAGTTTCATACCCTGAAATTATATTTGGATTGATACACTATTTTTAAAGTTATCATTGTGGAATGTCCCGTTGTAATTTCTTTGGGGGACATACGGTATACTGGTATATCTTCTGATGCCCCTGGCTTCATATCACTGGACAGGCAAATGATTACCTTGACTGCTCCTTATGAAGAGATGGGAGTCAGTGATCATATACACAAAATGGACCATTAAAGCTCTTTTGAAAGACAAAAAACAGCAATGACAAAAAAGCCTATATGTTGTTTTGCATGCTGCATTGATAATTGGCAGGGATGTTCTCCATCACTACCAGTGCAAACTACTAAATTACATGCGCATATTTACACTAGCCATTTTGATTTTTTCGCCGAATTTTCCATCCAAAATTTTTGTTATTAGAGTCTTGCTGAACAGGGATCTTTATTCTCATTTTCACTCATGAATGATTGTCTCCTACAGTTGCCTTCAAGATGTATGATGTCGACAGCGACGGCAAGATCGCTCGCGACGAGCTGCTTGTGCTGCTTCACATGATGGTGGGCTCGAATATCACGGAGGAGCAGCTGAGCGCCATCGCAGACAGGACCATCACAGAGGCAGATCTCGATAACGACGGCCAGATTTCATTCGAAGAGTTTGAGAGCGTAAGTGCCGTCCTTCCTGAGAGAGGGTATCTCACTAAACAGTGAATGTTTGCGAACAAAGCGAATTTTACAGGTTTCATCATGGTTTGTAATCAGTTGAAATCAAATTTGCAAAGTTTTTACTGTTGCAAACAGTTTTGTTTTGTTTTTTTCATGTTCAAAATTTCTTTGCAGCAACAATAACTGTTTGCGACAATGAAAAGCGTTTGCGAATTTGATCATGTTTACAAACTTGATTGCTGAGTTTACAAATCCTGACAAAGCCTAAAATTTGCCACGTTCACAGACATTTAGCGCTCAGTGAGATACCCCCTATGATACCCCCTATATAATACCCCGTACTCTGATCTCCTGGACACACAACTCTGTGTGGCATTGGCTCCAAGCCAAGGCTTTCTGTGAGTGCATGAAAGGAAGGCCATGCTCAATTTGTGATGCCCAATCAGAGGATGCATTATTATCCTCACATTCTCATGCTCTTGGTCTGATTATGGAGCAGTCATTTTGATGTCCTCTAATTTCACACCTTTGCCCGAAGCTAAAGCATAAATTACATGTATCATGTTTCTCATCCTCTGCTAGATGATTTAGTTCCCATGGTGGTGATTGCAGTATAACATGGTATTGTCACAAACTCAGACCCGTGCAACAGAAAACCTAAATTCCATGGTGTGTGGTGTTACTTTGGAAAAAAACAGAAAGGAAAAAGAAAATGGCAGAATAGATGAAAGAATGTGTGATCATCCACCAGTGAAGAATTTTTTATTGTTGATTGTGACTATATCAGGCATTTCACCAGACTTCAGGATCCTTCCTATGTACTGTAACAGATATATTTGTGTCAATCAAACACCTCTAATAGTTTGGTCTTAACGTTGGTTGATATGCATGACTTTTATGTTTCTCATTTGTCAATGCCGTCCAGTCACTGATGTGTAACATTTCAAATTTGAGCCTTCCTCCATGTAAGATCTCCCTAATCACTGAGAGTTTAAGCTGCTAATACAGTGCACTCCTGTGGTTATAACGGAATTCTTACAACAAAGTAAAAATTCAGGCTGCAACATTGTCCGCTATATGTATTTTTATTTTTTAATTGTTGGGTTATAACGAAATTTCTATATAATGAAAGAAAACTGCCTGTCCCGGGGACTTTGTTATAACAGGAGTCCACTGTATGTTTATGTTAAACAAATTTCCTCAAAAGTTAGAAATGTGATAAATATTGACACCAGTGATGTCCTTTCGTTATTCTTTTTATATGATATGGATTTTCTTCTTCTTTTGTTTTCCTTGCTCTGTTCATCAGGCACTAGAAAAGTCAGAGGTTGAACACATGATGAGCATTCGCTTCCTGAACTAGTCCGTCTACGGGGAATCCTTGTGGGAATGGCAGTGCACCACACCTGACTTTTCATTTTCGTGATGACGATTTTTTTATATCATCAAGCCGTCGGACAAAGTCATTGCCAGCATTTGCTGGAAGATCGCTAATTTTTGCATTGCCCTCTTGCCCGCTGAACTTTGCGCAGAATAAACAGGAGATCAGAATTGATGGTCAGTGGTCATTTTCCAGGGTCATCCTCCAAGGTGCGGTCACTGTGTTTCCAAGCTTCCTACGTTTACAATCAGGACAAAGGGACTGCAGTGTGCAGTCAGGCACTTCTTCATTTTGGAAGGCTCTACAACTACGGGGTTCTCCAATACTTTTACACGCACAGAACTCTGGAAGCTGCTTTGTATGATCGTATGATGATTTGTGTAATGTTGTTAGCAATTGCTGGCATTTAGAGAAGCTTATATTAAACAAATTGATTACACATATAGTGCAACTCATTGTCAGTATTGTGAGTTTGTAAAGGATTGTGATGAAGAGTGACACACAGTATGAAAACCTGCATGAAATATTACTACAGTATGATGCAGAATTTATTACTTTACAATGTATAAATCAAATGTCAAGTTCGTTTTTTTTTTATTGTTATTTTGATGATGATAGAAAGTGTGGTAATCCTGTGTGTATATACATATTTATATATGGCAAGAAAAGAAGAAAGAAAGAAATTGTGTGAAATATGAAAACATTATGTGGATTATAGTGCTTTATAGCAAATTTATTGCTCTGGATGACATTGCAATGCAGTTTTGTTTTTGTTTTTGTTTGGCTCAGTTTGGCTAAAGAACAACCAATCATAGAGCTGCACTTTGGTTGAATATCATGACTGTAATCCTGAGCACAGATTTGTCACTTGCATATCAGAATATATGATGAGTATTTTTATGATTACATTATATATCTTAAACTCTTATGTCTTCATATGCTTATATATTACATACTTCATTATCTTCTAATAAGTAATTACTAATAAAGATCTAGTCATATGAAAGTAACAGGGTGCTAAATGTATTAGAAATATCACAGGAATCATTTGAGAAAAAAATAATGTAATGTAGTGACAGGAATGCTCACATTTTTCAGAGTATTTTGTGCAATTTTGGTCGTATTTGTGAGCATGCTTTCTGAAAATGTGTAGTGACAAGATAGGAATGTTGACACAGGCAAGATTATATTTCAGTGAGAAAGAGAAAACTACGCATGCACAGCCAATATAAAGGTGTGATTTATGTACATGTGGGAATACTGTTGACCAAAATTTGTGCAGTTGTGCTTAAAAAAGGCATATAGACATAGAAGGGAGAGCGGGATGGCACATTAGTGTCGATGTGATGTACTGTCAACAAACATAGGCAGAATTGTCTAGTTTCCCCGATTCTGTCCCGGTAGGGTATCTGCCCTGCAATCATCTGTTTCGGGTTCAAAGCCCAGTGAATCTTGCCAAGTAATGCTGTTCGTTATCATGCTTTCCCCTCTTGTGATGAAAGGCAAAACACTCTGTCCCTCGAATAGGACATGCAGTGGAGGTCCCTTATGTGAGAGAATCACAACCCATGCACATAACAGATCCTGCTTCATTCATTCATTGCAAAGAACAGGGTGCAAAACCAGGTGAAGTGATCTTCGTAAATACACACAGACCAGTCAATCAGTACGAATATGATAATACACCAGATTGTGGACTGCACCCCAACAGGAAGAAGAAGCCCTCCTGATTTCAGAATTCATATTGCTCACTGAGATGCATCTGGCATACCAGTATCTCCCAGAAATCTTTATGAGATCTCCCAGATTCTTATGGGGGAATTCTTATGTAGGCATAAGATCATTTTGTGTTATATTTCATGTTCCAGGTGTAAAACATGCAAATGTCATTTAATAGATTTATTCAAAAGAAAAAAAAATGAATGTAAGTTTTATAAACTGCTTTTTGGTTCTGCTGTATATTGAGTGTCTTTTAGTTTTTGCTTAGTTTCAATTCAATGAAGGCGAGTTGCTCACCAGTAGCATGGCTAGTGTCAAGATTCACCTTCCGCACAAACTCCTTTTCTTCATTTGGACTGAATTGATAAAATCTATTTCATGTACAACTTTGACTCAAGATTTTGATAAGAAAGTTGAATAATCATAAAAGATGATGAAAGTACACAAAACATTCCATTTGAGTTTGACTCATAGAGGTGTAAGTCAGTCCATTTCGTACAACTCTGGCCACTAAAATCTTATAGGCCGACAGATTTTTCGATTTATGCTTACCCTGGTTATGTGTTGATATGAACATACGTTGTTTTTTTCTTAGATAAAGATTTTACGTCGACCATCATTCTTTGGGTAGAGAAATCAATGGTCAAAAGTAGGGTAGTTAAAACTTTATTTAAATTTGATAACTTTTTATCCTGCTCCAGTTATGAGCCATGCATATACCAAGTCAATTTAACAGTTTACCTTTCTGTTACACGAGATGTTTTGAAAATGCTTTGAGTATCAGCAAGCCATAGTGTGATACTTCCTAGCCAGGTAAGAAGGATATTTTGGAGATATCACTTTTTGTTTTAGAATTAGTATGTCAGAGAATTGTGTTGCACATTGGTTGAGCATGTTACACTCAAATTCAACTGAGAAATCAGTAATTTTTATAAATATAGGGTATCTGAAATATGGTTGTTTTTTTTTCTTCTGTCAAGCTTTATGATCTCTTCATGTGCCATTAGTGACTTTTGGGGAAAGTTTCAGTGAAACTTATCTGATTTGTATTTATTTTCCAAATGAATGATTATGCAATAGGTACAAATAGTTATATACCTTGGTGCAAAGGATTGATGAATAAGAAATGAGTAAGTAAATCTAATAGACTTGGCAGGAAACTTTGCATGTCAAAGTTGATCAAAATAAGCCACACGTACAGAATGATGTATTTACTACATGAGCTGGTGTTACAACCATTGAGGGTACTGCAATGAACGATATGTTCTATTGCACATCTCTGAAAAATTTGAACAGAAAAGATGGCAAGTTCTGTCATGAAATGCTGTATTGCTTTTGCACAAAACTTATTGTAATTAATACTCAAGAAAAATGTTACATATTCTCCATTCACAGCTAACACATTGCAATGTGTATAATTCAGTGTAACTGCTAGGTACATTTTCTACTTCTAACTGGATTATTTGGATATTGTGATCAGTTTTAATTCTAACATTGTAATAAAAGTATATAAAATTGTTAATTGTGCTTTGTGATTTGTTATTCTTTCAAACATATACATGCTGCAGGCAGTACAGTATGGTTTTTTTTTTTTATGGTGATGACTGGAAATAGATATGATGAAAGTGAGAGTTGTGTTTGCACTGTTATACATGCATGATAGTGTACCAAGACATTGTTGTATCTCTAAAGGGGAAGAATGCTTTACTGGCTTTCTTGAATGAGAACATCGAGATATACATTAGAATGGTTTGTAATGTTGTTGTCACTTTCATGATGGTGATGATGTCGAGGGACTTATAGCCTCCCGAAATAGCATTTCAAACCCCGAGGGTGGAACATTTGGTACATGTTCCCGACAACAAAAGTCATCATCTGTTATATTATATGGGTTAGTCAAATACCATCATCGGTCATCTGCTTTTTCACATTGTATGGAATAGGCAAATCTTTCCTATCGATTGCGTGAAAAATATGATCGTTCAATCGTTTGGTATCATTCGGTTGTCATTTGTTAGGTGAAAATGTCGAACATTTGGTATGTTCCCTCCCCCGGCAGTCATCATCTACATAATATTTCTGTCACTATGGCAATACAGTCAGGGACCACACTGCTTATTGTAGATTTGGATCTTTTTTCTTTTTTTTAACTCTGGAAAAAGAAATGAAAACATAGTTCATGTGTGTAAATGAATAGTAAGTAAAGATTAAAAAGTGCGCGCATTGTGTTGAATACCGCAAAGAAAAACAACAACAAGCACGGAAAGTCGGTATACAGTACATGTAGGGACAAGTTGGGTTTGCACCAAGGACTTTGCATCTGATCAATCGATCCCTGACCTTACTTCAGGAATGCTTCGTGCTTGGCATGGTAGGCACTTTTGAGGCGAGAATGCTCTGCGGGAAGTAGTTTCACCAAAGGTCACAGATATTAATTATTCATGAGCTGGCGCGCTGACTGCCGGAGCCTTATTGAATATGTATGAGGTGCGAGATTCCCTGTTCCCCTGCGTTATAAACGTACACCACCGAGTGTACGTCATGTAAACACATTTTGCTTGCACAGTTGCAACAGTATGTGTATGTGTGTGTGTGTGTGTGTGTGTGTGTGTGTGTGTTTGTCCGTCTGTCTGTCACTCACTCGAGGGATGTCCATCGACAACTCACCCTTGCTGACATCCCGAAGATTCTGTACAAACATGGTTTGACGATGAGTTTGATCGTCATTGTGGTAAGTGCGTTTGAAGGGGGGTGAGAAGATTCTTCAAATAAATACTTTTAGTAGGGCCTAGTTGTTATTTTTTTATTTTTTTGTTCGTGGGGGGGGGGGAAATGGGCTGGGTCAGGAAACACAAAAAAGTACACTTAATGAAATCAGTCATTCTCTTAAGTTCTAATTGAATCGAAGTTCATCTCAATCAACCGTTAAAAATGACAACGTCCATAGAGCTGTATTAGAGCTCTATGAGTACATGCTCTTCTAATGCCTATGCGTTTACACGACGAGGCGATAGAGTTGTGAGGCGACATTATAGAGTGCGGTTTGGTCATATTGGTGAATTTACCGATGAACTTGCATTTTTAACATTGATTATTTTTAGTAGAGTGACAAATAAAGCCCCTGGAGCCAAATTTCATGTCTTTTGAAGCGAATCGACCGTTAAAAGTGACAACATCTTAGTATCAAATGCTCTTCTAATGCCTATGCGTTATACACATAAAACGAGGCGACAGTAGAGTGTGGTGAGGCGACAGTAGAGTGCGGTTTGGTCATATTGGTGAATTTACCGATGAACTTGCATTTTTAACATTGATTATTTTTAGTAGAGTGACAAATAAAGCCCCTGGAGCCAAATTTCATGTCTTTTGAAGCGAATCGACCGTTAAAAGTGACAACATCTTAGTATCAAATGCTCTTCTAATGCCTATGCGTTATACACATAAAACGAGGCGACAGTAGAGTGTGGTGAGGCGACAGTAGAGTGCGGTTTGGTCATATTGGTGAATTTACCGATGAACTTGCATTTTTAACATCGATTATTTTTAGTAGAGTGACAAATAAAGCCCCTGGAGCCGAATCTCATGTCTTTTGAAGCGAATCGACCGTTAAAAGTGACAACATCTTAGTATCAAATGCTCTTCTAATGCCTATGCGTTATACACATAAAACGAGGCGACAGTAGAGTGTGGTGAGGCGACAGTAGAGTGCGGTTTGGTCATATTGGTGAATTTACCGATGAACTTGAATTTTTAACATTGATTATTTTAGTAGAGTGACAAATAAAGCCCCTGGAGCCGAAACTCATGTCTTTTGATGCGATTCGACGCTTGAAAATGACAACATCTATAGTATTACGTGCTCTTCTAATGCCTATGCGTTATACACATAAAACGAGGCGACAGTAGAGTGTGGTGAGGCGACAGTAGAGTGCGGTTTGGTCATATTGGTGAATTTACCGATGGACTTGAATTTTTAACTTAAATTATTTTAAGTAGAGTAACAAAAAGAGCCCCTGGAGCCGAAACTCATGTCTTTTGATGCGATTCGACGCTTGAAAATGACAACATCTATAGTATTACGTGCTCTTCTAATGCCTATGCGTTATACACATAAAACGAGGCGACAGTAGAGTGTGGTGAGGCGACAGTAGAGTGCGGTTTGGTCATATTGGTGAATTTAGCGATGAACTTCAATATTTAACATTAATTATTTTTAGTAGAGTGACAAATAAAGCCCCTGGAGCCAAATCTCATGTCTTTTGAAGCGAATCGACCGTTAAAAGTGACAACATCTTAGTATCAAATGCTCTTCTAATGCCTATGCGTTATACACATAAAACGAGGCGACAGTAGAGTGTGGTGAGGCGACAGTAGAGTGCGGTTTGGTCATATTGGTGAATTTACCGATTAACTTGCATTTTTAACATTTATTATTTTAGTAGAGTGACAAATAAAGCCCCTGGAGCCAAATCTCATGTCTTTTGAAGCGAATCGACCGTTAAAAGTGACAACATCTTAGTATCAAATGCTCTTCTAATGCCTATGCGTTATACACATGTGGATTAAAACGAGGCGACAGTAGAGTGTGGTGAGGCGACAGTAGAGTGCGGTTTGATCATATTGGTGAATTTACCGATGAACTTGAATTTTTAACTTAAATTATTTTAAGTAGGGTAACAAACAGACCCCCTGGAGCCGAAACTCATGTCTTTTGATGCGATTCGACGCTTGAAAATGACATTATCTATAGTATTACGTGCTCTTCTAATGCCTATGCGTTATACACATAAAACGAGGCGACAGTAGAGTGTGGTGAGGCGACAGTACAGTGCGGTTTTGTCATATTGGTGAATTTAGCGATGAACTTCAATTTTTAACATTAATTATTTCTAGTAGAGTGACAAATAAAGCCCCTGGAGCCGAAACTCATGACTTTTGGAGCGATTCGACCGTTAAAAGTGACAACATCTTAGTATTAAATGTTCTTCTAATGCCTATGCGTTATACACATAAAACGAGGCGACAGTAGAGTGTGGTGAGGCGACAGTAGAGTGCGGTTTGGTCATATTGGTGAATTTACCGATGGACTTGAATTTTTAACTTAAATTATTTTAAGTAGAGTAACAAAAAGAGCCCCTGGAGCCGAAACTCATGTCTTTTGATGCGATTCGACGCTTGAAAATGACAACATCTATAGTATTACGTGCTCTTCTAATGCCTATGCGTTATACACATAAAACGAGGCGACAGTAAAGTGTGGTGAGGCGACAGTAGAGTGCGGTTTGGTCATATTGGTGAATTTAGCGATGAACTTCAATATTTAACATTAATTATTTTTAGTAGAGTGACAAATAAAGCCCCTGGAGCCAAATCTCATGTCTTTTGAAGCGAATCGACCGTTAAATGTGACAACATCTTAGTATCAAATGCTCTTCTAATGCCTATGCGTTATACACATAAAACGAGGCGACAGTAGAGTGTGGTGAGGCGACAGTAGAGTGCGGTTTGGTCATATTGGTGAATTTACCGATGAACTTGAATTTTTAACTTAAATTATTTTAAGTAGAGTAACAAACAGACCCCCTGGAGCCGAAACTCGTGTCTTTTGATGCGATTCGACGCTTGAAAATGACAACATCTATAGTATTACGTGCTCTTCTAATGCCTATGCGTTATACACATAAAACGAGGCGACAGTAGAGTGTGGTGAGGCGACAGTAGAGTGCGGTTTGGTCATATTGGTGAATTTACCGATGAACTTGCATTTTTAACATTTATTATTTTAGTAGAGTGACAAATAAAGCCCCTGGAGCCAAATCTCATGTCTTTTGAAGCGAATCGACCGTTAAAAGTGACAACATCTTAGTATCAAATGCTCTTCTAATGCCTATGCGTTATACACATAAAACGAGGCGACAGTAGAGTGTGGTGAGGCGACAGTAGAGTGCGGTTTGATCATATTGGTGAATTTACCGATGAACTTGAATTTTTAACTTAAATTATTTTAAGTAGGGTAACAAACAGACCCCCTGGAGCCGAAACTCATGTCTTTTGATGCGATTCGACGCTTGAAAATGACAATATCTATAGTATTACGTGCTCTTCTAATGCCTATGCGTTATACACATAAAACGAGGCGACAGTAGAGTGTGGTGAGGCGACAGTACAGTGCGGTTTGGTCATAATCTTTATTGGTGAATTTAGCGATGAACTTCAATTTTTAACATTAATTATTTTTAGTAGAGTGACAAATAAAGCCCCTGGAGCCGAAACTCATGACTTTTGGAGCGATTCGACCGTTAAAAGTGACAACATCTTAGTATTAAATGTTCTTCTAATGCCTATGCGTTATGCACATAAAACGAGGCGACAGTAGAGTGCGGTTTGGTCATATTGGTGAATTTACCGATGAACTTGAATTTTTAACTTAAATTATTTTAAGTAGAGTAACAAACAGACCCCCTGGAGCCGAAACTCGTGTCTTTTGATGCGATTCGACGCTTGAAAATGACAACATCTATAGTATTACGTGCTCTTCTAATGCCTATGCGTTATACACATAAAACGAGGCGACAGTAGAGTGTGGTGAGGCGACAGTAGAGTGCGGTTTGATCATATTGGTGAATTTACCGATGAACTTGAATTTTTAACTTAAATTATTTTAAGTAGGGTAACAAACAGACCCCCTGGAGCCGAAACTCATGTCTTTTGATGCGATTCGACGCTTGAAAATGACAATATCTATAGTATTACGTGCTCTTCTAATGCCTATGCGTTATACACATAAAACGAGGCGACAGTAGAGTGTGGTGAGGTGACAGTACAGTGCGGTTTGGTCATATTGGTGAATTTAGCGATGAACTTCAATTTTTAACATTAATTATTTTTAGTAGAGTGACAAATAAAGCCCCTGGAGCCGAAACTCATGACTTTTGGAGCGATTCGACCGTTAAAAGTGACAACATCCAGGGGCGGATCCAGGAATTCCGTAAAGAGGGGGCGTGTTTGCAAAAATAAAGGGGGGGGGGGCGCACGCACCCCTCCCCCATTTTTTTCTTTTTATTTCTTTTGTTTCAACAAAAAATAAAGAGGGGGCGTGCGCCGGTTGCTGTCCTCCCTGGATCCGCCCCTGACATCTTAGTATTAAATGTTCCTCTAATGCCTATGCGTTATACACATAAAACGAGGCGACAGTAGAGTGTGGTGAGGCGACAGTAGAGTGCGGTTTGGCCATATTGGTGAATTTACCGATGGACTTGAATTTTTAACTTAAATTATTTTAAGTAGAGTAACAAAAAGAGCCCCTGGAGCCGAAACTCATGTCTTTTGATGCGATTCGACGCTTGAAAATGACAACATCTATAGTATTACGTGCTCTTCTAATGCCTATGCGTTATACACATAAAACGAGGCGACAGTAGAGTGTGGTGAGGCGACAGTAGAGTGCGGTTTGGTCATATTGGTGAATTTAGCGATGAACTTCAATATTTAACATTAATTATTTTTAGTAGAGTGACAAATAAAGCCCCTGGAGCCAAATCTCATGTCTTTTGAAGCGAATCGACCGTTAAAAGTGACAACATCTTAGTATCAAATGCTCTTCTAATGCCTATGCGTTATACACATAAAACGAGGCGACAGTTAGAGTGTGGTGAGGCGACAGTAGAGTGCGGTTTGGTCATATTGGTGAATTTACCGATGAACTTGAATTTTTAACTTAAATTATTTTAAGTAGAGTAACAAACAGACCCCCTGGAGCCGAAACTCGTGTCTTTTGATGCGATTCGACGCTTGAAAATGACAACATCTATAGTATTACGTGCTCTTCTAATGCCTATGCGTTATACACATAAAACGAGGCGACAGTAGAGTGTGGTGAGGCGACAGTAGAGTGCGGTTTGGTCATTGGTGAATTTACCAATGAACTTGCATTTTTAACTTAAATTATTTTAAGTAGAGTAACAAAAAGAGCCCCTGGAGCCGAAACTCATGTCTTTTGATGCGATTCGACGCTTGAAAATGACAACATCTATAGTATTACGTGCTCTTCTAATGCCTATGCGTTATACACATAAAACGAGGCGACAGTAGAGTGTGGTGAGGCGACAGTAGAGTGCGGTTTGGTCATATTGGTGAATTTAGCAATGAACTTCAATTTTTAACATTAATTATTTTTAGTAGAGTGACAAATAAAGCCCCTGGAGCCGAAACTCATGTCTTTTGGAGCGATTCGACCGTTAAAAGTGACAACATCTTAGTATTAAATGTTCTTCTAATGCCTATGAGTTAACGAGGCGACAGTAGAGTGTGGTGAGGCGACAGTAGAGTGCGGTTTGGTCATATTGGTGAATTTACCGATGAACTTGAATTTTTAACTTAAATTATTTTAAGTAGGGTAACAAACAGACCCCCTGGAGCCGAAACTCATGTCTTTTGATGCGATTCGACGCTTGAAAATGACATTATCCATAGTATTACGTGCTCTTCTAATGCCTATGCGTTATACACATAAAACGAGGCGACAGTAGAGTGTGGTGAGGCGACAGTACAGTGCGGTTTGGTCATATTGGTGAATTTAGCGATGAACTTCAATTTTTAACATTAATTATTTTTAGTAGAGTGACAAATAAAGCCCCTGGAGCCGAAACTCATGACTTTTGGAGCGATTCGACCGTTAAAAGTGACAACATCTTAGTATTAAATGTTCTTCTAATGCCTATGCGTTACTCTCTAAAAAAAATCGAGTGAAAATTTTCACTCTAAAAAGAGTGAATACAAAAAAGAGTGAATTTCGAGTGAAATTGGAGTGAATTTTGAGTGAAAATGCTCATTTTCACTCATTTTGGAGTGACGTCAGGGATCACTCCAAAATCTTTGAGTGATCCCTGACGTCACTCCAAAATGAGTGAAAATGAGCATTTTCACTCAAAATTCACTCCAATTTCACTCGAATTTCACTCTTTTTTGTATTCACTCTTTTTAGAGTGAAAATTTTCACTCGATTTTTTTTAGAGAGTATACACATAAAACGAGGCGACAGTAGAGTGTGGTGAGGCGACAGTAGAGTGCGGTTTGGTCATATTGGTGAATTTACCGATGGACTTGAATTTTTAACTTAAATTATTTTAAGTAGAGTAACAAAAAGAGCCCCTGGAGCCGAAACTCATGTCTTTTGATGCGATTCGACGCTTGAAAATGACAACATCTATAGTATTACGTGCTCTTCTAATGCCTATGCGTTATACACATAAAACGAGGCGACAGTAGAGTGTGGTGAGGCGACAGTAGAGTGCGGTTTGGTCATATTGGTGAATTTAGCGATGAACTTCAATATTTAACATTAATCATTTTTAGTAGAGTGACAAATAAAGCCCCTGGAGCCAAATCTCATGTCTTTTGAAGCGAATCGACCGTTAAAAGTGACAACATCTTAGTATCAAATGCTCTTCTAATGCCTATGCGTTATACACATAAAACGAGGCGACAGTAGAGTGTGGTGAGGCGACAGTAGAGTGCGGTTTGGTCATATTGGTGAATTTACCGATGAACTTGAATTTTTAACTTAAATTATTTTAAGTAGAGTAACAAACAGACCCCCTGGAGCCGAAACTCGTGTCTTTTGATGCGATTCGACGCTTGAAAATGACAACATCTATAGTATTACGTGCTCTTCTAATGCCTATGCGTTATACACATAAAACGAGGCGACAGTAGAGTGTGGTGAGGCGACAGTAGAGTGCGGTTTGGTCATATTGGTGAATTTACCGATGAACTTGCATTTTTAACATTTATTATTTTAGTAGAGTGACAAATAAAGCCCCTGGAGCTAAATCTCATGTCTTTTGAAGCGAATCGACCGTTAAAAGTGACAACATCTTAGTATCAAATGCTCTTCTAATGCCTATGCGTTATACACATAAAACGAGGCGACAGTAGAGTGTGGTGAGGCGACAGTAGAGTGCGGTTTGATCATATTGGTGAATTTACCGATGAACTTGAATTTTTAACTTAAATTATTTTAAGTAGGGTAACAAACAGACCCCCTGGAGCCGAAACTCATGTCTTTTGATGCGATTCGACGCTTGAAAATGACAATATCTATAGTATTACGTGCTCTTCTAATGCCTATGCGTTATACACATAAAACGAGGCGACAGTAGAGTGTGGTGAGGCGACAGTACAGTGCGGTTTGGTCATAATCTTTATTGGTGAATTTAGCGATGAACTTCAATTTTTAACATTAATTATTTTTAGTAGAGTGACAAATAAAGCCCCTGGAGCCGAAACTCATGACTTTTGGAGCGATTCGACCGTTAAAAGTGACAACATCTTAGTATTAAATGTTCTTCTAATGCCTATGCGTTATACACATAAAACGAGGCGACAGTAGAGTGCGGTTTGGTCATATTGGTGAATTTACCGATGAACTTGAATTTTTAACTTAAATTATTTTAAGTAGAGTAACAAACAGACCCCCTGGAGCCGAAACTCGTGTCTTTTGATGCGATTCGACGCTTGAAAATGACAACATCTATAGTATTACGTGCTCTTCTAATGCCTATGCGTTATACACATAAAACGAGGCGACAGTAGAGTGTGGTGAGGCGACAGTAGAGTGCGGTTTGGTCATTGGTGAATTTACCAATGAACTTGCATTTTTAACTTAAATTATTTTAAGTAGAGTAACAAAAAGAGCCCCTGGAGCCGAAACTCATGTCTTTTGATGCGATTCGACGCTTGAAAATGACAACATCTATAGTATTACGTGCTCTTCTAATGCCTATGCGTTATACACATAAAACGAGGCGACAGTAGAGTGTGGTGAGGCGACAGTAGAGTGCGGTTTGGTCATATTGGTGAATTTAGCGATGAACTTCAATTTTTAACATTAATTATTTTTAGTAGAGTGACAAATAAAGCCCCTGGAGCCGAAACTCATGTATTTTGGAGCGATTCGACCGTTAAAAGTGACAACATCTTAGTATTAAATGTTCTTCTAATGCCTATGAGTTAACGAGGCGACAGTAGAGTGTGGTGAGGCGACAGTAGAGTGCGGTTTGGTCATATTGGTGAATTTACCGATGAACTTGAATTTTTAACTTAAATTATTTTTAGTAGAGTAACAAACAGAGCCCCTGGAGCCGAACTCATGTCTTTTGATGCGATTTGACCCTTGAAAATAACAATATCTTAGTATTAAGTGCTCTTCTAATGCCTATGTGTTATAAAAAGGCGACAGTAGACCGAGGTTTGGCGACCAGTAAAATTGGATTTACAACAAAATATTTTGATAATAAAGTGACGAACTAAACTCTGGTGTTTTGATGTGATTTTAGCATAAAAAATGACTATCATGTTAGTATAATTGTTCTTCCAATGCTTGTGTTGTACTCTCAAAAACCAGGCGACAGTATAGGAGTGCTTTGAGGCGACTGTAGACTGAGGATTTTGGTAATATTTGTGACATTGCCAATGAAAATGATATTTCTGTATGAATTACTTTATGTATAAAATGACAGACAAAGAACCCAGAGAAAAATGACAACATCCTGTATTTTTTTTTATAGATTGTTCTTCCAATGTCAATGTTTTGTACATAATGCACACACACACACACAAACACACGCACACATATATATATATATATATATATGTTTACATAAGAATCATGTAACAAATATGATTCAGAGTTTCTTCAAAACTAAAACTAAATTGAGAAAAATTTGAAGATGCACTGCCTTAGAAGTGGATTCTGCTCTATGCACACTCATCGATGGTTTGCAGTCAACCCTTCACACTACTTCTGTTACTGATTTCTTTCCGTGCAAACAATGGCTGAAGGGAAAATCCAGTCGAAATATACATTAGTTTCAGAATAAAGAGTACAACATTATGTGTATAACAGTGAAATTCTGATCAAAACGGAAGAAAAACAATGAAGTTGTGACATTTTGAAATTTCGCTAATTTCTCACGAAAGAGTTCTTGAACAGTCTTTATGAATAAACAAATGGCAAAATGAGCATGCCTTCCCCTCACAACTTTCCATATTATTTGTAAATATGGACAAACTTCCCGTTTAAAACGCATTTATGCCCAAAGCTGAAATCCTGATATACCCATCTGATAACTATTCTGAAGTTATTCAACACGGAATAACATCATGTTTGAGATTTCACTGACGGAAGCATTGAATTTTCACTTTTTTTTACACAATCAGTAGAAACTGTGAGGTTGTAACATGGTTATATAACTCATTTACATAATGTCCACTGTACAAGAACTGTTTTGCAGAAATTAGCAAAACTTCAACATTTCATAACTTCTTAATTTTTCATCAGTTTTCAGTCAAATTTCTACTGTTGAACTTGTAAGACTTTACTTTTTTTTTATTAAACTACTTACTTTTGGAATGGATCCTGAAATCCATAGGAACTCTCATACTAAAGAATGCAAACACAAGAGCAAGGTTTCAACTGTTTCTTATACCAGGCCTCAGACTTCTGTATTTGTAAAAAAATAAAAAAGAAAGTAGCTAAAATGTTACCAGGACACAAGTTTTTGCTTGTCATAGAGAAGTCTTACACATCTTAACTTCACAATAATAACATGAAACATATTTCCCCTGAATTGTCGACTAGCTGGAGAAAAACATGAAGTTGCAAGACCTTGTTGATTTGCACCATAATGTACTCGTACCATGGTAGCATACTGTCTGCTACTCATAATAATCTGACCTGCACAACTTTGCAGAATGGAAGCATGTTATATACAAACTTGTGATGCACTTGTGCCACTCTTAATGCTTTGTGGCCCACGTTGACACACCATTCTTGCTCTCATACTTTTGCATCAGAAAACAAAATAACTGAAATTATTTTACTCGGTACATGTCTTTGGCTTGTCTAAAAAAAGTCTTACATAACTTTACTTCACAATAATCACTTGAAACATACTTCCTCTTAATTGTCTTCTAAATACTTTGTGGGCCACATTGACAGAACAGGCTTATTTTAGATGTTGTGAGCAAAATGTCGTAATTACAAAAAGAATAGCATACATCGTAGTCATAATTGTACAAAAGAAGGTTGAAAAAGAAGAAAGAGATAGATAGAGATGTACACCCAATGACCAATTCGTTGAAAATTCAATCAAAACAAGATGCGAACATAATATGTGATTTCAGAAGTTTTTTAAATGTTTCAATGGTCTCTGCTGATCGGATCCTCAGTGGAAGAGCGTTCCAGAGAGATGGGGCTGCAGCAACAAAGGCTTTTTCTCCGAGAGTTGAGATTGTTCTTTTAACCGTTAATTGTTTATTATTACATGAACGGAGATTTCTGCCAGGGACGTATTCTGAAACAAGGTTTTGCAAATATTTTGGAGCTGAAGAATGTAATACTTTCCATGTATGAAGAAAAATTCTAAACTCTATCCTCTTGGATACTTATAGCCAGTGAAGATTTTTTAGAACTGGGGTAATGCTGGAGAAGCAAGATGTTCCACTGAGGACCCGAGCAGCAGAGTTCTGAGCACGCTGTAGTTTGGCCAGTTGGTAAGATGAAGCCTTGAACAATAATGCATTTCCATAATCAATACGAGACAAAACATACGAATGAATAACAGAGGCTGCAACTTTGTTTTATAAGGATTTCCTGATACTTATGTGAATATTAGTTGCAAATATACAGATCGACATGTGTTTGTAATGTGCGTCGCCATTGATATTTCATGGTCAAAATAAACTCCCAGATTCCTACAATTTGATACAGATTGTACATTGACACGTCCAATTCGTAATGATTGACTACGGACCTTTGCTGGCAGATGTTCTGATGCAATTATCATGAATTCACTTTTGCCATCATTCAGTTTGAGTTTGTTCCGTATCATCCAAGCTGTCATATCATTAATACATGCTTCACGTCTATGTCTGGTAGAGGCCTCACTTAAAGGATCAGATGGATCGAATAATCACATGAAACATACTTCGTATGAATTTTCTGGTAACTGGAGACAACTACCAAGCTGGAAGACCTTGTTGATTTTGCAGCATAATATACTCTTACCATGGGAGCATACTGTCTGCTACTCATTAGAATCTGACCTATAGGGCCTACTGCACAACTTTGCAGAATATAAGCATGTTATAAACAAAACTAATGGTGATGCACTTGTGCCACTCTTAATGCTTTGTGGCCTATGTTGACACACCATTCCTGCTCTCAAACTTTTGCAGTGGAAGAAAAAAAAAACAATAACTGAAATCATGTTCTGGGTACCTGTCCTTGGCTTGTCATAAAGAGGTCTTGCACAACCTAATTTCAAAATAATCACATGAAACATATTTCCTCTGAATTGTCTACTACCTAGATACAAATATCAAGTTGCAAGACCTTGTTGAATTTGCACCATAATAAACTCTTACCATAGTAGCATACTGTCTGTTACTCATAAGAATCTGACCGGAATGCAAGCATGTTGAATACAAACATTAACTGGTGATGCACTTGTGCCACTCTTAATGCTTTGTGGTCAAAGCTTGCAAACCATTCTTGCTTTTATCCTTTTGCACTGGAGAAAACAATAACTGAAATCATGTTACTGTTAACATGCTTTTGGCTTGTCATAAATAAGTCTTACACATCTTATTTTCAAAATAATCACATGAAACATATTTCGTCGGAATTGTCTATACTAGCTGGAGACAAATATCAAGTTGCAAGACCTTGTTGATTTTGCACCATTATATACTCTTACCATGGTAGCATACTGTCTGCTAATCACAAGAATCTGACCTATACTGCACAACTTTGCATACAGAATGTACAGTAAGCATGTTATAAACAAACTGGTGATGCACTTGTGCCACTCTTAATGCTTTGTGGCCCATGGTGACGCATCATTCCTACTCTCATACTTTTGCATTGGAAAAAAAAAAACCTGACATAAAATTTACATAACAGCAAAGCTAGCACTCTTCTATGACTTTGAGCTGCAACAGTTTTAGGATAAATCAATTGGTGCTATAGTTGAAGAGTGTATAGTTGTATTTCTTTCAAGTGGGATTTCTGAAAAATGTGATAGCGTGCAAGCACATGTGGCAGTAAAAACTAGGGGAATCAGACTTTTAAACATAATTCAAGCACATTGACACAGACATTTTGTGGTGCCAGTTTTGGGGGTCATATGGCTCAAATCTGCGGAAAGATAATACGAGTACACCACAGTACTTTGCGTCTGTGCTTCTTAGGGAAAGCTGATTTACATTTACAAGCCATATGGAAATTTTGACAGAGTACGCGAAAGACACAGATCAGGACAATGGCAGCTATGATGGAAAATGATTTCTATGCATCGTTTGTGCTACATGGGCAAGAGAAATACCCAGTTCTTAAAAAGAATCTCAGTAGTGCCCAGAAAGCCATTTCTTACACTTATAAACAATATGGCCACCAAATAATACTTCTTTTTAATCTTCATGAATCGTTACCAACAATTCCTTGAAAGAACTGAAAATTGCAAGGCAAAAGAGATTTTATCCCATGCATGATGAGAAGGCCTGTACATCCAGTGTAGACAAACTGTTCATTGAGTGTTGATGAAAGTTTAAAGAATATAAGGTACAAGGTCAATGAATGAATAAGTGAATAAAATATATGAAATAATTTGTTTGTAAATAAGGGTAATTGAGAGGGTAAACTACTGATTTGATTGAAGATTTTATAAGGTCTTAACTACGTGCATTAACGGGACGAATGAATCTACAACTTCTAAAAGATCTCACGAAAACAGGTAACAGCATGATTAATACTTATCTTATCTCATTTGTATACTGGATCTCCATCCTTTTTTACTTATTTTGTTTTCATTATTTTGTCTAATACTATATACTTGACTTAAATACTGTTCAGGTGCTCCTTACTAACCATGAAGGGTTACAAGAAAATATCTGATTACATGTTTCTCACAAGCATGTTGCAGCCAAATATGCAAATTAGTAACTTCAGAAAGGAATGTCCTAAATGGTATATGTGCACATTTTCAGAACAGGCATTTAGTGATAGTTTGATGAAAATCATCTATGCTTTTATAACAAATGCATTTGCATTTACTGTTTTGTGTTATGGGGACTTGGGCGATCGAGGGGTTAAGCTTGGGCACATAATTCTATGTGTAAAATTTTCACTTAGACTTTAGGGCCATGTCTCCTTTATCAATTCCATTGCATTTCATGGAAGTATGAGTATGAACAACTGTATAAAGGCATGTACAAATGCATTCATATCAGGATAAAGTCTCTATCAATTACATTAAACATTCACTGAAATAAAAGGATCTTGATATACAGCCAGGAAGACATTTACTGGCATGCACGTGCCTATGGTATTTTGACATGATATACTACATATTTCCTATAATAAGATGGTTGGAGAAGATGTATTTCTGAAATTGCAATCTATGCTGATTCAGCCGCCATTTTGCATACACAATTATGATTTTATGATTTGGTATACTAATTTTGGGCAGAAGAGACTGTTTCCCCAAGTTATCTTTACAAGATTGAAATGTCATTATGACCTTAATGCAAGCCTTTTTCAAGAAATCCCACTTGGTAGAATAATGCATTATAATATATATACTTGGAGAACTGATGTCTCCATCCAGAATGATTATGTGACATAATGTGACCATGCATCACAAAACCAACAAAACGTTGCCAGACATTGATTTTAGTTAAGGGCAGATTCTTAAAGAGCGGACTCTAAGCTGTAAAATGATGTATCACACAATTCAAATGGACTCCCCTAACCTATCTAAATACTAGAACGAAAACACACACTCTGGAAAAGTGTGAATTGAGAAAAGAGGGTCTATTCAAGCACTTAATCTTTACCAAGCCGTGCTAGCTGTGCAATGAATGTAAACCACTGGAGCTACCACAATGAAGGGATTATCAGATTAAGCTGAAATTGAGCATGCTCCTTTAACATATTCTATGCATGTTTAATGTCAACTTTCAAATCAGTAGACTTATCGTTTCAAAAGTTATTAGACTTAAAAGTAAAGAGTGTGTAAATAATTTCAAGAAATGAAAAGGGGACATACCTGATCGTTCTACTCTCCCTCCAAAAAGGTTGAAGAAAAACTGCTGAAAACACAATTTCACATTCATGTTATGATCCCAAACTAAAGAATTATGTAGAAGGATAGCTCTTTCAGCAAATATGAAACACACAAGATTGACTCAGTTGACCCATTTCCCCTTTCAAGAGTCCTCACGTAAAATCAAGTGTATGACTTTTTTTTTTTTTTTTTTGTGATGCACGGTCACATGTGGAAGATGGTCCTCTATATTCACCTACTCATACTGTGCCTTACACACAGGGCATACAAAGTCACCCTTTGGAGGTCTGCAGATGTCAACAAATATGGGGTGACACCACCTCCCACACACCTCACTTGGCTCACAACAAACCCAGTCTGCTGGCAGAGGGGGCTTGCTGCACCCCACAGCATCACAGATTCGTCTTTGCTTGGGTGGTTTCACTGCTGCTGCCAGTAATGCCCTTAGTACATATCCCTCATTTTTCTTGCATGTACCTGACCAAGGCTAGCTGGATTCAGACCTCTTGTGATCGCTAATGCGTTCTAAAGACAAAGACAAATAATAATAATATTAATAACAATAATAATAATAAAAATAATAATGATAATAATTAATGAACATAACTATGTATGTATATATGTTTGTTTGTTTGTGTGTTTATAGATATATACACACACATATACACATATATACGTACATTCATTAACACTTATGTGAGTAAAGAAATACGTAACCAATCACGTGTACTATTACATCTAATTAGGAAATACAATCATAAACATATTCCTAAAAAAGAGTCAGGAGACTGGCTCAACAAATGTGATAATATCAATAAGCAAACTTGGAACATCAACATGCTGAAACATGTAAAATTCAGATTCTAGTGTATGAAATCTATATGTGAATGTCTTATTATAGTAAACTAGTATTGATAAGATATCAACATGAAATCATCAAGCTCGTCTACCTGGTTTTAAAGGACCATTAACAAAGCTGTTGTAAGTAAAAGATGAAGTGGATCTGTAATTGACGTTGTCAAAGTAATAAATGTCATTACTGCAGACACATAACACTAAGATTTCATGTTCTAGACTGACCTTGTAAGAAAATAGCAACACAGCATTCAGAGGAAATATTCATTTCAACTCCCAAAAGACAGGTCAGTTCAACTGTCACACAGACAGAAAGACAGACGAAAGGACAGACAGAAGGACAACCTGAAAATATATAATGCCTCAGGTGACACTTTATGGCGTATCTGAGGCATAAGAACTTCCTGAGAAAATTATTGTCAGTCAGTACAACCATATGAGTATAGTGCCTACAGTTTCATGAAGATAAACCTTCAGCCATTTCTGAAATATGGTGAGAATTCAGTTCTACTCTTTTCTATGATTAACCCCATGATTTTAAATGCGTGTAGGCCCTATTCTTTTTGTTAACTGTAGTACTAGCATAACTATCTATACAATACACATCAAACCTTTGATCTTGAGAGATTTAGCCCTAGACTAGTCTCTGTAGCAGATACCATGGTCAGCCAACATAAAAGCCTGTTTGTTGTTGTTGTTTTTGTTTTCTCTAAACTTGCAATTAAGTGTTATGGGATGGACAAATAAACAACCTGAAAGCATGCAGTACCTCTTCACTTTTACATGATGGGCACAAGGAAAGAATATATTAGTACATGTTCTTGTTCACAGAATATTTGAAATAAAGAAGAATGCTAGTCCTGTTTAATTACCAGCATTACAAAGGCACCACACGAACTTCCATCCTTCTGCAGTGCAGACGTCAGGGACTCATCATGGCTCCACTCACCTTGGAGCTCCCCTGTTTCTTGGGCCCTCTGTGCCATGGAGTGCCTTTACCAACATACAGAAACAGATAAAGGTAAAGGTAAAGGTTTACTGAAGAGCTACAGCCAAAATGCAAAAAAGGAGATAAGATTGAGGTGGTGGGGATGAGGGCTTGACTCTCATTAGCTTCAAAATGAAGTCAACTTGTTGGCATTACTTAAGTAATTGGATCTATTAATAGATGACAACACTCTATTTGTAATTCATAAAAAAAAAAATATCAGCGTTGATCTAGACACACACATAGAACATCTTTCTTATGGACGATAAAATGTACTTGATTTTTTTTTTTTTTTTTGTCCTGGCTTATGTTGAGGTTAACCAAATACCCTATTGGAGATCACAAGTATAATATGTGACCCGCTACAACAAAAAGATCCAAAGGTCGGGGGAGGACAATCTTCTGAAAATGGCATGACATCATTCCCTTACTCTTCTACTCTAATGTCATATTTAGTACAACTCGTAAAAGTACTCAATTGCGGAGATGTCAGTGATTATATTAGCGCATGTCAAGTGGTTGAGGAAATCAGAGTTTCGAGAAAAACACCTTCAAAGTTTTCCTTCCGACGATAACATGATCAAATGGTGGCGAGACAGTTTTCATTGCTTGACAATAGAAGGCACGCTCCCAGCATTAACAAACTCATGAACCTTAATTGAGAAAGTATCAATTAAGTGACAATGCAATAAGAAATTTAAAACAAAGCTTTTTTTTTATATGTATTTTCTAGTGCATTTCAGGATTCGGTGTCATTTGCCACTCCTTCGCCATTCATTCCATTTTGTCCAAATTTGGTGACTTTTCCTCAAATCTTATTACAGACATTTTGATATATAATTTAGCTATCTTTGCTATTGCTGGTTGCAATGGCAACTATAAACTGACAACCGTGTCAGTCAGACTTTGCATCTTTTTTATGTTCCAATTTCAATTAACAATATTACACTGTATGAAATTAGTGTTTCTTCGCTGAAACTTTCTGAAGAAGCCAAATGTGATGTAATAATCTTTTTTAATGAAAATGTAATGTTGCCATGGTTATGCGTTATGATATCCTGACTACAAAACACTCTTGTGGTCTGTACCTCTACCTATGAAAGCAATTGAAACTCGGGTCAATTGAAAAAAAAAAACTGAGGGAGTTAGGTCAATAAACATATTCTCCTTTGATTTGTAGAACTGTGAAAAAGAAATGTATGTACGTACATGACAATGTACTCACTATAACATTAATGGTTCATTAAACACCACTGAAATGGAGGGAATAAAAGTTTGATATCAAAACATAACATAAAATCCATTGGCACTCTGTATATTATCTTTGAAGAGACAAGGGGGTTTGTTCTTCTCCTATGATAGTAGTTGCACATGTCAAGTCTGGGGTCAATTGTTAAAAACCTGAGGGAATATAGGTCAATACACATAATAAATGTTCCTTTGATTTGCAGAACTGTGAGTGAAAAATTGAATGTACATGTTTATATACTCACTGTAATAATTTCATTGAATGGCGTACTAAACACCATTGAAATTAATATTCTAAGAATAAAAGATCGATATCAAAACATAACATATGTCTATTGGCATTCTGCACATTATCTTTGAAAAGCTGATCTGAACTTGTCCACGTATATATAGATGGTGTGATCAGATCCCGAAGGGAGTCAGGAACAGACATTTTCATTTCTGGAACATTTGCCACAAGAAGGATCTAGTGGCTCTGTCTAATGTTGATTGGCATAAATGCCCACTTGAATTTTGAAAGGGTCACCTACAGGTAAATAAACCAATACTTTCATTTTAAAGTGAATGACAACTTTTCGTCATTCGTTACAATGTCTAGTATTTCAAGGAGGTATATGTGGGTTTTTTCATACATCATTTCAACGATTTGAGGATCGATGTATGTGGGCATTTTATATTTTATGATTTTTTTTTTCAAAGCGTGGAATTGGTTCTTTTGACAGATTTCGATCTGCTCAAGCAGTTGATAAGCTTTATCTTCTCATATTTTTTTAATTGCCAACAATTCTTTGTTACTACACAAACCCACTCTTGCTACTTTAACTTGCTTCATTAGAAAAGTGGCATTCACTTGCTGTTCCTAAACTTTACATAAATTTACGTTCAAAATTAAACTCTTGATGATTAGCTTGTAGTTAAGTGCCGTGTGAGTGCATCACTCAAAAGCTAGCAAATCTTAAAGATTAGTTGATGATTAGAAACACATCATCAGTGAGTACACAGAATAATGTTAGTAATTTTTTATTATTACTATTAAGCACCTTTATCTAACAAATCATTGAACACAGCCAGAGGCTGAATTAAAATTGATTTTACAAAAATGAAGAAACAATATTTATATGCAATATAACATGAATATAAAAATGTGAAATTACTACAGGCTCATACAAAACAAGAAAAAAAAAAACGCATACATAGTAGGGAAATAATGAAAGCTTGAATTGACCTTGGCCATTGACCCTTGACCTTTGACCATAACATTTTCGCAACAATCACTGCCAATCAGTATTTGCATATTCACTAAGTTCCATGAATGATGTATAGGCCTGCCTTGAACCATTTTCGAGATATGAGGAAATATAAAATTTTCACGTTTTCACTCAACGCTTTACATTTAATTTTTGACCTTATTGCCCAAAATATTCTTTCTCTTTCTCTCGCTCTAAACCCCCCCCCCCCACAATATTATGAGTGCTGATACTCACTCATCTGAGTACAAACCCAAAGATTGTTACACAATATACACACCAGTGCCCAACATCACCTCACAACAATAATCAACGAACTTGTGAGTTTGCGCCTTATGGGTCAACCTCCAGCTGCGCTATTTTGCATGGGTATATTAAAGGTTATGTGACAAGATTCTGCAATTCCTGTACAAAAATTGAGTAGGATTCACTCTTAAAGGGACAAGTATACCTTCATATACATAAGGATTGAGAGAGTGCAGCAATATTAGTAGAACACATCAGTGAAAGTTTGGGGAAAATTGGACAATCCGTTCAAAAGTTACGAATATTTTAAGTATCTGCGCAGTCACTGCTGGAAGAGAAGACTACTACAGTGTATGATGTCACATGCGTACAACTACATAAGGAAAATAAAAAGAGAATTTCACAAAACTTTACTTTTTAAATAAAGTGCACATTTCTTCGACTTGCTACTGACGTATGTTAAGGGTAATATTATTCCCCCTGCCTTCTGAAAGAGAGAAGTCCAGTGTTCTTTTGTTATGCGAGAAAAATGGAAATATGTTGAATTTTCTTTATTCTTTCTTTATATAGTTGTACTCATGTGACATCACAAGCTATAGTAGTCTTTTCATCCAGCCGTGACTGAGCAGAAACTTAAAAAATTCATAACTTTTGAACAGATTGTCCGATTTTCCTCAAACTCTCACTGATGTGTTCTACTAATATTGCTGCATTCACTCAACCCACATGTCTATGAAGGTGAACTTGTCCTTTAAGTTTTATCTTAAAGTTTTGTGCACATGTGAACATGCATTGTGAGGTCAAGACTGGAGCTAATCATCAACTGCTATACGTAAGTTTCATATTTAGCAACTGCGTATGAAAGTAACTAAAGTCTTTTGTGTTGGTAATAACACAACTGCTTTACAGTAGAAAAACATTGCCTGCAAAACTCGTGACCATACCTTCTTAAACTGCCATTCCACGGACATTCCACTGTACAGCAACATACGAGGGTATGATGAACACATGTCCATAGTCCTGTACATTGATTTCATTTCGAAGAAGATGGAGGTACTCATTTATGACCTAACAAAATATAATCCAAGAAAGAAACAAAACCTTCCGGTTATCACTTTTAAACAAAATCTTGTATTCACAAAATCAAGAAATTATTAAAAATGTATTACAAATTAAGGAGGAACTACAATCATCAGGACTCTGCCCCAGGGTACATAAAGAACAAAGTAAAAAAGTCACCTATTGAAAGTAAAATGGATGGCACTGGTTCATATACCACTTTCCTATCTTCTTCTGAGGCTTTGGTTGTCAACATGCCCATGTACTTATCTACTTTTTGTTTTGCAGTAAAATAATGCACAAAAAATGGAGAATTCCTTAATTAAACTGTCCAGCAAATAGCTCAATATTTCCTTCATTTTTAAGACCTTGAGATCTAATCTGGTGGGAACATTCATTTGTATACTTTGTTTTGTAATGTCATCTTCTCAAGGGAATGTGTAATGCTATGGCATGGCACACACAGAAGCAAAAAAGAAATACATTGTATGTATATATCAATAGACATAATTGTTCTCACAGTCCCATTTTTGTGACTGTCATCACCATCATTGCCACACATACTGTATATTCCAACATAGGGAGATTTCAACAATTGGTGTGTAGTTCGGATCTGACCTCGGCAGCTTTTTTTCTGTAACCAAAGTTACATAGATCTATCAAAGTGTCACAAGATATTTCAGACTTCGAAGACTATACACTCGGACTGACTGATGATGAGCAGCAGGCTATAATCATCATTTTCAGAAAATGTTCTTCCCCTATATACATAGCTTTACCGTAGGTCTGTATACTCGGCGAGATCTAAAATTCAGCTCCCCTTCTCACACTTAAAAAGCTAACCTCCACAGCTAAGGACAAAGGACCCTCAAATACAATGTCTTCCACAATTTCCCAAGTTAAACGTAGACCTAATTAAAAGTTCATTCAAGGTGGCCAACTTAATTCCCTAACAAAACAGCTATTAAGTTTCTTGGCTGTTATTTTATTGTATTTTGCACAACTGCAGGATATTATGCAGCTCGGGTTCATCATTTAGTTTACTCTCAAGTCGGGTATCATTGTACTCAGACTGTTTAGGACGGCTGTATATCCACTTAAATTTGTACTTGCCGATCGTACCCTTCCATATCATATAAAACACGTGCCGCTGTCCATTCGTTTACTGCATAGCTGCTGTAAACATGATATTCATAAGATGAGCGGACGTGGGGAAAAACCTAGATTGGCGATTGCCTATTTTTGAAGTTACAAGTGGAAATGAAATGGGTGGTTCTTATTATGGTCCATAAAACCAAGTTTTGGTGATAAAAATTAAAAAAAGAGGGAGCAATGAAGACAAAAAAAATCTTCTTTCTCCCATAACATGGGAAAAGAAATACCAATTACGAGGCCCTGAGACCCATGGATTCCCACGGGTGATTACTTATTAAACCTAATGACTATGATCCCCCTCCCAAAATAACAATAATAATTATAATAACAATATAACAATATTAAGAAGAATAATATGATAATAATAATGATGATGTATAGTCTGAAGCAGATAAACGGATGATTCTATGATCTATCAAACCAAGTTTTGGTGATTGAAAACAAAAAGGAGGAAGCAATTGAAGACGAAAATATAATATTTTTCTCCCATAACGGCGGAAAACAAATAGGAATGCCTTGACACCAGCCGTGGATTCCCTCGGGTGCCTGCATGGATGCAAGAGCAGGGGGTATAGGAATATGTTATATTAATATCAAAGTCATAGTGTCAATAGTATCTCCCCGTTTTGACGGGAAGAATCTGTGGGCAGAACTTTCGGAGAATCTCATAAGCGCTTTTGGTAATGTTTCTCTGAATGTTTGTTTTTGTTTGTTTGTTTGTTTGTTTGCTTGTTTTTTCTGCGGGGGAGAAAATGTGTGTGTGTGTGTGTTTGGGGGTTGAACGGTGGTCATGGGTAGAAGAGAGCACGAGTAACGAAAGAATGAGAAAACTTTTCTCTTTATTTCATGTTCTTTATCATCATTCTTTATCTATATAATTCTTTATTTTATGTGCAAAATCGTATATATGAGAAAAAATGAAACCTCTCAGACCCGTGGATTCCCACGGGTGCTGCTAGTATATATATATATATAATACTCAGTACTACACTCACCTCACACATTCACATCAACACACATTGCATTCATACATCTAACAATGCATGCTGGCACATACCTTACTGTTCAACCAATTGGGATGTATGAGGGTTTCAAAGTCTCGGTATTCCAATACATCACCACACGTGGTACCGAGCTTTCTTATGCATGGGCAAGGTGACATTCTCCACATCAATCTCTTGGAGAAGTTTTCTGATGGCACCTGCAACGATTGATCCAAGCAGAGTGAGTAAAAACTGTATTATGTGTTAAAGCTGTGAACCTGATATTTCATACTTGATGCTGTATAAATCTTACTTATACATCTTCACGAAGTAATACTGGAATAAACTACAAATGTATCATTAGGGGTGTCGACCATAGTGATGCACTCTTTTTTTTTTTAACAAAGGCAAATGCCAAAATGTGTCTCGCCCTTACGCGTAGAAGAAACTAGAATTATCACTGAAGGTGATTAATACCCCCGCCCCTAGTGTTGCTTTATAGTATGTGATGTCATGAGGGCATTGACGTTAATACCAAGTTTGTGCACTTTATAGTTTTAGTTTTATAGTTTTAGTTTACTGTACAATTACACGAGTTCCACAAGGTTTGGGTAAAAAGTGAGGTTACCATGGCAATGCATTGTCTGATACAAACACAAGGGACATTTTGCATAACTATACTTAAAGACCATCATACACACCAAATTTCACCTTCATAGACTAAATGGTTCAATTTGATACAAAAATGAGTGGTTACCATGGCAACACATTTTTCTTATATTAACACATTGGTGTCTTGCATAACCTTTAACAAAAACCCAGGTTCCTGATTGGTTGTTGCTATGGGAAGTTGCCATTCCAGCAATAGTTGCCATCCTAACATCTTTTATTAAATGGGGCCCATACAGGTGTCACAAGTTGATTTTCATGCAGTGGCAGACTTGCAATCCAAGTGTTGGCCTGAAATATCCTAAATATGTTCAGGTAGACAATTGCATCTTCTATTTCCCACACTGAAAGCCAAACAACAAGACTTTCAGCAGCAGCAGCAACAACAACAACAAACAGCAACAACGCCACCACCACCAACAACAACAATAACAAACCTTGTGCAGGTCTCTGTCTTGGTATTTCCGGGGGTGCACTCTTGTCGATATTCGCTGAGGTTTCTTTTGGGTAAAAATGGAAGAAGAATTCATGATAAGCACAAACTAGAATTATCACTGAATGTGATTAATACCCCCGCCCCTAGTGTTGCTTTATAGTATGTGAAGTTATGAGGGCAATGACGATAATACCAAGTCTAACAACTAGAACAATCTGAGTATCTAAATTAGATCTAAACTTGTCATTATAAAACACATTTTTTTTTTTGTTACAAAATACAAGGCCACGAAAGTATTATCAAAGAAGTATTTATCACTTGCACCATTCAGATATTAATATTTGATTACCAAATTACCAAATCTGATGTTACAAAAGGAGAAACAAAGAATTTTTTTTACGGGAGGGCCTATACTCAAGGTACATCTCCATAGTTTACAACACGCACGTTACTAACCACTGCAACAACCAACACATGCAATCTACAATATCAAGATTTGTTTTTCCTTTCGAGGACCATCAGACTAATGCCAAAACTTCCATTTCCTTATATTTATTCTTCTTCCTCGATTAGCGCTTTCTTTGTCTGCACATGGTTACATCAACTGAGTAAAACAATAAAACAAACAAGTATGTGGAGTTTTCCATGCTTGCGTCCACATAATATTATAATGGCTGTGTAAGGAAAATGATAGCAAAAACGCACAAGGACCTGAATTTCTTAATATTTTTTTCAACTTTATCACTGCAATATTGTGACATATTTTTAGTTATCTGCTTAACAACGCATAGTCATTAGAAGAGCAATTAATACTAAGATGTTGTCATTTTCAAGCGTCGAATCACATCAAAAGACATGAGTTTCGGCTCCAAGGGCTTTGTTTGTCACTCTACTAAAAATAATTTAAGTTAAAAATTGAAGTTCATCGGTAAATTCAACAATATGACCAAACCGCACTCTACTGTCGCCTCACCACACTCTACTGTCGCCTCGTTTTATGTGTATAACGCATAGGCATTAGAAGAGCACGTAATACTATAGATGTTGTCACTTTTAACGGTCGAATCGCATCAAAAGACATGGGTTTCGGCTCCAGGGGCTTTGTTTGTCACTCTACTAAAAAATAATTTAAGCTAAAAATTGAAGTTCATCGGTAAATTCACCAATATGACCAAACCGCACTCTACTGTCGCCTCACCACACTCTACTGTCGCCTCGTTTTATGTGTATAACGCATAGGCATTAGAAGAGCATTTGATAATAAGATGTTGTCACTTTTAACGGTCGAATCGCTTCAAAAGACATGAGTTTCGGCTCCAGGGGCTTTATTTGTCACTCTACTAAAAATAGTCAGTGTTAAAAATGCAAGTTCATCGGTAAATTCACCAATATGACCAAACCGCACTCTACTGTCGCCTCACCACACTCTACTGTCGCCTCGTTTTATGTGTATAACGCATAGGCATTAGAAGAGCATTTGATACTAAGATGTTGTCACTTTTAACGGTCGAATCGCTTCAAAAGACATGAGTTTCGGCTCCAGGGGCTTTATTTGTCACTCTACTAAAAATAATCAATGTTAAAAATGCAAGTTCATCGGTAAATTCACCAATATGACCAAACCGCACTCTACTGTCGCCTCACCACACTCTACTGTCGCCTCGTTTTATGTGTATAACGCATAGGCATTAGAAGAGCATTTGATACTAAGATGTTGTCACTTTTAACGGTCGAATCGCTTCAAAAGACATGAGTTTCGGCTCCAGGGGCTTTATTTGTCACTCTACTAAAAATAGTCAGTGTTAAAAATGCAAGTTCATCGGAAAATTCACCAATATGACTAAACCGCACTCTACTGTCGCCTCACCACACTCTACTGTCGCCTCGTTTTATGTGTATAACGCATAGGCATTAGAAGAGCATTTGATACTAAGATGTTGTCACTTTTAACGGTCGAATCGCTTCAAAAGACATGAGTTTCGGCTCCAGGGGCTTTATTTGTCACTCTACTAAAAATAGTCAGTGTTAAAAATGCAAGTTCATCGGTAAATTCACCAATATGACCAAACCGCACTCTACTGTCGCCTCACCACACTCTACTGTCGCCTCGTTTTATGTGTATAACGCATAGGCATTAGAAGAGCATTTGATACTAAGATGTTGTCACTTTTAACGGTCGAATCGCTTCAAAAGACATGAGTTTCGGCTCCAGGGGGTCTGTTTGTTACCCTACTTAAAATAATTTAAGTTAAAAATTCAAGTTCATCGGTAAATTCACCAATATGACCAAACCGCACTCTACTGTCGCCTCACCACACTCTACTGTCGCCTCGTTTTATGTGTATAACGCATAGGCATTTAAATAGAAGAGCATTTAATACTAAGATGTTGTCACTTTTAACGGTCGAATCGCTCCAAAAGACATGAGTTTCGGCTCCAGTGACTTTATTTGTCACTCTACTAAAAATAATTAATGTTAAAAATTGAAGTTCATCGGTAAATTCACCAATATGACCAAACCGCACTCTACTGTCGCCTCACCACGCACTACTGTCGCCTCGTTTTATGTGTATAACGCATAGGCATTAGAAGAGCATTTGATGCTAAGATGTTGTCATTTTCAACGGTCGAATCGCTTCAAAAGACATGAGTTTCGCCTCCAGGGGCTTTATTTGTCACTCTACTAAAAATAATCAATGTTAAAAATGCAAGTTCATCGGTAAATTCACCAATATGACCAAACCGCACTCTACTGTCGCCTCACCACACTCTACTGTCGCCTCGTTTTATGGGTATAACGCATAGGCATTAGAAGAGCATGTAATACTATAGATGTTGTCATTTTTAACGGTCGAATCGCATCAAAAGACATGAGTTTCGGCTCCAGGGGCTTTGTTTGTCACTCTACTAAAAATAATTTAAGTTAAAAATTCAAGTTCATCGGTAAATTCACCAATATGACCAAACCGCACTCTACTGTCGCCTCACCACACTCTACTGTCGCCTCGTTTTATGTGTATAACGTATAGGCATTAGAAGAGCATTTAATACTAAGATGTTGTCACTTTTAACGGTCGAATCGCTTCAAAAGACATGAGTTTCGGCTCCAGGGGCTTTATTTGTCACTCTACTAAAAATAATCAATGTTAAAAATGCAAGTTCATCGGTAAATTCACCAATATGACCAAACCGCACTCTACTGTCGCCTCACCACACTCTACTGTCGCCTCGTTTTATGTGTATAACGCATAGGCATTAGAAGAGCATTTGATACTAAGATGTTGTCACTTTTAACGGTCGAATCGCTTCAAAAGACATGAGTTTCGGCTCCAGGGGCTTTATTTGTCACTCTACTAAAAATAGTCAGTGTTAAAAATGCAAGTTCATCGGTAAATTCACCAATATGACCAAACCGCACTCTACTGTCGCCTCACACACTCTACTGTCGCCTCGTTTTATGTGTATAACGCATAGGCATTAGAAGAGCATTTGATAATAAGATGTTGTCACTTTTAACGGTCGAATCGCTTCAAAAGACATGAGTTTCGGCTCCAGGGGCTTTATTTGTCACTCTACTAAAAATAGTCAGTGTTAAAAATGCAAGTTCATCGGTAAATTCACCAATATGACCAAACCGCACTCTACTGTCGCCTCACCACACTCTACTGTCGCCTCGTTTTATGTGTATAACGCATAGGCATTAGAAGAGCATTTGATAATAAGATGTTGTCACTTTTAACGGTCGAATCGCTTCAAAAGACATGAGTTTCGGCTCCAGGGGCTTTATTTGTCACTCTACTAAAAATAATCAATGTTAAAAATGCAAGTTCATCGGTATATTCACCAATATGACCAAACCGCACTCTACTGTCGCCTCACCACACTCTACTGTCGCCTCGTTTTATGTATAATAAAAATATTATAACGCATAGGCATTAGAAGAGCATTTGATACTAAGATGTTGTCACTTTTAACGGTCGAATCGCTTCAAAAGACATGAGTTTCGGCTCCAGGGGCTTTATTTGTCACTCTACTAAAAATAATTAATGTTAAAAATTGAAGTTCATCGGTAAATTCACCAATATGACCAAACCGCACTCTACTGTCGCCTCACCACACTCTACTGTCGCCTCGTTTTATGTGTATAACGCATAGGCATTTAAATAGAAGAGCATTTAATACTAAGATGTTGTCACTTTTAACGGTCGAATCGCTCCAAAAGACATGAGTTTCGGCTCCAGTGACTTTATTTGTCACTCTACTAAAAATAATTAATGTTAAAAATTGAAGTTCATCGGTAAATTCACCAATATGACCAAACCGCACTCTACTGTCGCCTCACCACACTCTACTGTCGCCTCGTTTTATGACAGTGTATAACGCATAGGCATTAGAAGAGCATGTAATACTATAGATGTTGTCATTTTCAACGGTCGAATCGCTTCAAAAGACATGAGTTTCGCCTCCAGGGGCTTTATTTGTCACTCTACTAAAAATAATCAATGTTAAAAATGCAAGTTCATCGGTAAATTCACCAATATGACCAAACCGCACTCTACTGTCGCCTCACCACACTCTACTGTCGCCTCGTTTTATGGGTATAACGCATAGGCATTAGAAGAGCATGTAATACTATAGATGTCATTTTTAACGGTCGAATCGCATCAAAAGACATGAGTTTCGGCTCCAGGGGCTTTGTTTGTCACTCTACTAAAAATAATTAATGTTAAAAATTGAAGTTCATCGGTAAATTTACCAATATGACCAAACCGCACTCTACTGTCGCCTCGTTTCATGTGTATAACGCATAGGCATTAGAAGAGCATGTATTACTATAGACGTTGTCATTTTTAACGGTTGATTGAGATGAACTTCGATTCAATTAGAACTTAAGAGAATGACTGATTTCATTAAGTGTACTTTTCTGTGTTTTCTGACCCAGCCCGTTTTACCCACACCCCCCCCAACAAAAAAAAAAATAAAAAAATAACAACTAGGCCATACTTAAAGTATTTATTTGAAGAATCTTCTCACCCCCCTTCAAACGCACTTACCACAATGACGATCAAACTCATTGGGTGATTTCAAGTTCGGTGCTAGTGCTAGTGCTAGTGCTATCTCAGCACTAGCACCGGCGATAAAACCGAACTTGAAATCACGTTGGTGTTGGGAGTTGACCTCAAAATTATGACGTATTTCCGGTTGCTGGTGCTGGGCTCGGTGTTGAATGTCGTCTGCTGAACCGAGCTCCGCCGTTTGTGTTAGCGATTTACGTGCTTTTTCGCCATTGACCAACACTAGCCCCTAGGGATTAACATTTTCGTCATTTCAAGTTCGGTGCTGGTGTTAGCGTTGCCAGTGCGAGACTCTTATTCACGTCCGTAATAGATGCACGTTTTACGTGCAAAGTCTATGCTAATGCAGTGGTCGCCCACGTAACGTTCACGAACACTCTCGACATGGCTCTATAAATCTGAGCCTAGGAGCAAAATAAGGATAATTGTGTTTTAAAGAAGTGATGAAATTTGTGGCATTTTAATCCATCTTCCTCACTATATGTCTAAAACTAAGCACTTTTAGCTACATTTTTTAGTATTTGACTGTAATGACACGCCATCACTTTTTTCGTCGCGCAATTCCTGCGGAGCTCGCGGTGCTGCGATTCCAACACCTAGTGCTGGTGATCGATAATTTTGATCGGTATCGCCTCGTTAATCTGACCGTCGGTGTTGGAGCTCGATTTAACGCTGTTATTTGGGGGCTAGCACTAGCACTAGCACTAGCACCGAACTTGAAATCACCCATTGTCAAACCATGTTTGTACAGAATCTTCGGGATGTCAGCAAGGGTGAGTCGTCGATGGACATCCCTCGAGTGAGTGACAGACAGACGGAAAAATACACACACACACACACACACACACACACACACCCACACACACACACACACACACAAACACACACACACATACACATACTGTTGCAACTGTGCAAGCAAAATGTGTTTACATGACGTACACTCGGTAGTGTACGTTTATAACGCAGGGGAACAGGGAATTTCCCACCTCACACATATTCAATAAGGCTTCGGCAGTCAGCGAGCCAGCTCATGAATAATTAATATCTGTGACCTTTGGTGAAACTACTTCCCGCAGAGCATTCTCGCCTCAAAAGTGCCTACCGCTTGGCATCGAGCTATGCCTTCCGTATGAAAACATGGCGGGATCGGGAGCGCAGTGGTGTTTACAAAAGGTGGACACAGCTACGACGTCGAAGTATAACATAATTCCTCTGAAGAATGGTGATGAGGTACTGAATTCCGTTAATATGATAGCGCCAATACGGACAAGATGTTCAAATATTCCAAGTTGTTCGGCTGAGTGTGCTATGCATTGCGTATGTTTGAAAGTTGCGGCGAACTCCTGTTTTGGGATTGTGTCTGAGTGTAGCTAGCTGTACGTGACGAGCGAGTGAAGCCCACTGCTGCATGCGCTATGCCGCGGATGTCTTGCGTGTGTGCGTGTGGTGTGGTGACCTGCAGTGCAGTGCAGCTCGGCTCAACTGTACTAGTCCAGTCCAGTGCAATGTGTGTTTTTTGTGGAGTGTAGAATAGATTCTAATCTTACGGTGGAAAAAAATAAAACGGAGCTGATCATGTATCGCAGTCCCAACAAATTTTCTAGATCTCTACTGGAGCTGATGGCTACTCAAACACAAAGTTTTGTTGTAATTATTCAAACTTGTAACCAGTTGTAACTCGTTACTACGTTAGGCATCTAAATTTATGTCAGAAGAGCAAGAAATAGAAGAACATGAAGAAAGACTTGTGAACTAACAAGGGTGGTATTCTGAAAATCTTCCTAAGTTTCTTCCTAAGTCAGAAACTTAGGAAGTGCCTAGGAAAGACAAAATTGGTATTCTGAAATTTCTTCCTAGGCACTTCTTAATGCAAATTAGGCCATCCTTATCCCCACCCACGTTCTTTCCTAAGCCATTACTATAGTGGCAGTACGAAATGCCGTAATGCCCGTATCGTATCATAAGAAACTAACCAATGACAATCGCATTATTACTATGACATAGGGTCAAATACATGAGTGTGCGGCATGTCCCCTTTCTCACGCTCATTTCGCGCATCAGAGTACATGTGCGCGCAATGACTGACATTAAGCGCACCTATCATGATGCTTGCAGTTTGCTATTCTTAACAACGTACTTAGTCTAGGGGTGGAGCTTTCCTAAATATTTTCCTAAAATTCTTTCCTAAGTGCATTCTAGAATACCAACTTCTTCCTAAGTCAGAAATTTGCATATTCCCACCCCTTCCTAAGTTTCTTCCTAAGTCTACTTAGGGAGAAACTTAGGAAGATTTTCAGAATACCACTTAGGAAAAAATCCTGACTTAGGAAGAAATTTCTTCCTATGAAGGATTTCAGAATACCACCCTAGAATTCTAGTTGTGACAATTTTTGTAGTGTGACTCATCTCACTGTTTTCATTGTGATAAAACAAAGCCAAAGCCTACCATTTTTGATGTGCTAAATCTGGAGTCTAGATCTACACATCAAATTTTTCAAATAGAACAACCTATTATAGAAGTTTCACCTAGACCCTAATAATTTTTTAGCTATGCGATAAGTTATGCGCTAGAAATCTAGATCTAGCCTGACCACAGATGCGACACTTGTGTACAGCGACAGGGCTGTGTACAGTTACGCTAGATCTAACATTAGACATCTAGTGATCTTAGTTTCGCACCACCTTGTCGAGTGATTTCCAAATATGCACAAACCTGCCCAAGCCTAACCCCGTTGCGGGGCGCTGTAACCAGTGACATGTACGTGTTGGGTGGGTTCGCTGTTGCGGTTAACCCAAGCCTAGATTTTCAATAACCTAAAATAATTGCATCCGAGTCTCCAATGTCTGATCAGCTGCATTTAGAAGCTTTTTTATGTATTAAAAATGCAGGGATGCCAAGTTCAGAAAAATTTTATGAGTGAGATTTTCATGACTCGGCATCTCGGTGCGCGAATGTGCGCGCGAGCGAGGGTGTGGGAGGGGTTTTTTCCCCTCTCCCACGGTAGGGAGCTTTTTCAATTTTTAGCTTTTAATGGTGCGATCAGGTGCGTTATCCTTACAAGTAAGTGACTATTCTTTAATTATTTTGAAAGACAAAAGGGAAATCAGGCGCGGCGATACGGCGCAATTAACTCGCCAAAAGCTTATGACCTCGAAGCCTCGGTTGCAAAAAGTAGACAGCTTGTGTAGGCCTACGCAAAACCGCTGGGGAAGTGTTGCAGGACAATCGCAATATCTCACCTCAGAAGCCATCAAATGATTAAATCTATACAGCAAATTGAAGAAGAAACTATTCTCTAACTCGTAATGTTAAAGTTATTAGGGGTTTTATGAGGATAAACATGTGAAAATAATGTCGAAACTTTGCTTCCAAAAGAGAAAATTTGGTCTCAAAACAAGTGTTATTTTCTCACATTTTCCTTCATTGCACAAAAATGAAACTTCGGTATATGACTTATGGTAGTATATCCATACTGCGTTCCAAACATCTTTTCTGTATCATTTGGCGCACGGCTATGTCTGGAAAAAATGGAGATCACTGTCACTCGTGACCCACGTAAAATCCATAGCGTAAGCAATACACAGTCTGATGTATTGGTTTTTGTGCTGCATGAAACAGTTGGAGAACATAGCAGGGTTCCTCTCTTGCCCACTCACCACCCTGCTGACCGAAAATCGACCCCTGTCGCATTGCGCTGAACCTGACACCGCTGATTGGCTAAGCGTGCACTCACCAGTAGAAAACGCATGCGCAGGAGGCTGATCTAGTTGTGCATGTCCAGTATTTTCTCTTAAAAGTTGGTTGTCTTTTTGCTCTTATTTTCACCTAACTACTAATTGCACAAACACGAGACTTCGCAGGTAGTGAGTCTTGTGTATAAAGACTAGTAATGTGTTAATCAAATGCATATTCATGCAGGCGCAGACTTGTGTCTGGAAAAAATTGTAACCCTTTCCCACGGTCGACTCAAACAGAAAAATACACATCTCGAAAGATACATCGGCATTTTCGCCCAAAAATCATATGAAGGATGATATATCCATATTAGATATATGTGTGAAGTTTCAGGGATTTGGTGGTAAAATAAGGGAGATACAAGGAGATGAACTTTCGAGATTTTTTTGTCCTTCCCTCCGCACAGCGCTTCGATGACCGTTATGAATTCAAAAGCTTTGGCCTCTTATCAGTGAGTTAATTGCATTGTAGCTCCGGGGCTGAAATCCTTTGAGCTATGCTCATTATTATAGGCCCAAGTTGCAGACTTCACCCGATGCGTGAGAAAAATGGGTGCCATGCATGAGATCGTGAGACGGTCCCTAACTATGCTTGAGTCTCATGCAGAATGCGTGAGACTTGGACCCCGTTTACAGTGCGGGGCCGGGCTCGGCCGCGGCCAAGTCCGGCCTCAATTGCGCGGCCGAGCCTCGCAATTTTGTCCGTTTACACTACTGGGCTCGGCCGCGCTTTTGATTCAAACCTTTCAATATTTTGTCGTAGTGGCGCTCTGCTTGTAAACAAACGCAATTTGGTATTGTCTGGTTTTCAGACCCTTTGCCAAATGAATTTCGTGGCGACGAAGTCGCCGTTCGGGCAAAGGCCTTTGCCGAAGGGAAAAAAATCCTTTGCAGGACAAAACCACCTTAAACTATACTAGTTTTCGACGTTGAGGGGGTTAATATCCTGAATAGCGAAAGACACAGGCAGAGGGTTTGGAAGCCAGACTAAAATTGGCCGCGCAATTGGCCGCGCATTTGGCCCAGTTTGCGTTTACACCAAGAAGAGGCAGGGCTCGGCCGCGGCTCGGCCGCGGCCGAGACCACCTCCAGAGCGAGGCCAATTTTGGCCTCGCATTTGGCCTTTTGCGCGTTTACACTGAAGCGGGGCTGGGCTCGGCCGCGGCTCGGCCGCGGCCGAGCCTCGCACTGTAAACGGGGTCTTGGTAGCTCTGGTAATGACACTGGCTTTACAAGTGTTAAATTTTTGAAATAACTCCATCTCTTGAAATGCAGCTCTGCACACAAACATTTGGTATATAACAAATACATTCAGCGCATACAGTTACTTGGTCGATCATTTGATATGAATGCAGTCATTACATGCCTGGCTCTTTCTATTTGTGTCTTTGAAAAGCTAAACTTTTTTTCCCCCTTTCCCTCAGGGAAGTCTTGCAGAATAACAGTTGTACATGTATACACAGTGGTTGAAATTGTGTGTGTGCATCCCCTTAAACAGGCCTTTAACATATCTATCTCTTTTTCAGTCGTTCCTTCTGCCCTTATTTCATTTTAAAGTATTCCTACATTTGTAACCTCCTCTTTCTTTCATATTAACTTTTCTTTTTTTCCCTCCTGTCTAGCTTTTGTCAATTTCCTATTCAATTTTAATTCCTGCCTATCACTATCTGTTCTTTGTTTCCTTCAGGTTATCTCTCCCTCCAGCTACATTGTACATTTCTTTCTTTTTCCTTTCCCATATATCTTTTTGTTCTATTTCCTTCTTCTGTTTTGTCTTCTTTATTTCCTTTCCTACCTACTTTTAATTCTCTTACTTTCCTTTCTATTCATCTTTCCTTTCTTAGTTTGGATTCATTTCTCTTCCATTCTATTCTATCTTTTCTTTATAAATCCATCATATTTTTTCTTTCTTTTCAAACATCCATCTAATTCATTACTATTCCTCATAATGTAAGTTTCTCTTCTTCTTTCCTACCTTTGTCTTTGTTATTTTCATTTTACATTTATCTTCTATTTTGTAAATCGTTTGTTCTATTTTTTCCAGGTTTGCCTGTTTAGAACTCCATCTTTTTATTTAAATTCCATTTCCATTTTTTCCTATCTTTTCTCTTTATTTGTAGTCTGTACTTCTGCCGTATAATCACAATTTTCTCAATCTTATTTCACTCAAACACACACCCTCACGTACACACACACATTCACACACACAACGAACAACCACAACAACCGCCAAACCTGTATGAATCGTTACCACAAGACTTGATACAAGCTGAGGGAAAAGAGGGAAAAAAGATTATCATTTTAAAGATACCATAGAAAAACTTGCTGTGATTGCTTTGAGATCGCTACATTCAGATTAAACTACCAACTGTACTGTGCTGCTGTGAACGTGTTTGTACCATACATACCGTCTGCTTGTGTGCGGCGCAGTGTAGAGCTGCGATTGAGTTATTTAGACTTCGTGTGTAAAAGTGTCAAAACAGCAAATATTGCACTTTTACTGGACTTTGGTACTACTTTGGTCTCACTCAGAAGCAAATATTCTTAGTTATTGAATATTTAGACTGAGTTTGTGCATGTTTGGAATGAATTGAAGAGATGGTGCGAAAGTACACTGCACAGATTAGGCGATTGCTCATCATATGATGTGCATTTACCATTGCATGTTTCGCTGTTTAACCATGCAATTTTATTTAAGCAAAAATGTATACTGCTCGGCTGACTTCACCAATTTAAATTACGTTGACACCCATGTTAAGCTGGTGTCAAAATCAACCCATAGTTTTTGCACCATTGCACACCTGTAATCTCGGCATAAACATACCTTTGCTGCTGCATGCACTCTATCAGTGTATCAGTTACAACCCATGCATTCTGTCTCTCATTCTACTGGCAACAACTCGCTTTTTGCTTTTTGCATACAATTGACTGACTGTACTGTGCCACACGTTTGCCTTTCATGAAAAAAAGGTTGCCATTTCTGTACCTGAATTCAAGAATTGATGTGTAAAATATTCGTTGACATCCAAGGAGTTGTATAAAATGAAAACAAATAATGTACATGGCCTTTACTTGAGCAATGAAACAAGATTCACAATGAAAGAAGTGGTGCACTACTCAGCTTGGCTTTGCCTCATTGAAAAAAGAGCACTTCTATCTTTCACCTCGTTCAAAATCTTGAACCACTGTGCTCATGACCATTCACCGTGTTTGACCCTTATTAGGCCAGGCTTTTTGGTTATGCAATATCTATATATTTTTCAATATGAAACTTTTCTTTTTTTTTCATAAGATACTGTAATGATATTTGAAATCTATCCAAAAAAAAATTCGATGAAAATTTTCTATTTATCCTCTTTAGAATGGTGTATCTAAACACTAGAAATATGATATTTTCAAATCATTTAAAAAAAAAAAAAACAATAGTGACCTAAAACCTAGAAATGCTTGAAGTATCCTCCGGAGCTTTTACTGAATGTGGCCACATATTTTTTGTACTCCTGTGGTGGGTTCTTACTTCCCACAATCGAACCCTGTTCTCCATCAATTAACTTTGTAGACGGTAGACTTCTGAAATACCGGTATGTTCTTTGAATTTCAAGTCCAGTGTGAGTCCATCCAGAAGCATATAATTGTGTTATTATTTGTAATTATATGATGCAGATTTCACGCAGTGACTTGTAGCAGTGAATTTAACTTCAATAAATTTCAGGACCCCATAATTTAATTTGTGAATGGGGGAGTGTTGGTGTTTTTGAGAACAACTTTTGTGGCCTCATGGTCTTGAGCCAAATGTCTCCCAAACTTAAATTACCACATGTTGTTTATTGCTCATTGCTTTTTCAGATGTGTAGTGCTGGGCATGTCAGTGTTAGTATTGTAGCTGGGATACTTCAAGGCATAATTTACCATTTGCAGATGAAATAAAAACCCAGCATTAGTGTTTCAAACTAGTTCTAAAATGTGAGTTAGGGATAGAAACATTTAACAAACAATGTAAACATTTGATGCAGTATAATCAATGTGAAGTATTGTTCAATATACAAAATGTGAACAATAGTTATAATAAAAATGTTTACAGACTATTAAACCGTCTACAGTTATGGTTTAATGAGAAAAATAGTGATACCTCCTTATATTTTAGGCTTTATTGCAAAAATTTCATATGGTAGGATGTTTTGTGATACAACTGACCTACATATATGCATCAAATGCATACTTGCCAACTCTACCGCATTTGGCGGTAGACTACCGCTTTTGAAAGATTTTATTCGCATTCAAGCTAGCGCTGCTTGCTTAGGCATCCTGGATTCTACCGCTTTCTCAAATGAAAATGTTGGCAAGTATGCAAATGTGATATCTTGAACATTTTTTAAATCACTGCTCCCAAAGGTAAACTGGACCTTTAACAGTTGTATGTTGTGTTCTCCTTATGCAGGTATCTATTGGGAGAGGTACAGATGTCAGTATTCAGATGGTGGCAGCCAAGAATGCACTGAATCTTTCCCGCAAACACTGCATCTTCAAGCAGCTCGAGAACGGGAGCTGGACTGTGATCGACAACAAGGTATTAAATGACTCCAGGACATAAGACCTTTTGCCTTCCATCTGGGTAATTACTTTCCCCTGAGAGACTTTTCTGAGGTCCTGTCCTTCTTCCATATGAGGACTTTGTAAAATTGAATCATGGTCACAGAAGGCATGTATGTGATGATGGATTGATTGATGGACATATTGACCCAAAATAGCAATACAGTTTGTGTGCTGACACATAATAACATCTGTGTAGCAATCGTAAGTTTTGTTTAGTAATAGTAATGTAAGGAGACACCGATGTCGTGATGATACTCAAAACCAGTGCAGGTAATAAGACTACTGCAGATAGTGAGGGTTTGTCAGTAGACGAAGTTGTCTTTCAGGACTACTTTCAATAATCATTCGATGTAGTGGCTCATTCTTCTAACAAATTGACAGCCTGTTTAATTAACATAAACTTTTTGATGCACTGATATTAGAGATTATAACTTCATGTTTCTTTATAAGATTATCAGAGCACCTTTAATTCTTTACAGGAAGTAAGATGTACAGTAAGATATCAATTAAAGATGCATTGTATGCTCATCCTGCAAGATGATTTTTAAACCAGCACTGTAAGATATTTTGTGAAAAAGCATTAGAGAACAACAGGATTTACAAAGGAAAGGATCGTTATCAGAAATCGCCAATTTTTTTATTTCATTCTCTTGGACTTGTTGACACTTGAGCAGAATATGAAGTTTCACCATGAGTTATTATGTTTTAATAGTGACATAGAGATAATTTGCTTCCATTTTTCCTCCGTGTAGAGTTTGAATGGTGTTTACGTCAATGATCAGAAAGTGCATCCCTTGGCGCCTACAACGTTATGCGATGGAGATAAGCTGGAATTGGGCAGGAGGCCCGCAGCTGGGGAGACAAATGAATTTATTTACCGTGTAAGCAAATTAGAACAGTCTGCAGAGGAGGTGGAGAAACTCCTCAAGGCATGGAAGAGGAGGGCGGAGAAGGTGCGACAAAGGTTTGCTGCCAGGGGATCGATGAACCTTGATAGCGAAAGCAGCATCAAGAGTAACTCGCAGGCCGGGAGTGGCAGTGGTTCCCTGCCAGCGGACAGAAAGCGGAAAGCATGCGAGGACGGCAGCGCCTTTCCCGACTCGACGGCCAACGTCCCGTCGACGTCTGGGGAGGCGAAGAGGACTAGGGTTTCGTGCGAGGGTGACTCTGCTGTCGACTCCAAGAACTCGGAGTTCAGGAAACTGGCCGAGGAGCTCGGCTCCAACATGTCGACGGAAGAGATGAAGGAGCTGATGGATCTGCTGAACAGCACCAAAGAAGGGAACGTGCTGGAGAGACTCCGGTCCACCGTCAAGAAGCAGGAGGAGGAGCAGGAGGAGAACGTGAGGTTGGAGGAGGTCTACAAGACCAGGGTGGAGGAGAAAGAGAAGGAGCTGCGGCAGAAGGACGAGAAACTGTTGGAGCTCCAGGAGGAGGCCCTAAAGATGCAGAGTCGACTCCAGAAGGAGAAAGAGGAGGCCCTGGCCAAGATGCAGGAGGAGATGCAGGCTGTCCTGGAGACGCAGGTCAAGGAGAAGGAGACGGTGCTGATGGAGCAGCTGCGACAGCAGCGAGAAGACCTCCTCCACGAGAAAGAGAAGGTACGTCCTTTCTTTGCTACAAAGTACAGAGTTTGCCACGGAGAGATTGTATTATAGTGAATAATGTGCAAATGGAGGTATCAAATCTATTGATATTTGAGGGAAGTGAACAATATTAACAGTTTTGAGAGTGTATGTAGTTTGCTAAATGAATTTTTGTTCACATGTTCACACTCGGCAAAGAATTCTTTATCATAATCCGTATTGCCGTGGCAGAATTTTTCTTAAATATATCACATCACCTTGATATTTGATGATGGTGCCCAAGAAGTCCACATGCTTGCTCAAGTATTCAGAAGGCAAAACTTTGTGTAAAAAAGTTACAGCACGAAGCAGATTTATCATTGCTAATGAAGTGTTATTTGTGTTGAAAATTCCATAATCTTGTTTTATCATATCATTAAGGTGAGAATCTAAACTTAAGTGTAGCCCCACCATTTATTCCTCAAAGTAGTGATATATGTTAGCATCAAAACTGATCTACAGAGCATATCAAAAAAAAGGTAATCCAACTTTGGAGGGCTGCCATTTCTTAATTGTCAGTTATGAAGAGCACAATGTTGATTGTAAGGAAAGAGAAACTCTTCTTCTTTGCTTTGATACCTGATTATGTTGACAATTGTCATGCATGACCGAGCACATGGACTTTAAAGACAACAACGACAAATTGTACTTTTTCCAAGTTTGCGTGTTATTGTGAAAGAACAATGCATGTCTGACTGCATGGATGAGATCTGTCAATGAAAGTGGTCAAATCATCAGGCCAGTCTGCACGACTGCAGATTTGTGTTTTAGGGTTTCTTCTAACGTTGTATGGTTCATAACTTTTAACATGGCCACGTTGTCGATATTTGGTCCTTCCCATTAAGGCGAAACCATTATCCATTTTACTCTCTTCATATTCATGACATGGTTTGCCACTGAGAGCTATGTGTTGAATATGAACAGAGAAAAATGGATTGTGTGGGTTGACCTCTGTGGGAGCGACCAAGTTTTCGGACAAAAGGCCATGTTAAAAGTTATGGACCATAAAATGTTAGGAGAAAACCTAAACACAAACCCTAAACACAAAACATAAACACAAACCAGCATTCGTACAGGCTGGCCTATTTGACAACTTTCATTGACAGATCTCATCCATGCTGTGAGACTTGCATTGTTCTTTCACAATAACATGCAAACTTGGAAAAAGTGCAATTTGTCATTGTTGTCTTTAAAGTCCATGTGCTCAGTCATGCATGACAATTGTCAACATAAGTAGGTATCAATGGAAAGAGGAAGAGTTTCCCTTTCCTTGCAACTAACATTGTGCTCTTCATAACTGACAATTAAAAAACGGCAGCCCTCCAAATATGGATTACCTTTTTTTTTGATACGCTCTGTGTATCTGTTGATCTTTCTTTTACCAGTGCCTCTGGAGTTAAGTGATATTTGCTCAAGGTTTTTTTATTAGCTCTCTTTCTACGTAGGATAATGGGAATAAAGAAATAGATTAGTGATAAGCCTAGCTATTCATTCCAAAGGAATTTGGTGAAAATACAAAAACATCTATATCTCGAAAATTAGGATGTCATAGAGATATCAAGATGGTTTTACTTTTATGTATTTTTTTTTTCCAGAAAAGAAAGTTATTATGATAGAATTTTCCAAACCCCAATAAAGTGATCAATTCATATCCAAGTTTCATGGAATTTAGGTAGTCAATATGCATATTGGGGATTTCATGATCAAGCATTCAGAATATCTTTTTTTTTTCAAATATCCTTTCAAATGGAGCCATTTTACTATTTTTTATAGGCCATAATTTGAAGTTTACCAACAATTTTAAGCTATGTTGAAGATGGTAACTAAAATTTTGTAGCAAGATAGCACTTTTGGAGCACAGTACAGTATTAATGCCGTACAGTGTCCTTTTAGGTATGTCCTTCTGGTTCACAACAAACGGTATTCTTTTAAGTGAGAAACATGCACACAAACACGCACACACACACACACACACACTCTACTTTCTTTTTACGAGATGCAGTCTCTCCTCCCTTCCATCACAGGTTGAGAGCACACTGCAGGAGGAGTTCAGCAAGCAGCTGGCCGAGAAGGACCGGAACCTGAAAGAGGAGCAGGAGGCCATGAGGGGTCAGCTGGAGGAGGCCATCAGGGAGAAGGAGGCCCAGATGTTGGCCCAGCTGGAGGCGGAGAAGCAGGCTGTCATCCGGGAGAAAGAAAAAGTGAGCTGCTTCGTAAAAATAGCCATTCTATAACTTGTGAACTTTCTGTTGTAATGCCTACAATATGGCCACCATTATACCAAAACAGAATTTGGCCCTATAAATATATGAGAGATGTATTATGACCATATCAGGCAATTATCCCCGAGGACAATTACCCCCCCCCCCCCCCCCCCCAGCTAAATACTGGTTGTGGTTAGTGAGTTAGTGATACGGTTTGAGTTAAGGTTAGGGTTGGGTTAGGTTTAGGGTTAGAGTTTGGGTAAGGGTTAGGGCCTGGGGTAATTATCCAGGAGATAATTGTCCTAGATTCATTATAACTACAAGCCATATTCAAGTGGACTTCTTTCAGAGAGTCAAGTTTGAATTAAGATGAAGAGAAAAATGAAAGTTCCTCTTTGATGGGCAGTATGAAATAAAACAGTTTAATGGATTATTCAAGTGTAGCATTTCTTTCCGCAACTCATGATATGCTATAATTTTACTAGCTAAGTTTTTATCCCACAGAGAAAATAGCTCCAACTAAGAGCTTTGAAATGAGATCTACATAATCATGTGGTGTTTTAGCAAATCACGAAGTTGTAAATGTTGTCATAAACTGATGTGATTGTTTGAACTTGCTTCTGTAGGCACCAAAAAACAGAGCTATCCTGGTCATATGGCAGATTGTTTCTTTGGCATATTAAAGGTAATAATAAAATAAATAGATACAATTTGAAAAATAATAAAATTCAAGAAAGGGTAGAAAGGGAAGATAGGAATTTGTAACATCATACAGGTGAAACAGGGCAATTACCCCCCGAGGGCAATTACCCTCTGTCTAAATTTTGGTTAGTGATAAGGTTGGAGTAAAGATTAGAATTACGGTTAGGTTTAGGGTTCGAGTTTGGGTTTGGGTTAGGATTAGGTTCAGGATTAGGGTAAGGGTCTGGGGTAATTGCCTGGGGGTAATTGCCCTAGACTCGAAACAGGGAATGGTCCAAAATCAGTTGTATTAATGTTACACAGCTATTCTTCCATAGGGTCCTATGTGACATCACTGACACTGAACTTGTTTGAACTAGTATGAATTGAACTTGATTTGATTTGCAAAGAATGGTCACATAGGAGAGTTAAAGCATTGATATCTGTAGCACGGGGAATTCATCAGTAATGTCTGGTGGCAACCAATGAATAACTGGCATAGACAGAGTATGACAACTTGATGGATTTGGATACAACAGTGCATAGGACTCCAACAGATATACTTTGTGTGCTTGCGAACTTGCCAGGACTGCGGTAGAGCCCTACTGTACAAGTGTAATCATTGTTCATTTACCGGTAGGTTGAAGAGAAGCTGCACACAGCCCTGGAGAAGGACAAAGGCTTGGAGGAAGAAAAGCAACGACTCGACGCCATCATTCAGCAGAAAGAGAAGGAGAAGGCAGACATGGAGATGGAGGTTTGTTTGGTTGTCCAAATGTTCAAATTTGATTCTCCCTATTGCATATAAATGTAAACATTTTGTTGGTCTGTACGCTGGCTGTAACTAAGTGCAAAGGAATGAGGTGATCTTACACACCAACTTGCATGCAAAGTTCAAACGGGGTCACCCTTTCAGTGTTCATTTGTACACTTCCAGTGATGCGGAGTTACTGTGCAGCAGGCACAGGCTGAGGGTTTATGTGGTAATCGCATCTAATTTATCGCTTTTTATCATGACTATAAAAGCATTGTCACTTCACAATAGAAATGCATTTTCTGAGCTTATATAGTAATCTCATATTCCCAGCACATAACAATTGCTGAGAAAATCTGCAAAATTATTATCATTTGGAGATAGAGATAACTCTGTGTTTTTAATGAACGATCAAATAGAGCTTCACTGTGATTCGGCACAACATTGTTGACACATTGTTATTTAAATGAAATAAAGCTGTTTGAGTTTTTACAGATATATGCGATATGGAGAATTATCTAGTGTTACCAAGTATGAATAACAAGGATTGCTGTTCATTGCTAATCAAATCATTAATGTTCATTGTGAAGATTAAAGGGGCCCTGAAACCCTGAGGTCATCTCAAGAATATTGGTTTGGAAGGATTTTTTGTGGGCGTTCCCAACTAATCTGAAGAAAGATGGAAGAAAATATTGTTAAAAGTATATGGAATGTTTCTAGATATTCGTTTCACCGCAAAAGTGATGATGAGGGTATCACAAATCAACACAAATCAACATGCATTTGGATTTCAGGGCCCCTTTAATGTCAGTAAGAATCAAAGCCTGCACAGTGCAAAGCTCTCTTTAAAGGAGAATTCCAGACCAATTAAAAGTTAGTCTGGAAAAAAAACCAACAATTTGATAAGCATTACAGTGAAAATTTAATAAAAATTCAATAAGAATTAAGGAAGTCATGAAATTACAAAGTTTTATTATTGCTTGCAAAACAGTACTCGAACAGTTGATATGAATATGCCAATGGGTGAGCTGAGGATGTCTACTCCTCACAATTTTTTTTTTTCAATTGATCTTGTACAAAAGTGACTAAAATTCAGTTTTTCTGCCATGGAAGTGTAAAACAATGTTATTCCTGCCAGGAGAACTTCCAAATAATAATCAATCGGATATGTTAGGATTTGAGACTGGGGCATAATTGCATTTGAAAAATAAACTTCCAATTTCAAGATTTTGTGTGCAAACTACATGGTAAGTTGTGTGGCAATGATATGATTTGAATACCAGTATAATCTTAGCTGTTAAAGAACTGCTAGCCAAGCATCATAAATTGATCACTTTCTTGATTATTTTTTTTCTTCCGATTTTAATCAAAGTTTTACTGTTGTGCTCTGAAATTGTACACTTTCATATCTTACTAACTTTTTATTAGTCTGGAACTCTCCTTTATGAGATTTCAGGCAATGTTTGTGACCATAAGAATGTTAACAAAACTCTGATTTTTTTTTTTTTTTTTAAACCAGGTGGAAGCAAGCCGGCAAAAACGTGAGCAAGAAGAGCAGGAGACGATAGCAAAGGCCCGGCAAGCAGCGCTGGAAGATTTTGCAGATGTCATGGAAAATGAACTGCAATGCAGTATCTGTTCGGAGCTCTTCATACAGGTAGCAAACTCTGCCAAGAAAAAAAAAAAAAAAACACCAAGAAGAAAAACAACAACAACAACAACACCAACACCAACACCAACACCAACACCAACAACAACAACAACAACAACAACAACAACTTTGTTGGCAGAGGAGTGCAGAGGAGTGAATGTAGTTTGTCTCTGTGGGGACCACTCGTGCTAATCATTAAACAGTCAATGCATAGTCTTAATGTTGCATTAATATGATGAAGTAGGGTCTGTTATATGAATGAAGGGATGACAAGCTGCCTAAAGCATTCAAAGAAGGCGAATGGAAATATAATAATACAGTAGATATGATATCATTTATGTTATATGTTATAGAGATATACCTCTGCTCATGCATTTAATGCAATGTCTTGTGCATGATGAGTTGAAATATTGTTTATCTTAATTTGCCACAGCATGTAGATTGTGATGTAGAATTTTCCGTAGTTCACTCTACAAGCATGAATAGATGTGCATTTCGTATCAGGCTTTACCTGGCAGCACTAGGAATAGATTTTGAAGTTGAAGTGAAACCTATATTGTGCAATCACAGTTTCTCATATGATTCATGATGTGGCTCTGCCACAAGATGTCCTCAAGGAGTCTCACAATAAAGTCTCTTACATGGATTACTCTGTGTAATATTTTTCTCATCGTAGTCCATTACTACATGCATTACATTGGTTACCGGTAAAGCAGAGAATCATATTTAAAACTCTGTTGATTGTACATAAAGCTATTCATGGTACAGCACCAGTGTACATACAGGAACTTGTAAAGTTAAAAACATTTCAAACATTCTATCATCTCCAAAGTTCATGGGATCAAACACTATTGAAATGTCCATCAGGGAAGTCAAAAGCTACTCGTGGTGACAGGGCATTCTTGTATGCTGCACCAAAATTATGGAATAATCTCCCTTTGTTTGTAAGGAAAGCAGCTACAGTTAATGAGTTTAAGGTCAGGTTAAAAAGTCATCTTTTGAACCATGCATTTTATGTTTTAATTTGTATGTTGTGATTATTACTTTGTAACGTGCAGTAGAGTATATTATTATAGTAGCTGCACAATATAACTGTCCTTTATTATTATTGTTATCATAATATTGTATATCTTCTTCTCGCGGAACTTAACGACAGGCGACCACTTTGAACTGCTCCCACTCATTCTGTGCGTACTGCATCGACGCCTGGCTGAAGCGCAAGAGGGAGTGCCCGATCTGCCGAGCCCCAACGACCTCCCACAACCGCTCCATCGTCCTCGACAACTACATCGACAAGATGGTGGAGAGGCTGGGGGAGGAGGCGAGACAGAGGCGAAGAGAGATCCTGCAGGAGAGACAGGGTAAGAAACAAACAGGTCACTCACAGTGGACAGGAGTGGACACTACTTTTATTCGTCACTCATGCCTGTGTGTTTTGTTGTGGTCTTTCTTCTTCCAGTGCCATCCACTAATCCCCCCCCCCCCCATTGATCTCCATCCTTTCCGTTTATCTCTGTTTTGTACCAGGGAGGTGTTGGAGAAGGAGTGGAATCTCTTCAATTGGTGCAAATTTATCTGTAGGTTCTATAGAGTGGAGTCAAAAGGGGCCTGAGCTTTCGATCCTAGTAGAATCTTTGTCGGAGGCAAAATGACAAACAGGCAGGCAGGCAATCACATATAAGGACTTCACACAGCAAGAACAGTCAGGGACAGGCTAGGGACAAAGAACAATAAAAACAAAAGGAGAGGGTAGGAGGTGCAAAGAAAGAACAAAATAAAGTTAAAAATAGAAAGGAAAAGAAAATAATAATGGGAAAAAAATGTAATATATATAGAGAATAAAGGTGGTTAGTCATTTCCCTCCTGGATATTGAGGCCATGGGGTTGGATGGTGTGGTGTCGTTTCATCCAGAGCTTGTCTCTGCTGGTTCGGACTGTGTCTGGATGAGTGCCTAAAGATTCAATGCCCTGTAGAGTCATATCGGTGATGTAATGATTGGGAAGATTGAAATGGTGGCCCACTGGAGTATTGAGCTTGGCTGTGTTGACAGTAGATCTGTGTCCGTAGAAGCGTCTTTTGAGTGTAGTCTTGGTTTCCCCAACACACTGGATCCTACAAACTCTGCAAGTGATGAGATACACAACATTAGTGGTACCGGTAGTACAAGTGATGTTGCCCTTGGTGTGGTGAGAGAGGCCGCTAGAGTTGCTGGTGAAAGAGTCACTCTCATGGATGTGTGTACTACATATGATGCACCTACTGGCTGAACATTTGAATGTGCCATGCTGTAAGGGAGAAGAATTGTCAGTGAGGGAGGGTACTTCAGCATGAATGAGGAGATCCTTGCAGGTTGTGGGGGCGTCGGTATGCCAGGATGGGAGTATCTGGAACGGCCTGGGAGAGACGATCAGAGGTGTGAAGGATATGATGATTGTCACGAAGGATATTGTGGAGAGGGGGTAGATCGGGATGGAAAGTGGTCACGAGGGCTACTCTGTCAGTGATGTCCTGCTTGATGGTTTTCACTTTGAGAACTTCAGATCTGGGGAGAGAACAAACTTTGTTGATGGCTTGTTGAACTCTCCTGGTGCCGTAGCCCCTGGCTGCGAGATGTCTCTTCAGGTTCCTGGCATGGAAAAAAAAACAACTCAGAATCCTCAGAGCAGATAGGGCGAAGTCTGAAGGCTTGACTGTAAGAGATACTGGTTTTGCAGTGGTGGGGGTGGCAGCTGGCTGAGTGAAGGTACTGACTGGTATCTGTGGGTTTAGTGTAGAGAGTGGTGGTGACATGGTTAGACTCCTTCCTAATGGTGACATCAAGGAAGTTGGTTTCATCTTGGGAGAAATCAGAAGTGAATTTGATAGTTCTGTGGAAAGAATTGATGTAGTCATTGAAAGTATGGAGGCTTTCTTCCTCCCCTGGGCCCTGTTTTATGAAGAGTTAAAATTGATTATATAGTTGATTTCTATCATAAGTCTGTGGCAGCCTGTTTGTCAAGGAGATTTAAAATTGATTGTATATTTTGATAAAACAGGGCCCTGGACTGAAAAAGGAGCATTAGTATCTCATAAAAAAGTTAAAGTTTCTTAGCATGTCTTGTATTCTTTGCGCACTAAACAATTGATGCCAAAAAATTCTGAAGGGGACAGCGAATTGCTGCTGGCTAGGTATGTTGTCTTTTGCCAAAGCAATCTACTAACACCTGCAATATAGTGCATAACTTCTCTGCGGCATTAAGGATGGGTACAATGGAGAGATTCTTGTTTCTTCTCCTTCTGTAATACCTCCTTGGTTGCACAATCTCTGTTATCCTTTTTTATACCAAGTGAGTCTTAGAGCCCAAATATATGTGGTTTGATGCTGCATTTATGTAACACAGGGTTTTACTATTCACTGTTAGTATACGAATGATGCACAAGTCTGAGTGCATAGTTTGGAATTGTGTGCATAAGGTAACTGTGGAATTGTTAAGTCTAGATTCCATAGTTGTCGCATGTAAACTCTTCTTACTGACGCATAAATAGACACATGCATTATCTGTTTTATAGAAGGGTGAACAAATTGTTACCATGAATCCAGAAAATGTATCAGCTTTTTTAATCGGCAAGACATTGTAGCAAATCTGACTTCCTGCTTCTTTCTTCATTGCAAAGTTTAAGATTGCGAAGTCTTTGTGAAGTTTGCTCGTCTGTCCACACTGGCATACAAACTTCAGTTTTCGATCAGTTCTCAAGCTCTGGGTCACGTATGCACATGCGCAACGAATAAGAAAGAGCGCAATGTGTGACAGCTCGTGATTGTTGCGCAACTAGGCACGCACGTACATCGCAATGACTTCACGCTTCGGAGGCACAGCCCACAAACATGTGGTAGACTGGTCATGTGACAAACTTTGCAGAGTTTCAGTTGCAAGCGTTCACACTGCCCAAAGATCGAGAAGAGTGGCGGGGGGCTGGGAAATATCCCTAGTTTGAGTGGGTTTGAGTGAGTTTTCGCAAGAAGTTTTGTGGGAAGTTTGCGGTCACACTGGCAAAACTTTGAGATCTAAAAGAATGCAATCTTGAATTTTGCAAAATTTTGCCAGTATGACCACAGCTTATTGGATTTGCACATATATATGGCTTTGGGCATGAAACCTATTTTTTGCTGACTGCTCAATTCATCAACTGACTTGCTTTCATGTATTTGTGATTGTGGATTACAGCAATGGATGGAGAAATCAATATTATTCATTCATTATATAATAGAAAAAAGTGTGTGCATCCATTCACACAGAAGGCACTGCCAAAACTCAAGGCCTAGTATTAGCTGTATTGTCACGCACCTTGTTCATGTACTGTGTACCGCATAGCAGTACATGTACGTGTACAATGTATATAGCATTCATGTATGGATCATAGCTAATATATTTGTCAGTAAGTTAATTTGACAAATAGAGCCAAACTCGCAAAATTTGCGAAAATTTAATTTTGCGAAATATTTTACATAACAGTATGTGCCAAACCTGCCCTGTGTGTACATGGGCACTTATAAATTTAATTAGCATATTGTTTGTATCCTTACGTCTGCATCATAAAGAGTGCAAAATTGCTCATAGAGCCATTCATCTTCCAAACGCAACTGTACTTCTTGTTTAGGGCTGCATTTAGAAGATTTGAACATCAAGAAGCATGGTTTTTAAAACATAATTTTGAGACAATGTTTTGCAACATGGTTTAACAGAGGAGCACCTACAAAAGTTTCTCCCAAGCATTTTTATGGCTCGCTCAGACTGTGCCATTGCACATCTCATTATATGCAGCTTTTCCCTTGACAATTGGATCAAACAGGGATTGCGCTTTTCAATGTGGATCAGCTGCTGAGCTGACCTGCATATTTCTTTTAATGCAATTTTGACATCAATTAAATTGTGTTTGAAATCTTGGTTGTGCATATAACCAGACTTTCAAAGCCTTTTTTCCTGTAAAGTGTGGTTTTGAATCGCACTTCCAAAGTGCATTTCATAACCGTGTTTGTAATCATGATTACCATTAATGATAGAATGTAAGCCATAAATCATGGTTTCAAAACCATGTTTCCATCCAGAAAAGTTTGCTCTAAATGCACCTTAAGGACGTTCCTCAGTTAAAGTGAAATCCATGTCATTTTCTTGAAACTTTCCACACCGTAACTTTGACCCGTCCGAAGCCCAAATATGTAAATAAAACCATAGGTTCATGTGCTTGTTTTTCTTCTACGGGACTTTGAAGAATATGACTAATCTGCCGTCCTGTACCAAAATGATAGCGTTACATGATCAAGACCATGATTGACAACAAAATCTGCAATGACAAACGTAAATCCCCATAATTCTTTCAAAATCCACGTTATTTTCTCCAAATTTGCAAGAATTGCAGAAAACGGTACCCAAAACGAGGAAAAGGTTTTAAAGTCAGGGTTTACACTCTCATTCTTCAGCAAGCAGCGCCCTCACGCGGCAGAAAACACCGAAATCTCTCAAATCCTTCTCATCGACGTTTTCTGTTAGGGGTGAGCAAAAGGACAACGTTAATAAAACTTACGCTGTACATTCAAAACCCATGTCAATTTCACGAAACTTTACCAAATTGTAGACAGAGGCTTACTTATTCCAGAAAAACAATCAAAAGTGGGGGTTCATGTGCTCGTTTTTGTGCTAGCAGCGCCCCCATGCGACATAATACTATAGTACGACCCCAAAATCTGGTCAGGAACCTACGCATGGAGACGCCCTGGCAGGGTGGGTTCATAAATCTCATGCTGTACATTCAAAACCCATGTCAATTTCACGAAACTTCACCAAATTGTAGAAGAAGACTTACTTATTCCAGAAAAATAATTAAAAGTGGGGGTTCATGTGCTCGTTTTTGTGCTAGCAGCGCCCCTATGCGACATATACTATCGTACGACCCCAAAATCTGGTCAGGAACCTATGCAGGGATGCCCTGACAGGGTGGGTTCATAAAACTTATGCTGTACATTCAAAACCCATGTCAAATTCATGAAAATTGACCAAATTGTAGAAAAAGGCTCACTAATACCAGAAAAACAATCAAAAGTGGGGGTTCATGTGCTCGTTTTTGTGCTAGCAGCGCCCCCATGCGACATAATACTATAGTACGACCCCAAAATCTGGTCAGGAACCTACGCATGGAGACGCCCTGGCAGGGTGGGTTCATAAATCTCATGCTGTACATTCAAAACCCATGTCAATTTCACGAAACTTCACCAAATTGTAGAAGAAGACTTACTTATTCCAGAAAAATAATTAAAAGTGGGGGTTCATGTGCTCGTTTTTGTGCTAGCAGCGCCCTCATGCGACATATACTATCGTACGACCCCAAAATCTGGTTATGAACCTATGTAGGGATGCCCTGACAAGATGAGTTCCTTAGGCTTATGCTGTTCATTCAAAACCCATGTCAATTTCACCAAACTTGACCAAATTGTAGACGAAAGCTTACTAATTCCAGAAAAATAATAAAAAGTGGGGGTTCATGTCCTAATTTTTGTGCTGGCAGCATCCCCAGATGATAGAAATCACCTCACCGGACCCCAAAATCTGGTTATAAACCTCTCGTGGGTGTCCTGATTATAAATGGGGTTCGTGAATGTCATGCTGTACATTCAAAACCCATGTCAATTTTACGAAACTTTATGAAATTGTAGAAGAAGGGTTACTTAATGCAGAAGAAATGTAAAAATGGGGAGTTCATGTGCTCGTTTTAGTGCTAGCAGAGCCTCCTTGCGACGGAAATCATCGTAAGACCCCCAAATCTAGTCAGGAACCAATGCAGAGATATAACCTGCTAGGATGCATGAATCTCATGCGGTTTACTCGAAACCCCATTTTCTTTAAAGAAAAAAAAAAAACCCACACACACAAAAAAAAAAAACATGTGACAATTGCAGTGATATGGTGAAAGATATTCAGAAATAAAAGTCCATGTGCGTTTTTGTTATCATTTCCCTTCCACAGCCATAATGATATCATGTGGATGCAAGCGTGGAAAACTCCATATTATTGATATGCACGCTTGTTTGTTTGTTTTACACACTTGCTGTAACCATGTACAAAAAGTGATAATGGAGGAAGAAGAATAAATATAAGGAAATGGGAGTTTTGGTATTAGTCTGACGGACCTCCAAATGAAAAACAAATCGTAATACAATGACGTTGATTGTAGATTGCATGTGTTGGTTGTTGCAGTGGTTGGTAAAGTGCGTGTTGTAAGCTATGGAGAAGTACCTCCACCCCCCCCCCCCCCCCCCCCGAAAAAAAAAAAATTGATTCTCCTTTTGTTACACCAGATTTGGTAATTAAAAAAAAAAAATAATATATAAATGGTGAAAGTGATGAATAGTCTTGTTTGATAACACTTTCGTGACCTAGTATTTTGTAACCAAAAATAAAAAAAAAAACCAATATTTTGTATTACTAGTAATGACAAGTTTAGATCTAATTTAGATTTTAACAGAGACACTCAGATTGTTTTAGCTGCTAGACCTAAAGATGAAATGTGTGTCATATATGCTTGTTTTGTTGTTGTTGTTGTTATTGTTGTTGTTGTTGTTTTAACACCTAGTCCAATAGACTAGTGAGCCTTACACCCCGACTAGGGCCTATTATAGGCCCTTGGTACCTTAGACTTTACCATGTTGATGACCGGATAATGAACTTCATGTCACAAAACAGATCTATGGATTGAAAATGGAAACAGCTCTGTTCCACTTCCAAGCTTCGCGATTCCGTCAATCAGTGTTGTGCTATACAATGACCATGTATATGCGGCTTGGACCGCTGAACTTTGCGTGGTATGTACAGATTGTAACGCGTACAGTCGGCACGCGAGCTGAGCGAGGCCGCCCAGCGCGGGTGCCCGGCGCGGCCGCGGTGGGGAGCTGTCGGGTATCCGTACGTACACATACCACACTCTAGCTCGATCTACTAGCAGCTGCTCAGCTCAGCTAGCTCAGCTCATCACTCGTGCGTGCGCTTCTACGCTCTTTGTTACGTCACTGACACCTGCGCAGCTAGGATGCGCACAAACTCAACTGAGGAACGTCCTTAAGTAAGTTTTTATGTACATGAGAATTGGTCATCTTTTCAGGAGATCATCGATGGTTGGAGCAGGACTGGGCTTTGCTGACTTCATCTCTGCTTGATAACCACCCCACTATTCTGTCCCATCTTCTTCTTATGTAGAGCAGGACACAGGAAATGATGGCAGGGTCCAACGCAACGGAAATGACGAGCCCGCGGAGGTCTCCGACGATAGCGAAGAAGACGACGCATCTTCTTACGAGAGTCCCGACCCAGAGGACTACTACTGGGAGCGGGATGCTTGGGGATCATACCGGGTCCGCTACGACGATGGATCCATCATTACCGATCGCAGTGAGGATGAGGAAGACAGTGATGCCTACTGGTAGAATAGGTGGAGAGCACGGGAGAGGGAGAGGTGCGAGTATTGCTGTTCATGAACAAAGCAGCATAGATCCCCTCCACTCCTCTGAAGGAAGTGAAACTGCCAGAATCCACCCCAAGAGACCTACAGCAAAATCTTCAGAGAGTGGTCACTAGCTACCCGTGTGAAAGAATATTACAGACTGTCCATGAACTTCTCATCTTTTTTTTCCAGACACCACCAATACTCACGGGGACTTGTAGGGTATGATTAAATCGTTCTGTACTCTGTTTGTATTCCTACATTCTTTCTAGAGCAGGGTCGTGACGCGGCGGCACCCGTAGTTGAGGTCGTCGAGGAGGAAGAGAGCTCGGACGTGGATTCCAACTCGAGCAACTGGGATTACGACCGGTACGGACGATTCAGGAGGGTGCGCTACAACGACGATGGTTACATTATTTACACCGAAGAGGAAGAGGAGGAGGATGAAGATCTAGATGAGTGGTAGATATGAGGGGGTTTCCAGAGATAGACATCAGTGACAGGAGCATGGTGATGGAACATGCACCACCTCATTGAAAACTTTGCCTTGGGACCATGACGTATTCCGTGGTCAGTGACTAGGCAAGGCAGTCAGCTCTAGAGGACCAATTGCTGGATGTATCATATCTGACCTTGTATTTATGTTCCACTTCTTGTCATATCACTGCCCATGTATGTCAGTTTAAAGCGGCCTTTTCATCGATACTACCTATTGTAATTGCTTTACGGGGGGGGGGGGGCATTTATTTCTTTTCCCATGTACATCCTTGGATACCATAGCAGTAGTACACCACCACAAATGAGTCAAAACACATGCATAAAAAGAGATCACTGTCCTTCAGGTTATGTCCTGTGACAAAATGAAAGTAGACGATATACAACTGTTTCCTCCTGACTTAGAATTATACATGCATTGTGTTGTGATTTCATGAAATGTCGCCGAATATCCAACCACGTAGTGAGTCAGCATTCCAAGCCGGTTTGTGTGGCAGAAATTGAAACTGTGACAAGATGTGACAGGGTTTGAATGGTAATTTAATTTGCGTTTGTGGCCAACATCATTCTGGGGCGAAATGCAAGGAAATGCCAAAGTGTTGAGTTAATGAACACTGATTACTTGTGCCTTTTACTGACAAGCACTGATATTCTTACCAGCCAGTTCACAGTTATAATCTGAGCATGTGCAGAAAAAGGTCATCTCAGAATTCTTTTGAAATTGAATTGTAACTGAGGTTCTTACAAAACTGAATAGTTCTTCATTAAAACTATGTTACGGATATTCGTGTTGAACCAGGTGCTTATTGGAATTTACAGGTGAATGTGTATTCTTTTCAATCAAATCAACAAAAGACATTCATGCAGCACTGACATGTACAACACCAATTTCTGCTGACCTGTTTTCAGCTGCTCGTCTCATCAAGAGGTTAATCCATTTTTTGGAAAAGTCTGTCGTTTGGAGGTCATTGCAGACCAGTGCTAACTGTGAAGTGGCATATTTGAGCCCACCGATGTTCCTGGTCGACTTTGTTAATTCCTACCCATGTCATTTTTTTTTGTGTGTGTGAAGGGCCAGTTTAGCAAGGATGCCAGTTGGGCAGTGCAGGGATACAGGTTTATTTCCACAATACCATATGTCCCCCAAAAAATTACAACAGGACCCTCTGCGATGGTAACTGTAAAAATAGTGAATTAATCCAAATACAATTTCATGGAGTGAAATTATAACGTATTACCCACATCTTACTGAAAATCCCATCCAATTTACTTCAGTGATCAAAGAGAAATGAGGAATTTTGTAAAGCATGTCAGGAATCCCTTCCCTCCAAGTTCTGTCCATTGTGTCCACACATTATACAATTCCAAGAGCATCCAAGTACTAACTTCGGAAGAATCAGATCCCTGACATGCTTTACAAAGATCCACATTTACTCTGTGATGACTTGACCAAATTGAATGGAGTTTTCTGCAAAATGTAGCTAAGATGTTGTGTTTTAAGACCCTGAAGTAGCATTCAGACAGTTTAATCACATCGGAAGTTTTCAGTGCGAAAATCCGGTTGCAATTTTTTTGGGAACATACTGTACATTGGAATGAAAGAATGTGACATTGACAACTTGTAGACAGGAAATGTACCTTTGTCCCATGTATAGGGAGATTATCATGTTTACCGCTGTTTGTTATTCAAGATGGAAAGGGTGTCAGAAAGTCAGCAGACTTTCTTTTCCGGGGAAGAAGGGATAACAAGAATTTTTTTTCTTTTTTTCTTAACAGGAAGTGTGGCAGGAAGTTGATATGTGAGAAGTTTAGATTAATACCAGTGTGGTAGAGCGATCGGCCTTGTGTACATACTGTTTTCTTCCATTTGCCCAAAGATTGCCATGTAAGTTAACTTGTTCCTTACAGGAACCTGGTATACCAGGTTCTTGTGGAATCAACTCATATACGGGAACCAGGGGTCGATTTTATGAAGTCGTCACATAAAAGTCTTTACATAAATCTCAGAATGGCAAAAGTCGCTCATCTGTAGCTAATGAGATTTTTTGTGTTGTGCCCACCAGAAAAATGACTGTGATCAAAAGATTAGAGTTGCTTCTATCAATATCTGTTCTTTGTTGTATGACAACTGTGATCTGTAATTTACCTTTTTCTAACGAAGTAGAGCACACACTTCGCAATAAAACTGGCATGAAGACATAAGTAGCAATCAAGGCTGAGCTCAGTAGATTTTGATGTTCACTGATTCCATTCTGGTACCCTCATAGTGTATAACAAAAGAGTTTGGGAGACTGTCGGTGCATGTTCTTGTCATACCTCGGGTCTGATGAATATTTTGCATCATTCGATGGCACATGTAGTTGACAGTGTAAAAGGGAAACATACTGCTTGACTGCTTTCGCATAGGCGGAGTACCAATCTGTCCGTTTCATTGTCAACCAACAAAAATAATCTTGTTTGGCTGCATTTAAGGCTCTCGGAGAATTGCAGGAGGAATGGGTTAACCTCCTGTAAAAAAAAAAAAAAAAAAAAATGGGGGGGGGGTAGAAGACACTGTATCAAAACACTTAAATGAATTCACATGTCACACTAAAGTTCTGCTGGATTTTCAATGTTGAATATTAGAGGTTACCTCGCTTGCTGCTTGTTTGTCCTTGCTAGCAATGACTGATGTTGCAGTTCATATTGCAAGTAATACTTGGACTTGAACTATAAGTTCATATACATCTTGTGTACAGGTAACAAAGAGCGAATTCCAATTGTACTCTAAAATCACTGTTTGATATACATACCAACTTCATATTGTTGAAATTAAAGTCTTATCTCTTAGTCCCATCTGATTAAATGATTTGAGGTTAACCGGTCTTATGACAAGGGTTGCCTGGATGGAGCAGCCACAGATATCGACTTATCTTTAAACTTGTGTTCTCAATTTCTTTTCTTTTTCTAAGTTGAAATCCATCAAGTTGGTGTTGTCAAAAGGGAGATCTAATCATCAGGGTTGCAGCTACATTGACCAGACTTGTGTTATCTAATGACCTTGGTGCTTACATGTCAAAAGAAACCTGGGAGGAAATCTCTCAGTCCAGTGGTTCCATTTGCAGTGTACTGAATACGTCGTACATTTTGCATATTGGGCCTTGTAGAACGATTTCACAAGTGCATGAATTCATGATTTAGAATCACATAGAATAAAAAAGAAGTGTTACCAAAATAGTGATTTCTCACCTGTGCTATGTGTTAATTGGATGCAATATTTTTGCAAGTTGTTAATTTTGCAAATATTGGTCAACTTGTGAAATTCATAGAAGTGAACCCCCCCCCCCCCCACAAAAAAGGAAGAAAATATACCATGCATACGCTATATGTGACTGTCCATCTCAAAACCCACAAAAAGTCGCAGATTAGGATTCTCAGTCATAGTTGTTTGGGTTGACTGACTCGAGGTTTGATTTTTTTTTTTCTTACACAGGAGAGTATTCTTCTTCTGACCAACTCACAAAATTTGACGGCTTAAAACTAAAGCAAAATGGAGATATTAGCAGTTTTGCTGGACCATATTTTTCGGACAGGTGCTGCTTTTGCCGGAAAATGCAACATTTTTTTTTTTTTAATTTCTAATTCTGCAAAGCATGTCTGAGTGAACTTGCTCTTAAAATTCTCTTTTCTCCCTTTCCTATGAAAATGCACCCCATAAACTCTTTCGTATTTCAATCACTTTCTGAATAGGTAAAATGGTCCAATAGGTTAGCATGGTCCAATTTACATGTCATTTTAAATCTTAGAGCTTGCGCTTTTAAATAACGTAGAAAGCGAAAATTCAATTTGACCTTTTTTTTTTGTGGATTTTGGGCTGGGTGGTCACATCTTGCAGAGCAAGTTGAACAGGAAAGAGCACAATGTTGTGCAGTCACAAGACATGCTGTTTACCTGAAACTTGTGTAGCAGTGAAAATCCTACCCCTTGGGAGTTTTCCTGGTATTCAAAGAAGAAGTGATTAACTGATGCCATGCTAACAAAAAGGTACTGCAGTTTAAATAGAAAGCATTCCAAGAATGACATTTCAAAAGTTACTTTCATAGACAGACAAACACATGCACACACACACACACACACACACATTACACACAACAAAGTACTTAAGGAAAGAACAGCTTTCCACATGATATACTGGTGTCGATGGTAGTAGCTACATACTATATTGTGGAAACAGTTTTCACCAAGGTGGTATAGATCTATGGGCTGCCAAAGCTATGGAATTGGGGAATTTTCATGTACAGCAAGAGCTACCTTTCTACACAACTCATATTATGTCTTTTATAGGGGGAGGGGGAGAATTGAGGTAGTTTCAGACTCGGTGAGTCTGTAACAAAAGAAAGTCTGTTGCTTTGTTGCATCGTCTTCCAGGTAGAGCTTTCAAATTCAAGGAACTTCCCTTTTTCCATTTATAAGGCACATACCGATTGGAGTAATTATCCCCGTTTGCATCAGGGTGCCTATTTGCGACAGGGGCAGTTTCATTCATTGATAAAACAGCTAAAGAGTGCCGAGTGTGCTTAGTCCCACTTTAGAACAAAAGCAGTCTGAGTTACTCGAAAGTGTTATGGGAAGTGCGAATACTCTCGCACCCAATTTTATCACCAAATGGAACGATCCCTGCTGTAAATGGGCACCTAGTTGCAAACAAGGATGATTTATACTCTATATGTTACAATATCTTTAGTGTTTTCACTTGTTTTTTTTTTTCTTTTCATTCATTTAAGGTACGAATATGAATTTGCTAGCAGGTGGCTCAGAGATTGGGCAGTTATAATAGCGTTATTATGTAGGGTGTGAAAGCGCCACTCATTAATGCAGTTTGCTTTGAAATGTACTTTCACAAATGTCATTCTGACTTTTTTTTTTTCCCCAAAAATACCAACTTTGATATTGAAATTGAAAGCTATAAATGAAGATACTGGTAGATGCATTGTAAATAGGCCAAGTGCTATTGCCAGTTCCTTGATATTATGTTACATGTTTACATAATAAAAGCAGTCTGGCAGTTAAAATAGCTGTGTTTGCCATTGAGATTTGCGCTGGCTTTCAGCAATTTGACATCAGTGATCAATAGACTCATTTTTTTTTAACTCAGAACTGTGGTCCATGCAGCATACTTTGCAGCTTGTGCCGTATCAAAACCAGGGGCCCGTTTCATGAAACTTGTTATCAGTGACAACTGCCACATTTCTATGACAAATTTATTCTCAGCCAATCAGATGCAAGGATTTGAGTAGCTTGTCACATCTATGACAACTTGTCACTGATGACAAGTTTTATGAAAAGAAGTAAATTGTCACATTTCGTGAGCTTTTTTGTCCGACAGATCTCACTCCTGCCCTAGCTCACTGCTGAAAGATCAAAGGAGTATTTTGTGTGATGGCGTTTAATGAGAAGTGTGTAACATGTTATAATGTTTGCCAGTACTCAGAAATGCTATTTGAATTCAGACTCACAAGTATATTTCTGTTTAAGAAAGAGATGATTTAAGTTTACTGTAAATTCATTTTGTGCAAACATGCTTACAAAAAAAAAAAAAAAAAAAAAAAAATTAACCACTTTTCAAAATTGAAGGAAGTTACATTAACTTTTCCAACAGATCAGCTCTATGATTAAAGGAGCCTTGGTTGTTAGGATATGCCAAACGTGTGCTAAGTGTCAAAAGATATTGTTACGTGTGATAATTTGTATTCTGTATGTGGTAATGTAAATGGCCGCCAAATATGTTTAAAGGCAGTCTGCAATGCAAATGTATGTTGACTTTTGTTGATTTGTGATACCCTGATCATCCCTTATGTGGCAAAAAGAATACACTGAATATAGATATGTTCCATGTATTTTATGAATCTTCCCTTTTTCCTTTAGATTCCTTGGATGTGTCTAAAAAAATCGTCCTAACCAATATTCTGTTGCTGACATCATCTGTCAATCACTGCTACATAACAAATTTGATTAATAGAAGACACTGGAATACACCTTCCACTGAACTAAGCATAACTTATGTGTTTCCATATCATTTGCTACTCATATTAGTAAAATCTAGTATGGAAACTGCAAGTTATAATTAATGTTGGGGAAGATGCATTCCAGTGTCTAATAAAAGACCATGCACACACTTTCACACACACCACCAAAGAAACAGAACAAAACAAAACAAAAGTAAATTCCTGCCTATGGAATGTAATGGAACAGACCAGGTGAATGAAATGCTTTGTTAATCGGCCGTATGAAAACAAACATCCACAAGTTGTTGTACATTACAGAGACTGTCTGTTGTCAAGCTGATTTGGAAGGCTTGGAATAGTTTTCCTCTTTGTTTATGTTGTTTTTTTTCTTCTTCAACAATCCTCAGTGCATGGGCATGGGGACATGTATTGTGCTTGGATGAAAGAGTATCACAGGTGCATTCATTGAACATGAATATCTTTGGTATGCTTGATGTCACAAAGGCACATAACTGAGAAATACCAAACGAAACCACTTGCAGGTACATACAGAGAAAAAGAACTTTTGGCTTCAGGAATGCAAAGGTCATGACCTTTTCCCTCCCCACCGGTACCCCCACCCCCTTTTATTCAGTACTGCTGTACACATGAACTGACTTGTACATGCAATGGCAATGTACATACAGAATAAAGACTTTGTTTTGCCTTTCTATTTGCAAGTTGGTCTTTTTATCCTTTTTATCCTGTTTGTACTCCATATGTACTGTGTAGAAATACTTGTAGTACAAAACTTGTATGTTCTTGTAGAGTGCACACCTGTTACGATGTCCTCGGAACTAGCAGTTTTCTTTCGTTGCAATGAAATTTCATTATAGCCAAACAGTTAAGTACATGTTTATATGCATATATATATATATATATATATATATATATATATATATATATATATATATATATATATATATATATATATATGATAATTTTGGGACATGAATTTTTACTTCATTGTAAACAGAATTTCATTCTAACCGTGTTCATTGCAAGAGGAATGCATTGCACAGAGCGTATCAAAAAAAAGAAGATAATCCAACTTTGGAGGGCTGCCATTTCTTAAAGGGAAGATAAACCCCAAGAGCAATGTGGATTGAGTGAAAGCAGCAACATTAGTAGAACACATCAGTGAAAGTTTGAAGAAAATCGGACAATCGATGCAAAAGTTATGAATTTTTAAAGTTTTGGTGTTGGAACCGCTGGATGAGGAGACTACTAGAGGTTATGACGTATGAGTGGACAACAATACCAAGAAAATATAAAGAAAATTCTACAAAAATCCATTTTTCATGAAAATTACAAATTCCATCAACTTGATATTGACATATGTTAAGGGTAGCAATTATTCCCCCTGCTTTCTGAAAGAGGTTGGTCCATTGCTCTTTCATAATTCTAGAAAAGTGAATTTTTGTTGAATTTCCTTTATATTTTCTTGGTATTGTTGTCCACTCATACGTCACATCCTCTAGTAGTCTCCTCATCCAGCGGTTCCAACACCAAAACTTTAAAAATTCATAACTTTTGCATCGATTGTCCGATTTTCTTCAAACTTTCACTGATGTGTTCTACTAATGTTGCTGCTTTCACTCAATCCACATTGCTCTTGGGGTTTATCTTCCCTTTAATTGTCAGTTACGAAGAGCACAATGTTGTTTGTAAGGAAAGAGAAACTCTTCCTCTTTCCATTAATACCTAATTATGTTGACAATTGTCATGCATGACTGAGCACATTGACTTTAAAGGGAAGGTAAACCCAAAGAGCAATGTGGATTGAGTGAAAGCAGCAACATTAGTAGAACACATCAGTGAAAGTTTGAGAAAAATCGGATAATCGATGCAAAAGTTATAAATTTTTAAAGTTTTGGTGTTGGAACCGCTGGATGAGGAGACTACTAGAGGATATGACGTATGAGTGGACAACAATACAAAGAAAATATATAGGATATTCAAAAAAAATTCACTTTTCTAGAATTATGAAAGAGCAGTGGACCAACCGCTTTCAGAAAGCAGGGGGAATAATTGCTACCCTTAACATATGTCAATATCAAGTTGATGGAATTTGTAATTTTCATGAAAAATGGATTTTTGTAGTATTTTCTTTATGTTTTCTTGATATTGTAGTCCACTCATACGTCATAACCTCTAGTAGTCTCCTCATCCAGCGGTTCCAACACCAAAACTTTAAAAATTCATAACTTTTGCATCGATTGTCCGATTTTCTTCAAACTTTCACTGATGTGTTCTACTAATGTTGCTGCTTTCACTCAATCCACATTGTTCTTGGGGTTTATCTTCCCTTTAAAGACAACAATGACAAATTGCACTTTTTCCAAGTTTGCGTGTTATTGTGAAGGAACAATGCATGTCTCACTGCATGGATGAGATCTGTCAATGAAAGTGGTCAAATCATCAGGCCAGCCTGCACGAGTGCAGATTTGTGTTTTAGTGTTTCTTCTAATGTTTTATGGTTCATAACCTTCAACATGGCCACATTGTCGATATTTTGTCCTTCCCATTAAGGTGAAACCATTCTCCATTTTACTCTCTTCATATTCAAGACATGGTTTGCCACTGGGAGCTATGTGTTGAATATGAACAGAGAAAATGGATTGTGTGGGTTGGCCTCTGTGGGAGCGACCAAGTTTTCAGACAAAAGGCCATGTTAAAGGTTATGGACCATAAAATGTTAGGAGAAAACCTAAACACGAACCCTAAGCACAAAACCGAAACACAAACCTGCATTCGTACAGGCTATTTGGCAACTTTCATTGACAGATCTCATTCATGCAGTGAGACATGCATTGTTCCTTCACAATAACACGCAAACTTGGAAAAAGTGCAATTTGTCATTGTTGTCTTTAAAGTCCATGTGCTCAGTCATGCATGACAATTGTCAACATAATTAGGTATCAATGGAAAGAGGAAGAGTTTCCCTTTCCTTGCAACTAACATTGTGCTCTTCATAACTGACAATTAAGAAATGGCAGCCCTCCAAAGTTGGATTACCTTCTTTTTTTTTTTTTTGATACGCTCTGTATAGGTGTTCAAGCAGTGTTTCAAGTATCAGAACATGGAGAAACGACCGAGGTAACAATCAGTGAATGAACTTTTCGTATTACCCCCAGCACTATACAATAAAAATCAAACACCTTCCAAAAAATATGACATCAATTCAATGGCACAAATCTGAAAAAATCTCACAATATCAAATGGACAGAAATTTTGTCGATGCAAAATCATCAACATGTGACAAAAACTGTCATTTTGAGATACGAGAGATGCATTCGATGCTCTGCTAGCATTGACTTGTGGTAACATCTGTGGTATGAAGGCCAATTTAGGTCCTTACATTTACACTTGTGCATAAAAGATAGAAATGGTCAGGATAACTCTTGCATTAAAATTGAATGACCTGCATCAAATTTCCGTCACTAAGGGACAGATATTTCTATAATGCAGTGAGCTATGATATGAAGCATGGTGAAGTGATTAAGTTTAATGTAACACTTGAAATTGTGAGGGTCGGGGCTGTGTACACGAGCACCAAAACCGCATTACGGTACATCATGTCTTTGGCATCGTGTATTGTCATTGGGCTTCCTCATTTCGAGTGGAACATGTCTATGCAAATGACACATAACAAAAGCAATATTCTGTCACAAGTACCGACAGTGATGATGGTAGAATATCAGATATGCAGACCCTTGTCCTCGCACTTCCCATTCTTTTCTATTTGTTGTAATAGTCCCCCATCTTCTGTGTAAGTGCCAATGTGAAGGTTTGTAACCACATCACTTTCAAGCAAAGGGAGGTTAGATGGAATGTCAAATACAGCATTTTATTTTTTTGATAGGCTTCCCTTTTCCCTTGACCGCATTTTCCTTCCCCATTGACTTCTTTCACTTTCTGTCACAATCATTAATATCATGGAAGCAATTATTGGGAAGTTGTGCTTTGCTATACATTAATTACTTGAAACAAATGCTACACGTATTGCTAACAAGATCATTCCCCCCCCCCCCCTTGATACAGTGGGTGTTTTTTAAATGCTACATAACCCCCCCCCCCAACACACACACACACACACACACACACACATGCACACACAGAGTAAACCTGTACTCGCACTTACACACTAGACAAAAACAATCACACACACCCACTCGTGCCATTGTTTTGTGTCACCCGAGGCTTCCAGGGAACGCTTCCGGATGTCTTCATGACACAAAATAATGTTCCAATGGTCATGTTGAGATGATACCTGTTAAAGGGGTCATGACACAAAATAATGTTCCAATGGTCATGTTGAGATGATACCTGTTAAAGGGGAACACCATTCCTTACACAAGAGGGCAAAGTCAAACATACACAGAACAGTTGTGTTTCAGTACAATCGGAACCAATAAGGCAGTTCCAGAAGGTAATTATTTCCCCGTGCTTTCATGAAATAGGGATGTTAGTCACAATTACATGTGCAAATTATAAATGTATTGATGATGTCATGCCTTCACAAATATCTATCAGGTCATACATGATAATACATTTGTACATGCAAAATAACATACTGTACAGCAAGAAATATTTGTTGCATGAAATTTTCACAAACTGGAGCTGATGACCTTTATCACAGCATGAAATTTCACAAATTGCCACTGGCACCCAGTGCTTTATAGTGCAATGTAGACTTTAATTTTGAGAATCTTGACTTTTGAGAAATTCGTTAAAAAAAAAATTAAAAAGCACACAAAAATTTCTGGTTTTACGGGTTAGTCCTTCTTGCCAATGATTAAGCAGTTCTAGCATGCTCCACAAACAAAAGAACAATATTCAATATGGTCACTGCTTAGTCATTATTATTCAACAATAAATTGCCTTTGATACCTTCTCCCATTCAAATTCAAATTTAGAGAGAAAAGTAGTGAAAATCAATGTGCCAGTTAGCTGAAGACATCGGAAAGACATAACATGATCACCTCATGGAGTTGGCAGATGCAGTTGTGGTTGATCTCAGTTTGATGAAACCCGATCCTGTGCCTGATTTCACTAAAACATCTACCTTTCAGTTTATTAGTATTTTTTTTTTTTTTTTGAATGGTCAAATTGGGGGTTGGGTTGCCTCACTTTAATATTGGGATCGAGGTCTTACAGGCCTGAGGTTAGAGGGGTTTTTTTTCCTGTACGAGGCTTCCCCTTTTTTGCACTAATTTTCTTCGGCTTCCTTCCTAGATTTTGTTTTTTCTCTATAACAAGACAATGTCGGCTTCATGAAAGTGCCATAATATTTCATCATGCAGCTTTTTCAGTGTGTCCTGTACCTCATTATTCTTGTCTCCAAATTTGGCAAAGTTGTCCTCTTTCATACCTCTTAAAATGGAAGTGTTGATATTCAAAACGGACACCGAGATAACTAGAGATGCACACTTAGAGCGCACACCTCTGCCAAGCATGCAGCTCATTTCCACCACTGATCTTGTTCTTCAATAGGGATATCAGTGATTTCCACCCATACGCAGCGCTGAAAGTCACCCAATTTCCCAATATAGAAGCCTTTGTTACATCATAAACCCTTGAAAAGCTGCACGGCGCGCCTTGCCCTAGCAGAAACTAGAGCACACACTTTAGTGCGCGCATGCAAACCTCAAATACGCGCAACCTGAACTCCCAAGTTCATTGACCCTACCTGCCAAAATATAAAAAATTCTTCATAAATTCCCCCAAAATTCTCGGATCACAACAAAAATTTAATCATCTGTTACTTGTATCATTCTAAACCTTTCCTGCAAGTTTCATCTAAATCCATTTTTTAGTTATTCTGCACAAGGACAAACTAACTAACAAACAAACAAACAAACAAACCAACCAACGGTAACGAAAACATAACCTCCTCCCTTGGCGGAGGTAAAAGGTTTTGATTATTAGAAAGAGTACAAGTAGTCCATTGGTTTTCCACAGCACTGCTCTTTTTTGTTCTTATCTATCCTTGTGCAATCTTGTAGTGTAGTAGACATCACATATTGGAGATAGGGGACAGACAGACAGACGGACAGACAACCACATAACATACTTGGTAATGATTCCGCCACTCTTCAATGCAGAGGCATAAAACAATGCACCAGTGATTTGTCATTTGTAGTGGGAATGGTGCTCCCCAGTTTCGTACAGAAAATTGAAGGGAAAAAACAAACAATGTGCATTCATTTACTTAGACAACGAAATGTTAATTTTTCTATCTATTTCATAAAAATGGAAATGACCCGACACTAAGCACTGCAATAAAAGTTCATCTCATCATAATGTATTTATTAAACATATTAAGCCATCAATCTTTATGTCTCATCACAACTTGTAGCACTCAGTGACATGTTATTGATTTCCTCTTTGGTCATTGAGCCCTGTTTGTGGACGGATATTGCAGAAATTAAATAATTCCTTACAAAACCACTTCAGGAAGATTTACGGTCTTCCTCAAAACTAAACTAGATTCATGCAACTGGTACTCATTGATGTATTCAATTACACTTCTGCATGAGTTTAATCCAATGTCTCAACAACACTTCCATTGGATAGTGTGATAATTATACATCAGAATCACACATATCATCGCTGGGGTAACAAGACCTCGTATCTACAAAATGTCAAATGTTCAGGAGAGCCAAAAAACATGGCGGCCAAAGCATTATAGCGAATGGGAAAGCCTTTCCTTTGACATGCCATGGCGGCTTCAGTTTTGGGGTAAGACAGTTGGGATTTGGACAGGACATCACTTAACCCATTATTTGACCATTAATCCAAAAAAGTCATTTTCACCAAAATTGCAGATACAAGGTCTTGTCACCCCAGCGATGATATGCAAATTGAATAAAGCAACAATATACAATGTACATGTATTGGCCATACAGATTTTCCATTTGATTGTCAAGAACATGAAGTTACATTTACACATTCAATTACATTTTTTTTCACTGAAAATAGTAGTTACAACACTTGCACTATAAATACATTGTTTGTTTGTTCATTTTCCATCTTAGAAGATGGCTGGATAGCCCATATTCAGCTACGTTAAGCTGGTCTTCCATGGGGTCCAGTTGGATGTGAGGTGGGGCCACTTCACCGGGTTAAACACCCTGCTCTTTGCAATGAATGAATGAAGCGGGATCTTTTACGTGCATGAGTTGTTACTCTCTCATACACGGGACCTCCATTTTATGTCCTATCCGAGGGACAGAGTGTTTTGCCTCTTGCTAGAGGGGACGGTATGCTTACACACAACATTGCTCAGTCCAGACTCGGGTTCGAACCCGGGCCGCGTCATCGTGAGGCAGACGCGCTACCGACTGAGCCAACTCACTGCCATAATTACTTTGATATCACACTTCTAGAAGAGTTGATGCAGAGGATTTAAACTCTTTGCGCATCAGTTTCAGAAGAGGATGTTTGGTAAAAATTGTATGTAGGTTTATGAGAAACTTGGTAGACAATGACTTGAATAGATTAGATTGAATGTAATCTTTATTGAAGTTGCATGCCTTTTCAATGAATATCATCTTTGTGAAATGTGTAATTTTTTTAAAATTATAAAACTAATTATAAAACTAGTACTTATCCGTTTCGTCTGAGTTGAATTATATTTTTACATCTGTTCTAGTTTGATTTGACTCCATTCAAAATTTAAAAAATAGAGATTAAAACTTGAACTGAGTGGAGTTTCATTTTGCTTGGAATAAACAAATTCTCAGTGAATCATGAAAGGAAAAAGGTTGCCTTTCAATGTGTATTAGACTCGCAATAAATGGCACGAACGTTCAAGAATATTCCAGATTAATCCGTCACAAAAATAGAAATATGACAATACTTTTAATATAGTGGTCATACATACAAAAATGAGTAATTGTAACCTTTCATTGTATTACCATCAGAAAATATATGACATTTTATGAAACAATTCACGTTTACACCAGATTTCACTTCACATGATTTACGACACAGGAATGATCTGGTAATGAAAAATTAGGAAGTTCCTCTTTGTGACTGGAAACAGTATGCATTACAGAGATACACACATGTAATAAATCCTGACCTGCACATCATACCACTGATTCCTACATATTAATGACACCTTTAAATGTCCACATTGGATCACTCTGATCCTTCTGTCACCAAACATACATCAATACAGAAATATATGACAAATCGTCTTCAAACATTTGTCATCTTCAACATATTCTTACCTGCTGTTAAACATCAGCACTACATCTTGGCTGGAATCGCTTGCACGTCAGTCATTCAAATTTATGACAAATGACCCGTACAATGAAAAGGCTCGATATATAATTAGGATGGTTCACATGTTATGGAGTGCTCTATAGAGAGCCTCAATTGATTGTTGCACGGCTGATATGTGCTTATTCTTAAGCCAGCAATCTACACTACATAGAATTGAAGATTTAACTATTCAAATTGCATTAAATATTTGAACAAGATGAGACTGTTATAGATACACAATCAGAAGAAATAGTAAATTATCATTCTTTATACAAATATATATCTGAGCATATAGATAGATAGATACCAAGGGTATATAGATAAGGCAATGGTACATTGAATAATGTGTACTGTAGTCAACTCTTAGTACTGTTGTATGCGCACTCCTCATCACAGGACACAATACCAACTTATTCACAGCCATTTCTCCCCAATTTCCAAATGGCCAACCATTATGCTGAAAGCCCCAGGTATGTATATTCCATAAGATAAAGAATAATGTGTAGCAATGGCCCGGTGGCCCACGATCACTAAAGATTTGTGTTGGGCCACAAAATTTATATTTGGTGGTCCAAATGGGCAACTAAGATTCAAAATGGATTGTTATTTTTGCTTCTTTTTTTCGAGGGTGACCATACACATCTTTTTTGGGCAGCCCAAACTTCAGATGTAATTATACAGTCGAGTATAAACTATATCATATTCATGAATTCAAACATATGTTTGCATGCATTAATCATTCGTAAAGACAGCCTGAGTTTCTAGTTTTATCAAGCTTGAACTGCCACAATAGAGTGATTTGAGTTCAATCCATCATGAGTGAAAAGGCAAAGCTGTCTCTGACGAATAATTCCATACAAAAAATTTGTTGGCGCAGAAAGACGTAGAAGATGTCATAACTAGAAAGTCACCTGAAATCTCATGAACACTGTAACCTTCACATGAGCTTTCAGTATAAGCCGGTCAAACCAAATCTGGTTCTTTTCGGTTTGTGTTCAATATGCATTAGAAAGGCAGAAAGTTGCGTTGTCCTCTCGCAAGATAGATCAGTCTAATGTTATTGCACAGTGACAGTTGAAAATGCATTCACACATTCATGTTCTTTATCTTCACTGAAAAAGCATGGAAGGAGTACTGCATATGTCATATATTTAGCAAGTCTACTTTGTTTTTGTGAGTCGCAACTTCCCAGCAATTTCACGAGCGATTAAATTTGTGATTGTGGAGTCCAGCATTGCATGGAGAAATCAGGAATGTAGGGTTCAATAACATAATTTTGTTAAATTGGCAAATAGCACACAAATCGAGAAAATCTGCAAAATAAAAACCCTGTAAAATGTATGCCGCATAGAGTAAAGTCAAGAAAATTACACCTGATACTCGGTAGCTGCGAGTGCAGCTCAAGGCGTTACGGAAGACAAGTATTGGTGAGTAGCGCCATCTTTCACATTACATCTCATAATATGGACTCTGATAAACAAGAACAGACTTGCATGCATGATCTCCTTGGCTGGTGTATCCTTCACAGTCCTACGCAGGGTGATCCTGGGGTGGAGGCAATTGAAAGAGAGTACAAATTGCACGGGATAACTGATATAAATTAACTCATCAAGTACTTTTAATATTTCACTGCCCAAATCATCACCTTTTCATCATCAAGTTTGCACCTCTGAATCTCTGGATGGAATTCTCAGAAAATCCTGGGTTCGATAAATAAATAAATTATATATGAATATGATTTCTGAGACGTAGAGGGTTAAGTCATTACAAACAAATGCAACAAAGCATTCATGTCCGTCATCCTATGAATAATGCATGTCAGTCCATTCACAACTAATAATCAGGCTATGTACACAGAGTGTACATGTGCTTGCTAATGGGGACAAGAGTTTGTCTTTATCAGAGGCGAAGATGAGATCCAAATTACCACTGTTGCATGGGTTTCTTTCTGAATATTGAAAAAAAAAAGGCCAAAATAATGATCATTTTGCAACTCGAATCTCATCCAACAAGAGTGCCAGACAACTGTCAGCCAATGAAACAAAAGATCAGCAGCCCACACTCCACACCATGGAATCAGCAGCGATGGGAAATCATGTTTGGGTGCAGAGCAGCAAAGTGCGTATCCAGTCATCCATGCCGCGGGGGGTACAAAAAAACACACACACACACACACACACACACACACACACACACAAAAAAAAAAAAAACCCACCCCATTGAAGGTCAAAATAAACTCATCTGTGCACACACACATACAGCACCAGACATAACACTACCATTCTCCGAGTTAACCTACGCATCTTACATGGACCAACATCTAGTAGCTTTTTTTCTCTCTCTCTCTCCACGTCTCATTAACTCCCAATGACCCCGCCCACCCACCTACACATTCCCTCAAACAGAAAAACACTGGGCAGAGACAAAGCAAACTCCAAATCTGGAGGAATTTTTGCATTGGCTGGTTGCACCCTACCGTCACACTCTGTGACCAGAGGGACAGTGAGGCGGAACCAGCCAGTAAAACATGCAAGCTAGGCCACGGCTGCTAAGAGTCACGGAGGAGACAGTGGTAGAATCAGAACGACTCTGAATGCAGAGACTTCAACTCTCCTGTCTTCCCGCTTGAGATTTAATTTCTCCCGCCCCGGCTCTGTGTCTCCCGTTGGAAAGGATTTCTTACTAACTGCTATTGTATGTTGAACAATTAAGCCTTAGATAGCACCAGAGAGCATCTAGAACCCTAGGAACTTCACGCTTCGCACACATCAACTTGGAGTCTCCCGTTTGCTAGGGGTTTCAGGCTGGAGAATCTCCAGATCAGAAGGTGCTTTGGGTTGGAGTCTCTGTGAATGACATTGAATGACACGGGGGGAGGAGAAGTTCAACTTCCTGAAAATATTGATTCCAGCCTTCACCGTTTGGATCACGGTGATAGAGGCTCATTTCACACCCAGATTGAACTTTTGTTTCATTCACAATGCACACTGCATGAGGGATATAATGTTTGGAAAGGATCTATGAAATCAGCTGAGTTTTCACAGGGGTGGATCCAAGAATTCTGTAAAGGGGGGGGGGGGCAAAGCAGCTTATATACCACTTCCGGGTTTAATCACCTGACAAGCAAAAAAAAAAAAAAAAAAAAAAAAAATCAGGCCTCAACAGGTATTTCCTCGTGCCACTTCGGGTTTCATCAGCTGACAATCATACACACACACACACAAAAAGGCTTACCGGTAAATCCAATATGCAATTGGCTGACAAGGATGGTTTCTTTTGGGAATAGAAAACGAATGAAAATAAAGGGGGGCACACATAACCCTTTTAAATTTTTTTCTTTTTATTTCTTTTATTTAAAAAAAACTAGAAATGTCGCTACGGCGACTGGTGTATGCCTCCGCCATAATGCATGCTTCTCCTAATAGGTCTATAGTACAATGTCTTGACAATGTGTGATGAAAGTTTCACACAATTTGCAAAATATTAAAATGACAGGTTTGCCACAAATGTGCTGAATGTTCACTTTCCTAGAACTAGGTTCAATTGGATGAATGATTAAAACATCAGAGTGCAGGTATTTGGGGGAACTGATGATTTTTACTTGACTTTTGACCCTTTTATAAGTTTATGCATTGAGTAATTTTCAAGGTATTGAGAAAAAGTATAATTTCAGTATCAAATGGTAAAATAGTATTATCTAAACCTGGCCTTTGACCTTTGACCTCACAGTTCCAAAGAGAATCACTGTTAGGTAGAACATGCATAAATATGTAAGTTTCATGATAATACCTTGAGTTACTTTTGAGATATGGAGGAAGAAGTGCAATTTAGCACTTTCACTTGACCTTTGACCTTTTGGCAAGAAACTTCCCACAGAATATATATTGGGTTATACATGCATACATCAAGTTAAAAAAAATCCTTCAGGCATTGCATAAATATAAGGAAAGCAGTGATATTTTGAGGAGTTGACCTTGACCTTTGACCCCCTGACCTTTGACCCATGACCCCCAACTTCCCTAAATAATCACTGCCCATCGGTACATGCATATATACTAAGTTCCATGAAGATACCTTGAACCATTTGCGAGATATGGAGAAAAACATGAAATTTCAACCTTTTTTTCACAAAATAACCTGTGACCTTTGACCTTTGACCCTGTGACCCTAAAATCCAAACAAAGTATTATCCCACCAGGATATACCCTCATACCAAGTTTGATGCAAAACCACCTCACGGTTCTTGAGATATCGACAAAAACAAAACGGGACGGACGTACGGACAGATGGACGGACGTACGGACGAACGGACAACCCGAAAACATAATGCCTCCGGCCACTTCGTTGGCGGAGGCATAAAAACAGGATTAAGGGGGTGCGCACCCAGTGCACCCCCTCCTGGATCCGTCACTATTTCTGCAGGCTTTAAACTCTGTGTCATTTTCAAAAAACCAAAAATTGGAAAAAAAATAAGATTGTGATCACAATACACTCAGAAATCAGATATATATTTGGCCATGTTTTGATAAAACTAGCAAGATGGGAACATGCTTGAAGAAACAGATGTATGCTTTACACATCTATTCGGATGTATCACTTTCTAAGTTTTAACTGTGGGTTTCGCAAACACATCAAATGCAGTCTGGTTGTGGGTTATAAACAAACAAACAATACCAAGTCTGGAAATCAATCTCTGTGCAAATCAACACATTTGGGTGACTGACTGTATTGTGTTCAACCTGGGGTCAAACAACGGTGCCCGTTGGACCCTGTAGTCGGCCTACCTTCAAAGCCTGGATGAGTAGATCCACCGACGGTCTGTCGTGTGGCACCTTGCTGCTGTACACGAAAGCCACCCTGCCTCTGGGGTCAAGAATGAAATCACCGCCCATCTAGGAAAGAAAAGGGCAGACAATATGCACAATGTATTAAAATTATGCTGGAATAACGGTCAGTCTGACAAATTGTTTCCTTTGTTGCATCTTGCTTTGTTTTATTCTATTCACAACTCTGACAATAATAAATGATTGTGAACAAGGTCTTCTTAACTTGAATGTACAGAAGATATATGCCGGCAGCTTTCAGTCCTGGCAAAAACGTATGATGTATATGTTTCAAATTTCATATTTTGTACCTGATGTGCTTTACTTTCATTGTTAGGGGAAAAACAACATACCAGGTATGTTGGGGGGGGGGGGGGGGCATCTTGTTCCAGGCATCCATGGCAGTCCTGGATACTCGCCAGAATATTGGTACTAAATAAACACTACCAATAAACCATTACTGCATAAATGGTATCACATATCAGATCATGCCTTGTGTCAGATGTTTTTCCTTTGTAATGCATTAGGGGACAGTGGTATCGAAACTGAAAGTGTTATCTTGAAACTGTGTCTTTCTGAGCACTAACTCCGTAGTGAGCTAATGAGAGGACAGCACTCACGACTGCCTGCACAAAGAAACAAAATGTGGTTGTGAGGGCAAGACTGTTTGCGTAAAGAACTTTCCTGTGTGAATGCATTAATTGCACAAGCCGGGAATCCCCACTCAGTTCTACCAAAGAAATCGAAAGTTGACGACCTCTTTCAGTCTGAAATACAAACACACACACACACACACACACACACACACACACACACACACAAAACAGATTCTGTCTCATCTAACCATCTGAGTGGAGTGCTTTAAGTCCTATTACAAAGTAGTTTCCTTTCATGCTGAAAAACAACAACAAAACATTGACCTTATATTGTGGGGGGGGGGGGGGGCAAGAAAATGTCCTGGCATTAGAAACTGTTTAGATTTTGACAACATCCTGCACATTGGAAGAAAATGATTTCTGCACTCTCTGCACAGGCATTGCGGCCACAGGCACCCATAAAACAGCCTTGGCAGAGTGTTGGAAACATACACTTGGGGAAGAGATCCAATGTATACTAGCTCTCAGCATAACTTTTTTTTTCTCCTTTAATAAGGCCATTCATTAATTCAAGTCTTAACCCGTTGAGGACGAGTCCCGAGTATACTCAGGCAGGTGTCTATGGAATTGCATGTTGTAGCAAAATGAAACCGTCCTCAACGGGTTAAAAGACATAGAATATCACGGAAGTTCTGAAAAGAATATCATTCCTGTTGCCAATTCTGCAAATATACCAATGCAGCATGGAAGTAAGCAGGAAGTAAAAAACAGATCAATTTACGAGCTGCATTGTGATAGACATACTGTATTCCTCATTAAGTCCTTCCTACATGACCTACATACAAGGTCAGCATGTGTGCCTTGCATGTACGTGGTCACAAAGGAAATAAAGCCATACTTTAGTACAGTCTTTCAGAAAGTCAACAGCATCCAAGAACATCTTTGCCCAATCACTCGATAATATAGCTGACATCTTTGAGAATTTGTATTATTATCGTTATTGTAAAATTTACATATGTACCAAGGCTCACCATTAGTGGTGGCCGGGTGGCCCAGGGCCACCAGAAGTGGATGTTGGGCCACCACTTAAAAAACAAACAAACAAATATGATTTGGTGGACCAATAATGGGCCACCAAGTTTCACTGTCAAGCCATCAAAAGAAAAACTTAGTGTCAAGCTGTGTATACACACATGTGGGACTAAATTAAAAAAGACAATAATATATACTGAATTGTGTATCTTTGAAAACTGATACTGAAATTGCACATCCCTTCTCAAAAAAAAAACCAATGCATTGTATCAATCACACCAATTCAGCGATATCAATGCTGCATGCACCTGAGTTTTCGTATTTGTTTTTTTTTTCTGAATGGTGTACACTGAATTGTTGCTATCATGTGGTGGCATGGCATATAGATGTATGTCTCTGCGTCCACTGTGTACACATGCATGAAGGTTGTGCATCAACCAAATCAATATGTCATGTCAGTATTAAGCCTAACTAGGCCAGGGGGGGGGGGGGGGGAGGCCCCCCCCTTGATGTTTTGCGCAATGTATCATTAACGCGAAAAGCTATCGCCGCGACGTTTTACTACTTTTTCTTTCGAGTCTCCTGCATCTTTTGACACCAAATTTGCGATGCCCAGGCATGCGGTTCCGAAGTTGTGCATAAATATGTACTTGCATGTCAGACCAAAAATTGCTCAAAAACGTGAATTCGTGTACAATTTCAATGCAAACTGTGTTTACAGGCAAATTTCATAAAAGCATGATTGTTTTGGGGTTTTATTGATTAGAATCAATTAATAACATATTTTCTTGTTCAAAACAATGTCGCAGACAAATTTCATCGAAAAAACAATGAAAAACATAAAGTCGAAAAAACAAAGAAATACATAAGAAATTCAAAAAACAATAAAATACTTCAGAAATTTTTTCTGATTGCACAATTTTTTTCTCTTATATTTGCTAAGAACACTAAAAAGAATATTTACACAAAAAATGTGCCTGTTTTGAGCTTTATTTAGTGATTTATACCAAATTGATTTCATGCATCATTATGCATAAATTAGCATAATTTAGCATAGATGATAATTTTAAAAAAAATTAACTTCATGGTACTTTAGATTACATAATAGGCAATGTGTGTGCCAATTTTCGTCGCAATCGCGCGGTCGACGGGCGAGATCTGGAGGGGGGGCCTGGGAGGGCCCCCCGGCTCTATCATCTACTGTAAAAGTGGAAATTTTCGCGGTGTTGAAATTTTCGCGCATTTCGTGCATCCACAAACTAGCGCGAAAATAAAAGCACGCGAATATTTTTGCTTGCCATATGTTCCTGTGCGTGATGTCTTGATTCCGCGGAATTAAAAACACGCGAAACTCTTCTAACCCGGCCAAGCACGAAAAATTAGTCGCGCGAAAATATCCACTTATACAGTACCTAAATAGCCCGGCCTAGTTAGGGTTAAATTTGCATATTATGTATGTATCTAGTGCCAGTAAAAACAAAAATTAAAAAATGAAGCAGTAACAGCAGTTTTGTATCATGGTAACTGGCTTTCATCCTGTCATTTTTGCAATCAAATTTCAAGAATTGTTCACGTCCCTCCCTCAACTCAACAGGCTGGTGAGCAGTCTCAGATACTAGATGAGCTGATGGAAGTGACTTGTAGGAATCCTGACATTTTCAGGGAGACTCCTGTAGAATCAGGGAGACTTGGCAGCTCTGCATAACATCTTCCAAATATGAATAAAAGTCACCATCAAACTTTAACTCAAATGAGAATATTTCCAGCACCCACACATACATTTACAAGGCTTACTACAAAAGAAGGCAGGGTTTCCGCTCAATTTTTTACCTTCTATAATCTCCAGTGGACATCAAATGCAGCATATTTCAATAGGTAAAGCTCACACCAGTATCCCTGAAAAGAACACTTACTGAGAATGGTTCTACATAAGTACATCCTTGTTACTAGTTTTTAGTGCAAAAGCACAGATAAGCTGTAATGTTACAAACCTGGTTGGGATCATCCTCAACGTTGGCAAACTTTCGGGGGAGGGTCTGTCCTCTGGCTTTTTGCTCTGCGTAGTAAAGCATGGCTGCAGTGCCCCATACCTTGCACACCGAGACACGTAGACCAAAGGCTTTGTATATCTGGACCAGCAGGGAGGAAGTAGAAGACATAGAGGGACTGAAAAAAATGAAATGCTGGAATTATTTCCCCTACTTCATCAAAAGTACTAGCAGACCCAGTTACCGTGTTATCATCACCATCATCATAATCATGACGGGAGAGGGAGGGGAGGGGAGGGGAGGGGAGGGGAGGGCTGGGGAGTCCAGAGGGTGGAGGAAGGACAAGAAAGACCATTCTTTTAAAAAGGATGCACTAATGGTAAGGAATATCCCAGTGTCACAATTTTAGCAAATATTCATTACCATAATTTAAATAAAAGAGAACCGCATTGTCAACAATATGAAAAGGTGTTTTGTCGAGGGGGGGGGGGCACAACCATGGCTACTGTCAATAGGACATTTTGTATCATGGACATGGCACAAAGATTGAAGTCAAGACTGATAAGGTTTCACTTGATCTTATTTCCAGGGTATTATTTTAGAACAGCTGTGACCCTTTATAATAAAGTTCATGCACCAAGGAGGCACCTTGGTCTAGCGGTTGTCATGCTTGATCGGAGGTGAGCAAGCTCTGAGTTCCAAGTCCCGGCCGTGACACCTGTGCCCTTAGCAAGAAAGAAAAACATCCACACTCCTGCTTCTCTCCACCAAAAAGTGTACGGCATATCAATGCATGACTGCCAGGGTGTGGAAACTTGAATTTGATCTTGACCTGGTCTACACTTGCAACACACGAGGTGATGAAGAGGTTAACGTGGTACAGTTATCAGGGTTAGCCAGAAGGCACACACACACACAAATACACACTCTTCTTAACCTTTCCAACAAAGGCCATTTGAAAACAAACCACCCTTGAGAAAAAAACAACAACAAACAAATAAGTACATAAATCTTCACTCCTGTAAGGAGTTGAAGTGTGAGCAAATGTACACAAATACATAAACACTTGTATACATACACTTACATCCCCACATTATACATAAGGACACATACAAATACATCGTGTCTTTGTAACATGCCCATCTGTGGCAGAATATATAATTTTTCCTGTTTGGTAAAGTTAGCAGATCAAGACTGAAAATATGACACGAGAAGAGCTGAGAGGAAGGGTAGTGTGAACGTTCTCTTTTTCGAGCAAAAGGAGTCACATACTAAAGCGGAGGTTTTTACCACATGTGATGACTTTGTCTCTCTGTGAATAAACCACATTTATCATCCATGCAGAGATTTGTGGGCAGGACACAGAAAGCATTGGGTAAACGGGTCTAGGGCAATTACCCCCTGGGCAATTACCCAGGACCCTTCTCCTGTCCCTAATCCTAATCCTAATCCTGAAACTAATCCTAATCCTGAAACTAATCCTAACCATAACCCAAACTCCTAACACTAATCCTAACCCTAACCCTAATCTTAACTCTAACCTTACCACTAACCAGTGGGGGGGGGGGGGGGGGTAATTGCCCTCTGGGGGTAATTGCCCGGATACGGTGTAAACTTGTGGAGTGAGTAGATGCAAATACAGTCAATCATTAGGATTGATGATTTTTTTTTTACTCTTTTTCTTTCCCATTGACGACGACGACGACGACAACAACAACAACGACACAATGACAACAAAAACAACAACAACAAAGAATATATCTATTTGTGACCCCCTAGGTAAAATTCCACAAAAAGTTGCTGAGTAAGATCCTCTGTTAATGACCAAAATATGTTACTTGGGTTCACAAACTCAAATTTTAAATTTGTTTGACCTTGAAGAGTAATCTTTTCTCTACCTACTGTCAAAATTTGTTGGCAGAAAAAAAAATCAAGATGTTAGCAGTTTTCTGGGCCATAGTCTTCGGACATGCAGTGTTTTCATTTAGGAAATGGAACATATTTTCATTGATAGTTCTGTACAGCATGCCTGAGTGACCTTAATCTTTATATCCTCTTTTCTTCTTTTTCCATGAAACTGCACCGCTTAACTCTTTCTCATTCCAATCACTTTTTGACTGGGTTAGGATGGTCAAATTTTAACAAGTTATATCATTGTAAAGCTTAAAGCATACTCTTTTAACTATGTAGAAAAGTGGAAATTCATTATGGCTCACTTTTTGTGGGCTTTGAGGTGGGCGATCACATGCAGCATATATATTAAAAGATGGATCTCAAAAGGGAACAATATGACAAACTTTTCTTGTCCAACAGACGCTGGCAAGCAATGGGTTGCAGAGCGTGAAGGCGATATCATCATACTGGGTTTGCGCATGGACGTAGGTGTGTGACAAATAAATATTCTGACTTCTCTTCAAGGATAAATCACTGCATTTTGGCTGTTTGCATCAAATCAGTTACTACTGAACTGAGCAAACAATAAACCTCAAGTCACTTTGGATCTCAGACGACAATACACCATTCAGCGGGAAGGCATGGGTTGCCAACTCAAGCATGACGAAAATCGAATTAAGCATCGTAAATACATCCGCATTCATGCATGTTTCCATGTGGGTGCCCTTGCCTATCTAAATATTCAATGAATTGTTTGGGGCCTTTCCCCGAAAGAATCCAAACCCATGTATTTTCTTCCTTGTATTTCATTTTATCACTGACATGACGTGCTCATGATGACGACAAAATTTCCCTCATCTTAAGAGTTTGCTTAGACTTGACATCTCCTTGACATTGTTGAATTGTTCAAGCTGCCAGGAAAAAGAAAAAAAGTAATCCACTATTCACTGGTTCCTTCTCTTTCATGCAATGATATCCATGTGACCAAGAAGACTGTCAAAAACATGTTTTGGATATAAGCTCAGAAAGCTGTGAGAAAAGAAAATTGTAAGGTCATTTGTTCTTTTATTGCCTGCCAAGATAGTCTATATAAAGCATAGTTTCGAATACATGAAGGACAGACTCTTGCAATCTGTCTTCATGAAAATTTATGACAGACAAGTTTTTTGACATAATCACAGCAGTCCCTAAAATCCATGGGTCAGATTGTAATTGATAAGCAACTAGAGAAGCACTCTGAGAGCGCAGACCTCCGCCAAGCATGCAGTTCATTTCCACCACTGACCTTGTTCTTCCATTAGAGATATCAGTAATTTCCACCCATACGTACTTATAGCATGTGCTAAAAGCCGCCCGATTTCCCAATTTAGAAGCCTTTGTCACGTCATAAACCCTCGGCTGCACGATGCGCCTCGCCCTAGCAGAAACTAGAGCATGCACTTTAGTGCGCGCATGCAAACCTCAAATACGCGCAGCCTGAACTCCCAAGTTCATTGACCCTACCTGCCAAAATATCAAAAATCTTTCACAAATTCCCCCAAAATTGTCGGATCACTACCAAAATTTAATCATCTGTCACTTGTATCATTTCTAACCTTTCCTGCAAGCTTCATTCAAATCTGTTAACTACTTTTTGAGTTATTTTGCACACAGACAAACTAACTAACTAACAAACGAACGAACAAACCAACAGTAACGAAAACATAACCTCCTCCCTTGACGGAGGTAATAAATGCCTCAGTTTAGATGTGATCGGTGCAATGAAAATCAGAATACCGGTACCTGACATATTGTTGGTTTTGTTTCATCAAGGAGATGTTATTGTCTGGCATCACTGGTTCATCATGAGTACTAGTCAGCAAAAAGGTGCACAGATTAACACTTTGAATTCACATTTCAAAAATAAACATTTACAAGTAATGATAACACTTACATCCCTTTCCTCATCTGTCACCATGTCGAACTGGCACCCCGTGATATCCAACCACTGCGCAGCTCCCTCGCGAGAGCCAAAGGAGACGACCAGGACACGCCCTCCCGCCGCCGCGACGTCGGCGCGCCTCGCCTGGAGCTCCGCCACATGGTGGCGTCACGGCAGTCAGGCGAAGTGACGGAGGAGGACCAGGATGAGACTTTGGGCGCCATCCAGGTAGGAGGAGACAGTGCACCAGCTGCAAGCAAAAATCAACAGGTGATATCGCTTTTTAACCCTTTCCACACTAAGAACTTTGGACAATGCATACAATGCTATGGGGATATCTTTGCTAATCAGCATTCAAAGGGTTTAACCCTATTCTAACTGGGGGGGGGGGGTCAAATTGACCCCTCCCTCGACGTTTCGCGCCACGATTTCGCAACGCGCAAAGATTTTGCCGCGTCGTTTCACGACTTTTTTCATTGAAGTCTCCCGCATATTTTGAGACCAAATTTGCGACGTCCGGGTACACCGTTTTGAAGTTATGTAATGTTTTGCATATGCATGTCAACCAAAAAACAGCTCAAATTCATGATATCGTGTGCAAATCCAATGCAAATTGTGTTTTTTGGTTAAATTGATATAAATTAGATTATTTCAACTTTTAACCATTGAAATTAATCAATTCTAGTGTAGATAAGCCTGAAAAAGTGCCTGCAACAAATTTTGGCAAAAAAACAATAGAAAACAAAAGGTCGAAAAAACAATAAAATACATAAGAAATTAACAAAACAATAAAAAACAAAAGAAATTGATTTCGATTGTGGTAATTTTTTTCAAGAAAATTGTTTGATGTGTCTTGAGGAATTCTGACACAAAAATTTAGCAATCCTCCAGTCTTTTTAATGGAGTTATAGGTGAAAATATGATTTCATGCACAAATTTGCATAATTAATTTATTAAAAATAGAAAGGCAATATTCTTCTATTGTATGACCATGTTATCTTGTAGTTTACATCCAGCTCTATCTTCAGGCAAAATTTCGCGGCGATCGCACGATCGGCGGCCGAGATCTGAAGGGGGGGTCAAATTGACCCCCCCTCAGTAAAAACTTGGTCTCAAATAGCCCAGTTAGAATAGGGTTAAGCCTCTCTGGATTATCGCCTCCAAATAATATTGCCATCATATATATTCATACATCATACAAACTGGTTTTCAATTGTAATGACAGATTTAGAGATGAAAAGACACTTAACTTAGCTTCAGTGGTGTCCCTATCCTAGTTCATGATGCACTTCACAAATTGTCTTCAATTACAGTAATATCCAATGATTACATTGAGACATTTATCAATATGCATTTTTTCCAAAATATTAATCTTCCTGATTTGCTGATTATCATGACAAATCAGGCAGATTGAACGTCACAGTGTCAATAGATTATGCCTCTTCCATTACTTTTAATGAGATGCATCAGTTCTTTCCCTCAGAAAGAAGACAAGTCCACTGCACTGTCAGTGACATGCTTTGTGACAATCTGAGATTGAATTTTGTGATATAAAACATATCTTAACTAATTTTACCAGTACATAGTTAAAATTCACAAAACTTGACTTTGCTCTTTAATCCCAACTGGACCTACTCTAAATGAAATAGAAGAACTTCCCAGTTTACCATGATTTAAACTTGCACAAACTTTAATGAGATTATTACAAAGGTATACAAAAGTACATGGGTAGGGACAAGCGCACAAGCGGATGCAAGACAAAGGACTGTATGCCAGACTTCGCAAAAACATAGCAACAGTATGAAACAGTACTGCTTCAGAGTGAAATATTTGTTTTGTCATAATCTCTCAAAAGCATCAAAACTACGCTCACTGAAATTGTCACACAGAAATTAAAGCTTCTGCAAACTGATGGGAGTGTTGCTACAAGATGTCAAAGTCTTTTGACAGGACTAAGAGTACTCGCCACGGTGGCATACCACGGAGGACAAATGTGTACGAGGACAACAACACACCCATGGGACGGTGGGAAATATCAACAGGGCACTTCATGGCCACCTGGTGTTAAAGCCTCAAGGTTCGTCTAATAAAAGAGTGACTTTTTTTTTACCCTTTCATATACATGTGTGTATCATAGGAGAGGATACTATTTTCTTGAAACTTGAAATACTCCCTCCACTTTATGAAGATATTTAGCTAGTTATCACGGCTTTATTTACATCAAGTACAAATATTGAATAAAAAGACATGACATTAAAATCATATAGAATACCACTGATAACTTTAAAACGAAAAAGGTATATAAGTTAAAACCATTAGATTGAAGGTTATTACCAGATGAGTATCCCTCACACGAGTTGACTAATTTTTTTTTTTTTTTTTAAATTCTGTGATTATCCACACCTGTGCTTGAGTTCAAGATAATTCAGTTCTTACTGTTTTTCTTAAACATTCAAAGAAGAAATCAAACAAGAAAGGTTTTTTCACTTCTTCTTCCTGTTAGATCATATATCTCAATGTGAGTTGGCACATACTTGGTGAATCCTCTGCGATGGGAGGGTTCAATCGAACCTCCAGAACTCCTTCTGGCAACCTTTCCCTATTACCTCCCTCATCCCCCACACTCCATCCCCCACCCCACATCCCCCCCCCCCAAAAAAAAAAAAAAAAAAATGAGAAAATGAAAGCGCAAGCAAAATACATTACATAATACAGAAATAAATACAAGGTAATTGAATTAAAATGATAAAAATAAGTACAAAATCAATCAATCAATCAATCAATCAATACATGCATACATGTACATACATGAATGAATACATACATGTACAAGCTCACAGAGTAGCTAGTTGGAAACAAAAAACCTGTTGAACCTGTCATGGAGTAAATCGAAGTATCATGGTCTGTGACCAGCGACTTACTTCCCAGTCCGCACATCTTGCACCTTGGTATCACACGGCCCTTCAGCACCTACACGCAAGCTGGCCGAGTTTTCACTGGGGTTGGAGAGCTGCCCGTCTATCTCTTCCACAAACTGATTCCACTCTGCCTGGGGTTTGCACAAAACAAAGTGGGGTGGGGGAACGGGGAAGATTGAATTTGTGGCTGTGAATATTCTTGCTACATTCATCAGAACACACAAAAAGGTAGACTTCTGATCATTATGAAACCCCTTCAAAGCAGTTGGCAGTATGCAATACAATCTTGGATGGATAGTGCATTGTAGACAAATTATACTTTGATCATCAGCTGCACAGGGCGTTAACCCCATCATAGCCAAGGGCAAAGAGTTAGACTGGGGTGATCATGTACAAGAGGAGTGGTATGACATGTTTGAGACTGGAGTCCTGACAAGGTTGGGAGAAAGACAGAGATAAAAACACCAAAAAAAAAAAAAAGACAAACAAAAAAAAAACCTAGAGAGATAGACAGGGAAAGAAAGAGAGAATATGCAAAAGAGCAAGAAAAAGAGAGAAAAAAGAAAGAATTAAAGAAAGACAAGAAGTGAAAGAAGTCCATGCTGAATGGAATCTCACTTAAGCCCTAGCCAGGGGAAGTCCCTGCAAAACTCAGGGCCTGGAAAATGTCCGACTTGTTGTTTCCTCTCGGGTAACTCACCATATATTAAAGGGATGGTACAGTATTGGTGGAGATGAAAATTGGGCTTTAACTTTTTTGTGAGATACCAAGAAAACACTTATGAAATAGGTACAGAGCATACATACCATTTTAAAAGGAATTCAAAGTTTATTTGATGAAAATCGGGTTTGGAATAGCTGAAACATCCAAAAACAAAGTAAAACAAAACGATTGTAATACAATGTGGGTCCCACACTTTATAAGGATCACTCTGTTTTGCATATCTCAGCAATTTCAAAATCAATTTTCATCAAATAAATGTTGAAATCTTCATGGAATTGCATGCTCTTTCATATTTCATAAGAGGTTTCTCACTATCTCATAAAAAAAAAATGATAAAAACCTGAAGTTAAAGGGTGTGTACAGTTCTGGTTGAGGTGAGGATTTAGCTTTTAACGTTTTACGAGATATTCAGAAACCACTCTATGAGATGTCAAAGAGCATGCAGTTCTAAGGGGAATCAAAAGATTTTGAAATGGCTGAGATATCCAAAAACAAGGTGAAACAAAGAGATCCTAATAAAGTTGTGGCATGTCGCCTTTTATTATTAGCACTTTTTTGGATATCTCAGCCATTTGAAAAGCAATTTACATCAAATAAACGTTGAATCCTTCTGAAAATTACATGCTCTTTCATATTTCATAAGAGGTTTTTCATTATCTCACTTAGGAATGCTCAAAACATGAATCCCCACCTCAACCAGTACTGTACAGTCCCTTTAAGTCTCAACCAAAACTATAGACCGATTTGGGTTCATTGAGGGCAGCAGACAATTTGTGGTAACTGGGCGCAGCCATTAGCTCTAACTGCGGTGTCCCAGCCTACCCCCCTTCTCCCCCCCCCCCCCCCCCCCCCCCCCCGGGCAACATGTTTATCGCGCACTTGTAGCAGGAGTACACGCACTTGCAACAAAGGTTCGTGCATCAAGCAAGCGTTCGCGCACTCAGTACGAGACGCCTATTGGCTAAAACAACCATGTATCAGTTTTTCATTCCGTGCGCGTACTAATGTGGGGGGGGGGGGGTCGGTGGGGACACCGCAGTAATGGCGCTGCCCATGCCGATGATACACAAATCGCCTCACAGAATCGGTCTATATGATCCCTTTAAAGGGGAAATCCAGCCCAAATATAAGTTAGTCTGATAAGAAAGAGTAAAATATTACGAGTTCAACTGTACAACTTTGATCAAAATCAGATGAAAAATAAGGAAGTTATGACATTTTGAAGTTTCGTCATTTTCTCGGGAAACAGTTCTTGAATGGTCAATATGAATATGCAAAAAGCAAAGTGAGCATGTCATCCCCTCACAACTTGCCACATAGTCTATACATAAAATTTTGACATTTTCAGTTTTTCATTCAAATGCAAGTATACCCAAAGCTCAAATCCTCGTATATCTAACTGATCACTATTCTGAAGTTATTCAACCAGGAATAACATCATGTTTCATACGTAAATGTTTGTACATGATCAATGGAAAATTGTGAGGTTATGACATGGTTAGCTCACTCATTTGCATACTGTACAAGAACTGTTTTGCAGATATCAGCAAAACTTCAAAATGTCATAACTTCCTTATTTTTCATCTGATTTCAGTCAAACCTTTACCATTGAGCTCGTAAGATTTTACTATTTTACATCAGACTAACCTGTATTTGGATTGGATTTCCCCTTTAAGGCAGTCAGATAAAAGGCCAACATGACTTGGCCAGGTAAGTCCTACAATTGTTGTTTGCTCCAATGTCAGCCAGTCACTGAAACCATTCTTGAAATTAAGAGCCCTCTCATTTCAAAACTCAATTTGTGATCTTGTATCAACTCCTGGCTGTAGGGTCTATAAAGAATGCCATCTCTGTTTCTTCTCATCCGTCACACAATGGTGTGTTTAAACGTGCCGGCATTACCTTGGCCTGTCACAATGTTGATTATCGGACTCTATGCAGGTGAGTGAACACAGCAATACAACTGCCTACATTGTATGCAAAATTGGAGCAGTTTCACTTTTAATGCATTGAATTTGTACACATAATTCCACACCTCCTGCCAAGTGGCAACAGACACTGAAGTCTTTACAGCATGCAACATATTCACATCTTTGTACTTGTGGTTCGGATGAATACATCTCAAAATACATCCAGAGTTTTTGAGTGAGTGAGTGAGCAAACATTCAACAGTACATAAAATACATGTAGTTTTTACATCCACTCCTCTAGACGATAAGTTCTAAAACCAGAAGCTACTTTGCTATTAGACAGTGGATGCTAGCTATTGGCAAATCTGAGACCAAAATCGTAAGGCAGTACAGCAGCATGCATTTGACGAGCTCCGTTTTATAGAGCAGGGTGGTTTGGTTTCCTAGTACAACCTTGCCTTATCAAGTTATGTGTGTTTACAGGCAGTTAAATAATGCTGGTTAAAGGTCCTCAGTCAAACAAGTATGTGTCTTGCAGAATTCAGGCAATCAAAAAGCACACACCCACCTCTACTTCTTCTAGAGCAGACACAGCATCCCGGACAGACGGCATGTGGAAGTGCTTCTGGAAGATCGACTCCATCTCGGGACGACTTACCACACTAAGACTAGAGCAGAGGGGAAAAAAAAACACCAACAAAGCAAGTTTTACCATGTAACTAAGAATTCATAGATGTGCCTTTACCCCAAAAATACCTGGTGATAATCACGAGGAAAGTTTACTCATGAACATATTTGAATTTATATATCGTAGGTAGTAGTAGGAAATGTATGTACATTTATTCACATGGATCTACACGCGCAGACCTAAGAATGAATTGCTGTGGCACACATAAAAATATTGAAAATACAACTTTTTTAACATCCAAATATAAATCATGAAATATTCAATACAATAATTACCATTGGCAACCTACACAGTAACACAAGACTATTAAAGTGATGCAAGGAAGTGTTGAAAGCATGTACCTGGTAGAATGTTTCAAATATAATCCTAAAATACTGTAGGTAAAATTTATTGCACATTTGCTCAAAACCCTGTAATCTATCTTGCGGGCTAATGCAGTGTGATATAGCAGGCACAGAGGGAGGGGATCATGAATGGTACGAAACATAGCACAATACTGAAAAAAACCCGAGGGCATTAACCCATTGAGGACGGACTGACTTTGCTACAACAAGCATTTCCCATAGACACCTGCCCAAGTATACTCGGGACTCGTCCTCAACGGGTTAAACATAAAACAAATATTCATATATGATCTAAGATATCAATTAGGGATTCAGAATAGTTGAAAGATAAGACTTAAGTACATACTGTATAAACAAAAATTATATAGAACAGTATTCTAATCCATGAGTGAACATTATTCTAATCCATCCACAAAAAATGACAAACACTGAAAATATTATTATCATTCACACTCACTTACAGTAGAACCATAACATAATACTATATTACTACCATAATATCTCTAAGTGGACATACAAACATTATCAATACAGAATACAGAAAGAAGTTACTTTGAATAAATCCATTGGTGCCGTTCCCCTGTAAAACTACCTGGTAATGGTGGCTTTCAAGTTGCTGACATTCTTAAGCTCTCATAATGACGCAAGCATGAAAACTGAAGATATCAAACCAATACTGCTCATTCTACCATCAAATTTTGTTCTGCATAGGCAAGATTTCACATCTCTCACGCAGGCAGGAACTCTAGAAAGAAGCTGAAACTCTACAAAGTACTGTATACTGCATATGATGTATATTTCGTGAGGGTTTTATTATCGCAAATTTCGAAAGACGGTTGCTATTTGGAAATCGAAAGACACATGAAAATTTCAACTCTGATCCTTACATAAATCTAACATGCACTCATTTTACTGTTCATTGCTGTACATCAAAGATTGCAAATTTAAAGGTCCATTTTACCTTTGGGAGCATTGATTTTAAAAATGTTCAAGATATCACATTGATGCGTATGTGTAGGTCTGTTGTATCACAAAACATCGTATCATATAATTTTTTCACAATAAAGCCTAAAATATAAGGAGATATCAGCATTTTTGTCACTAAACCATAACTGTAGACGGTTTAGTCTGGAAGCATTCTTATTATAACTATTGTTCACATTTTGTGTATTTAACAATACTTAACATTGATTATACGGATTCAAATTTTCACAGCAGTTGTTTCTATCCCTAACTCACATTTTGGAAATATTTTGAAGCACTAATGCTGGTTTTTTGTTTCATCTGCAAATGGTAAATTATGCCTTTAACCACTCGCAAAGTTCTCGCGAAATCCCGATTCACACACACACACAAAAAAAAAAGACTCATTATTGTATGGTGAATATTCACATGTATAAGGATTCAGTGAGCTTTGGGTCTTTAGCAGATCCATGATACATGAAAATTGTCTCTTTCAGTGCACTGATCTAGTTGCTCAAGAGGAAGCAATGTTGTACCCTGATTTCATCCCAGGGAACATCCTACGTCTATCAGACAATGATCGATACTATGGCCTTTTCTTCTTCTCATTCCCCGTGGACAGCCAGACAAAATACAATTGCACATCATGTACCACAATTAAATAGAGAACAGAGGATATAAGAGTGCTGTCATTACATGACTCGAAACCACGGTGCTTACCTTGTAAACAGGGAGTAATAGATTCCTATTGCCTGTCCAAGGACAGATATCCCAGAGTTGACAAACTCTTCAAGTGAATCTGACAAAAAGAAAGATAAAAAGAGTGAAAGAAGGTAAAGAAAAAATTACACAAGCAGATAACAGATGTACACAGTAGATGGGTACACAAAAAGACAGATGACTGGATAGATTGATAGGTAGGAAATGAAACTGTTTATAAATATGAAAATGGGAGGAAAATGTCTTGTATGGTGTTAACTCCAATCAAAACTTGTGGCATTCTTGGTATACATTAAGTCTACACTTTACCAAATTTGAGTTGATCAACAGGTACTCTGTGTCACACTCCCCCCCCCCCCCCATCCACACACATACACACAAACAGATTAAGGGTGTCTTTATGCTCAATTTGCGAAGGCAGAATCAGCGTTTTGAAACGCTGATTCAAAACGCCGTTCACGGGAGCACTGTTTATGCTCACTTTCTTCGAGCCTTGGAAAGAGCGTTTGCGATTGCTTCGCTGACCTCAGCAGAGGCAGGTCAAATTGGGGCGCGCGCTGCGATCGGTGGCCTGGCCTGGGAGAGCAGCTGGGAAAGTCATGCGTATGCACAGTACATGGGAAAACTGCACAGGCCAGGGTAGCTGGCTGGCCGGGCGCGCGCTTTTTCACGTGAACCGGAAAGGCGTTTAGATGACGTCACTCTAAACGCAGTTAGAAACGCTGTTGTGCATGGCTCTGATCATGGGTACCCTTCATCCTGCAATATTTTTAACATCCATAGAATTTTGCTGACCGCACCAAGGTGCTATTTTCTGATAAAGATTTAACAAAATAAAGCCAAGGAAGCTGTAAAACTAGTTTCGTATTATTTAGAATAATATTTTTGTATTTACAGCCATTTTTAGATTAAAAAATGCAGTTTTTTGGCTTTTTAAATATAAAATTAAAAACAGCACAATTTCATGCCCATCATTAAAAGGAAGGATTGTGGTTTTGTTGGACATTTGATGAATGAAATGTATGAAGTAGTATAGTACAAAAATTTTTTATATTGAGAGCATGCCATGTGCTCTTCAAATAAAAATAAATGGACGCATTAATATTTAGGGTTTTGTTCATAACTTTTGGTGTCCACCAAACATATACAGTCAAACCTGTCTATAGCGGCCACCCTATGGAAACGACAAAAGTGGCCGCTATAGACAGGTGGCCGTTATAGACAGGTTGGCGTCCATTTTGAATTTCAATACATGCATTTTATAATAGCAGAAAATACCGCATGTTATTCTTCAAAAAACAACAAACAACCAGCAAATAAATTTGCATGTGCAGCAGTGCTATTATGGGGATTGTCGTTGTACAATTTACTTCATTTTTTTTCATTGCTTCCTATGTTCTTTTGATGTTAAGAATGATATTTCGGGCCTGAGAAGTGCTCTGGTTTATACCCTACTAGTTTGCATGAACGGGGTTCACGTACGAGAGCTGAGTTCGATGGAGATTGATAATGTGTAAAACTTACGTAAACAAGAAACAATACCCAGACAAGTACCCTGTTGTCCTTATTCAACGGGACTTTTAACACTATTTAGTCTGCATTTCGGTAAAATTCTTAGTTGTTATTAGGAGTTGTCTTTGCCTTTGTAGCATCTATTCAGGGCGGCATTACTGAAGCCTAGATCTAATCTAGTCAAGTTGGTGGTAAGACTACGGGTTTTCGTGGCAAAGAGCTGCATTAATTTTGTCAATCGTCTCTGTGTGATTGTGACTGAGCTAGGACTAGGTAAATCACGCAATGAACGTAAAAGACATCGTACTCATTGCTGATTTAATGGTTCAACTAAATTTTTGTGGCTGCTATACGCAGGTTGATATTCACCACGGGAGACAAAATTAGTGGCCGCTGGCCGCGTTAGGCAGGTGGCCGCTATATAAAGGGTCCTTAACACAGCAATTGCGTTCGGGGATTTTTCAATGGCCGCTATAAGCAGGTGGCCGCTATAGAGAGGTGGCCGCTAAGACAGGTTTGACTGTATAAATAAATCACACAATTGCAGTTGATATTGCAATAGCTGTTTTGTAATATAGCATTCAAAAGAGATCAGAGTAACAGTCCAACAATTAAAAAGGTTTTTATTCCCCATTACTCTGATATTAAAAATATACTATCACTTGCAACATCACTTGAATTTTTAGTGTCCACAGTTATGAACATAATACAGCCCTATTCTGAAGTAATGGAAAATCATTTTCTAAACTTTTGTATCACCAGGGATTGCTTTCATAAAAATATAAGAAAATATTACTTCACATAAGCATTTTACATCTTTTTTTAAATTTTTCATCAATTACGAAGGTGGACATGGTTATGAACAAAAGAGTTATGAACGTAACATTCGGTTTTTATTCAATATCAATGTCAAAGTTATGTAGCTATTTCTTAACAATTCTGAACTATTCTGTCTTTTTCAGTATAAAAACACAAACTACTAATGTACTTCTTTTCATCTCTTCCTTATGTTCATAACCTGGACACCACGTCCAACAGTTATGAACATAACGACAACTTCATAAAATTAAAACATTTATCTTAAATTTAATCTTGTAAAATTAATTTGATTTTAAGTCATTATTTTTTTAGTCTTAACTAGTTTCTTGTAAGTTTTGATGCATAAGAGTAATCTGTTTCTTTGAAATAACCACCAGTAGTGTCCTACAGTTATGAACATAATCTTTTTTGACAACAGTAAATTCTTACAGTGAAAAAGAATAAGAATGATTACAACTTTAGTTATGTTATATGTTGGTCCACTCCATTGCCTTTGTTTATTGAAATGTTGTTAATGGGGATATGATATCAATTCAGGGATGTTTGCTAAATTTCTTCAGCACAGGTCACAAAATCTTATGTTCATAACTATTGTCCATAATGGATTCAATCACTATGCTTTGGTGAAGATGCAAATCCCTGAATTTCTGGTATATGATGATAGTCATAGCAATTATCAACTAATATATCACTGAAGTTTTTCTGAAACTGCTTCCATAAATGAATCAAAATAAAAAAAATAGGAAATGGACATGGAGTTATGAACAAAGACACTCAATGTTTCGATGTTTGATTACATGTGCACTGCCCATGGAACAGCTCTTAAAATTGGTGTGTGAGTAATACAGGGTGTAAGGAAGATTGTAAGGAGAGAATCACTTTCATTCCAAGAACTTCATTTTTGACCCCATATGTTACACTTTGGGTACCCAAGATTGGAGCCATGCACTGTTGCGTTCGTGCTTCCCCGTCAAACGTGATTAGTCAGAAGCGCCGATCGTAAACGCACCTATTTGTGCGTTTTGGATCGGTGTTTTGAATCAGCGTTTCTATCGAAATGAGCATGAACGCAACAGCGTTTTGCACTAATCATGTTTCAAAAGCCTGATTTTGGCCCAAAAATGGGAGCATAAACGCACCCTTTGTGCGTTTTGGATCGGCATTTTGAATCAGCATTTCTATCGAAGTGAGCATGAACGCAACAGCGTTTTGCACTAATCACGTTTCAAAACGCTGATTCTGGCCCGAAAAGGGGAAGCATAAACACGGCCTAAAAATTATGTCTGACCAACATTGGGTATATAATTCGAGAAGGCTCAGCTCTCCAGGCCAGTTTTTATTATTAATAATTATCATATAATCATTATTGGTTAAACCAATAGACCATTGTGTGCAGAGTTGTAATGTGTCTTTCATTTTCAGTCTGAGAATGTTTTGCCATGGCAGTTTTGCTACAGAAAGTTTGCACAAAAGGTTAAAGTGTACACCTCATATTTTTCTTCCTGTTTTTGCTTCCTTCAAAATTCTTGGCAAGCAGTGCTCAGGCCTCTAAATGTCAGCAAATTTCAATGATTAGTATAGCAAGTGGAATTAGTATAGCAAGTGGAAAAAAGAAGAGTACATGTATGTCCGAATTCAATGTTCATCAGCTTCCTCCCAACCTGACCATGATAAGAAAATAATGGTAAACTTTTGATTTCCTCTTGACTTCTTTCTCAGGATGAAAGATTATACCCTAGTAGTCTTTTTCTACTTGCAAATGACCGTGATGCATCAGTCTTATAGCATTTTTTCATAATAGATGTGAGTGACAATTCGTCCAGAAGCAAAACATTGTCAGTTTCAAACTGTACAATACAAGGTTAGTATTTGTACACAGGAAATGAACACATCGATTGTAAGGTTACTTGAAAAGTCAAATGGCAATAAATGAATAGAAAAGAAATTCATAGAAAATATTCACTATCTTGTACAAAACACTGGGATATTTAATCATGTGATCATGCATCACAAAATCAACAAAATGCCATGCACACCCCAATTTTACATGAGGACTCAAAATATGTGAAATGGGAGGACCTAGTCTTTTTTTTTTTATATTTTCTGACGGAACAATTCTACATATTTCTGAAGTTTGGTATCATATACTTAATGTGAAACTGTGTTTGTGTTTTTTACTAGAACACTTTTATTTGTAGAATAGTGTGATTGGGTATGTCTTTATATGCCCCTTTGCATTTTTTAACTCTTTATGTGCCACGTTCGCACGTCCGACTCAGTCGACGGCGTGCCAACTTCGCATATTCTGCTCAACAAACAAAGCCGCCAAGATCGATCGATAAACCGCTAATTACTGCTAATCCCGCGGCACAATGAAAGCGTTTCTCATGCTTTTGTTCCTCTCATATACTGTTTGCATTCTATGTGGTAGTCGGCTATCAAGCGATGTTCCCAACTAGATTTGCTCGTACATTCTAAGTTTCTGTCACGGTTTTATGTGCAAAAGTCATGCCTTTACAGTAATGTAGCAACTGGTCATTCAAAAGAAAAAATGAAAATAGATTCGTCATACAATTTATATCGAAACGAAGTTTGACATTCCACTTTAACTTTGCCTACTATTATGCCCATCTTAACAGAAATGTGTAGAAGTTGTACAAATTGCAGAAACAGAATTCTTTCTTAAAGCACAACTACCTTCGTGCATCAGAATAACGTGGCACACAGGGGGTTTCCACCATGGCACATAAAGAGTTAAAAACACTTCACTTTCAACTCATACATTCTAAAAAAATGATGCTACTGCTTTGAAAGTATTAGCAAAGAGGTGGAAAGAGAGTGATGAATAACACGTGCTTATGGAGTGTGCCAAATTTCAGCTTAATAATCTGAAAATCCCTTCATTGTGGGTGGCTGCCATGGAGTTTTACATCCTGTTTTTTTTTTTCCCCATTCATTGCACTGAACACTGCTTGCTGAGATTACGCTCATGTGTACATGAAAAGACCCTAAATTTAACAGCCTCTTTTCTCAGTAAACACTTTTCCATAAGGTGTACTTTCTTTCCATTATTTAGAAAGGTTGGGAAAGTCCATTTGTATTGAGTTATATATCATTCTAAAGCCTGCAGTCTGCTTTTTTTTTTCTCAGAATCTGCCTGTAAAAAACAACCACCACCACAAACAAAAAAACAAACAACCATGTCTGGCAACTTTTTGCTGGTTTTGGAATGCAGGGTCACATATTATAATTGAATATGCTGGTTATAAGAAAACACACATTAAGACACTTTCCAAATACATGGATTTGGAAGGAGTGCTTTCAAAAAAGCATCAAGATTAACAAATGAAGACACAATTGTGGATGTTATATCATTATGGACTTGTATCACTTGTTAACCCTTTAACACTTGAGGTTTCTTGCATTGTCAACCTCTCACACCACAGGAAACTCTCAATCTCAAACTATTTTGCACAGATTAAAGGGACTGTACAGTACTGGTTGAGGTGGGGATTCATGTTTTGAACATTCCTAAGTGAGATAATGAAAAGCCTCTTATGAAATATGAAAGAGCATATAATTTTATGAAGGATTCAACGTTTATTTGATGAAAATTGTTTTTCAAATGGCTGAGATATCCAAAAAAGTGCTAATAATAAAAGGCGACATGCCACAACTTTATTAGGATCTCTTTGTTTCACCTTGTTTTTGGATATCTCAGCCATTTCAAAACCAAATTTCATGAAATAAACATTTGATATCCCCGTAGAACTGCATGCTCTTTGATATCTCATAGAGTGGTTTCTGAATATCTCGCAAAACGTTAAAAGCTAAATCCTCACCTCGACCAGAACTGTACACACCCTTTAAGACAGAGTGATCATGTATCATGAAGACTCAAGTGCAAACTTAACTAGAGAAGCACTCTGAGAGCGCAGACCTCCGCCAAGCATGCAGCCCATTTCCACCTGCACTGATCTTGTTCTTCCACAGAGATCAGTGATTTCCACCCATACATACTGCATTGTGTGCTGAAAGCCGCCCGATTTCCCAATATAGAAGCCTTTGTTACGTCATAAATCCTCAGCTGCACAGCGCGCCTCGCCCTAGCAGAAACTAGAGCACGCGCTTTAGTGCGCGCATGCAAACCTCAAATACGCACAGCCTGAACTCCCAAGTTCATTGACCCTACCTGCCAAAATATAAAAAATCCTTCATAAATTCCCCAAAAATTCTCTGATCACTACCAAAAGTTAATCGTTTGTTACTTGTGTCATTCTCAACCTTTCCTACAAGTTTCATCCCAATCCGTTAACTACTTTTTGAGTTATTTTGCACACGGACAAACGAACTAACTAACGAACTAACTAACTAACTAACGAACTAACTAACTAACAAACAAACCAACGGTAATGAAAACATAACCTCCCCCCTTGGCGGAGGTAACTAGGAAAACAGGATGTATGGACCAGGCAACGTAATACACATTTTTACATGCAGCATGCCAAATCTGAGTGCACATGACACACAGATTACCCACACATAACCCAGAAACACACAGTTATTCAGCCTTATGACTTGTTAGGCATTACTTGGAAGTGTAATGGTTCAGTTTACACTAAGGTCCGTGCATTCAAATACATAGACACTAGCAGCACCAATGGAAATCCACGGGTCTGAGGGCCTCATATTTTTTTTTTTATTTATTCATATTTCTTTCACCGCGGTTTTAGTAGTTTTAGAAAGAAAGAACTTTACTGTTTTCTCCTTCCTTGCTTTGCACCCTTTTCTACCCATGGCCATCCCCTCCTAACACCTGAGCTGAGGAGCCGTTCCATGGAATGGGACTTTAAAATAGTCCCGCCTGCTTTTATCACAGATCAACTTAGCAGCACCCGTGGAAATTTGAGGGTTGTCTTCTTGCTCCCCCCCCCCCCCCCAACTCACCGGCACCAACATAATACCCGTGGTAACCCATAGATTGTTTTCTCCCCCCAAAGATTCTTCCCGTCGAAGTCTGCCCTGCATATCTCCCCCTCCCCCATGCCATTCACCCTCAGTCTCCTCGCCCATTGAAAACAAAAATACATGAGCCCTTTCTGGCCCCCACACACACACATCTTTTCTCTTCATTAAAAAGCTGAAAAGTGGCATATGTCATGAATGATATTTCTTTTACTACGTCTTCATAAAAAAAAAAAAAAAATCCCTCCCAATGACAATCCCATCTAAGTGGGTTGTCGTCCATTCTTAATGTTCTTAATGTTGGTAGACTTGACTGATGGATCATTACACACACATACTGTAGACACAGATTGCACACACACACACACACACACACACACACACATACACCTTTTCAACTCATTAAAAAGATGCAAATTGGTTATATCATCATTTATATTTCTCTTCCCACGTTTTTATTTGAAAAGCAATACTGAGGTTTTCTACCCATCTGTGCCCCTTCAACCAAACGTTAATCCTATCTATTGTTGGTTGTTCCTGAAATGCATTTGATGGATCATCCATGGTTTTCCTCGCTGTCTCTCTCTCTCTTTCTTTCTAATGTTCTTTCATTCCCACTCCAGAATATAATGTGTATGTACAGGCAAAATCAGACCTTTCATAGAACCACCCGTTCATATGACTCGGACTTTTATTGTATTTGTTTTACTTCATTTTTTATATATATTTTGTATTTGTTTTCACCATTGAAAATGTGACTTTTGTGTGTGCCTCTTTTTTTTTTTGAATTGTCATCAGGGCTTCGTATTTTTCTTTGATATTTCTCCAACCACGTTATGAGAGAAGAAATACACGAAGAATATTTTCGTCTTCATTTGCTCCCTCATTTCGGTTTACTGCATCATCAAAACTTGGTTTGATGGATCTAGAACCACCCGTTTATCTCATTGATACTGTTTATTGTTTTTAATTCATATTATTATCATCATTATTATTGCTATTATTGATATTATTATTGTTATTGTTATTTTGTGGGAGGGGAGATCATATTCATTCGATTTTATTATCATTTTATATAATTCATTGACATGGGGATAAATCAAGGGAATTACGGAAAAAAGTTTATCCGTCAAGAATAGTGAATATCTTTTTTCTGTCATGTCAAGGTTACTCTACGACTGATAGACGTTTCAAATAGCCTCATTATCATTGATATTTCATTTTAAACATTAAAACAATCCAGTACCTGTTTGTGTCTCTTCCACCCACTCTTAGTTTGCATTGGCCCATTGTATTATTATCATTATTTCAGTGTATCATTGTTATTGTTATTATTATTATTACTAACATTATATTATTATTTAGGGGAGAGGAGAAAGTAGTCATAAAATAGGGATGATCAACCAAGGGAGGCGGAAGTGTTAATTTGTTAAGAATTGTAAAAATCTGTTTTCCCCCATTTTTCTGATAAAATAATTTTCTCTTGATAAAAAGCTTTTGTGAAGACAGTCCTGCGCGAACTGTCCAAAACTGCTTCACTGCACTAATTATACGTAATCTTGTGCTGAGCAAGGACTACTTCACATATAGACCCCTAGTGTTTTTGTTGCTAATGTGCTGAGAGAAATAAAATACTTTTGTCTTCATTTGCTCTCTTCTTTTTGTTTTTATCACCAAACCTTGGTTTGATAGATCATAGAACCATTATCATCATTATTATTATTATTATTATCATTATCATTATTATTATTATTATTATTATTATTATTATTATTATTATTATCATTATCATTATCATTATCATTATCATTATTATTATTATTATTATTATTATTATTATTATCATTATCATTATTATTATTATTATCAATATTGTTATCATTGTTGTTGTTGTTGTTGTTGTTGTTGTTGTTGTTGTTGTTGCTGCTGCTGCTGCTGCTGTTATTATTATTATTATCATCATTATCATTATTATTATCATTATAATCATCATTATTATTTGGGGAGGGGGAGATCATAGTCATTAGGTTTAATAAGTAGGCACCCGTGGGAATCCCACGTTATGGGAGAAAGAAGAATATTTTTGTCTTCATTCGTTCCCTCTTTTTTATTTTTATCACCAAAACTTGGTTTGATGGACCATAGAACCAACCATTTTATTTCCACTTGTAACTTCAAAAATAGGCGGTTGGCAAAGCGAGGTTTTCCCCCACGTCCGCTCATTTTATGAATTTGTATGTTTACAGCAGCTATGCAGTAAACGAATGGACAGCGGCACGTGTAATCTGATATGGAAGGGCACGATTGGCAGGACAAAATTTAAGTGGATATTTAGCCGTCCTAAACAGTCGGAGTACAATGATACCCGAGCATTCAGGTTTTTTTTTTATTTGGGCACGCCAATGGCGAAATGTACATAAATGCCCTTGTATGACCGCGCCGTGTACCATATGAGAGTCCATATCACGCGCACGCAGATAGTGTTTTGTGTAACCATCGTCAATAAATACCCAGGCGCGGGCCAGAGTACATTGTGTGTGTGCGTGCGTGTCCGCCGGAAGATGACACAGATTTCGCTGCACACATCATCTTTAGTATCCCACTGTCTCTGCAAGCTAAAAGATGGACAATCGAGAAAGCAGGGGTCCAGCACAGAATTCGGTGAATATCAAAATGCTCGGCTCTTTCGTCATGCACAAAAATGCATTATGCATCTATCTAATTAATTTTTCTTTGTCGTCCTCCACATCGACACAGAGGCAGAGCGCAGACAAAACCCGCGCCATTCGATGCAGGATACTCTCCTGCGGCCGGTGGCACCGGTCGCAGCGGCCCGGAGCTGACGGCTTCGAAGGAGATAGACAAATCAGCAACGCCAGAATAAAACAGGAAATACATAAGGCCACGACAACAACAACGACTTAGCGTATTATAGTATAAGACTTTTCTTCTGTGGACCTATAGTCAAGCTATAGATCTAGTCCACCTGTATAAGTTCTCAAACCGTTTTAATACTTAACAGATACTCTGCATTCACAAGTTGTTGCTTTATCAGACAAACCTCAGGCAAGTGTCAGGAAATGTCTTGTATAAAATATCATATGAAATTGTTAACTTCCTTGTGTTAGTCAACTGGTCTATTGTTTAATATCATTAAATCAACCCCCACCCCCATCCCACCAGCCCCTGGGCCCACATACATATTCCCTAAATCTCCAGTAAGGGGGTACCATGGTACTTTTTGCCTGAAATCCGGCCTGAGAACTTTTTTTTAAAGGGGGTGTATTCTACATTTGACCGTTCACCCCCCCCCCCCCAGAAATTTTAAAGGGGGGGGGGTGTTGTTTTACATGTAGTCTCTAACGTTTATGTCATGGCATTTTAATTTTTGTTTCTAAAGTTTTTAATTATCATCTCAAACACATACAGCTGTGGGGATACTGTCTTTCCTGGATATCATTCCATGATTTCACATGTGGCTAACTGTTTTGTGGCATACAATGGCATCTACAGCTGTAGTCTTCAACAACAATCAAAATATTGAGAGACCACAAGTCTTGTACAATGATGCTTTAATAATATGGCTTCAGTGTACCACTACCATAAAATTGGAAATGTCACAGGGTTTAATTCTCGTCCTTTGCTGGGTTGTATGATCAACATTACATTGTAATGAAATTTCACACAACAGAGCAATGCAAAACTACATACACCCTACACTGTATGTACACTAGTATAGTAGACTGTTAATTTTAAAGTGCATTCAGTATCACAGCATGCCGTCAAGTGTTCAAGTGTGAAAAAATTAATGAATGATTAATATTGGGATATTTTTTTTTTCCAACTTGAAGTCACCAATTTGGACCAAAGCTTTTGCTAACCACACTCATTATTCTACGCTTATGGTATAATACGCGAAAGTGGAAAAGTTCTCAAACAAAAGAACATACTAAGACAGCCATTACAGTAGAAGGGAGACAATCAAACACATACAAGACAATGATACTTTCACATACGTAACTATGCATAAAGTCAATGTACTATCCCACACACCAGAATTCATGGTAAAGGCGTATTGTCAGGGTACTTGTCAGGGTTTACAAATGTATCTCAGATGACTATGAAACTACACAACTACAATTGTAACTAGCCTTCCAAATTTATGTAACATGCTTTCTGTTGATCATTGGTATTATTCTTGGTACGATGTATGTAATATTAAGCAAATAATCATCGTCTGCAAGGGCAATGGTACCATCTAACATTGCCGAGGTGATCCGCGAGGTGTCTATCAGGCCGAGCCAAAGGCAAGGGCTGATATAACACCTCAAGGATTACTGAGGCAATGTTAGATTGTACATCATTGCCCAAGAAATAAAAGATGATTATATGCTTTATATCCCGCATCAATTGACAAAATTGAGATTTAATAAAAATGTATTCCATCAACCACACAGATTTTTACCTCGTAATTGTGCTGAATATTACAACACATGAGGTATAACTGTGGTCCACGGCAGTCGTATGAGCAAGACATATTAGATCTAAGACGACAACAAGCGATACTGATGGATTGATAATTCTCGCTATCGCCAATGACGTAAAAAACTCCTGCGCACGCTGAAGAGCTCTGTCACAGGTGCACTGTGGGATTCCTCGGTCCATTGTTCGCTTCCGGTTGTCTAACGCGAGTCACAGTTCCCATATGATTCAATGGAGTTCTTTGTCTGCTTTTCCATTGTTAGCCCTTTTTTCTTGGCTATAATTCAGCTTAAAAGAGTTGAAAGTGTCTAAGCTTTACTGATTTGTGGTCACTAGAGTCATGGTTCACTACTGCAAGGCTTCAATGTGCTGGTCACATGATGGAAAGCGAAGAAATCTTCAACAAAAAATACCTCTTTATAAAGACAGAGTGTGTTGTAAGTGCATGTGCAGCCAAAACCGGGGCTAGTTTGCCACCCGAGCTATCCCATAATGCATGTAAAACGCTGCTCTGCACACGGCACCTACGTATTGGCAATACGCTCAATTGTGCAATGTGCACTGATGTGTGCCACTAGAACTTGTTGGCGCATCTACCATGCGAGTGATACTATTATCGATTGCAATCACAGGTACAATACGGTAAAAAGTATATCACATACGTGATAGTACCACGGCATGGATGGTGGGAAAAAAACATCTTTCGGTCACATATTCCACGTGACAGTAATCCCATTGGTCAAACATATTTACGTGGGATATAAATTACATTAATAACTTTGGTCTCTCTATCTCCCTCTCTCTCTCTCTCTCTTTCTCTCTCTCTCATGTGAGAGACTAACAATGAATATGGTACTGGCACTGGCAGTAAGCAAGGGTGGGGCAAATGTTACCAGTACATCAAGATGATTGATCAAGAGGTCATTTTAAAATTCAGTACACAGAATGATGCCATACCCACGTAAAGTGAAGTCTCATTTCATTCAGTACTTAATGATTAGTTTAAACAATAAATGGAATCATAAAAGGTAGAAGAGAATGCAGAATAGAATACTTGACAACTCCTCATACACTCCCAATTTATTATGCTTTTCATAATCCTTATACATGTATTAATTTAAAATTTAAATGTTAAGCGCTTAGAAACTGTACTGTAATAAGCTCTATTCAAATGTATATTATTATTATCATTACTACTAATCAAGGGTGGACTGAGTGGTTCCATGACATTTGCTCCCGTAACAATTCCTCTCATGAAATATCTGCACGCTAAGCCAAACATAAATTCTACCAACAAGCATAACCCTAACCCTAAGGCTAATGCTAAAATCAAACTAAAACTAAAATCCTATCACAATTAACCCTAAGTCCATAGCAAATATAAGACCGGAGCAATTGTCACAGGAGCAAATGCTGTGTCTCTGGAGTGAAGATGTATGAAGTGTCTGCCAGGTAGCAAGAAGACCATCCAAATTTTTGTTGTTGTTGTACATACCATTCAAATATAGTAAATCTACAGAAACACACTTGAACTTCCATGGGTGAGCAAGAAATAAAACTTTTAATTTATTTCATTTGTCTGTTCACTTCCGTCAGCAGACTCTGGTTTACTTGTGGTCCCTGCATATCATAGTAAATAGGGAGATTTAGATTATCGCGACGGGAACGTTTAGAGGGGAAAAAACCTGGTCTGAGCATGTGGAGAATCGCGTACCAGACGCGATCTATTCATAGCTAGCGCGCCTGAGTTTTCACTACACGTTTTGGGCTATTTTTACATCCGCTCAGTTCACGACGCTAAGAGCTACTTGATGCAACGATCATATGGGGGCGCCATTTTATTTTTGATAGGTTGCGTCTCAGCGTAATCTAAAGCTACTTTTCAGCACAACGCAGGGAAGAGGAGAACGTCCAGCTCAAGTGTGGTCTCAAACATCTGCGCAGCAAATCTAAAGCTCCCTAATCTCTGGGGGAGTGCACCTTTAAAGGGAAAGTAAACCCAAAGAGCAATGTGGATTGAGTGAAAGCAGTAATATTAATAGAGCACATCAGTGAAAATTTGAGGAAAATCGGGCAATCGATGCAAAAGTTATGAATTTTTAAAGTTTTGGTGTTGCAACTGCTGGGTAAGGAGACTACTAGAGGTTATGACGTATGAGTGGACTACAATATAAAGAAAATAAAAAGGGAATTCAATGAAAATTCATTTTTCATGAAAATTACATATTCCATCAACTTGATACTGACATATGTTAGGGGTAGCACTTATTTCCCCTGCTTTCTGAAAGCGGTTAGTCAAGAACTCTTTCATTTTGCTAGAAAAGTGAATTTTTGTGGAATTCCTTTTATATTTCCTTTATATTGTGGTCCTCTCATACGTCATAACCTCTAGTGGTCTCCTCATCCAGCGGTTCCAACACCAAAACTTTAAAAATTCATAACTTTTGCATCGATTGTCCGATTTTCTTCAAACTTTCACCGATGCGTTCTACTAATGTTACTGCTTTTACTCAATCCACATTGCTCTTTGGGTTTGTCTTCCCTTTAATATGTGCTAGGCCATCTCTGTGGAATTCACTGCCATCTCACACATAAGAAATACATTGACATCAACACTGTCACGTAAGAATGCATTGAAAACTTCTACAGTTATTTGTTTCATGATATTTGAACTTTTCCCATTACTCTATAGATATGTTCATCTTCGAGCACATCTTGAGTATTTCATTTAATGGATTTGGCGCAATATAACTTGCAACTATTATCATCATTATTTTGCACAAGACTTGGACGAAGCATGCTGTATTAAAAGTGTGGAGTCTAATGATATTCACTCTACAAAGATCAAATTCATGAAACTGTTCCCACTGTGGTACAAGCAGCTAACATGGCACTTCCAGTAATTCTAAAAAAATTCTTGCATATTATACCTCTTTAAAACAAAAACAACACCAGAATATAACTCATTTGGTCATGGCCTCCCCATTCCTCCTCCCCCCCCCAAAAAAAAAAAAAATATATATATATATGGATATATATATAAAAAAAAAAAAAAAAAAAAAATGCAGAACTCTGCATTTTCCTGAGGGGTATAAGTGTTTCAAATACACTGGTAATACCTTTGACCTTCAGTTTGGCCTCTTCCAAGACGCCCTCCAGCTTAGACGTCTGCTCGGTCACACACAACACCAGGCCCGCACCATCCGCCATCGTGCCACCTTGCTCCACTTCACAGGACTCGGTAAAGACTGCTGGCTCCTTGTGTTGGTATCATTGCCGATAGCCTGTGGCAGTATCGATCAGCATTTGAAAGTGATTTTTATGAATTTTGCAAGTACTGGTGATTATCTCTGAAACACATCTATGATACATCTTTATATACAATGTCCTTCCGGTATAAGGTGACCACTCTAAGGATATACAATGGGAGGCCACTACAGACAAGCTGGCAGTAAAATATCTGATTCTACATGCTGCAAATCACTCAATATTTATAATGGATGTCGAATGTATGACTCTCATACACATACAACAATGCAGAAGGTCAAACTAAGATATTTATGGTAATAATTGCATAACATGTCTTGTTTGTTGTTCAATCTTTGTCCTACCATCCAAGATGCTCCTTACTTTAAGGGGCATTGTGGATGGCAGGACATGGGTTATTACCCATACAGTGTATTTAAGTACAAAGTGGAAACTTGCGCTGACATCTATAATATTAATGTCCTCCTTGTCTTCCTCCTTGAAAACTATATGTAAACAACAATGAAAAGATACTTACCATTCTTCTGCAATGTATTATTATCATTTATAATTTTATTATTATTATTAATTTTATCATCATTATTATCATTATTACTATTTCTATTACTATCATCATCAAAATTATCATTGTAGTACCTATACATTGTAATGGTAACTATGAAATTGGTATATCAACAGTGCTCAACTTGGATGGAGCCAGTACCAGCAATACATTATGAAATGTTACCCATGATTAGGTGGCCACTAGCCATGCTAGACAGGTGGCCACTGTACATAATTTTGGTCCCTCTCTCTAGGAAGTTTACAAATAATTGTTGCACACAGTAGTAGGTGACCACTACAAATAGGAGGCTGCTGAAACACTAGATTGACTGCATACTTTTATTCACACAATCTTTATCACCACACAACTTTATTTTGCAGATATCATTTCTTTAACTAAAACCACAATTTGCAATCACAAGCATCGACATCAACAGCTAGATCAAAGCCACAAAATCAAAACATGAATTCCTTTTAATGACATCTCAGATTGCAGGGGTTTTTCACACACTTTCATTTGACTATGGTTTCCAGTCTGATGTGCTTTCTCTCTCTTTCTGATTATTAAAAGCTATCTATAGGGATCCTACTTTCATTTTTACTACATACAGATATCCCTTGTGATATGACAGCTAAATTGCAATTTCTACTCCATTTCCAAAGTTCAGAGAAGTAGATTACTTTGAAAATTTGAAGGCTGATAGTACAGGCTGTACCTCACATTCTGGTTTTGGTATTTAGATTACTTATCATAAAGTTATCTCTGTTACAAGGGTCTATAGTTTCTGTCAAATTTATGGTTGGTTTGTTGTCATTGTTGTTCTTGAGAAAAATCCTCTCTCCAGCATTGCTATAAGAAGCTACTGTTGATACTGCTGAGGTAATTGAAAACAGACATCTACACAGTAATACATTGGGATCAGATTTTAGATGGGCAAGTTTATACAGTTCCTGGCTGCACCACACTCCACATACATCACGACATGACAAATTAGCTTTTACTTTAGTTTTTAATCAAAGAATTAAAAAGGACAAAGGGCCTACTTCCACTCCCTTTCAAGCAACTGGTAGCAACTAACGTTACTTAGATTGCACACTATGAGAATCAGGGCTAACCTCCAGTGAGACTGGGGAATTCCGCATAAAAATTCTTTCATCAGAGTGAGACATTTTGTAATTTGGTAAATTGCATAAGACTCGAGAGTTGGCAGCCCTGGCCTGGAGTATGGAGTTTCTATGAAAAGTTTGTGTTCACCTGGGTATTCTGCACTTGCTGGACGTTTCTAGTTCTACCAGGGAGGTGGAAAGAGAACCTCTCTTCTCTGTCTTCCACTCCCTCACTAAGGCCTCCCTTCTTCATGCTGCAAGCTTCCTCGCCCAACCTCAACACCTCCAACCTGTATAATTCATTGTGTATTAAAAGGCCCGACATGTACATGAACTGATCTCTCGGGTCTTTCATAAATTCATCTTTTCCCCGAGCGAAATCGAAGTAAAATTTATCAAATCACTTTTGATTCGAAAAAGCGTAACGTTACAGTTTTTATTATATTTTCTCTGCAAAGTTCACCACCTTGACCGAAAGATCGGTTTGTATCTTGTCGTCGGAAATATTTGTGTTCCGCGGAGGCAACGTCTGGCTTCGCAGAATCCCCTCCTCCGCACACAACAGACGGATTTCTGTCTACACTACTAGTAAACACCACCCCTTCCCATCACCCTGAGGGTAAGGCCCTCCCGATCCCATGGCCTGCGCTCTGCATCTGGCTGCTGATCATACGCAGGAAGTGCCGGGTAGACTGGTTGGTTTTTAAGACGAAATTCGACTTACTTCTATCCGAATAACGAAGTAGCTGGCATCACTTTCACTCGGCACGTATCGCTTCCTCTGTGATTCGGGTGTTCTCAGCATATATACGACCGTGGAGTATTTTCTAGACAGACGATCGCATCAAACACGTCAAAGGCCTCCTGCTCCGATCTCCTGTGTTTTTAAACCGCACGCGGTGCATGTTCCCTATTATATCTCGCGCAGTCCCAAACATACTTCGTCGCGTTGCTAAAGTTGTGGCGCGCTCAAGATCGAAGATGGGCCACGAAACTAATCTGCCCTACTTTGGCAAAAGGAAGCAAGTGACATATACCATCCGAATTTGAGTTATTGATGTTTTCATAAAATTATTCACATAATGAGCTCTTCTTCCAGGCCAAATTTCATGCAGAAATACTCATCCTACTAAGAGATATAAAGACATCATGATAGTCCATTGACGTCAGTGTAAATGACAGACACATTTTGCTCCTTTACGAGAAATGTAACTTTTGTCACTTGCTTCCTTTTGCCAAAGTAGGGCAGTAATACTGAGTAACAGTAACCTCAGTGAATATAATCAATGTATTACCAAAAGGGAATGGGACGGCGCGCCCTGGGGACTGGAAACTTGAGTCCAACATCAGGGAGAAGAAGATTTTTCGCGTTTTTTTTTTTTTTTTCATCTCTCTCTCTCATTAAATACATGTCAAATGATCAAATAAATGATTGCATTCTAGGGGCTGTGTAATGCCAAAATGCGGACTGGATTGCTGTTATCAGTTACATCAATTTGCATGATGACATGACGAGTTTTGTGCGTGATCGGTGATGGCCGCATATATCGCGATGATTAATCCCCTCTTTCTATGGTCGACGCGGTAGGGCAAAACACAAAAAGAACAACAAAAACAAAAGCAAACAAAACAAAACAAAACAAAACCTGAGGCTGAAGTGTCAGGGCCGCGGGATCTGGGATCGGAATCCCCTGAACATTCGCGGTTGTGGTTAGTTCGTTATAATGAATTTCGTTACGACCCGGAAACCATGTGTGAAGACTAAGTTACGTTCAGACGTAGTGTAAAAATTATTGCCTTTACTACGCAGGAATTTTCGGGGGGGGGGGGGCGCAAGACTATTCTCATCATGGCCCATGGGGGGAGGGTGGGGGGGGGGGTGGCACGGGATCTGGCCGGAAGGGAGGGAGCGATGCGAGCGGGGAAGGGTACAGTGGGAGGGGGAAACTAACGATTTTGTGCACACCTTGTGGAGACATCATTTTTGAACAGATTTAGTAAGGAAATGATTACTAATAAGAACATTACATATGGCTAAATTCAGAGGCGGATCCAGGAGTTCCGTAAAGAGGGGACGCCTTTACAAAAATTACAGGGTCCCGGTCCCGGACACACGCATTTCTTCCCCATTGTTTTCTTTTTATTTCTTTTGTTTAAACAAGGGGGGGGGGCGCCCGGTGCGCCCCCTTATAACCTGGATCCGCCACTGAAATTATATCTGTTACCTGTTAGTCCGCTCAAGTTGTGTTTTCACAAAGCAGCCTACGTAGAGTCTACGGAGATGGACCAAAACCGACGGATGTGGAGCTTTTGCGGGTTTTTTTTTTTTTTTTTTTTTTTTTTAGAACTGAAATCCAGCAATAGCCCTACACAAGCATACTTTGAGAGCATATTATTGTGAAGTTGTTACTTAAAAGTAAGACAAATGAATATTCAAGCTATGTTGATGGCTAACATGGCACCTGTTACATGCCAAATCTTTTTCGGCGTTTATTGTCTTCACTGTGATAACGGGGCCGACTCAGTCGATAATCGGCCCTTATACTACATTATTATGGAGATGTACAGAAGGTCATCATTGTGGTGGGCGGGTATCGCCGTATAGGCTCCCATACGAAGGAGCTTTTGCACTTTAAAACTGGCGGCGATTTATTGCACTTTTTTTTTGGGGGGGGGCATTAAATCGAACGTTTTTCAGTCAAGTTGAAAAGTGAGAAAATTGAATATTCGAGGATAGGTGTTCGTTGATCCGAAAATGAAATAGGGTTCGTTAATCCGAAATGAACAGACGATGCGTATATCATACCTATAGGTATTATTTACTAACCCTTTTATGGCTTTTCGGAATTTACGCCTTCGGAATAACGAATATTTCAATGTCGGATTAATAAACCTCGGAATAACAACCTTTATTCTATTCTCGGATTAACCTGTTAACGGACATTTGGAATACGGAAAAGAACCCTTATCCTGCTTGTGCGTCTCTGAAATTCAAATGTCTTATTTTTCATTGAACTGCATGACTCTCGTGTACTCTTTTTGTTTGGGGTGATTTTTTGTTGTTGTTGTTTTTTGGTTGGAAATCCATTAAAAATTCCAATTTAAATCAAGAAAAATAAATATTCATGGCAGTGCAAGAGAATGGCTTGTAACTGCATGTCACCTCTTTTTCCGCATGTTTGTGGATGCGTCTTCATTGTAAGTCAGTGGAGATGGAAAGGGGATGGTGTATAAAGAGGTCCACACAAGGGGGTTTTTGCATTAGAACTGAAATTCAATGATCTGATCGAATGCTGTATATAGGCCTATACACTTCTGAGAGAGTAATAGCTATTTGGAAAATTGTTGATGAAAAAATATATTCAGAAAAATTAATATATTCAATGAATGACTTTTCCATGGAAATGGCTATATAACACTGTGAAAAAAAAAATAGGGGGACTATCCCGGGAACCCCTCCCCCTAAGTTCTTCTGGGTCTTGGCTTGATCTTCTTATTTTCTTTTAAATATATCTTGTTAGGGATTTTGATGGGATTTTGCATCTGCGAACCTGTTCAAAAGATTGAAAGTTTCAGACTAAAAAAATAATAATAATAAATTAAATTGAATATATATATATTGTCACATATTTCCCTGAAAGTGTGCATAAGATCGTTAATGACGATAATTTGTATTTTACTCCCAATCATATAGTGTATATAGTCAGTTTGAGATTTGAGCAGCTGCGGAAGAAAAGAAAAAACTAATTCCCTGCGGCGCGGGCCAACTTTAATGACGTCACAGAGCATCATCCACGCAGCCTTTTCAAAAGCTAAAGAAGAAACGAATGCAATCTGGAAGTTAAAAACAGAGAGGTGACCTGCATTCATGTAGTCGCATCACTTGAAATCAAATTACACATTATTTTAACAATTTTGATCTGTACATCAAATTAACGGTTCCATGACATTTGCTCCTGTGACAAGTGCTCCCATCAACCGCATGAAATATCTACATGCTCTATAAGCTAATGATTCCTACCAAAAATGAAACATAACCCTAACCCTATCATAATCCTAATCCTCAAGTCAAACTAATAGTAAAAACTAAAACTCTATCACAACCCGAACCCTAACCCTTGTGAATGTCCTTGGATAAAATAGATTTCAAAAATGAGTCCAGTACGCTCGAATATGAAAAAACAAGACAAAACAAAAGAGAGAGAGAAAAAAAAAAGAAAGAACTTAAGATCCCGCTAACCAAATAATGTTCCGGAAGGATTTCATGGAATACGCACACCTCGTTCAACGAAATTCACGGTCAGCGTCAAGTATGATATAGGACAGGCCTATAGCAAGATGAACTCACATCAATCAACATCCTTGTTTTACTCGTGAAACCGCGCCCATATGGGGGAAAAAAAAAACCTTAAAGAAAAAAACATGATAAGATCCTTTTATGCTTTTAGTGCACTTCGTACTTGACATACTACTAGTGTCTCTGGAGATTCCACGCATTCTGGAAGTGGGAGGGTCCACAAGTTTTTAGCCAACCGCGCGACCTCATACGTTGGAGGCGAGGATGGTGTGTAATGGAATCAGTCTTTCTTCGCCCGGCATTCCGCTGCTACGACGAGCAAGTCAAGTGCTCTTGACGTTGAGAAGGTTCATGTAGACTATTCTAGTACACAAGTGTTATCATCCCCTAATGTATAGCAGTCTCTCCTCAACACAATTGCTAATCTAGTCCCTTTTTGTATAAATCGAAAGAAATTACAAGTGAATGGCGTGCATAATGACCTTCCGGGTGATGACGATTAAATCTTGGCAAATGGAAGCTGAGAATGACAGTGATTCGCAGAACATGAAAGTAGAGATAGGTCTGTGAAATTGGTTCGTTGAATTTTAACATTCTCGTTATTCCAAGCATCACCGCGGAGTTGTTAATGACAGCCCAAATGAAAGCATAAATCGAAACAAAATCGAGGGGGGGGGGGGAATCGAAAAACAAACGAACAAACAGCACAGCCAATTATTTCTCAATGCTTCCGTCCGGAGATTCTGTTCCATTATAACACACACACACACACACACACACACACACACTCACACACACACACACATCAGGGCCGGATCCAGGAATTTCGTAAAGGGGGAGAGCGAAAAAAAAAGATAAATATTTCTGGTGCCACTTCCGGGTTTCATCGGCTGACAAGCATTTTTTTTTTTTGTCTTTTTTTTTTTTTTTTTAAAGGTGGGGCATGCCTGGGTGCCCCCCCCCCCATGAACCAATGCATTTGATGTGCATTATATTTTATCAGAAAATAAATAAATACACATAAAAACATTCTAACACGACCTTTGCTCATAGTTACAATGTAACATATACACCGACAAAAGAGTAACTCCCCCTTCTTCTAAGAATAATCCCTCCCCTCCCCCCCCCCCCCCACACACACTTTAAAACATTCCATCGTATCTGCTCATCGCAAGGATGTAACATACACTCATTAAAATATACCCCTTTGGCTTAATTGGGTGATCAAAATGTCATATATTTTATTTCAGAAAAAGATGTTGAGCACCATAGTCATCTTGGCAGGAGCATTCTAATTTACAAACCTCTGAGAAAAAGTCAAAATCCTCTGCTCAGTCATGCGTGAGTGAGCATGCACATTGACGGCAAAAAAATGGTCACATATCACAGCAGTTATAATATTTTGGGGCCTATTATGAAACATTATGTTTCTAGTGAATTAAGTGCTGTTTTTTTTTATCAGCCATCCTTTGACCCCCCTCACACCTATCCTGACATTTTCATGGTTAGGTGAACACAATTTTATGGGGAAATGGCTATGTTCGACCCTCCTATGTGACTGCAAAATCCATTTAGTTTCCATGCAGAAAGAATTGACATGAGATAATGTGACCAACATTGTGACAGCACAATCCAGCACATGGTGTGTGAACACTGAGGGAATCATTGTGTTGTGGTTGAGTGAGCAAGAAATCCTGAAATGTATATGAGGGGTTCCAACAATGGGTGACAACACAACAACAGCACTTAAACATTTACAAGACACAGAATGTTTCACAGACCACCCAAAACAAACTTTTGTGACTTTTGAAAAGTGAGCATTTTGTCTTTAAAGGATGGTACTGTATAGTATTGGATGAGGTGAGGATTCAGCTTTGAACTTTTTGTGAGATACTTAGAAACCACTTTATGAATTGTTAAAGAGCATTCAATTAAAAAAAGAATTCAAAGTTTAGATGTGATGGAAATCAGCTTTGAAATTGCTGAGATATCAAAAAACAGAGTAAAACAAAGTGATCCTAATAAAAGGTGGGTCCCACCTTTTATTAGGATCACTTTGTTTTGGAAATCTCAGCCATTTAAAAAACCATTTCATTTTTTTCCAAATTAATCATTTTATAAGAGGTTTCTTATCATACCACAAAAAAAAATCATGATAAAAAAGGTTGGAAACTTTAAACCCCATCTTAACCCGCCATCTCAACTGAAACTACCATCCCTTTAATATGTGTTCACTCATGCATGACTACGCAGATCACTCTTATTTTCACACAGAAGTTATTCAATAAGTGTAAAATTGCCCCTGTAGAATCATTTTGCTCAAACTATATTAAGTTTCTTGAAGAGTTATGCCATTTTGATTAAGGGGGGAATTACCTTTTTGTGGTATGTAGCAAATGTTTGATATGAAAAAAACGAAAAGTTATAAGTATAGCCAGATGTAAATGAATAGTCAATACTCTAATGTGTTAAAGCTATCGTTAATAATCACCTCATATTTCAATCTTATAGACAATGTCATACCTCTCTGCAAAACAATGCAATCCCAAAATAAATATTTTGTAAGATATCGCAGATGCGATTATGTTATAATAAAAAAAGTATATTCATACCGCTGGCTCGTATCTCTTTGCAATGTAACGTGTCTGCTGCTATACAGTGTACCAGCAACCCTACCAGGTTTTTTTTTCAAACAAGCATCCATTTGAGATAATTATATAAGAGATTAAATATCATCACTGTTGTCGTGTTACATACCAGGTAACGATGTATCCCAGACTACAGTGAAACACAAAACTGTAATTGGCGTGAAGGATCTTTGGAAAAGTGGCGAGATCACAGAAGGTATTCAGCAAATTTACCACTTTTATACAGGCATAATGTGAAATTAATGAGAGGGCATTTATACACTTGATATAGATCATGATGGGTAATTTGTTGTTGCAGGAACATTAGTCCCAAATAATATAGCTCCTACATGAAGCTGTGTCACCGATATCCGATATGTCATTATAATGATAGTAATGATCTTTAGCGTGATTTGTGACTTGCTGTCTGCATGTATGGTTTCTGTATTTTTCTCTTTTTTACTGGGGGCGGGGGTATAGTTATGTCGAGTGACATAATTTCAACAACCTTGTCACAAAATTGAAAATGGTATTAATCTGGTTGTGTCGTTAGACATGGCAATCTACAGGAGCAATTCCTTTGCTGTATGAGGCTTGTTTTCATGATTGATTTGGGAAAAAGGATTTGGCAGGGAGAAGGATGATAATTCCAGTTCATGGATATAGAGGAAATTATACTAAATATTGTAACATTATACCTATGACTGTTAAGAAAATAAGCGGACAAAAAAACAACTAAGTCAGAATCTTGTGCGGTATTGGTGGTCCCAAATGTGTTTTTGGGTGTGTGATGTTTGTGTGTATTATAAACCTGTGTGTGTTCAAGATTTTATTGAGCGATTTCTTACTAATAAAAGGCTGTTGGGTCACATTCAGCAGAGACTCAAAGAAATAAACACAGGTATACCTATATAGCAATTCGTTAGAACCAAATGTGTGTATATATGGGTACTTTATGGGGTAAAAATCTAGACAGCATGCAGACATGACAAAAAATAATGTTTTTCCATGGCATATTCACACTTCAAGGGTTTGAATCATAAAGTGACTTAACAGGTGCAAGAGGTTTTGGTATTGCTGCATGGGCTCTGGGTATTGTCGACAGGATGTGATGCAACTGCATCCTAAAAAGCACCTCATAAAACTCACATACCGGAAATATGCAAAGTCAGACAAACAGACACAGTGATGACACTCCTGTGCAGTATATACAGGATGGGATGCCCCTTTTTCTAGGTAGTTTTAGTCTTTTTTTCCTGTTCTGACTGTTTTCAGTTGCTAATTTCAAAAGCATGTGATTCATTTCTTTGGAATAACTCGATTTGTGCATTTCATTAAAGACTCTTGGCACTCCTACTGCATTGAATATGTTTTTTTTTTTCTTTGTAATATTTATTGAGATTCATCCATATCAAAATGACATTGATAGTGTATCAAGATTGATAATGTCTATAAAGCCATGTTATCAACTGACCGACACAAATTACTATGCTTGGCACAGACATACACTTTACAAACAGGTACACCCTCACACATGCACATTCACACTCTCTCATAATGCTATTCACACATACCCTAACACACACACACATGCACACACACACAGACACACACACGCACACACATATACACAACTGTTTTATCTCTGCTTTGTTTCTGTTTTTTAGCATGCAGTTGGTTAATATGACATGGTCTTAATCTTGTCAAAAATGCATTTTCATCTAGCAAAGTGAATTAGATCAGATTAGATCACTCAATTAGATACTTACTGCAGCAGGTATCAATTCCTGGCACGAAATGGCAATAGATTGTTTTTCATATGCTTGGCAACATTTGCAATGAATGAGACACACAGGTACATACAGAGACACATCCCATGCATATTTCAACATAAATTCAGCCTGTTAAGAATTATACATTGCATATTAGAATTGACATGGGGTATATACACATACACAAACAGAAACATACATGAACAACTATAGGAGAATGTATCTTAACTGCACTTCATTAAACAAAGTCTGTATTGATCAACATTATAAGGAAAGCAAAGCCAATTGCTGGATGAAGGTTTTACATTGTTAATGAAATGAAAATTGTATGAATACAGCAATGTAGAATAAAGTTGTAAAAACTTCAGCAAGGAAAGCTATATGTGATATTTAAGTTCAAAAGTTACATTCTGGCAAGATACACTGTACAGCTAATAGCATATCAGAAGTCATGGATTCCTGCTTCATGGCTGATAGATAGATACATACATACATACATAAATAAATAAGAAAATAAATAAATGAATGAATGAATGAATGAATGAATGAATGAATAGATAGATAGATGAATAAATAAATAGATAAATTTGATTAATTAATTAATTTAAATAATTAATTGATTTAATTAATTAATTTAATTAATTAATTTATTTATTTATCTATCTATTTATCTATTTATCTATTTATTAAAAGAAATAAACAGAGTTTCACATGAACTTCCTCCATAGCATATTTTTAGGGATAAGTTGGTATGCCGGTATTTCCCTGGCTATGATACACAATAAAAAATGTACTTAAATGTTTTTTGGATGACTGAAATGAAGCCTACCGGAACACCTTCTCATGCATGTTCCTGGGTTGGTAATTGCTGCAGAGAAAAATATAGATATCGTTCAATGTCCAGGGCAAACCTTGAAATAGCCACTGACCACGGAGCAGAAACAGTACACTCCTGGTCAGTGCACTTGTTTCCATAACAACAGTATTGTTTCACCGGAGTCAGGAAGTATGTGCTCTGTAGACAGAAATATTATGATCTTCACACCTCCGTCAGTATACCAATCATTTCTGATCTCAACTTTTAGGGTAGCCAATTCCCTTGAGGGTATGAGGGTATGTTGGGATATTTATAGGGAGAGAAAGCCAATGAGTGAAGCAGTGTGTATGTGTGTGTGTGTGTGTGTGTGTGTGTGTGTTTGTGTGTATGTGTGTGTGTGTGCATGTGTGTGTGAGATAGAGAGATATGTTGTGTACATTTATTTTGTGCAATGTGAATACCTGCACATTATTTTGTTTACCTGAACATTCAATTAGAACGATTCAAGTGTATTCCTTGACAAGAGATACTACATTCCATACGTTAAGTGGAATTTATACAATGATTAGCAATGAATTTTTTAATTTTTTTTTTTTTTTTGGGGGGGGGGAGGCCGTGGGGGGGGGGGGGGCGGATAAAGTATGTGTATGTGCATGTGTGTGTGCTGCAAATCAGGAAAATTAATGCCAGCTACAAGGTATAGGTATTTTCCATTCAAACATGCAGACAGGTAGTTCCTGTGTTGATCTTATTCCAGGTACCGGAGGGAAGAGAGACATGCACTTGTGATAGGAGATGGAACAGCTGGTTATCTTTCAATAGGACCAACCTCAAAGTGCAACCAAGGAAGTATAGGCATACTCACCTAGTACTGCCTTGGTGCAGGGACTCTTCCTGCTTGGTGCAACTCAGCATTAATTGTATTCGATTTGACTGGAATGAAGTACGATCAGATGATCAGACTAGCAATAATTTTCCTCAAAATCAGCTTTAAAAATCAGCTTTTGTGATTCCAAACCATCATGTTTTCATTTACTTTCAATGAATAGAATATTTGACGTGGGAAAAATTGTGAATTGTATAATTGGGTCATGGTCAATATCACTGTTTCATGGAAGTGTACGAAACTTTAATTCAAGAACATTCTCACTTGAGGACGAGCATTGAAGTAACCTTTGTTCATTTGATATTGCTGTTCTTTTTACACAAGGAAGCCAACTGTGAACATCGGGTAGAATTGCACTTTTCCCCTTTTTAGCTGCATGCTGCCTGCCTGCTGAAGGCCACAGCAAATACCATGAAAGCATGAGCTTGCTACTGTAAAGTGAAAACAGCAACGTTAGTAGATCACATCGGTGAAAGTTTGAGGAAAATAGGACAATCGATGCCAAAGTTATGAATTCTTAAAATTTTGGTGTTGGAACCGCTGGATGAGGAGACTACTAGAGGTTATGACATATGGTTGGACAACAATATAAAGAAAATGTACAGAGAATTTCACAAAAATTCATTTTTCATGAAAATTACACATTCCATCAACTTGATACTGACATATGTTAAGGGTAGCAATTATTCCCCCTGCTTTCCGAAAGTGGTTAGCCAAGTGCTCTTTCATTATGCTAGAAACGTGAATTTTTATGAAATCTTTAAAATATTTTCTTTGTATTTTTGTCCAATATTGTCCGATTTTCCTCAAACTTTCACTGAAGCATTGTACTAATGTTGCTGCTTTCGCTCACTCCACATTGCTCTTTGGGTTTGGGTTCCCTTAATTTTTTTTTTTTTTTCCTGGAGCAACAAACTGTATCATAAAACCACAAAGTTGTATTAGTTCAACAAGGGAGGTTCAACTGTGGACCGTTATAGGTCCATGGTTCAACCATGAACCCTGCATGCACACCACCTAATCTTCACAGGTTTACAGCTAGGTGTCACAGAACTCAATCACACTCCACCCCCCCCCCTCCATCACACCCTACCCCCACTAAAAATAAAAAGAAAGAAAGAAAGAAAGGAAAAAGGTCACCACCATGCACACTTTGACCTCTGCTTCCATATCCCTTGGGGACTCCGCTGTTGGTTCAAAGAGTACAGAGAAGTCAAGCAGACACGCCCCATAGCAAGCCGTATGGAATACTAGATTACCCAGCAGGAGTGTTACATTACACTGTGACTGGTACACACAGCGATACACACACATACAGACATATGGCTTATCATACACATGTACATACAATCGACACGTACACACCACATATACACACATATAGCACACACACACACACACACACACAAAATGGTGACCTGTACTTTATCGAAAGAAGAGTCAGACGCATTATAATACGAGTGATATTATACACACACACTGACACACACAGATACATGCACAATCACACACTTACACTATCTCATCACACATCTATCACCATACTTGTACCCACAGAGATAGGTTAATATACCTGCTGCTGTTTTCAATTCTTTTTTTTTTTTTTTACAGACAAGTCAAGGAAAAATCCTTGAACTGCACAAGTGTATATATAACCCCTGTCTGCGCAGCTACCGTAGTAGAACAAATGTACTGACATGCTAGCATACAATGTGTACACTGGGAGCCGTGAAATGATCATGAGATGGCCATTGAAGAAATGCAAAACATACAACCCAAAGCATACATGCACATCCTCAATTCACAAATATATGTAAGCTTATACATATTCATACATCGGTCCATACTAATAATACATGCATGTCACTTCTAGCCCCCCCCCCCCCCCCCCCCCCGCCCTAATTGAGGAAGACAAAACCTGCTGGAAAAACCAAGACTTGTCCACTCAACTATAAAGACTGTCAAAATTACTGGGGCCCGACAGAGCCCTGGTCTTGTGTTGCAGGACTAGAGGATTAGTATAGCACTGATTTTTTAAGTAGCTAAACCCAAATGTCTTTCTCACAGTTCAAGAGCTCTGCATTGTGTATGGGAAGGACTGGCAATGGTGAGCCTCTTGTCTGCAAATTGAGGACAAAACATACTGGAAAAAACCAAGACTTGTCCATTCAACTAGACTGTCCAAATCGCTGAGGCCCAACGAAGCACTGGTCTTGTGTTGAGGATTAGTATAGAACTATTTTTTTTTAAGTACCCGTAGCTAAACCTGGATGTCTTTCTCACAGTTTAAGACCTCTGCATCGTGTATGGGAAGGACTGGCTATGGTGAGCCTCTTGTATGCAAATTGAGGAGGACAAAACATACTGGAAAAGAAAATACCAAGACTTGTCCACTCAACTAGACTGTCAAAATCGCTGAGGCCCAACGAAGCACTGGTCTTGTGTTGCAGGACTAGAGGATTAGTATAGAACTGATTTTTAAGTAGCTAAACCTGGATGTCTTTCTCTCTGTTCAAGAACTCTGCATCGTGTATGGAAAGGACTGGCTATGGTGAGCCTCTTGTCTCCTATCAGAGATCATGCTGTGACAATACCTGTGAGGCTTGACTACATGTACAATGTCTTACACAGTGGAACCCTGTTCACGAGCACAGTCACTGAATCAATCACTGCATAAAACAAGCACAACATAGATAAATACATACGTTGTGTAAGCAGCGCTTGAGCCACATCTGTTCAATTTAGACATATCAAACACAGGACAACACACCAGCTAAAACATGACACAGTTTCATACTTGTTAATGCGACTGCTTAATGGCACTCCAATTTATTACATTCAGTGTTGTCACTTGATATTTAACTATTGGACAGCACAAGTTCAATGCCAATCTTTAAGAAAGAAAAGAAAAGATTTCTTAAACAACTTACAATTTTCGTTTACACTAGATTTATTGGTAAACACAGAGTACTTTCATGCTGCCATATACATTGTCACTATACCAACAAAAAATAAAGATCTTTGGGGACCTACTTTGAAGGGGTGATTTGTAAGAATATACACCAAATAGTTCATTCATTGTACATGTCAATAAATCCACAAAAGCCACATGCTATAGTAGCCTACAACGATTCCGTACATTCACTAGCAGGCAAAATAATTTCTTGTATTGTTCTTTTCCCATTCCAAATTGCCAGTGCTCTGCCTCTTCTGCACAGAGAGTTATACATTAAGACACTAGTATAGGATTTAATTCAGAGTGTTCTGCCATTGAACGCAGGAACCACACACCAATGGCAATAATGGACCAATTTATGATGACTCTATTGTGGCTGCATTACCTGAACTCACTTGGGAACACTACGCTATAGATATATCTGGTTTATCTTACTTCTTCAAACATATACAATGTACACGGCTACATTCATGGCAGCAAAGAAGAAAAACTAAACGAGCAAGAAATAGCAAAGTATGGTGTAGGAAGTCCATTTCACAGATTCAAGTCACAAATGAAGTACAGTACAGTGCTCGTTGGTAGTGTAGGTCTCACAGCAGAAACATGGTGGTGTGTGTAAATTCTTACTATGGTACCTTGGTATATGCGTGTACACTCATCATACATTCTTACAGCACATCCTCTGGCAGCAAAACGACATGTGCCTGAAGAATCCTCACATCTCCAATGAGGTGTTCAAAATTCTGACTTGCAACGGTCAATTTCTTTCTCAATACATGCTCTCTGTTACATTCTTAATTCCGTTCATTGGATGCAGCTCGGGCAGTCAAGAAATCCTATTGCATTCATCTCCTGACCCTTTGCTCTGCAGCAATGTTATGCGCATACCTGCATCTATGAGTGTATACTGGTACGTAATATTAGTGGTACAATGTACCAATGTATTCTGTATACCTACAGTATAACACACATGATTTCAGTACGGAACCGCACACTGTAGTAGCTTGTGACTTCCCGAACATCTAAAATTGATATACATACTTGAAATTTCATTTCAAGTGAATGAGAAATTAATTGATTCTACAAATGCTGTTTGGAAACAAACGAAACAAACAAACAGGAAACAATTGTCCAGCACGACCTGGAAGCACAGGAAATTTCAGGAACAAGTAGAGACCCTTATCTACATCTACTACACAGCACCAGATACTTCAATCACCAACAATCACTGTCGTAAAACACTGTGCATTAAAAGTTTGGGCTACATTGCCATCAGTAGAATCCCTACATCTTGATGAGAACACAGTTTCTGTATTTAGTATGTAGATTATATCCATGTCAAGTGACATATACTAGTAGTTTTAACTGTATTCAATTTCAATGTAGTTTTGCCTTAAACAAACTTCATGCAATTCATGTATCATGTTTATGTTTATACCAAGTAAATCTTAATTCTTCATTCAAGCCTCAGTGCTACAATTCAAACAGTGTTACTTCAAGGCATCTTTACTAGACCTTGTTGAATTCGTCAGCATACTGTACAATTTGTATGTATCATTATGTGTAAACCCCGACTGTAAATCCAACCTCTCCCATACACAGTACAGTACACATGGATGTTATAACAAGTTCACTAGCAATCTCTGTACAGATTGATGTTTAAACATACAGTATGTGAGCCACTATAATATTATTTCACGGAGTACTTATAACTTGCCTTCTACATCACAATGTGTACAGATTTCCACTGGGTAGCTCCATGCACAATACACACATACTTATAATAGCAGATTTATTCATGAAAAAACAAAAAACAAAAAACAAAAAGAATAGGTATTTTACTGTAAATAGACACTCATACACATGTACAATGCATGTCAGGTAGATGATACAGCAACAATTATTCTATAGTACTTTCTCGACATTTCAAAATGAGCTGATATGCTTGACAATTACACCAAGATTCTCCTATGTACTTGACAGCACAAACTTTGTAAGCCTGCCCGGAAAAAATTGAAAATTAGCGTGTTTCTACGAGTGTGGCTTGATGGCAAATTTGGACAGAAATTAAAATTGGTCCCTGTTATTTTGCATACTTGCCAGGTGCCTAATTTTGCTTTAAAATGCCACCCACCAAGTATACATGAAACCATGTTTCCACTGAAGTACCACTTTCAGAACAGAAACCAATTTTAAAAGCAATCTCCATTAACTATGAATAAAATGCATCAACGGCACAGAACAACTTGATTGAAAAACGCAACAACAAAAGTGAACAGCTTATAATTCTTTGATTATAGAAAGGAAAAAGAAAAAGTTGTATAATCTATACAGGTATACAAGAATTCCCTTCTTAGAACATAAAAAGATATGAAACATGTATTGCTTGAAAAACTATGCATGGTTAAAATAGGAAAGAGACAACCCAGGCAAATCATTTGCTAAGACCTTCAATCATGTCTATATGTATACTCCATTAAGAGATGTACAGAAAAGGGCAATTGAAATGGAATTAGCTTGGAAGTTCCATTATCATTATTGACCTTTACTTTTACTCGTAATACAATGTATATATTAATATATACCTTCTTCTCTTCCTTTTTTTTTTTGCGAGGGGGAGGGTAATTTTATATCAACTTCGCTTGTATCATTGTCCTACAACAATGAACTTTAAATGGAATGAAAACAGCAGAATCACTGGTATACTCGTGTGCATAAGAAAAAGGCATACATGTTTTTGTATCCCACACTTAAAATACATTGTAACTATAATGTCTTCGAGAGAGTGAACTGCTTCTTTGCAATCGCCACAATACACTGAGAGCAGCACACATCACATATTTTCTCCGCTCATTTTGTCATTTAAGGTTTTGAACTTTTAGAGTGAAATGTGCTCAGCTGGTTTTCAAGGATGATATGCCCCGATGTGATTACTGCACGAGTAGTGCACATTGAACAAAATAGAAAAATGCTCCAACCCACATATTCTTGCCCACTAGCGCAGTTCAAAGACCAGTTCACAGTCCCTGCCATATCCTACTGTGCACAATTTCACTCTCTGCTATATGCATTGGCTTACACACAGTCTTTTTTTTTATTACTTTATTTTTTTTAACGTAGTTGCAAGGCAGTGAAGTTTCTTACCACATTGCAAGGCCTGCCCTATATCTATGTGTAACTGTACCGCAAGCACACTGTATCTTCACATCACTGCTCTTTTGGAATATATATGGTAAAGATTGCAGCAATCACATTTGTCTTGTCTGATCAAGTGCTTGGCTTTCATTCATACAGCTCTGACGTCCCACCATGTAATTGTTACAATACTAGTCATCATTTACCAATGCCTAATCACTCCTAGCTTACATGTAGACATATTTACCTAACCCTCATATGACCAAAACAAGTGTACCTTCAACAGTGCCAAGAAAAGAAAGTCATAAAACAGATAAAAGTGTGATTCTACTCATATATCTATGTGGTAAAAAGTTCACTTAGAAGCAGACATGAAATTATTTTGTATTTTCATTTACATTGTGGAAACATATAGTCCAAATTACATAGTTGGTACAATATGCATGATCTACTCCACATATTCTTTGTGTTTTCTCTTTCTTGCCAAACTTACAGTATTTTATAATGAGATACTGTGCATACATGCATACTATGTCTAGCTCAATGGTATAGAAATTATGAACGTTACAAAAATGCACCTCATCAAAATGAGATCAGAAGATCAAAAGAGAGTCTCACAGTCTTCCAGGAGTGCAATGTCAGTAATTAGGAAAGAGGAGGGGGGAGGTGCTTGTGACAAATGTGGGTACTGGTAGACAGAACGGCAGAAGATACAAAATAAGCCATTTCTAGGGGCCTGCGCTGAACCGATTCCTGTAACCATTTCCCTTTGCCTCACCGTCTTGTTATTTCTGCAGCGTGCAAAGACAAGCAAACTGGTGACATGACTGGTTCTCTCTAAACCAGTGAGAAACGCCTTGTTTGATAAGCATTAGGCACCGGGAACAGATCGCACAAACTGGTCCTTTAGACAGCAGCAGCAGCAACAGTAATTTGCCAAATATTGTACACTAACAACTTCATATATTTGAACAACCTTCACTCGACCAAATCTACCACATTACACAATATCATCTCAGAATTTCCGCCTTCAAATCACCCCAAAGAATTTCGGGAATTAACTTATTTGGTAGAACATATATACATTGTACTGCTCGCAATAGAAAATATGGGATACACATAATATTTCATAATCATTATCACAAACTTTTAACCTTAAAAAGTGGGCACACCACTGAAGCCTCGCTTGGACGGGGGCACTAAATGCGACGGCAGTTCTGCTGGAAGTTCATGGCCCTCCAGCTTGACGTTGATCAAGTGCATGGCCAGGGCAAACTCCTCCCGGTCGAATTTACCATCCCGATCCACATCAGCCAGCGTCCATATCCGTTTCAGCATGGTGTTGGGGAGCTTGGACTTGACCATTTCCGGCTTGGCCACCGTCCCCGAGATCTTGCCGTCGATGGGGCCCAGCGAGTCGAAGATGGCGGCATACTTATCCATGCTGTCTTGCACCACCCACTCCTGAATCTCGTTCTTGCCGAAGTCGGCCCCCTCGCCGTAGCCCGTGTGGAAGGGACCCTGCTCCTCGACGAAAGCCCCGCCCCTGACCAGCTTGGTCTTGTCGACGGCCTCCTCAGTGGGAATCATCTGCATGAGGCGGGTCATGTCGTGGGCCAGCATGTTGTCCACTTTCTCGATCATGCGCGGCTTCAGCGCATGGAATTTGGTGAAGTCCAGTTCCTTGAGGACTTCTCGCATGCGTGCCAGGGAAGGGAAATCCCCAGGAGAGATCTGGTAGGTGCGCTCAACCTCTTTGTACACCTCAGGCAGGTTATTGATCAATTCCTTCTTCTTGGAATCCTTGCCAAACATAGATGGCATGTCACGCTTCAGAATGCTGATGATGTATGCATGCACCTGCGTGTTATAAAGACAAAATAAGAAGAGGGAAATAAATGATTACAAGTTTACTGATGGGCTTTGATGAAACATCAAAAATACAATGATGTATATTATGCTCCATTTGCGATGTTTTTACTTCACAATCATTACTTAACACTGAATTTTGCCTCAAATACATACCAATACATACACATTGATGTACATGTGTATGGGCTCAGTGAATGCAGAAATATCAGTAGAAGACATCAGTAAAATTTTAGACAAAATCGGAGAATCCATTCATAAGTTATTAATTTCTAAAGTTTTGAGTAAATAAATGTGCCATCATCACTGGATAAGATGGCTGTAACAATGAAGTGATCTCACAGTAGAGGAACATTTGTAGAAGAATTATAAAGAGAATTCTACAATGTACATATTTCATTCTTTCTTGCATAATATAATGAAAGAGCTCATGATTTACTAATGACATAGTACGCCAGTAACAAACCAAGGGAGCATATGAGATGTACATGTACTGTTCATAACAACTAACATTTTGTAGAAATCTCTTTAGTATCTAAATATTTTGATATACTGAAATAAGAACCATTTGATGTACACAAACTGTCATATTAAAACAATCATCTACATGTATGAGTAAAGCATTTCCTTCATGTTCACTGGAGGAGGAGGTGAGATCATTGTATATCAGGAAAAAAAAAACAACAAAAAAAAGTTCAATAATTGCTATGAAGGGGATTTTGTCCTGACATGAGGATGCCCTACAAATAAGAAACAAATAAGTTATATTTTTGGTGAAATCACAGAAATATCGGGAGCGCATGACGAATCAGAGCCCGAGTTATTATGATCTATCACTGCCTCAAATGGCACAACCCAATTGGTACACAGCCCTGACTGAGCAAGTGTGACTACAATTTACAATGCTACAAAATTATCCTGTAAATCACAGTGTCCGTGCGTGTAGTTAACATTTTAACAGTTCAAGTTTATCTTGATTTTTTTTTTTTTTATGTCTCTCTCTCTCTCTCTTCTCACTGCACTGCGACATTTAAGTTGGGACTGGGAAAACCTGGTCTCGGCTATAAATTAATAACAATAATGATACTACTGCAACTAAAATCATACTGCTACTTTCAACTCATAACCTGAAATGTTTGTTGTCGGCCCATGCACATGGCACGCCCCACCATACTGTATCAACATGACCTCTCCTTATGCATCTGTACCATTTTAGTAGAAAGATGAAGCATGGGGGGGGGGGGGGCATTATTAGCCTCAGACCTGAAAGTCAGAGCAAGGTCACTGTCAACCCAAAAGCAATAGCTGGCTAGATTATCAATGATGTAGCTTGCACATACGAGCAGACTTTTTAAGCTTCACATTCTTTTTTGCCTGTTTTTTTTTGTCAGAAAACACCAAAGATGATCGATGACATCTCTTTCCATTAATGACATCCTACCTAAAACAAATTTCCATAAAATCTGTCCAGATTATCCAACAGTTTTATGTGGCTGTCAGTGTGCACACTAAAAATGTGACCTAAATGCCGCTGAATCCATAGTATTTGTGGAGGACAATCACAACAATGTATGAGAATTACTTATTACTGTAGTCAGCAGCTTCAGCATACTTGGTAATCACCATGTGCACTAGAATAGCACAGCATAAATGACATACATGTAATAAACCAGCAAAATACCTTATCAGAACATGACTGTTGCACATTTTGTAGTTTATTCACCAATCCACACATTAGCATTGCACCAAACTACTACTTGTTTAGGCTCTTGTAGTTCTGGAAACAGGGAAGAAGAATTCTTAAAATTAGCCAGTTTCCTGCAATCCGGGCAATTCCCCTGGGACCTACAGGGAACCTCTGTCCCTGTGAGTTTCCTATCACTCAGAGTGATAAAAAATAAGGTTTAATTTCACTTCAGCATTTTAAAGAAACAGATTGACACACACACACACACACACACACACACACACAAAGATTCATGTAACAAGTACGAGGAACAGGAATAGTGGCATGACAAGCAGCATACATTTGTATTAAACTTGACCTGGAATTTGGTTCCACTGGGCTACAGATAGACTCTCAGATTCTTGTGCATGTGTGTACAAGTGTATGTGTGTGTGTGTGTTTTTATGAACATTTTGATCATTTCACAAAAGGACTTGAATTCAATGCCTTTAAATTATTCCAATTCTTAAAGATCCTGTTTACCTTTGGGAGCACTGATTAAAAAAAATGTTAAAGATATCACAATTAATGCATATAGTGTACATGTAGGTCAGTTGTATCACAAAACATCCTACCATATAACATTTTTGCAATAAAGCCTAAAATATAAGGAGATATCACTATTTTTCTCAATAAACCATAACTGTAGACGGTTTAGTCTGGAAACATTTCTATTACAATTAAAATATTGTTCACAGTTTGTATACGACATGTATTTAACAATTTACTTAACATCAATTACACTAGTTCAAATCTTTACATTGGTTATTTCTATCCCTAACTCACATTTAAAGAACTATTTTGAAGCACTAATGCCAGACTTTTGTTTCATCTGCAAATGGCAAATTATGCCTGTAAGAGGGCAATGCAACTATACTAATGGAGAGCCATTACAACTAGAATTTTATACCCACCATTTAACATTAAATTAACTACACTGTAAATGCATGATATTCTTCGAAGTATGAAATAGTTTGTTATACCCAATATAAAATCATTTGGCTCAACAACAACCCCAGTGTGAACTGCAGTAGAAGGGGCATTGACTATGAAAAAGACAAATAAAGAATGATTTCAATAATACTTCCTGACAGTTTCTTTACTGGGAACCAGATGGCCTAAACAGTTTGATTGCAAGACAAGTACAATTTGTGTCATGGTCTTTTTTTTTCCAACCTAAAGGTATCTCTTCCAACTACACCTACAGGGTATGTGTAAACCTGAATATCATTTGCCAGGCTGGCGACAGTACTATTTCCTGTGACATACTCATATCACAGCCTGCTCACAGGTTTTGGGGAACTCACAAGTGGATAAATGTTGCACACATTTTCTCTCCCTTCTATGATCATATCAATACATATCAATACATTTACATCTTTACAATGTATGTATCATGTTTTCAGGTAGGATATAAAATAATAAAAGACAAGATGAGACTATAATTTCACCTACTGACTGAACCAAGGAGCTATCATGTACAATACATTGTACACCATCTGTGATTCAACTCTTTGCCTTTGTAACCCCTCTACACAGATTAAATAGCATCAGATTGAAATACAAGCAGAATACTCTTCTCTCTCACTTCCGACACTAAAACCATGGAGCTATTACGAAAAACAGTCCCACCTCTAATACTCTCTTGAAAAACAAGGATACAGAAAAAAAAGTGGAAAAAAGGGGGTCAGTTCAAGGCAATAAAATTGTAGTCTTGGAGGACACCCTCCTTCCCAAGAGGCAATGTGAGACTATTGGCTACAGGGAACTCATTGCTGGAATTTGGCAATGAGTCAGCACTTGACTATTCTATTTTGATCCATGTGGCACAGAGACGTCAGCACATGGGCGAGAGTCACCGCTCTTGAAGTGCTGGTGTTGAGATATAAAGATGTGGGATATATCCAAGAACTGATTGCGTGGTGAGCAAAGTTCATGATACATGTATGATGTACCTCCCCATCCATGCATTAGCAAAATATCTAGTGTATTAGGTCATAAAAGTATTTTCTTGGTACACATCAGAGCTTATTATTGAATATGACAATAGCATGTAAATAATTATGGATACCACTAATGGCAGTTCAAGGATTACAAAATCCAACAGGCAAAGTCCACTTTATGGCATGCTTACAATGTAAAATGCAATTCAAATGTTCATGTATTGTCTTGCAAGTTAATGGAAGAATTTTTTATATTACTGAATACTGATTCACTAGATGGGAGGAAATGTTTTCTCTAGTCAAACTAAAATACAAAAAAAAAATGCCTTCGTGAGGTCTAAAGATTCTCACAATGGACACACCAGGAAAATGTAGGAAAATGATGCTGAGGTTGTAAGTTATCATGTTGTAGTGAGTACATTGTACATAGATCTACAAGTAATTTACGGTCCAAGGGAAGTTTACCCAAAATATGAGGGGATTCAGTTAATGCTAAAATAGTACACATCAGTGATGTCTGGGAAATTGAACAATTCTTAAAAGTTATGTGGTAGTTTCTTCCTCCATCAATGTTGGCACATAGTATGGCTTTAACCAAAACTAAAAAAAAAAAAAAAAAAAAAATCAACTTCAGAATGGATTTTCTGCTCTTTCCAATAACTTCAGTAATCTGCATTAGAATTCACTGAATTAGAATTCAAATTATGTGTATTTCAGGTAAATACCCTTTCAATGAACTGACACTAATATTTGACAGAATGCAAATTTGTGTACTGCCAGTCAACATGTTTGTAACATTTACCATTCAAGCAATGTTATAGTCTGACATTACAAACATAAATCAATTTTATTACCATCAAAGCCTGTACTTGTGTGAATTTCCGGTTTGGTACTACAGCCGTAGTGTTCTCATCGATAATCATTGTGATCTAGCCTATAACCATGGAACTACAATGTTGTAGGTCCATGCATTAGGCCAAGTAAAAAAAGAAAGTAGTTTCTCGTCCGGGTTTTTTGAGCAAGGCGATGAGGGAGGTCCTTACTACTTGATATCTTACTATTTTTTTGAGGATTGTCAAAACGAAAGTAATATGTGTTTCTCGTCCGGTAATTCTGAGAAAGGTAACGAGAGAGGGCTTTACTATTTTCTATATCCAATTTATGAAATGAAATATCACTCTGGTAGCTGTGTTATGAGAGACCAGGTCCCAAGTCTATGTCTTGCCTGCACTCTGTGCATTTTCAAACAAATATATATATGTTCAATACTTGAAATGAAACTTCATGCATGCAGAAATACATTTGCTTTTTCTTTCCACTACAGATGTCAAGGGAAAATGACCATCTTAAAACTGGTATTTAGTGTTGCAATGGCATTTCTGATACCAGTGTACTTGCAAATCTGATGTATTGTGCTATTAATTGAAACAGGTATAAAACATGTCTTTCAACAAATGTACGACTGAAATAAATTTCATGATATTCAAAACACTGCTTTATTTATCATTGGTGTTTGCGACTTTTTGTGTCCACACAGCTGGTATGTATCTGCATTTCTTCACAGTACAATTGTAGCACATTCAACTGGAAACTGGCTTGTACAATTGCAGATGGATGTCAAAATGATACTGATATGGCATTATAGCATTAAACATTTAAAGATGTTTCTTCCTGTTCTAAAAAGACATTTGATAATCACTCATCATTTGGTTGATGAATGATTGTATACCACACTACAGATGATACGACTCACGGCCGTGTCCGTGAATTTACATCGTAAAGAAAAGTATCCTGCAGAAATACGAGACAAACCAAAATCCGTGGAAAAGTTATTTATTTTGTAGATACACCAATTTAATAATTCTACATTTGCTGGAAAAGCGCATTCATTTTATCTTCAAAATATAACAATACATCGCCGTCAGATGCAACGTTACAGAGCAGAGTGTACGGGCCTCTACACAGCTACAGACACGCACACTTTGCCAATAAACGGTGCGGCACGGCCACTGCATTACCGTACCTTCCGAGACTGCACGCACATGCACATAGTCACAATGACAGCAAAATGTATACAAACTCCATACAATCCTCACAAGCATTTGTACAGTACAATTCATCCGCTTAAAATGTGAGAAACGGGGGAAAATATGAACAATGCGCGAAATACGCGTGGAATATCAGCGATTGTTCGCAAAAATGTCGCCGCTATCGCGTTCACGACGTACCGAGTGCGCTGTACATCACAGCCCAGGCCCGCCCATCCAACTACAGCTCGACTGCTTTGTGGAGCAGTGTGAAATGCATGCGTTATTACATACGCACTACAGAAGCTACAGCTGTACTACAGCTAAGTAGAGGATGCAAGGCGTAATTAGAATGGAGGCATCACCAATGGTAGGTGAATTGTCAATTTCTTTTTTCGGTGGCCAAAAAAATAGTAAATATCAAAAAAGTCGATTCGGCAACTGAAAATCGATGCGGGCAGGGAGCGGGCTGGGACGAGAATTATGAATTTCTTGGTATTTTCAGCGCCATTTTGAAAATAGTAAATAGTAAAAAAATCGATGCGGACAAAATCGATGCACACGAGGACGAGAAGCTGGTTTCTTTTTTTACTTGGCCTTAACTGTCTACAAAAAAGAACAGTGAAACCAGTTAGCCAACACCACATTCCACCTTGCTTACAATGTTGTATGACAGTAAATGTCAAGTCCATCACTTTGTTAAAGGGGTCATATAGTTTCAGTTGAGACCTAATTTCAGGTTTCTAACATATTTGGGTGAGATGATGAGAACCTCTTATGAAATACATGTATGAAAGAGCATGTAATTCTATGAGGAATTCAAAGTTCATTTGATGAAAATTGGTTTTGAAATGGCTGAGATATCCAAAAAAGAGTGATTCTAATAAAGTGTGGGACCCATACTTTATTTCGATCGCTTTGTTTTACTTTGTTTTTGGATGTTTCAGTCATTCCAAACCCGATTTTCATCAAATAAACTTTGAATTCCTCTTAAAATGGTATGCTCTGTACTATAATATAGATTGTATCATAAGTGTTTTCTTGGTACGGTATCTCGCAAAAAGTTAAAAGCCAAATTCTCATCTCCACCAATACTGTACCATCCTTAAGCTTACACTGTACAAGTGAGTGCAGATGTAAATTAAACAGTTTCCCTTTAAGCTTACAGCTACAACTGAGTGCAGATGTATAAATTTAACAGTTTCGGAACTATACTACCCATTGTAAGCCTTGAGGAAAAAAGTGCCCTAGTCTGATGATTGATACAGGTCTGGCAGACCTCCTAGATTACACGAAACAAAACTCCATAAGGGCGTAGTGCAAAGCAGCATATAATGCATGTGCATGTGCAGAAAGCATTTTAATACCGGTACGTGTTTGATCGGTTTTGAAATGTCTCAGCTGTCCTGGGAAATGGAGTGAGCAACCTTCTCACAACCTTCTCTAGCGACTTCCTGCCCGAGTTGGTTGGAAAAACAGAGGGCCAGGGGTATTAGAATGAAGGTTTCTCAAGATGGTACTGTGCATTGCAAATTCACTAGTAATTTGCATAATTTATGCTAATGTCTGAATCAATGATACTTTGCTATGGTGGGGGAGCAGAAGAAGATGGAGGCAAAAATCTACGTTTTTTACCTGAGCAATGGAATAAAATCGTCATGAATTACAACATACAGACTGTAATCTTCATAAAGGTCATAAAATGCCATCTATCCCTTTTAAAGATACAACTTACTGATTCAACAAACTGTGTTTAATTCTTTTTTTTTTATTTCATTCAAAAGTAATTTCAATGAGACACAGCCACTCCTTGGCCTCCCCTTCCTTTCATCAAATACCCGAGTCACAGAGCACCACATGCACAACACACAAACACACACACACACACACTAACACACACACACACACACACTAACACACACACACACACACACACACACGAAGACATCACATGCAATTTTAGAATAGAGCACTGCTGTAAATGCAACCAACCATATCCTCACATGGTAGCCATATTATGTAATACACACAGCGGTGTAGGTGTATGCAATATATGGGACATGTACTAAAATTACATTGAGAATGTACCTGGAATTATATCGGGCATGAAATACATTGTACTGGAGTAAGTTTAAGACTGAACCTGTGGCCGTCTGTTTATTAATCACCAAATGGTTAAAGGTGCATGGTCCCGGTGTTTTAGTCAAATGCGTACGCGGGCGCACGGCGCAAGTTTCCCATAGAGACCTACGTGTACGCTATCGACTCCTCTTTAGCGCTTACGCTTTGGCCAACTTTCCCTGAGTCCGAAGAAGTCCGATTCACTGTAGTCAGTGGTTGGATCACAGTTCGGCTCATGATTCGGCTGAGGGAGATGACAGCTTTAGCAAACTTCTTTTGTGATGTCATAATAACAAGCACATATGCACGCACCTTGGCATTACTACAGACTGCGCAATGCGCAGAGAAGACAACAAAGGCAACGTTACTTAGCAACACCTACGCACTTTACTCTTGATGACAGCTAAACTTCGGTAATCTTTGTATCAATGCTAACGGTGATCGGCAGTATTATCAACAGCGCCCTCTACACTACTGGGACTATGCACCTTTAATGGTTGGGATCAAATGCTTGCATACAGACAGGATTGCCCGCACTTGTTGAGATGCAACATATTATGGTAATGACAATTACCAGTTATATACAACTTGAAGGTCAGTCTCTAGGTAGAGGTGTCATCAACCCTAAGCTACCACTCACTCATACCCACATACATATTAATTATCATGTGACATCAACATCAATCTCATTAAACATAAGCACAAAGCATTTACAATATATGGTATACATTGTGTTGCTTGAAATAATGGCTTTGGGAAAATGAAATTAAAATTGTTTACAAGTTTTGGCCTCCTTGAATCAATACTAATTATGAATCAATTATGTTTGATGTTCATACTTGCCATGGTTTGAAGAGATGACAGAAACAAATACTGCACATGCCATATTATCAGAATGATGACTCTCTACCTTTCTTTCTTTTTTTTTTTATAGTGAAACACTGTTCAATCTTGCATGTATTCCTCATTTTCCATTCTTTGTTTTGTCTCTTTTTCCCTTCTCTTTTCACTTGACTGATTTGTATGAATAAATCTTCTTTCAATGCCATTGGGCATTCAACCAAGCACAAGGGTACATTGTAGGACAAAAGTGTATGTGCTCACATGTATGCACACACAACAACTCACTTGGTCTGCCAAAGATTTTTCATCTCCAGCATCTGATATGCCTTTGTACACACTTAACAATGAGAACTATTTTCACACCTCCACACACAAGCAACATGAACAGCAAGTACTATTGTATGTTCACACCTTGGCTTTCTATAGTATTACAATTAACACCCAGACCTAAGTGCATAATCCTCTAAGAGTCTAACATCCACTGGTGACTGGTAATTGAGTTATTGTACACATGATGACTCACAAACCCTAAGTTAAAGGGAGGTCTGTCTTTCATTCTTTCATCTTCCATACTTAACTGAATACCCTCAAGCTTTTAACCCTATTCTAACTGGGCTATTTGAGACCAAGTTTTTACTGGGGGGGGGTCAATTTGACCCCCCCTTCAGATCTCGGCCGCCGATCGCGCGATCGCCGCAAAATTTTGCCTGAACATAGAGCCAGATGTCAACTACAAGATTACATGGTCATACAATAGAAAAATTTTGATTTCATATTTTTTAATAAATTAATTATGCAAATTAACGCATGAAATCATATTTTCACCTATAACTTCATCAAAAAGACTGAAGGATTATTAAATTTTTGTGTCAGAGTTCCTTCAGACACATCAAACAATTTTCTAGTAAAAAATAGCGCAATCAAAATCATTTTCTTTTGTTTTTTATTGTTTTGTTAATTTCTTATGTATTTTATTGTTTTTTCAATCTTTTGTTTTCTATTGTTTTTTTGCCAAAATTTGTTGGAGGCACTTTTTCAAGCTTATCTACATTAGAATTGATTTATTTCAATGGTTAAAAGTTGAAATAATCTAATTTATATCAATTAAACAAAAAAACACAGTTTGCATTGGATTTGCATACGAAATCATGAATTCGAGCGTTTTTCGGGTTGACATGCATATGCAAAACATTGCATAACTTCAGAACGGTGTACCCGGACGTCGCAAATTTGATCTCAAAATATGCGGGAGACTCGAATGAAAAAAGTCACGAAACGACGCGGCAAAATCTTTGCGCGTTGCGGAATCATGGCGCGAAACGTCGAGGGGGGGTCAATTTGACCCCCCCCCCCCCCCCCAGTTAGAATAGGGTTAAAACATTCAAAGGGTGTTGAAGCAATATCCAGTGAAGTTACGGACAGCCCTACATCCAGGTCATGGGACAGATGTCAGGGGGTGGGAGATATCATTCATATCAGAAACCCAGGGATTCTTTTTGACAGTTTTACCTGCAGTCTCATTTCTGCTTGCATGTGGAAGTTCTTGACAAATCATGCTACCCAATACATTAATAATGGAGGGATACCAGACCTTGCTGAACAAATTCTGATGTTGAGTATACTGTCAGACCCCAACCAAATGCAAAATGTCAATGCAAAATGTCTGAAGAATTGTGTGTGTTGGGGGGGGGGGGGGAGGGGACAGTAGTACTAGATTTTCTAGTAGTAGGCAAGCCAGACATTTGTTAATAGACCTTTGAAGTTGAACCTACAAGTCCTTACTATCATATATTAACCCATTCCTTCCACAATTTTTTGAGTGTCCTAAATGCCCCTGAACGAGATTCTTTATTCCCTGTCGACAGAGAACAGACAGGTTGGTAATCCACCTGATCGAAAGCAGTCAAGCGGTACATGTATCCCCTTTCAATGGTCAACTAGTGCAAGGTATGAACAGAGCGTGCGCTGATGGGCTCACAGACTCTTTTGTTCTACAAAAAACCGGGCATTTGAATGGGATGACTGGGGTCAGCGAACACAAAAATCTACTCGAGCTCAGCTTGGATCGCTATGTACATGTTCATAAGAGTTTTAAAGCAAAGCAGGCACAAACTAAATCAGAAAAAGGGTAATAATGCTGTGATATACGTACATTTTATTTTTACAACAGAAAGAGAACTGACCATATCAGATACTAGTGATAGAATGAACTCTTATCTTTTTATCAAACCCATTTTTCTGGGCATTAAATACAACACAAAGAAAAATGAATTTAGGCCACAAAAGTAGGCACTCTTAATATCTTCATCTTGATTGGGAACCTATAGTAAATACCACTACCACCAGGTTCCCTTATATCAGTTGCTCCCACGGGAACCTGGTAGATCTATACCAGGTTCCCGTAAGAGATGGGTTAAATATTAAATGATAACTTGTTAGATCTATTGATAGTAAATTTCGTACAAACCTTTGCCAGTCTTGCTCTCTTGATGAGATCATTCAGCTTCCTCAGAGCTGCATTCCGGGGAAGACTCTGCAGGTCCTTGAACAGGTCAAGCTCCTCTGCCTCAAACAGCGCTCTGTTCATGTCAAAATGAAGCTGCCTGTCCCAGAACGAGCCGATGTAAACTCTGGATACCTCTGGCGTGTTGATCACTTTACCGAGGGACCACATGAGAGCCCCGTACACCCTCATCAACTGCTGATGATCTACCATATCTGACTTGTTCAGGACGATGCGGATCTTGTCATCTTGGCCTTTTAGTGCCTCGATGGCTCTCCTGAATTCATCAGAAATGTCCAGTTTATGTGCATCAAAGAGGAGAATGATCCTGTCTGCGCGCTCTGCGAACCATTCCAAGACGGCTACAAATTCGTAGCCACGATCTAGCCTCTGCTTCTCTCCAGATAAGATGCCAGGAGTGTCGATGATGGTGATGCTATCCAGCACTGGGCAATTGGTCAAAGAGCACTGGAATCGATTTAGGAATGCATTTCCAAATTTTTCCATCTTCCGAAATTGCCGCTTGGGATCAACGACCAGCGCATTTCCTGGTATGACCTGGTCACCCTCCCCTTTCATGACGGCGATAAATCGATCTGTCGTCGGCTCTGGCCCAACTCTCATTCCGGGGAAATCTTGTTCTAACAGATATCTAATGAAGGTGGTCTTACCTGTCGAATACTGTCCCACTAGGAGGATCAGGGGTTTGGCCGTGAAATCCGCCTCATCGAGAGATGGCGAATGGAAATCATGAAACCGGTATTCCTCTTCTAGAGGAAATATTATCTTCCGGTACAAGTCTTTCAGTCCGTCTACGACATTGTTGAAAACCTGCGGCTGCTTGCGCCGGTTTTCGTCTTTGTTGAGCCAGCTGAACATCTTGATCCTGATCAAGCAGTCTCACACGGGGGGAAAATTAAGCAATTTAAAGTTACGATGGCACCCAACTGACTGTAATAATACCGATGTGATGTGATTAATGCCGAAGTAGCGTGTTCATCGTCAACTAAAACGTCACCATTGCGGGATTCGCCTTATGAAGAGAGCAGCGATGCCGAGTACCCGTGGCCGTGTGTAACGTATAGGCCTACTTACCTACGTACGTGTATTTTATGTAGTAACTTGCGCTCAGCTCAATGGAGTGATAGCAGCTGCATGACATTGCAGCAGCAGATAGGATCATTCGATATTCATCTGGCAATGGAGTTCGCGTGGCGGCCGCGGTGTCATCTCCGCACTCGCAGACACCACACGCAGAACAGGCATTTAGTGACACACCTACAAGGTATACGCTGGGCCAATGTCAACGAGAGTGCACAGCGTACTGAAAATGCACCATCTCCAGTTGTGTGTACACCAGCGAAAGGTCGCGCAGGCGCATGCGTTCCGTCAGTCGCCACGAGATGAGCTCAGTCGAGTCATGTATGCATTTTCAAGGAGGGCGGTGTGTGGGAGATTAGTGTATGACCTCTTCCTCACAGTTGAACTTTTACACGAGAAAGCCTATCGACATAGGATGACAGTTGTTTGACCTAAAGTTTGAAAAAACAGAAAAAAAAAATACTGCGCTGATGCCTATATGGAGTATTTGACCATAACAGACGTCGTTTGATACCCAAACTTTTTAAAAGTATGTCTTTAGAGAGATTAAAGTAATATACACACCAATATTATATATAATCATAAAAAAGGAAGATGTTACATAAAAGTTTTATAAAAAACCCTCGAATAATATATTATTAACTCATTATTTATCTAGCGATCCACGTCCCACATGCTTTGCTTTTTAGTGGATTACTATTTTCCATAAACGAATCTATTTTCCGCACGCCCACGAAGTATATATGCATTGTTCCTCCTAATTATTGTATATAATGTTGTTATATAATAATTCTCTCGGATACTACATGAATCTTTTGCAAATGTTTGAACAATGTTATTTCATGACATGTTACTTTGTACTATGTTTTGATTTTCGTTGATTGGAAATCAACTATGATTGAATTGAATTGGATTGAATTGAATAATGTTCTTTCTCGTACGTTTCTCACTTTTTATATGATTTGCGCTTTTACTCGAAACAAATCTAGTTACCATGACAATATCTTGTCATGTTATCAGTTATCCTACCTGCTGTAAAAGAACTTATTGTAACTGGAAGTAGGAATATATAAATTATAATTTAATATTTTTGTGATATTGTGTAGGGGATGCGCTGGATAAACTTTTACAGTCACTGTAGGACGACAATCTTGGTTTCTGGATGTCGAATTTGATTTCTGAATGGAAACAAACTTGTCTTAGAAAGAAAATTAGAAGATACTTAGGGCACTTAGCTGCTGAGTTTCGTGTTTTCTCCAGATTTAATTCAGTGGTGTCTGCTACTATATGGGGATCGGCTGTGTCATTAAAAAACAAAACAAAATAAAACGACTAATAATTGTATACATAACAAGGTATAGTATGCAGTGCCATGAAATTGACGTAACCTACAAAATCAAAGAGACTTCGTAGAAAGTTGAATATCAGTTATCGGATGTAAAATATGGATCCATGGATTCCCCCCAGACAATGTTATTGGCAGCTTTTCATCACCTCAAACATTAAATTCAACCACAGATTTCTACCTCTACCTCTCTCTCTTTCTCTCTATCTAAATATATTATGGATTTTGATCGCAAACGAGTGAACTTCATTCTTGTTAATTTGATATATTTAATATTAAAACTGCTAAAAACAAAAGAAATTATTAAAAAAAAAGATGGTGTGATATTCTTAACCATAACTTTGAAAATATTCCTTGCTATGTAATCAGTGAGGTATTACTGGAAAAGTTTTATATATCTCTATCTCATGATGGATCAATCTAAGATGTTTCCGTTTTGCTATCAAACTTTTCAGAATTTAAGCAAAATATATGCACCAAGAGCCACTATTTGAAGTGATGGATTCCAAGGTGACATTATTTTCTGAGAGCCGCAAGAAAACAATATATCTGTCACCGAGGAATCCTTATTTTGCATGAGGTCGATATAGTATATTTCGTTTATACCCCAAATACAATCTTTTAAGATAAGATTGCAAGACACTGTCACTTAAAAAAATATTCTACATAGCTTTGGTGTTTGCTTACATAATAATAATAATATGCAGCACAGACAATCACGCATTATACCGCCCGCATGCAGTGGACGTGACAAATCAGCAAACATGAGTTCATAATGAAGAATATGAATATATACGCGTATCTCGATTATTAAATACCCATTACGAGGTTCGGATATTAGGTTCCTTTTTGTAATATGGTATTCAAACGATCTTTGCTGAAGTCTGCACATCCCTTGTTTCTGAACACCTTATTTTTACGTCCTCAACCCCTCCCCTTTTCGGCTTGGCCAAATCTCTTTTATTGTCCTCCGAAATCCCGCCAGGCCTTGTATGTCTATACTCAGTCTCCCGCCTCCCTGGTTACTAGTATTGTCGAGGATCTGTATATATACGCCAGTTCGGAGTTAGCTCATGAGCACAATGTTGTTAATGGGTACAATCTAATTGACTTCGTTTTTAATCAGTTGGTCAGGCACGTTTTCCGACGTAACAATAAATGGAATTCATCAGTCACGTTCAGACAAAGGATGACTTGCTTAGACCGGGTGACCAGAAGGCATCTATACAATCCAACTGGTGATCCGTGATTGCGCTTGCTCCATGTATCAAATAGGAAGATGAGTATTATATACCGTATGTCCCCCCCCCCCCCAAAAAAGAAAAAAAAAATACAACTGGACACTCGGCAACAAGAACTTCAAAAATACTGAATCAATCTAAATACAGTATTTCAGGGTATGAAACTATAACTTATTACCGACATCTTACAGAAAACTCCGTCCGATTGAACAGTGGTCAAAGAGAAATGAGGGTTTTTGTAGAGCATGTATTGTCAGGAATCCCTTCCCTCCAAGTTTTGTCCATTATGGTCAGACATTAACATGCAGTTCCAAAAGGATCCAAGTTCTTAACGTGGAATAAACAGACCCATGACATGCTTTACAACGATCCACATTATTTTCTCTGTGACCACTAGCCAAATAAATTGAATGGGGTTTTCTGCAAAATGTAGGTAAGATGTTATATTTTAGACCCTGAAATAGCATTCAGGCAATTAAATCATATTGAAGGTTATCAATGCGTAAATCCCGTTGTATTTTTTTTTTGACATACTGAAAGATACAGCTTTACTTTCATGTATAAGATTTTCATTGATTTGTAAGTTACATACATCTGTTTACACAGTCCCTGTTATCAAGTATCTACGTAGAACTGAAATTGCGACGTTTGGATTACACTGTACACTACATTAAATTGTTAAAAAATGCATTTCCCAATAATTTGTCCAAATTTCGATGATGGAAGGAGAACAATTAAAAAGTTTAGAAGACGAATGAATGAAAAATATTTTTGTGCATAACTCACAGTACTGGATGAAGGACAAACATACATATTTCGTGTCTGTAATAATCTGTGGGTTTGAAAAACTGTGACAACTCACACAGCTAGAACTGACTGAAATGAATTAAAAAACAATGTGTATTGTAAGAAAACATAGGGGTCCTACACTTAATTTAAGAAGACACAGATTTAGATGTAATCAGAATCGTTTCATGCCCGCAAACCTCATTTCGTTTAGTCAACAATGTATGTTAAATAAAAGAAAAAAAAAAAAGAGGAGAGGAAGAAGTTTGGGAGCCATAGGCCTAATTCAATTTATCATTCCGGCTGACTCTCGGAAATTGACCAGTGCTGTAAGTGTAATTTATGTGACATAAACCGTCTATCGTCTCTTTCCTCACAGTCTTTCAAGTCCACACCAAGCGGCCTGTCCGGAGACGCAACCGATCATGAGAAAGTCATCTCACTGCTCTCACCGAGTAAGTACTAAAGTTAGTAGTCGACGTAGTCGTACGAGTGACGAGCCAAAAATCTCTCAATAGCGCCATCTTCTGTTTCATGTGGGTCATTTGTCGGCGTTTCTGTTTGGAAGAAATCTAGGCCTACGTTTTGTGGAGTGAAAATGTCGGCGAATAAAGGTAATCTTCTTGTACAGTCATATTCTATTTATGATAAGAGGCGGCATGTTTACTTCGCTTATACCAGTTTAGCTCTGATTATTAGTTTTTGGGTGTTTTTTAACATGTGAAAGAGCTGGATTGGTCTTCGATCTTCATCATTGATGAGAAGCTCTCGCCTTGTACAGTCCCACACGTTTATTTCAAAGTTACGTGGTATCATTCAGTCACTGTTCCAGCGCCAGCTTAGTAAATACAGGCCGCCTACGTGTTATCGTAATTTACTTGTGCTTATCAAGTGCTCAAATGAAAAGTGCAAGATTAAAAAAAAAAAAAAAAAAAAAAAAACACTGCAAATTCTATGTGCTGCTAAAAAGACGGGAACTAGATCTAGATCTTCATGATCTTAGTTGTAGTTGATTAGCCATATTAGTTTAGGACTGCACTGAGGAGTTCTAACGTTAGTATTTTATATCATTGTATATAGATCTAGATCCTATGATTATGTAGCCCTCAAATTTATTGTAATGTAATGTTAGGCAGGAGGAGAGGTTAAAAAAACTAAAGCCTAACATTAAGTAACAAATATGATCAGTATCAGTAACACTAACAACACTGGGGCTAGCAAGGCTCGGTAGATCTAATCTATCATTTAGGCCTAGCTGTTTAATCTTGTTGCAAAGACTCTTAATCTCTGCGTGAAAAAGACTCTGTGAAATTACTAGTTGCAGTACGTAGTGCTGCTAGACCAGACATTCTACGAGTCTAGACATTCTAATTTCTAGTCTAGATCTATAGATTTAAGCTACGTGCATTGGAGTATGACAGGAAATATATTTCAGTGCAGCAGCCCAACAAATTTGGTACTGGTATCAATGGAAAGCTCGTCAAAAAAGTATAGGGATCGTGTTTAAATCAGCTTTATTTTAGATCTTTACCGGTACCCTAAGATTGAACTTAGCTGTTTCAGAAAAAATTGCAGCAGAGTCACAAGGACAAGTAGTAGACATGATACCTTCTGACAAATTTTGATAGAAAGTAAACACAAAGCTAGAAATTTTGTAAAAAAGATTGCCCTAGAGAGTGATGAAGGCACTGTAGTTTTAGTTAAATTACACGTCAAAACATACTAATGACTAATGTTAAATATTACTACTAGTTGCCCGATCATCTGCTCAAGCTAATGCTAGAAACATTTATCCCATTTCTGCTGTATGTCCTGTCTTGCTTCCACAGAAATGTCAGAGTGGATCAGGTTTTTCACAGCGGCTGGCATTCCCCCAGGACCAGCTGCCAAGTATGCCGTGGTGTTCCTGGATAACCGCATCCAAAAAAGCATGCTGATGGACCTGACCAAAGAGTACCTTAAGGAGATGGGCATTGGGATCATGGGAGACGTCATTGCCATCCTCAAGTATGCAAAGACAGCTCATGTGATGGTAAGTCATCATCATTTGGGACAGACTGATGAAAAAAAAAAATCTATTTGACTTTCTTGTAGAACTTTTTACCCTCATCTTGCATCTCATGCAAAGACCTTTTCGTCAGTTCCATGAATATAAGTTGAAATGAAGGCAACAGTATGCTACTTTGGTTTGAGCAATTGTTCTTGATCGCAAGTCTGAAAATACAGCATTTTATGGATTTACTGAATGTCGGGCCCCCAATGCAGTTGTACTAATGACGTTTGATGAGGATTTTGCTGACTTTGATTTTTCTGACTTTTGAATTGTTTATTGATATTATTTCTTTTAGTGCCAAATACCAGTAATGAAATTTATTTTCAGAAGTGAATGATGGGGCAAAAGCTAGACGAAGGAGAAGAAAATCTCATGTTATGCTGAAAGCACATATGGGTAAATAATTTTTTATATGCACATATATGTAGGCTTTATGCAAATAGAGATCAACAACAATGATTTTTCATATTTTATTTCAACTGCAGTATGAGAACGAGAAGCCTGCCATCACATCGCTCTCCACTGATCCAGATGCAAAGGTGGAAGTAAAGCGACAGACGACACGTAAGAAAAATGAGAAATCACATTAACTGATTCATTGCTTCTGTATAAAAGATGTCCTTAATTGCATTAGATGACTTTTAGTCAGAAGATTTTTAGGTTGTAAGTTTTGAAGTATAAAATATGCTGTGTGTGTGTGCTGACTTACTGAGGATAAAGAGGACATAAATGACATATATTGATGAAGTCAATTGTTTATTGGCTTGGTTAAGCAGTTACGTACAAGTAGCAATTTTCCAGGGTAATTTTTATAAGTCAATGTAATGTATATACACTGTATGATTCTCACTGTTTTTATGTTTGCAAATTGGTATTAATGAAATTAAAGCTCACAAATATTGTCTCACATATTTTTATTGAAAATGGATGATACTTCTTTCTCATTTGCTCCTTGTGGGTCTTGCAGATGAATTCAACCGCTCATGTTAATTATCATTAAGACCCATTTCAGAGAATTAACTCACAAAATACCATAGCATATAAAGTGCTGTATTGTCTTTGTGCCTTGAGAAACTGTCATTAGGTGATGTGAGAATGGTGGCAACTTTATTGTCAGTTTTGCTCTTGTTTCATTAAATAAAACCCCCAAAGCACTAATTTTCAGTACTGGTTGTTGGATATTTCATTGCAAACAAATCATACTTCACTGTTTCCAACACTGTCAGTAATTTAATTCATATAATGCTGTAATGTGTATTGGATGTCTTGTACTGTAAGTGACAAGCTGATGTACATGTATTTAATGTTCAAAGCTGGTAGCAGAATGCTGGAACATTACATGAGGAAAGAAGGCATCATGGAAAGTAGCAGTTCAAAGGTCACAGTCTCGCCTTCAATGGCAGTGAGACTTGGAGCAGTGCCAACAGGAGGTGAATACAAAAATACTGAAAAAAAAAGAGTGATTTCCTGAGGTGTACTGGTATTGTGCATGTTGATTAAAACTTAAATTGGTAACTATTTGCAGTAATTTCAAGAAGCATGCAAATTGTAGAATCTGTTGAGTGGTATTACAGTACTGTCACATATACTAGGTGTTACAAAAAACATTTCCCATTTTTGATCCTTAAGAGTTCAAAACCTATATATATCAGATAATACTGACATTGATATGAGCAATAGCTGAATAGTGTTCAATTTTGTTGGAGGTAATTTTACAATGACAACATAATTCAGTTTCATGAAATTAAACATTAATTTTTCAGTTAGGTTTCAGATTTTGCTCTATTTTCAACCCTCTGTACAAAACTTTGCACAGATGTCAATTGGTGTGTATGGGAGTGTGTAGTTGACACCCAGACAATGTCCTCCTGAACAATGGCCAGGATTGGAATGTTCATTATTTATTCATGAGGAATTCCACTGTCACAGCTAGTCTTTATTCATTCTGAAATGTGGTGTATGCAAGCACATGGAAACATGCGCTCACTTTTTTCATGTGATGCATTTCACACTTTGCCATGAATTCAGACTAGCATTGCCCAGGGCAATCCATCATGAATAATTAGTAAAGCATTCATGTGCCTTGGAGCAGAGCTCTTAACAGGTGGTATCCATGTCCATTGTTCAGGGTCATTGTCTGTACACACTCACATACACATCATTTTGTTCCTGTGTAAAGTTCAGATTTTGTACAGAGGGTTAAAATTTGACCAAAATCTGGAGCCTAACTTTGCAATTTATCATGGATTTTCTGAAACTAATATGGCTTTTCATATTCAAATCACCTTCAACTAAATCGTACACTATTCAGCTGTTACTCAATATCAATTACAGTTTTATCTGATATATAGTTTTCGAACTGTTAAGCATCAAAAGTGGGAAATGTTTTTTGTAACACCTAGTATTATTGAGTGATGTGACAGTTAGTAAGGATGGACATACTAGTTATTCTTTTCATCTCTTTAATCAGGTGTAGACAAAGTACTGTGGTAGTGGTATCTCCCAAGAAGGTAGGTTCAGCTTTCTTTGAAAAGGGGAACATCACAGCAGTATATATCCTCTATTCTACTGGTATCTTCTTGAAATACACATGCACACAAAAAGCAATCAAATACAAATAGTGAAGTTATCAAATACAACCTCAAGCAAACTATACTTGTTAAACTTGTCACATCTAAAGTGACCAGTTGAACTGCCTCTACTTAATGTGAATCCCACGACATCCAGGCATGAGTGAAGTGATTGGAAAACATTTATGTACAGCCCATTTGAACCCTTTGGCCAAAATTTCACAACGGTACCGGTAGTTTAAATCAAATCCATGTTTAAAATTGAGTCCATGGACCAAAATAGGCGCTCGATAGGCATACATATTTTGCCTTTCATATGCATGTGTCGGCATTCACTCATTACTTAATATCTTGTAATGTACACTGTGACACATCATGTGGATTTCTACAGTTTGAAAAAAATAAAGGATTGCATAATCCATGGACTAAATTTAAATTCCCTTTGTGAATGTGGACCATAAAGTCTCAGAAAACATAGTTCTGTGGTTGGGCCTTGTAACTTTTATCACAATTTTTATGTTCCTTGTTGATGTCAAATTAAGCTAGAGTGAGTAATTTTCTAATCTGAGCCCTTTGTCGTAACTTGTAGATAATTTGTCATATATCAAAATTCTCTTTTATCGCTAAATTTATAGTTGATTCTTAAATTGGCAATATCTTTTGGAAGGCTTGATTACCTGTTTCTCTCTGAAATTAACAAACTTTGTGTATTACATATCTTCCTGATTTTGTCCAGATTGCATGTATATAACTTTAGAAAATAATGCAGTAAAATTTGGGGGTACTAATCAAATGATGACAGGATGAGAAATCCTGCAGCCGCCCCAGGGCTTGATGGTTTCATTCCACTTTGCCTGCAAATAGGAGCCAAGAAGGGGTCCGTGGGGCTGGCGGACACCGCCGAGGTCGTGCCCATCAAGCGACCCCGCATGGTGAAGCCAGAGGAGGAGGGCAAGTACATCGTCAGCATGCCCAAGGGCAGCACGCCCAGGACGCAGAAGATTCTGGAGCAGAAGCGCCAGCAGCAGCAGGAGCTGCCTCCACAACCGCAAACACCACCGCAGGGTGTCCAAGGTGATGATGGTGTTGGTACTGATGTTGATGTTGAGGATGATGATGTGATGATGATGGTGATGGTGATGGTGATGATGATGATGATGATGATGATGATGATAATGGTGATGTTGAGGATGATGATGATGATGTGATGATGATGATGATGGTGATGGTGATGATGATGATGATGATGATGATAATGGTGATAATGATGATGGTGATGATGATGATGATGGTGATGATGATGATGATGGTGATGAAGGTGATGATGGTGGTGATGGTGATGGTGATGATGATGATGATGATGATGATGATAATGGTGATAATGATGATGGTGATGATGATGATGATGGTGATGATGGTGATGGTGATGAAGGTGATGATGATGATGATGATGATGGTGATGATGATGATGATGCATGTGGAGTACTGTAAAACACAATATTTTGGCGGCATGAAATTTTTGTGAGTTACCTCTAACATTCAATGCGTATGGTGTAGGCAAGAACTTTTACATGCATTTTAGTTTTGTGAATCTTGGCTCTCGCAAAATTTGCAAAATTAAAATGCATGCGAACATACCTCATTTTACAGTACTTCATTTGGGATACATAAACCAGTCATCGGAGAAAAACCAGTACAGCTGATGCTTTTGTGCTTTCTACCCAATAAGCTACGTCTTAGAGAATATGAGTTACCTACCATTGTCTTTTGCATTTTGTTTAAAGGTAGGGAATCCCATTTGCATGTCTTAAATGAAGAGTTGTATAAATACAGTGGTATGTTGAAAGAGTATCATTGTAGAAACTCCCATAAAGTATTGAAAGTGGAAGGTAACATTTAGGACATTTTTATTGACCGTTAGATTTTGAATTGAATTTTTTTCGGGGCTCACCATAAATTCCAGTACATTACTAGGCTACCTTTGCAGACCCATGCACTGCATTTGTGTCCATCATGTATATTTTGTGAAGAAAGTTCATCAAAACTTACAAACATTTCTATATACATTCTTGCCACACACTCTATATGTTATTACATCAGCTCTTATACTTTTAGATTTGTGTTTATAGATAAAAGATACAGAAGACTGCAACAAAAAGGCTTAAGTATGGCTGACACACAGAACTACTGAGTAGTTGAGTTTTGTGCATTATTCAAATTGTAGATAACTGTTGACTTCCAAATTTCTCAGCAGTGGCCTAAACAAGTCCCCTGAGGTTCATATTTAATGTTTTGCTGCATTTTGTGAGGTCTGTAAAAGGTATCCCCTACCTTTAAGGAATGTCTCTTTGTATGAATTTCTGTAATGGTCTAATATAGTGAGAAATTATTTTTCTGTTTGACCCATGAGTAAGCAAATTGTTACAGAATAGACATTACTTTTTTTCTTTTCTTTTTTCATTTTTCATGTTTATGTCATGAATATGATTATGAGGTTTGTCTTTCTTTTTCCATTGGTCAGGGTCTGCTGATGAGAAGAAATCCTCAGTGTTTGCACGGCTGGGGTCGGGAAATGTTGCCACACCCACTCAGTCGACTTCAAAGCAGGTAAGAGCTTCATCGTCACAACTGCATCATTTCTGTCAGTCATGCAAAGTAAAGTATGGAGGGAGGAGTAGGAAAGATCAGTGTACTGATATTATAATGTGGTAAAGATCATCCCTTGTAGGCAATTTCTTTTTTCATACAATAGGCATAGAGTATGTTTGATTGGCAAAGTTTTCCCTATTTTACCAGAAAATAACAGTTTAAGACGCAGCAGGCATTTGCAAGTTTCATGTTTACATAGCATATAGTATCAATGCAGGCAAAAACCATAAACAGCAGTGTTGATTAATAGATTTTTCTGTGTCATTTCTAGAATTTCCTCTTCCCATTATCATGCTTGCTACTTGCTATAACATTGTTGCACCATTCTGACAGAGTAAAGACCATGATTGTTGTATACATGTAATTTCACTTTTGAGCAATGATGAAGGAAAGAAATTCGTTGTCTTGTCTTATTCAGTTGCGGTGATATGTTGTCAATCAAACTGTAAATCTGATGACTTTCATCGTTTATATCTGATGGGCCTATGCTTGTTATAATTTTGGGAAGGTCTCTTGAATAATGCTTTAATCTCACAATCAGGCTGCCAGTTCGCCCTCTGTTTTCAACCGACTGGGAGGTCAACGGCAACGCAGTCTTTCTGATGGCAGTGAAAGCGGGTCTGTGGTGGAGTACCAGGGTGTTTTGAAGACACTGTCGTCACCAGATGCTCAGACCGCCACGCTGAAGACTTCCACAGCCAAACCGGTCAAACCCACATCAGTGAAGGTCACCCTTGGTGCTCCAGGGAAGTCAGCGTCAAGTCCCGCTGTAAACCTGAAGTCAAGGACAAAGACCAATACACCAGGTGCCAGTAGTATTGGCAGCCCACCTCAGAGTCTCATGGCAAGGCTGGGCGCACCTGTCAACAAGACAAAAGGTGCCATGGGAGCCGCAGTGGGTGCCAAGCAGAAAGTAACTGTGACAATTGGTGGTGCAAAGAGGCTGAATCCGGGTACCCCAAAACAAACCGTGATGGACCGGCTTGGGGTGCAGAAGGCGGAGGTCTCCACAACGACTCACATGGATGCTGTTGGTGTCAAGTCCAAGGTGCTTGATCGGCTGGGCAGCAGCGATCTTGCTGTCTCTGGCAAAGGAACCACCTCTGCTGGCATTGGAAAGCCTGCCATAAAGCGATCAATGCAGGTCAGGCTGGGTGCACCCGCAATGGCTACGGCTCGCAGCAGTCCAGCGCAAGAAACCAGCACCATGAAACAAACAGTGACTGTAACCCTAGGTGGGCGGCCAGGGGCCATGAAGAACAGACTCATGCTACAGACACCTCAAAAAGTTGCACCAAGTTCTCAAGTTGGCTCTCGTGCTGCTCCCACAGAAGGGTCGAGGCTCCTGAAGAGGCTGGGCACGTCGCCCATGGCCTCGTCAATTCCGACAAAGAAATCAAGTGTCCAAGACAGACTGGGAGTCATGAAGGCAGAAGTGTCCTCCACCACCCCAAGTGTGACTGTGACCCTCGGAGGTGGCGCTTTAAAGAAGATGCCGACAACAGCTGCAGCTGGTGGACCTGCCAAAACAAATGTCTTCAGCAGACTGGGATCTTAGACTTGACATGTGCATTGGCAAAAAAAATTAATCAACAAGAAAAATAGATGAATTGAAAGAAAAAAGAAGGCAGGGCCTCATTTGTGGAACCATCCTTCTCTGCTCATATTCTTGGAATTGGTATAGACTGGTCTTTGAAATTTCAGCACTTTGAAATTTCAGCACTCATATGTTTGTGAAAATATGGTGTAATGATCCACTAGAAATAGGACTGTGTAGGAGACCTTGCTTGTCAAATGAGCTTTGCTGAACATCGAGAATGTTTGTTTTTCTTGCTTGTGTCCCAGATCTTCATGCATGTCTCCTGTTTATATGATAGACCTATTTCTTTTTTTTTAAATATTTTTTTGCTCATGTGATATTGCCATTGCAATTCTAACTCTTGCATGTGTATAAATTTGTCTTGTAGAATTGTATATTTCAGAGAGAATATTTATGTATGTTATATATTGCTCTCATTTGAAATCCTTTGCATTACAGCATTCACATTTTTATGTTTCTTAGACGAAATGGCATTTTTCTGTATCAATCTCTGTTTGGAGCAAATCAGCCATTACAATTTATAGGATTGTAAGGTGTTTTTTTTTTCTTTATGAACCTGTCTTTTTTTTAGAAACATACTATTATTTAAATTTGCAGTGGTCTCATATTTTAGTTTTAATGTGGTAAGCTGCAGATATATTTTACACCTTAGGTGTAAGTGCATTTTGTCAGTAAAATGCTATGAGAGGTTTCTATTGGTGACACTGCCACGTTTCAAAGTTGCATTTTTAATGCAGACTTTGCGTGAAACACAAGAATTAACAATTACTTTAAGGATGTAAAGGATGAAAAACTCACTTCAAGTTGCTTATGGTAGACTGTCTCTGTTTCACACAAGCTTGTTTTCAATACTTTCAGTAATTTTATGTATGTAATGCTATTATGTGCGCTGGATGACATGTACGTTACAAAGTGATGTATTGACTGTTCACAGCTGGTAGCAGAATGCTGGAACATTACGTGAGGAAAGAAGGCATCGTGGAAAGTGGCAGTTCAAAGGTCATCGTATTGGCGAAATGCCAAATTCTTTGAAGGCGGCAGAACGTTGGGTGGTAGAAGGCTTAATGGTGTACCATGTATTCTTGGGTATATATGTGGCCCGAAAAAGAGCCTACTCACTCCTGATGTTTCGGCAAGCATGTTCTTGCCATTTTCAGTACAAAGGAAAACGGGTGTAAGAACATGCTTGCTGAAAAGTCGGGAGTTAGGAGGCCCTTTTCAGGGCCGCCTGCAAATCAATGAAATGCCAGGACAAGCTTCCGTTGGTGACCCTGCCACATTTCTAAATTGCATTTCAGTGCAGAGTTTGCGTAAAATACAATATTTGAGAACTATTTCATGTCATAGAAAAGACAGTTGTAAATTAAAATACACAAACAGACATTGAGTTGTTCTAAAGTTTGCTTTATCTGTAAGAGATGTCATTTTCTGTAGGATTAGTGAAAAGTTTTGATTTTGGGGAGTAAAGGAGTGAAAAGGTATGTAAAAACAATGAACAAGATATATCACTTGTTGTGTGTAGCTTTAGGATTCCTAGGTGGTTTTTAGTCCTTGCTCATCACAGTCTTAGGGCTTTTATTTCCACACTCTTTATGGCACATTATCATCATTGCAATATAGAAATACCTTGATATGGGGGGGGGGGGAGCAGGGGAAGAAGAGCAGCAAAGTTCACTGGAATTTTTTTTTCTTATGTGTGGGATGGCAGTGAATATTTGTACTATCACTGTACTAGTCATTGACAGGTTTCTGATGTGGATACATTATATTTGAGAGTTTCTGCTAGCTTGGTGCCTGAGTTTTCAGGGATGGCATAATTAGAAGCATGTGTGTATTCAAACTTTCAAACTGAGGGATATCAGGTGACTTCCATTAGGGGAAAAAAAAAAAAGGTCAAGATGCTTCTGCCTCGCAGTATACTCTTGACGTATATTTACACGTATTCAAAATGTTTTTACTCTGCATTTTGAGGGGGATTTATGCCAAGGAGAATGTTACATCTGCTACTCATGGTGAAACAAAGACAGTCATTTAAAAGTTTTGCAGCATAGTAGGGGGAAACTAACAAAAAGTCTTTGCCATTCCAATGTCATTTCATCGTTTTCTGAGTCTCTTTTTATATAAAAGTTAACAAATGGTCACAAGACCATCATCCCTTACCTAACAGTCATTTACTAAATGCTTGAATAATGTTAAAATCATGACAACTTGATGTAGCCAAAAATAGTTGAAAAGTACTGTCGTCAAATATTCATTAAAAAAAAAGTGTCGGGTCCATCATGATCATTTGATGGCCAGCAATTTTTTGTCTCGACTTACTTGCTTTCATGTGTCATGTTGCCTTGTTTGATTGAGAAAGGAAAAATGTGATGTTTGGCTCCCCTTTCTTACAAATTTCCCCTGAAGTATGTCAAGGCTTTAGATTAGCAACATAATCACTATGTACTCTTTCGCAAGGCTTCCTTTTTTTTGTAACAATAAAGTCACAATAGGAAATATAATTCTGGGATGAATAGTTTTGAGTACTGTAAAAGTGGAAATTTTCGCGGTGTTGAAATTTTCACACATTTCGCGCAACCCGAAACTAGCACGAAAATAAAAGCACGCGAATACTATTGTTTGCCATATGTTCCAGCAGTAACTTACTTGATTCCACGGAATTAAAAACACGCAAAACTCTTCTTACCCTGCTGAGCGAAAAAAATTAGTCGCGCGAAAATATCCTTTTTTACAGTAGCTGATGATTCTGATTTTTTTTCCCTCACAAAATAGAGATGAAATGAACTCGGCATCAACTGAAGTACAAATATACACTGTATCAGGCACACCCCTGTCTCAAATTACCACTTCAAAAAGCCGTTTTGTCTTTTTGCATGTGTTGTGGGAAATTCCATTTGAGGCAATTCCTTGGGATATGTCTTGCCTAACTTACTGTAACTCATTTCCTGTCGCATGACTTACCAGTTGCTGTTGAGAAATAGGCTGAAAATAAAGAATAAAAACGACTAAAACTGAAATAGGAAAAATGTAAAACACTTTCATGAAAGGGACATTTCATCCCGATGTTATGTCACTTTGTATAGAAACAGAAAGATCAGTGACAGAGATGAATTACATTTTTTGGAAAAATCAGACACATTAAAAATTTGGGACATGCAGGACCTACTACAATGTAGGTATACATTTATGAACTATGAAGGGAAGTCTTTTTGTGATCTCATCTTCACCACTGCCACCTGATCATGTGCAACTTAATGAGTACATTCAGACAATGACGATTATGTAATCGTACATCGTCACTGACAATAGACCCGTTTCCTTCACTTCAGTCTTATTTGGCTGAGGTGCCTTTGCAGACTCAACTACCCTTGAATAGACACCAACTTCTGTGTGCATTTTACTTTCGTGAATCTTGGCTTGTGAAATTTGCGAAATCGAAATGCACAGGAACATTTCCCATGTTACAGTGCACTGTCTTTAGCAAAAACATGTACAGTATGTATATATGCTTGCAATGATATCCCAACACTTGTAGTGACAGTCAAACACACACACACACACACTCACACACATTCACACACACAAAACATATTTTTGAAACAGGGAAGAATAGAGTAACAAAGTGTGATGTTATTGCTATTCATCACCATGGAAACTGATTCCAAACAACCTCATCTGGCCCGATGCTAACCATGCTCGCACCCGATTCTAATCAAGACGTGTAAACAAATGACTCTGATATCATCACTTTGGTACTCTGTACAAAACTCCACATCCAGTGTTACATCCAGTGCACACATAGCTGTGTAAACAATGAACATGTGTTGTTGAGATGACATCTACATGGCAAAAATAAAATACCAGGCAAAAGCCATAACAAGGAGGCATGATGGGTAAACTCATTGTATGTAACATTAATACCAAGATCCTTTTGGTATTTGACAGAAACAAAAGACATCAAGAAACAGTCTTTATGTTACTGTAGTAAAAGATATTATTTTATTTATTGAAAAGTGTGATCCTCACATCAACATGCTTGTTACAATGATGCATGAGACCAATAAGGCATATATCACTGTGCAATCTCAAAGTATTGGTGTTTTATCTACTTTTTTTAAATACTTTTAATGTATCAATTCACATAGTACACATAGCTGAAATAAATGTAGTGCACTACTGAAAATATGTTCATTCTCAATAGCTTGGCCACGAGGTCAGCTGAACAAACCCTTTCTGTTAAGAATGAAAAGGTTTCATGCAATGGCCAGTGTAATAAAATAATTAGGAATACTAGGGTTATAACCAATCCTCCTGGGGCTTCAAGGGAAAAAAAAAAAAAAGATGTAACTCAATGGAGCATACACTGACAACATCTTGAGTACACAAGTCGCACCCCATTTCATGAGTATCTGTACCAGTACTACAATAGTATATAGACTTCACACCCTTCATCTCATGGTACACTTGTACCTGTATTAGTGTTACAATGGTTTACAGACTATATAACACCCTTCATCTCATGGTACTCTTGTACCTGTATTGGTGTTACAATGGTGTAGGGCCTACAGACTATTACACACTTCATTTCATTGTAGGCCTACACTTGTACCTGTTTCAATGTTACATGGGTGTACAGACAATCACATCCTCCATCTCATGGTACATTTGTACACTGTACATTGTATTAGTGTAACAATGGTGTACAGACTATTACACCCTTTATCTTGTAGTACACTTGTACCTGTATCAGTGTTACAATGGTGTACAGAAAAAACACACACACACACAAAGAAAAAAAAACCCTCCTCATCTCACAGTACTCTTGTACCTGTATCGGTTTTTACAATGGTGTAAAGACTATTACACCCTTCATCTCCTGGCACTCTTGTACCTGTCTCAGTGTGACAATCACCTAACACTCTCTTTCTTTTGTGGTGCCTGTATTTGTGTCAAAGGACCAGTCAAGGTCACTTTTAGGTGAAGGGAATGCACCACAAAGTAACAAAGTAAATCAAAGCAATCAAATGACTTTGAAGGCGACTCACATAAACACTTGATTTCAGTGGTAGAAGAACTTGTACATTTATGTTATCGTACATCAACTACTATTCTCATTTACTTATGAACTTTGTTAGAAATTGGCTAGGATTTAAAAGAGAGTGCTATATCAAAGACAAGTAATTGTGCTGTTAAAGATGATAAACAAGGAATAGCTATCATGAGACTGCCTAGTTATCAAACAGGTTTTAAATGAGAGAGAAGTAACTATCCTGTAGCTGTTGCTGTCACTCAAGATTACAGTTATCAACCTGCAAGGAGATCATTCCATGTATTTGTTCATTTGGCGCAGGCAGTCTGGCAAAAGATCGAGAAGTTTAAGATTGCAAAGTTTCACTTCCTAGCAGTCACACCAGCAAAAGATTGAGATCTTAAAGATTGCAATCTCAAACTTCTCAATCTTTTGCCAGTCTGACCGCGCTTATTGATCTTTCTCTCCATACACTCTTGCATACCAGTTTAACACATGCAAATAAGTAAAAAATCTGCCCGTCCACAGTGCCATCACTCAAAAATATCTTTACAACATAATTGCCATGGTCACTGGAGTCCAAACTTGCACAGACTACAGTGCACCAACTCAACAAACTCACATCTGAATATAAAAACAAACGAGCTCTATTCCTGAAGGGTAATGCTTCTATACTTGCATGATGAAAATTTACAGTAAATACATGCAGGCAAATTGTCGTGAAATTTTGTATCTTCCCACAGACAAAATAGTAAATACCATATACAACTAATTAAAATTTCTTGTATTGTTGTGGTGCTCAAAGTGCTGCTCAAAGCATTTCATGACATGCTGTTACATTGGTACTTTGGTCACTTGAATCCATTGTGCACCTGTGCTTCACGTCAATGCTCTGTACGGAGCATTCCAGAGCCAGGTTGCGACTGTATAGCACACACATGCTGACTCTTAAACACAACAATGTTCAACCTCCACACAGGCAATACACTTCAAACTAGAAATGTCGCTTTGGCGACTGGTATGCCTCCGCCATAATGCATGATTTTCCCAATAGGTCTAGATAGTACATGTGGACACTGTGTGATTACATTTTCACAAATTGGCAAAATATTGGAATGACAAGTTTGTCACAAATGTGTTGAATGTTCACCTTCCTTGACGTAGGTTTAATTGGATGAATAGGAGAGCATGTATCCAGGGATTCAAGGACTTTAACTTGACTTTGACCCATTCATACATCTAGGCATTGAGTAATTTTCAAGGTACAGGTGTGGAGAAAAAGTGCAATTTCTGAATTGAATAGTAAATTGTTACCATTTTCATCTGGCCCTTGACCCTAAAATTCATAAGATAATTACTTTCAGGTAGAACATGCATAATATGTACTAAGTTTCAAGGTAACTTGAGCCACTTCCGAGATATGGAGGAAAAAGTTAGTTCAGCACTTTCACTTGATCTTTGACCTTTTGACCTTTGAGGCAAAAAGAGAGAAAAAAAAAAAAACTTTCCAGAGAATTTCTATTAGGTTACACACGCATACACCAAGTGTAGAAAAATAACCCTGCTGGCATTGCATAAATATGAGGGTAATAGTAAAATTTTGAAGTCTTGCACTTGACCTTTGACCCCTGACCTTTGACCCCATGAACCCTACACTCTCTAGATAATCACTTCCAGTCAGTACATGTATATACTATGTTCCATGAAGATACCTTGAACAATTTTCCAAGGTACGGAGAAAAAAAGAAGTTTTAATATTTTTACTTGACCTTTTGACCTTTAACCTTTGACCTCATGACCCAAACTTTCACCAGAGAATCTTAATTGGGTAAAACATGTATACACTAAATATCAAGAAAATATCTTCAGGCATTCAATAGATATGGTGGAAATAGTGAAATTTTATGTATTTGACCTTGACCTTTTGACCTTTGACCTTGAGCATGTGCACCCAAAAGTTGATAGGCACAACTTCACCCCCTAATACACATACATGCCAAGTTTCATTAGGATACCTCAACAGGTTTCGATAGTTACCTTGTCCACAAAATTCATTACGGACGGACGGAAGGACGGACGGACGGACGCTACGACGGACGGACGGACGGAAGGACGGGCAACCCGAAAACATAATGCCTCCGGCACCACTTCGTGGCGGAGGCATAAAAATACACATGGGCAGAGAGGAGCATTGTGAATAGGTTGTCTTCTTGTGCCACGACATGGGCCAAGCTACACTGTAGGTGGGAGTCGAACCACTGACCTCCGTATCAGAAGTCATGGAGGTAATCCATTAGACTCTACAAACAACTTCACACAAAGTTAATTTCCTAGCTAGCTCACTCCATTTGGATCCAGAATCCTTCCAACTATCAAATTTGTAATTCAGAGCTAAAAGTTGGGAAAGGAAGATGAAAATATACCAGTTTACTACTACATCAAATGTTAGCAGATGCTTTTGGCCTTAAACCTTGGGGATGAGCCATCTATGGCTGCATCCTCTTCCAACATAAACTTCTATGCCAACAAAATTCACTATGTCTGTGTAAGTTGTTGCTTTGTTAGGCATTACATACATCCAAAAAGTCCAACACAAACAGCTCAGATAACCTCTGTCAATAAATTCTCAACATAAGTTACCAAAGGGGTCTAAGAGTTTGTAATAAATGAACAAACCCTTCAGCAGAAACGGGTATTTTTATGATAGTATAATATTGCGCATTCATAATCTAAATTTCAACATCTTTCGAACAATACTTAACAAAGCTACCACAAAATCAAAAACAGATTGCTTTGCATCAAATTCCAAAATCCAGAGCTCTTTAAAAACAACATCAAATAAAAAAAGATGACAGATTATGGAATATAATTCTCAAGATCACAGATCGATTAAAAAACAGATTCAATAATTTAACTCATGAAATCTGACTCACAACAAATGTATTTTATTATGACATGAACGTAGCAACCTATCTGTGGAATTAAATGTAACATCGTGCACATATTAGTGAGGACAAACATGAATAGAAATGTTCAAATAGACACAAGTACTTACATCAAATGCTACATTTTCATCATGGGAAGAAATGCTTACTGGTATACTAGACAAAATAAATAGTTATGCTGACGAGAAAACTTAATTTAAACTCCTTTACCTGCTTCACATCAAAATCCAAGGTAATTTCAATATAATGAAATGATAACAGAGGAACAATATCATACTGCAATTTCACCATTAATGCAATATAGCACATTCCGAAGTGGAATATTCGCAACATTATGAATGAAATAGCACATGATAACACTCTCGCTGTGACTTAGCACATGACTTCATTTGGCATACATGTAGGATAGCAAAGTCACATGTGATGTCCACAGCTTTGGCAAAGACACTCCCTCTATTAAAGCCACATTATGACCCATTTTGGTGTGCACATTGCATTTTTTATGAAAAAAACAAAACAAAAACACCCAAACAAACAGCAGACACTACTTGCTAATAAAAAGATTATGCAATCAATACATATCTTTACATAAAATTTGGTGGACCAGCCATTATGTCACAAAGAAAAAAAAATGATAAAACCATAACTGACTTGCCTACAATAGCATACTATAGAAACTCCTAAATAGAACTAGTAATGAAATATTACTTTTAACCAATGAAATTATTATCAAATTCAATATTGAATTCAACAAATTTTGCATTTGATTTTTGTCCAAACATAACAACATATGCAATGTATCTCGTGATATTTTCTCAGTATTATCTCTCTCACACCTCCCTGGTATACCTTTGTACAGATGGGGGAGGGGAGGGGGGAAAGAAATCTGTTTTGAATAGATATAAAGGCAAACGTATGCCTGAGATGTGAAGGGTCAAAGGGCATACAAACGTTCCTGCTTGATACTGGAGTTGAAGCGTTAAAGTTGGCATGAAGTTGTAAATCAGGTTATACTTTGTACGTATTTCCCAAAGCTGGTCAAACTGTACTTTGATCATTCTTGTGGGGAAATTTCTACCTTGTGACTTTGACCTTGATTACAATCTACGACGAGCTTTTCACTGACAATTCATTCTTCATCAAAATTTATTGAAGCAAACAACATAGATATAGCAATAGAATGGTTAGTAACATATTTCTCAGCCTTCTGTACGTTCCAGACAGCCGAGTCATCAGGATTTTTTCAAAAATTTGCAACACGAGCCAGTACTATACATTATGACACAACGACTGAATGAAATCTGAATTAGAATTTCATCTTAACTTTTACTGACAAATGAACAAATAAAAATTAAGTATATTAACAATATTGTCCACAGAAGCTATGCCATATCCATGTTTGATCCCCTGACAAATGTTCTGACACTAAAATCATGATTATACAAAGCAGCTTAACTCTCAATTTGGCAAAGCAACATGTCTAGATGGATGAAGAAATGCTTCCAATGAACAGGAGTAATGTGCTACATGCATATACTGAAGATGCAATACCAGTATCAAAGATATTGCAAATATGTCCATCATGTTTTCTCATAAAATTCCGAAAAACATTTATATCATACATATAAATTTGTATGCCAATCGACTTCAAAATTTAAATTTTTTCTTTCTTTCTCCTTCCTTAAAAGCAGTAGTGTTCAACCACAATTGCGGCAGGACACCTCGCAATGACAATTCCATAATAAAACATACTGTATCATATTTTCATGATACTCTGACGGAATTATTAAAAACACATCAACATTTCTGCCTGACAGCATGACAATGATGCTATCTACACACTGAAACTGATCAAAAAGGAAATCGGCACAAACATTTCTAGCTCTTACTGCCAGACCAACACATTCCAATGCAAATGCAAATCAGCGAAACACTCGCATAAAAGTCGTGCGGCAATTGGCAGGAACAGGCAATGCACGGCTGCCATCTCTCAAGAAATACAAGTCCAAAACTTTGATTTTAAATATAAAACCACACTCTTCCCATTATGCATGTCTTCAAATATGCAAATACCCTTGTGCATATAGGCACTAGTCACTCAAGGACGGCTGCCACAAATGAAAAGGTTGCTAGATATGGCAATATGGGAGACAGCAAACTGGGCAAGTGAGCTGATGCATTGTGGGATACAGTTTGTTTTTGCAAATCCAGATGTTTGATTGGTGCACTGGTTGATTGCTTGTTTCATATGGCTTGTGTTTCACAATGAATGCAGTACTAAGGACTAAAAGGTTTCGGAAAGCCTATTACAGCTTATTTATCCAGCCACTATGAGTAATATTTAACCCTCACATGAATTTCACAATGCTGACATTTTTACAAAACAAAGCACACTGACATACACCTATAAGTGGGATCATGTCTGATTAATCACCCACGATACACAAAAACCTAGATGGCACAGATATCTCAAACTTGCATGTCCTTGTTGAATGCACATTTATCAAAATGATTCATGAAATGTAAACAATTCTCAACATTCTTTCGACTCTCAACACTTTTGACAATGGTACACTTGTATTGCTTTTTCTATCACAATCGTTGCGGTATTTAGCAATCACCATAGCTCCTACAAATATATGTTCAAGATCATATTATTCTGGAATGTTGAAGACAAGATAATTAATAGGCTACCTAAATAATTTTGTGTATTGCTTTTCTTTTTCTCTGCACACATACACAGATCAACAAGAAAAAAGTTTGGGCACACGAACAGACAATTTTTTCCACCAGAGGAGTTTGCTGACGAACCTAGCAGAAATACTTACACTTTTGTTGCAAATAAAAATAAAATGATTTAGAACATGTCTTCACGGTCATTATGTGCGCTTATTACTGACCCTTTAAAGATGGATGAGCATGTATTATTCTCATTTGAATGCATCTTCATGTTATCCTTTATGATGTCTAAAAAAAAAAAATCAACATGAAATGACTGATGGACTTAACCAGCAGTAGCTACCCTTGATAAAATCCATTCAAATTTGAAGCAGCTGAATTCACTGCAACAGCAGCATTCATGCCTTTATGTCCTTTGAATAGGCCTCAACTGCATTTTTTTCCCCCTCTCATGCATCTCTTGCACGCTAATCCAGCATGTTCTACACGCAGGACTGCAGTGGCACCACGGACAAATGAGACAGGACAGAACATTTGGTCTCATACTGATCATTATTTTGAAATTACTGTACACGTGGCATACATTGACAGTGGGGTTTTCATTTTTGCAAAATTTGCGAGTTGACCGATACTCGCGAAACACAATGCGCTGTACAACAGTGTCCAAGGTGGGAAACTCATGAAGTTTTTTTCCTTCAAAGGTTTGATACTCATTTCTCATTCAGGCACTTGTGAAATTGTTTCACATGTCCCACTTTGCAAAATATCGTACTCACAAAATATGCGGAATATACAGTGGTAAGTCAACCATCAATATGTTCATTTGGTAACAAATTGTAAAAGCCCCTGGTGGCTATTCCACAACAGGCATTACTACTAAAGTGGTATATCTCAAAAATAGAAGTATGTAACATGAATATCAATAGGTCCTTATTTCAATAGATCAATTCTTTATTCATCTCATTTCCATCTGTGACTCTGATATTCTCCGTTGTGCCAGAGGTGAGTGATTAAAAAATAGAACTCTACATCGCTTTTAATAAACCCTTGGCTTCTGAGAGAGCCTAAGACAAACTTTTAATTCACATGCTAGAATATGAATCTGATCCTTGCAAACGGTAATCAGGAATCATTTGTAGACAATGTTGCAACAGTGCACTCCCCTTATAACGAACACAGTTATAACAAAGTAATAATTCAGGTCCCCAAATTGTCACCTATATAGCTTTATATACTTTACTGTTCGGCCATACTGAAATTTCAATATAACAAAAGAAATCTGGTGGTCATAAGGAGTTTCTTATAATGGGAGTGCACTGTATCTGTATCTAGCTTGACTGTAGTTCATGTTTTAGAGTACAGTTCCACCTCGATTATCCGGCCACGTCGGGACCGGCGCTCATCCGGATAAGTGAATTGGCCGGATATGAGAGACACAATGTTAATGTATATAGCCACCGTCCAAGCTGCCGTCCCAGTGCACTGGCAGCTAGGCAGGTAGCGTACCCCGCAACGATGGTGTAATCTATGCTAGCCTACGCAAAATTGTAGTCCCTTCTCCACAAAAATAAAGTATATCTTTATGTGAAAATCGTACATGTTTTATCTCATTAGATATTGAGAAACCTATCATGCACATCTTATGAAATTAGTGAAATAGATCCATGAAAGTCACTGTTTTTTCTCAATTTTTGGATGAAAAAAAAAAAAGTCCTTCACTGCGTGAACGCGTCCCGATAATAGAGATTTACGGATAAAAGGAGGCCGGATAATCGAGGTTGAACAGTATTAACAAACAAGACATCTCAGATATTAAACTTAACCACTGACCTTAACCAGTTCTTCAAAAAATGAAAAAATATCTGAACCATAAGCATATGACATCCATACAGTGTACTCACTGAATGCTTCTTGACATAGTGTGCAAAAAACATGTCAGGATTTAACATTGACCTTTGACCTCATGACCCACAAAATATGATTTCATGAGACCATCCAAGCACAACCCTCACTCCATTTGGTGACCTTGGGTCACTGTCATGAATTGGTAGCTGCAAGAAGTGAATGCACACAGGCGGACAAGCCAACTTCACCCACGCCAGAATTTGGCAGACACTTAATAATCAAAAGGAAAGAGGTCGTACAAGTTTGCTACATCTAGATCAAGAAGCCACAAACTCTGCAAACAGCAATACTAAAATATGATTTCATGAAAATATAGCATGTGCATACATGCATACAAATACCATACACAAGAAATTCTACAAGGCATCCATCTGAGAAGTAAATACATTGAGGTCTCTATCATGCTCTACAGCTGAAAGAATTCTTCCAATGAATTTTCTGTAATCTTTTTCTGTCATTATCATTCTCTCTTTTTCTTTTATCATGAAAATATTTGGTGAAGGACAATGGCAAGCAAATAAATTATTTCTTCTGTTTTTTGTTTTTTTCTCCAAAGACAAAGAGTATGTACATGCAAGAAGTCCATTTTCCTGAGTCTAGCCCTGTCATAAGTATCCAGCCGCTGCTATTGACTCCGGCTGCCTGTTACCGTTGGACAGGAGTTTCTGGAAATCATCGACAATGCTGATGCTGCTCGATAGTCTATGTAAGGGAACAGATGGAGAAAAAAAAAAAACCAAACACAAAATAATTTTTGTCAAACAACCGAATGAAATTAAACATAAATGCGTGCTTACAGTGCTTAGAGTTGATTGGTGTCTACTCACAATCAACAATTCAGGCAAGAAAAAGTAATAATATTAATATTCATTTTCATACATACATATGTAAGAATACATATTTTCATATACCAGTTTATTCATATCACATGGATATAGTTCCATACAACCATATATACTGTATAAGCTGTTATTTTCGCAAGGGTTGAATTTTCACAAATGTTGTGAATCACTGGTGGACCACAAATTTACAACATGCGAAAATGTCGGCTTGTGCTAATAGTGCCCTTAGAATAGCCTGGGTGTCAATTTGTGAAAATAACATCTCGCGAAAATGTTTGTGGCCTGCTCATTTGCAAAAATAACAGCTTATAAAGTAAGTGGCAAAAGAATACAAAATAATCTTACAATCATACAACAAATTATTTCTTCTTTCTTTTATCATCATAACTGAAACACTTGGCCTTGCTCCCATAAGACTCTATAAGAAAGAGAACTCATGTCAATTGTGGGTCTGAGCGAGATAGCATTTGCCTCTCCCCATCAACAACACTCACTTGCCGAATCCATTGAAAAGGGCCACAATCTCTCCTCTGTTGAGCGTCAACTTGGATGGCCCAGTGCCCCCTTGCTCAGTGAAGAGAATCTTCAGCGCGGTGCCCAGGCCTCGAATCTTTTAAGGGGAAAAAATGACAATTGAGATGGTCACTGTGACAACAAACAAGTAATGCTTGTTACAGAGTTATTACAGACAAATATTGCTTTTACAGACTTATCACAGACAAACAATGCTTGTTACAGAGTTATCACACACATAAGAGTTATTACAGACAAATAACGCTTGTAGGGCAATAATGTAGGGCAATTTGTCAATCAGTTGCAAATAACGCTTGTTACAAAGTTATTACAGACAAATAACGCTTGTTACAGACTTATCATTATTAGACAGAAGAATTATTAGAGACAAATAATGCTTGATACACAGTTATTAGAGACATATTAAGTTCTTACATACAAATAATGCTTGTTACAGAGTTATTACAGACATTTGATCTTCCCTTCATATGCCAGTGTACAGTTGGAAATTTAGCATCTCTCAATTCTCAATTTTCTCCATTCATGACTCAAAAGGAATTAGTCATTGAAGGTGGGGGGGGGGGGAGGTGTGATGAAGGCGGGGAGTGATGTCACGGTTTTGAAAGCAATTAGTGTAAATCGGACAAAGATTGGTAAAGAGTCTAATTTAAAAAATTTGCCCAATCAATTATACTCACATCACACCATCATAGAATCTTAAGATCTATAAGCAGGCAGTAAGAAGAAGAAAGAATAAAAAAGCTGATCTGGAAGCTATTTCCTTTCTTTGCATGAGCTACATATGTGCGTGTATTTGCAGAATAAAGTATGTAACGTACGAGAAAGTGCCACATTTTTGTTTCGATTAAAAAGCATACAAATCCAACCCAAATGGCAACTACACCAACATAAGGTATCAACATGGCCGGCATGCGTGTGTATCACACAGAAACACGGAGAAACTAAGTAAAGCAGTTTGCTCTATCTTCACTTACCTGGAGCTTGCCCCACAGCTTACACTTGTCACATCCGACGCAGTCCATGATTCTTGAGATATTCCTAAAATGGGCGCGGAACTCCTCCTGCGGGAATAAGCAAAGGCCACATAGGCATTCTCGCACAGCATTCATTACGGGGCAACAACACCAACAACTTGCAAAAGAGACTGGAGCAACTGACTGTAGTGTATGATGTCTTCCGCTGCATTCACATTTCACATTTGATCACCATTTTCTGCACACAAGTGTAGTTTATCATTTATATTGAAATGAAGGTCTCTGATCTTGACCTTTGACCTGAAAGACTGACCATTAGCTCTTGCACAAAGGCAGTTTATTTTTTCGAATTCATTTGCATTAATTGGGAGGGGGAGTGTGCATTCTGATCTTGAGGAATTTCACCCTAATTGGACAACACAGATAATATATGACCGTTACAGTCAGGATGTGGGAATTGAGACTGGAATTATCAATGATAAAAACAGCAACTAAATGCATTGATAGAGCACATAATACTCAGTATGCCTGAGGTCCTGGTGGGAGATGCTTGGGGTTTGAGTCATTGATGTTTGAGAACAAGACCACCGGTGGATGTTGGATCTGCCCTACCTTGAGCTGCAGTGCCTGCTGCTGGTCCCCCTGGAACATGGCACTCTCGTTGAAGTGCTCCGGGAAGGCCACGGCGATCTTCAGGATGGTCTTCACTATCCTCTGCACCTCCTGGTCCTCGACCGGCTCACCTGGTTTAAACGACGTCCGAAAAAGATCAGAAATTTGAATTGAATTGAACATTCCGTTGCACTAAGTGTGATGATGACGAAGATGACAATAATGCAGACAATAATGATGATGACAATTATGATGATAACGATGATGATAAACATGGTGAAAATGATGATCGTGATGGTGATGGTGATGGTGATGATGATGATAATAAAGATCGTGGTCATAACGATGATGATGGCTATCAGGCGGAAGCTTGGTAGTCTAGTGGATATGACGCCCGTCTAACAATCAGAAGGCTATGGGTTTGTATCCCACCTGAGTATGTATGCCTATAATCTTTATCATGGCTACTACTCAAACACTGAATATGCTGCGTTTATTTACGTCGATGAAGAGCAATTTGTCAATTAGTTGCAATAAAAACAATGTGCTGCAAGAATCACTGAACTGGGTGATGATGTTGAGCAATAATTAAGATGACAGCAGAATGGGTTTCTCACAAAGTGCATCAAAGCTGATGAATTACCTGTGTAGAAGGTCTCTTCCTGTAGTACTGGGGCAGCCTTAGCAATGGCCCTGAGAACAACCAGGTAAGTGAAGTAGAGATTCTTGAGCCTGATTGGGCCTTCACCATCCGTTGTTTCGGGGTCAAAGCGCTGCTGGAACTCCTCAAGGTTTGGTCCCCACTTCTCTGCACCAAACATTCCCTCTGAAAAAACAAACAAACAAACACAACATATCAAAACAAATATACACAGTAAAACCTGTCTATAGTGGCCACCCACGGGAGACAAAAAAAAGTGGCCGTTGTGAAGAGGAGGCCACTGTAGACAGGGTCATTAACATGGCTTTCTCTAGGGGGAATTATCTTTAGTGGTCGCATACAGCAGGTGGTCACTATAGACACTGAAAATATAGACAGGTTTGACAATATAATGATATAAAATTAAGCACAATCATCATTACCTTGGTGCATTACTTTATTTGTAAGGCAAGATACTACACAGTATTTATTCATACACAGATTAAAAAAAGAAAAGAAGAATGAAGGTATGAAGTATGATTCACGCAGGGAAGCTGTAACTGGAAAAAGGGGCATGGACCTGTGTTGAATCAAAAAGCCAGACGAGTGGAAGCATGGGCTCTCTTCAAACTACTTGAAAGAGTCCTGAGGCAATAAACTATTCAGGTAGTTAAGTGTCAGCACGCCATGTGCACACCACATGTATTTCCCTGGTAAACAGGGGGCTGACTGATGGGGATTATCTGAACATTTCAAGACACACAGAGTTCTGCCTGCTTCCACATCTCCTATGATTGTTTTTACAACATCACCACTAATGTGTCACTGTCTAGCTTACATGTAAACAATCTTCCTACATGCAAATAAATCAAACAGAAAAATACTATCTTTAGACTATACTCTTACAGTATAATAGAAATCAGTCTAAAGATATGGTTCTCATTTAATACAGTATAACTTGATACTGTAAAAGTGGAAATTTTAGCGGTGTTGAAATTTTCCTTATTTCGCACAAACAGAAACTAGCACGAAAATAAAAGCATGCAAATACTTTCGCTTGACATATGTTCCAGTATTTGATGTCCTGATTCCGCGGAATTAAAAACATGCGAAACTCTTCTTACCAAGTGAAGCACGAAAAATTAGTCGAGCGAAAATATCCATTTTTACAGTAAGTCACATCCAACTTAAATGCTAATGATCTTCCTAAATGCCTGTTGGGATTTTAAACTGTCACACAATCTGCAAGGTGCGAAATCAGCACTTGCCCAATTCCTATGACAACACATCATAAACATTCAGTCTAGTGAGAGGAAATTTACTCCCTTTACTTCATGCTTTTGTCTTCAAAATCGAATTAACAGAAGATGGGGGAAAAAATAAAGTGCTTAAATATGGATCAAAGCTCTCTCTCTGTGAAACCCCAGTCTGACAGGAGACAGAGAGAGAGAGAGAGAGAGAGAGAGAGATTCAACATTTTGATAAAATGTGAGCAATTTGACATAATTCTCACCTGAGAGGAGGTACTTGGCACAGAGGTGGATGTTGATGCTGCTGTGGAGTCCAGAGACGAGGCGATAGAAGACCCTCTTCTCCAAACACATATCTATCAGTAGCAAAAGGACACACAAAAAAATCTTCCTTACAACCGGTAAACACAGCATCTGTTCTTTTGCGATAACTGAAACCCCTGGCCCAGTTCTAATATGACCCATCCGTCACAGACCTCTTCCGAACCATGTTTCTTCTAAAGATTCAAGAAAATTCTATTAATGAGTCTGACTTTGTGTTTTAAAAAGGATAAAACAAAACAAAAACAAAACAAAACAAAATGAAACAAAATCTCCATAATTTTGCAAAGAAGAACTTGAACTCATTGGAGATAGTCATAGCAAAAAGTGACAAAATTATAATCATGACTATTAAAACTATATTGGTGAGAAAATACTCAAGTATTCATTTTCTTTTCAGAAGAAGAATTATACCAAACTTTGGCTGGTGTTTCAGTGGAGATTAATCATCAATACCTCTGTTCCATCTTGGCAATGTCTATAATACTTCAAAAGTCAGACAAATCAAGTCCCACCACAAAAGAATGCGAGGCATTCTAACAGTGTATCTTTGCCTATCTGGTTGAAGTAAAATAGCACAAAGACAAATTTTGTGCCAGAGCAAATATTATCAAGTAGGAAAAGGGTTTGCAGAAGATTGCTGCTGAACTGTATGCATCTTATGTATGCATCTGGAGACTTTACATCACAGAAAATCATCACCATCAATATTTCCTCAATGGAACAGCAAAGTCAGCCAGTATATTTCAAACAGAGCACAAAGACCTGACAAGAAGTACCAAAAGGCACACTTTTTCTTCCTGCTATTTGTCCTGATAAACATACACCTGCTAACCAGATGATGCACGTGTCAAAATTGTGTTGAACTACATTTCCAAGGAGAAACAAAACATGAAAGACAGAAACATCTGATCACTGAACAATCCTAGCTCCCATCCCCCTCCCCTAATCCCTTTCTGCTTCCTGCACAAACAACATTCTAGAGGATAACCAGCTTTTGGCATGCATTCACAATTTGAGAATATACTCTTGGATCAGCTACAATGTGAGCACTTTGAAAAGAAAAATTATATACGTTACCAATGCACAATTTGTTCTTCTAATATGAATCAATCTTCCAAATCAATGACTCAAACAAACACAAAGAGAACTGCATGAATAGTATACAAGGGAACTAAAGACTAAACAATTCAATCTCCACTCTAATGCAATACAATATCAAAAATTCAAGCAAACAAACACAATAAACTGGAACTACAGATGTAAGAGTAGAACAAAATGTCTCCATTACCCTCTGGGGTGGAGGAAGACAAATAAAAATGTAACAGGTCACAAAATTCAATTTCTAGATTTTTTTTTTTTTTAGCACACGTAAGAGCAGAGAGAGAAGTTGACTATACAAGCAATAAAGCAAAAACAATCAAGTTGCAACATTAATGACAAATAATCCATTCATGCATAAGGGGCATCTCATATGTTTGCTTACTTGTCATATACATGTATATACATGTACATGTAGGTTCGAATCATTTGCCAGCATGTTTCAGACCCCAAAGTATACAATTCGTATGTGACCCTGTTTCACAAAACCATCAAAAAGTCACTAGACATGGATTTTTAGTTGAAGGGCACATTCTGAAGGAACACACCTTATGTCTTAATATGACATATAACTCCATACAAATGGACTTTAATAACCCATCTCAATAATGGAAAGAAATTACGCCCTCTGGAAAAGTGCTTTCTGAGAAAAGAGACCATGAAGGTATGGCTCTATTCGGTCGTGCTCTATGTAACAAATGGGACACAAAACAATATGAAGGGATTATCAAATCAAGCTGAAATTTTGCAACTTACATAATGCATTTTATTACAATAATAACTAATACCAACTGTCAGTGCAATAGCATAATTCTTTTTTAAACACTTTTAGAGTTGAAAGTCAAGGGTGTGTCAAGGGTCTTTAAGAAATGAAAGGGGATGTCTGAGACAAACCTTATCATACAGACAAAAAAAAATTCTGGAAGATCAGCAAAAGAGACAGTTTTCTATTCTTTTTATGATCACAAATTTTGGAATTATATAGTAGAGAGTCACACTGGTGCAAAATACAGAAGAGTAAAGATTGACTAGGTTGACCAATCTATCTATTGAGTCCTCAAGTAAACTCCTGTCATGTGACTTTTAGTTGGTTTTGAGATGCATGGTCACATATTCACTTTGAAAACCTGCCAATATCTCATCTTTAATTGTTCAACTTGAAAATAGCCTGTACCTCCTAATAAAGACAAAAACAAATTATAACTGTAACATGAACTCAGTTAGTTTATCATCACCAATGTCATGTGAACTGTGCCTTTTAAGACTCGAGTGTGACAAGCACTGTTTGATTATCATTGCATGGTGAACATCGATAAGCTCTCCAATAAGTTACCATGCTTTTAAATACCTTGCATTAGTAAAATATATTATCCTCTACAACTGGCTCTATCATGTATACATCATTTAACTCATTTTAAGGAAACATTAATGCAAGTGAAAAAGCTTCTTTTTTTTCTTTTTTTAATGTGAATAGCGCAGTACAAAATTTATATAAGATAAGAATTGTGAAAGGAATTTGTCAAACAGGAAGTTGCGATCACAGGAGTATCATTTAACCATTTGATATGGCAAATAAAGGACATAGTAAAAACAAAAACAAGCAGGAACAGCCATCTTGGCTAAAAAGACAGCAACATTATTTAAATGGTACTTCGTATTTGCTGTTTTTGTTTTTGTTTATTGTTTTGCAAACCTCTGTTTATAAGGACACAATGTGAGGAAAGACTCATAACCAAGATGTCTGTAGTAAAGTGCAAATATTCAAGTGCTGGATTAGATAAATGACTGGCAATGATATGAAATTGGTTTTGAACCCGTATGACTTCTGTCTAATCTTGCTCCAAAATTTACTCTCTTTCTGCTACATCTTCACATCATTGTTTTATCCCTTTATTATATAACAACCTGCATTCAAAATAGAACTACTCCTGGGGCATATTAACTCTTCAAATCTGGCATGTATTTGCAGCATTTCAAGCGAAATCTTGTATTTAAGACAAATACTCCAGTCTGGAGGATTCAAAAGCATTAAAGGCACACCTCACTGCAGAACTGTTGTAATAATTCTCATCACTGAAGTTGCAAAAATACTTTGCCAAGAAAGCAATGTCCAAGAGTTATTTTTTTCACCTGCTCATTGAGCCAAGCAATAAAATTTGTAATTCAGAGAAACGAAAAAAAAAAAAAGTAGAAAAAGAGGCACAAATATTAAATTGTATGAAAAACATTGTATGCCTTACATGTACAGTGTAAACTTGTTTTATTGGCTGAGCAATCACAGTTACCAAAGTACTCTTGCATACAACAAAAAGATCACTAATCTCTACTTTCTATACACGAAATAAAGTTTTCATCGAACAGCAGCGAACTGCAGTGTAGTGATCTCTAATTAGGAACACAATGCAACCTAATGAGCCTAAATTCCATGTGCTCTGGAGTCTTTAGCACGTGCAAATTACATTCTTTTTAACATGCAATATACACATGACTTCTTACAGATTCTTGGTATATAAAATAATGCAAAGTAAGTGTAACACAGATCAGAAACGTGAAATTCAAAGACTGAAAACAAAGAAGCAGAGTTCAATCGAAATGATAACTGATTTTGAAACAGGAATGTGACATGAACGTTACCTTTCAAGAACCGTGATGCTGAGATGGATTGTTTAACGGAAAATTTAGTCATGGATGTCACGCGGTAAACAGAAACAATGTTAAAAAAAGAAACAAAAATAAAGGAGGTATTACTCATCTTGAAAAATGTACACGTTCGTTGGTGTTTTTTTTTGTGTGTGTGTGAGTGTGTGTATGGCTCTATGCAAGACATCATTCATGCTAAATACTGCATCTATGCAAAACTAAGTCTAGCTTTCATTCTTATCAAAGAGCAAGATGTCAATGATGAATGTTTAAAGATAAGAATGGATGTATTCCTGCATCTACTGCGATGGAAAATTGTACGTTCACAATTTCTCAGCTAATACAAGTTATTAAGACTAGAACTTTATGCTTCAGGACTGCTGCTCGAGCTTCTTCTAGGCTGTCACTGTTGATTTACTGGGCACCATTTCACGAAAGTTGTCAGTTTCTGACAATCACCATGGTAACAGTCTGACACCAGAGCTTCTCAGCCAATCAAAACCAAGGGTTTTACTGAAGTTGTCAGAAACTGACAACTTGTCGGGGCTGACCACTTTCATGAAACGGTGCCCAGGCGTGCAAAGAGTTATTGTGGCCATAGTGTATCAACATTAATAAGAGGGTGAAAACATTTCACTTGCATACATCATACATACAGCATCAATTTCTCTGATCTTGGTTTTAATAGCATATATCTCTCTGTTGGAAATTCTAATTCGGGACCACACCCATATTTCATCTTTAATGTAAAGATACTCAAATGAGGTTTGATCATTCTGAGCAAATGTCGTGCGAGAGTCCAACTAAAATTTTGGAAAGTTTCCCAAATTTCTTAAACCAACCCATGTCCTCTCTCTTAACCTGTTCCGTACTGAATTCTGAAATTCCCATAGACTTAATACACAGGTCACCAGGTTCCCGTATGGAACAGGTTAATTTCAATGATGCCTTAACAAAAAAAAAGAAGGAAAAAATGTCAAAATGGTGAAAGGAGAATTTCTACGAAAAGTCATTTCATGTACAATTTCAGTGAATACAAACTCCACGTAAATTTCCCCCTATTCTCGTCTGCAAACTGAACAGACAGCTGGGTGAAGCAACTAGACTGATCAATGAGTGATTGGCATGGATGCACTTTATAAAAGCCACTTGATGAGTTGGCCAACTCCTACCCCCCCCCCCCCCAAAAAAAAAGCAAGAGAAAAAAAATTGCTGATTTAATGATAACTGAGATCATATCTTCTTAACATTGCTGACATCTCAACATCTCTTGCACTACAGCTGCTGTTTTTTAATCTCCTCTTATTTGATGAGGATCTCTCTTAGTTTGGAGGTCACATCATAGAATCTTTAAAATTAAAATAAAATTACACAAAAAAAGGTAATTTCTGAAGATAGCACAAGAAAAATTGACGAAATTTGATCTCAGTCACATCCAGCGATCACAGCACTCACACAGAGCACACTCTCCAGAAAGATTCATGCTCTTAATAAAGAAAGTGAGGCACATGCATTGCAATGTTATTGGAATTGTAATGGGAATACCCTTGTTATTCTACATGCACAAAATTTTAAAAAGTATGTTTTGTTTGGTTTGCCCTGTAAAATGGTATCTTATTCTGACTGCGAGGACACGAAAATCTAAAAAGATGGTCATGCACTGTGATGTGGTTCTGATGTAATATTTCTGGGGTCTCCATTACCTCTGTCTGTTTTTTTTTTTTTTTATGTGGAGGGAGAGGAGTGAAAAGCAAAATTTTGAACATTAATCCATAATCTCATGATTGCAAATCAGATTTTTTATTCATTTGTGAACTCTGAACGGCCTCCATAGAACTCTTAAGCTCCCCTGTTGCATCTGCAGTACACATAGAGCATCTCTGCTGACTGAAAGTTATTCAAGACGAAACTGTAGAAACTGCAACAAGACACATCACTTGGTAGATGCTTCGGAGATCCTCTTAAATAATTCAAGAATTTAAATGTCATCTATTTGGACTTAGCTGCATGATCAATAACAGTTGCTTAATGGTCCATTTCTCCTGCTTTTGAATCTCGTTAATAAATTTTGTTTATTGATTTTGTTTAAGTATGAAAAATACTACTGCTCCAATCGACTGAAAATCTGAGCTAGGGAGTTAATTAAAAGCCTATAATGTAGTGAATACGAATTTCATCCAATAATGAACAGAGATGCACTGTATGCACCATACATTTAGTGAGTCTCATGTTTCACTAATCACAACTTCCCAGCTATTTTGCGAGCGGTTAAATTCGCAATCATGGAGTACAGTAAGGACTGGAGAAATGTACATGTGCACGTCACATTCATGTTGGGATCTGAGCTGATATTTGCGCATGTTGTTAAATTTGTGAATAGCAGCCAAGTGGTGGACACATTTTCACACATTGGGGTATGTTTTTTTTTGTTTTTCTTTTAACACATTGGGGTATGTTTTTTTTTGTTTTTCTTTTAACAAACACAACATCAGATAGCCTCTGCAAGGAGTCATCACTTTCTGTCATTGGCTCTGACTAGTGCTGAATGTGCACGCCATGCCCTCCACGTCCCCATACCTCAGTCCACTATTGAGGGACTTACCTTTCAGTGTCTTGTTGTTCAGGAACTTGTCGTAGCTGCTTGTGTGGGAGTCTGGAATATCAGGTCTGTGGCATTGGAAAGATGAGAAATGAGATTCAGATCTAATGATATGACTACACTAGTAATAAAAACTAGAACTTCATAGTTTAAAATGTGCTTACACAATGTTACAAGTCTGGTAATACAGAAGCAATCACTATTGAGACACAGTCAGTGCTCTTTTCTATGGGAAGTAATGTATAGGTCTACCATAGATATACATGAATTGCTCAGGTATTGGTACCATTTTATAATCCAAGCCTCACAGCATTCCATTGATGTAATGTTGCAGATAATTAATCATGTTCTCCTCTGCTCTAAGTGACATTCTGCTACACCGAAATGAGAAAAAAATAATGGCCTGAATTCACGAAGGTGGTTCAAATTTAGACCATGGACTAGCTAAAACAAGCGTGAAATAAGCGTAACTTTGACATGCCCGTATCAACACACATTTGTTGCGGGACATCTGTTGGCAAACACAATCTGTCGACTGTATTTACGCAGAAGAAATTGGCATAAACCATGGTTTAAATTTAAACCACCTTCATGAATTCCGGCCTCAGGGTTTCACACACAAGATGTAAAGCCTACATGCATGCACAATTTGGGAGGCTGTTAACAACTGTATCAGTCATGATACACTTGTGGAGGTCCAAGAACTCACTTGAAGCAGTTTTCGTTGTAGATGCTGCTCCATATCCGATGTGGGGAGCTCCCCTTGTAGCCTGTGTATCTTTCCGGGTTCAGCAAAAGGTCAACGTACTCCATGTCACCAGAGTGCTCGTCTGCAGATGGTAGAGTGGTATGATTAACTCTCATACAAAAGAGGCACATTTGTTTTCAAAAGCTGCTGACATCAGCAATGCAGTCCTTTCCTCATCCAGATATTGAGAAGATTTCGAAACAGCTCTGTAAAGGTTTTCACAGGATGCTTGCTCAAGTATTACACTATTACACACATAGTATTTGTGTATGGATAATGAATCCCCGTAAAACTATAACCCAATCCTTGCATATTTTACAGGGAACAGGTATCTATACAGAATTTTGAGAGTGATGACTTCTACTTAGAATGTATTTTCTAGGAAGGAACAGAAATGTAGATGTGTACTTTGTAACTGAGAGTAACAGTCAACATGGCATCACCATGCAACAATATGTGTCATATCACATGAACCCAAATTCACTATGCTGTAAATATCCATATTTTCACGGGATTAATTTTTCGCGCTGAGCGGCTCAAAAACATATTCACAGGTTCTTGAATTCACACTGCACGATTGTCAACCCATTTTAAATAGGCAGAGAAATTGTGCAGATATTTTTGTGAGTTTTGGAATTCATGCCAGCCAAAAGTAGAGCAATATGAATAAAAATTAATGCACTGCGAAAACTTGTGCGTCTACAGTGGTCTAAATTCAAGTTGGATTCATAATAGGCCCTAACATGTCAGTGTCATTCATTACAGGATATCTGGGGGGCATTTCATGAAGCATTTTGTCCGACAAAGTTGTCAAACGAATTTGCTCTTAGCCAATCAGATGCAAGGATTTCAGTAGCTTGTAACAGTTTGTCAGAAAAATATCCGACCAAAATGCTTCATGAAATGCCCCCCAGATGGCCTTCGTGATATGTCATGCGTATTTATGCAGTCAAACCTTGCATAATCCATGAACTGAACTGAAACTACCTTCACAAATTCTGGCACAGTGAAAACTGTTGGAGGTCATATCACATCTTCTCACCTCATCTCCCAATCATGAGTCAATATCATGACCCGAATATTTTCTTCTTTCTAAGAGTGTGGGTAGCTACTGTACCAACCTTCTTGTTCGCAAAACTGGAGTTGGGCGTCGTCGTGCTCCCTCCAGGTCTCAAAGGCCATCAGGTTCTCTCGGCTGATGGTGGTATCCAGGGCGCCCAACCTGTCCTCCTCCTCCTTCTCGTCATCACAAGTCTCCTCCCCATCTTGCTGCTCGGTGCTGTCTGGAGTTTTGTTGCCGGCCCTGCTGGCGTCTTTTCCATACTGCAAATGTGACAGAGACCGTGGTACTGACAAAATGTATGAACTTCACCACCCTCACGAGGATTTGGATCTTTCAAACGTGGCATAACACGTTTGTTAAGACAATATGTCCAGTGCCACAATCTTTTTGAAGTAAGGAGGATGTGGGCTCTTTTTTTTTTCTTTCTGTTTTTTTTTTTTTTTTTTTGCCTTTCCATGATACAGTCAATCTGATGGATATAAAAATGGATCTTGCACAATGCTGTTTTGGTAGCCTAATTTCCAGTCTTTTTGAAGTATGGTTACAATGGTACCATATGTAGGTTGTGCATGTGCGAACTTTTGTCTTCTTATTACTTTAAAAAAAAAATGTGTTGATGTGGCAGCAAAAAAAAAAAAAAGGGCAAGGATGAGGAACGGATGTTTCACTTTGCCTGAAATATTTTAGCTCTCTTTGTTGGAAAATCAAAATTCAAAAATAATCACACAATGTGCTGGTAAGTACCTTGATAAGTAGGCCTACAATGTGTTGACATATAACAGTAGCTTGTAGAAATGTCTAATCTAAAATGCCTTTATACAGTCTTTTCCACACAATATAAATACTATCAAATAATTAAAGAAGGAAGAAAAATAGAAAAAGTTGTTTTCTCCATAAACAACATGCACAGAATGAATCAAACAATCGCAATTTACTTTATTTTCTGTACTTTCATCTTTCAGGCCGCATGGCAGATCGTCCTGAGGGTGAGAAGAGCGAAAATCAAATCAAAATGTTAACAATTCTTCGCACAGATGTGATATGTTAAATGATAACATCTAAAATGCATTTTTACAAGACACCATCTACACTACTGCATACACATGAAGCTTCTTTTGAGAATATCAGCTCCCATTACTAAGTACAAGGTATCTGATTCACAAAGCAGCAAAAGAAATCCAAACAAAAAAGTCCCACATTATAAAGTTGCTGGTTCTATCTGACTTGACTCCTGACAGAATACCAGGTAATGAAAGAAAATTAGATAGCAGCAAAATTATTATTTCAAAGCTATGCTGCGCATAATCATGTAACATCTTTTTATCATGTAAATATTAAGAAAATTCTTCACAGACTGTCCTGATGCTAGACATACATGTATCCAATGATTGTCATTGTTGTTGTTGTTGTTTTTTTTTTTTCTTTTGGGGGGGGGGGTTCTTTTAATGGGTTGTCAGCTAAATGTAGAATGTACAAAAACATAGAATCATGTACATAGAGCTTTTTTATACATACAGTGAATAATTGAATGTGATTGTCAATTTCCTAGGACCTGCATTCAGACGTCCCTATTTATAAACCAGCATGTTTTCCCCATGAACTCTGAGGTATGGATAGGTTACACTTGACAGGACAATTAGGGTATTTGATTTCTGCAGTAAGGATGGATTATTGGTCTAGAAAATTTCTGGCACTAGTGGCAATTTGACTTTAGATTACCCATACCTGTTATAAACTGGGGAGCTTTACAGCATTTAATGACTCAGTATGCACTATACTTTACTTTTGATGCATGAAACTACATTGTAATTTCGGACATTTTAGTCACATTTCTCAGTGACGCACGATAAACAAAATGAAAAATCAATACTTGAATGCCACTCCATTACTTGCACTACTTCTTCCTCATCTTCCTCTTCTTTGTGATTCTATTTCTTTCTTCTTAATCAGGTACCGGTATCAAAATCAGGATACAGCCTATATACAGGTGGCGCCTTTATGCCAATTGAATCTGAATGGTAAGTGGCATACTGCGCAGTCAACATCTTCCCAACATTTCATATTTCACTTAATCAAAGTTGTATATTTATCATCATCTTCAAGTTGATGAATAACTAAATCAAGTGCCAGAGATGACTAGAGGATACCACTTTGATAAGCTCTGCTGGTCAGAGAGACACAGTCACTGAGATCACGCATGCATCACTCACCGGTGAGCAGGGACACACATGGCAGCCTTTGAGAGCGCACCGACTGTCGTCCGCCCAGAACGGACAGGGCCGCTTGAGATTCACCTATAATGTGTGTACGTGAGCATTGTGCAAAGGTTAAATTGGAAGCACAGACCATATGCTTACAGAGCACTTAAAACACGCGGCAGGCACAGTATTGCCACTTGTCCATCGAACACGACTTGCATCAAAGAGCTTTCAATGATATCTGATTGCATGTCACGAGAAGGAAGAACAGACCTCATGCTTCTTTCAAATTATACAGTAAGCTCTTGGCAGAAAATCAGCTTCTGGACTATTAAAGATGAAGCACTGTAAGGGTACCCTATTCTGAATCAAATGAATTGTCTTTTACTCCTACGTTAACTCAGGGTTATTGACATATTATCTATTCAATACATGAATTTCAAATGTGATATCATATATATTTGTTTCTCATAATTTCACTTTTCTTAAAATACTTATTGTAAAACCAGAAATTTTCGCATGCATTCTAATTTTGTGAATTTCAAGCAATGAATGCCAGTGAAAATTTCATGCCGCGAAAAAGGCTGTTGGCTCTAATTTGCAAAAATTTCATGCTGCACAAAATATCTTGCTTTACAGCGACAATGATAATGTGCATCAAGATTATCAAATGGATACAACTATTTTGCAGCACTGAAGCCGTCTGTTGAAACAATGCAGATGTTGAAAATTGCCTTAAAAAACAGTATCCACAGGATACTGTTTAAGGCAATTTTAAATTACTTTACATAATTCATAGTGTGAAATGGTCTTAAATCCATTTTTTCTCTCTGATTCTGTTTGCTCTTTACTGATCTTTGGACCTCATTTCAATATGCAAGTATGTTTTGAATAAATAAGATGGCATAAAGCCACAGAGCTTGTGATGGAAGATCATAACATTTGGTCTCGCTTCGAGATCTTGCACCTGTGCTTGTTTTGGCACACGAGTGCAGCCGACTCAATTACCAAGACTCCCAACTGTGCACACTTGATTACCCTTGCTTGCCAATATTGCTTCATCATGCTCTTATTAAAGATACAACAGGGTCTCTCGAAGCTGTCTTCCTCAATACACAAACAAAAAGGCAAACAAAACAAAAGTGACTTTTCTTTCACTTTTTTCACTTTGCAATGATGTTACAATTTACATAACTGCCATTCTTTTTATTAAAAGGCTTAGGTGTAACAATGTGAACAAAACACTACACGATATGAATTGCATATCATCCAATGTGGCCTTTTCTTTCGCTGTAGTTTGATTCAATTGCAGCCGATCCACTATCAAACTTCAACAAAAATTATTTTACAGCCCCTTGGGGGGGGGGGGGGGGAATCAACCGGCAACTCCCCTCTGCCCCACCCACACACACTACTTATTATCAATATGGTGCACAGATGCTATGCACAACACAGCTTACCTTGAAGAATTTGAAATAATTCCTAGTTAGCAGACTGTTGAGGGGAGGATACAACCTCAAGTTGTTGAATTCACTGACAGACTCTACTTTACAGCTGCAATCGTCCACAAGTCCATTCAGCTGTGGAAGAGAGAACAAAATTTCATGATTTGCTCTGCAGTTACACCAGGGCTATGAATTCAACTCTAGTACAGACTTGCCCAATGAACTGGGGCAAATACAACTGCATGATTTACTTCAAGAAAATAACCTGACGACAGAAAGGAATATAATGGTATGCCTCCCGCTATATCACATTATAGGTCTAGAGTAGGTACGGTACCACACATCTGGATAATGTGTGACAACAGATCTACATGATCGGACAGACCTTTGACTCTGGACTTTTGACCCTTGGACTACATTCTTCCCTAAGAATCATTGTAGGGTAATGCATAGTATATACACACCAAGCCCAATCAAATATAAAGTGAGTCATTTCTGATGTATGGAGAAAATAATGAAATTTCAGCAGTGCATTTTTAATCGTGAATGTACTTTTAGCATTTCAACCTGACCTTTGACCCAATGACCCATAACTTCCCTAGAAAATCATTGTCGGGCAATACATGCATATGATGACATCAATGGTATCCCGGGGTACCAAACAAAAATCAGCCATTCTGTTGAATTATTTATTTTTTTAAAAAGGTTGTACCCTGGGTGCCAAAAAGAGGAAATTATTTTGGTGCTGGAGCTAGCGCGCGCTAGCCACTGCACTGCACAGCACTAAAGCACACGCTAGTGGTATCGCAGCTTCCATGCACGCATAGTATAACATGTAGTGGCATGGGAATGACTACAAATGTACAAGCACACACAGTGCATGCATTTTTCTCTGGCTGTCCTCGAGTAGACGTGAGGTGGCGCTACACAACGTGGTTACCCGGGGGCAATATTTTTTTTCCCAGGATGGGAAAGTCACTAGTGTGTATAAAGTCTACGGCAGTCTACTGACAAAAAAGGTCTGAAACCTAAGACTATAGGGAGACAAATTGTGTTCGCATACTTCACAATCCCAATGACCACCACTCTCGGCAGCTCATCGCTGTGGCACGATGTGTTAGTGCTCTGATCAAGGAGCTACCAGTGTTTAAAAGATGGACGGTAGTTCGAACCCACGCTGGGTTTTGCTCAACATCTTGTCTTCATTTTTGCTCTTAATTTCTAAAGTATATTAAGTTTGTAACGGTTTATTCCGTCAGGCTTAGAGAGAGTAATAAAGTCAAAGACTTGATAGTTATTCTCTATTCAAGTCACCAAGACAAATAAATGCCTTTCCCATCCTGGGAAAAAAAAATATCGCTACCCGGGGTACTACGGTACCCCGGGGTAATGAGTGATGCATCATATGTCCTTATGCCTTCATGAAGATACCTTGAGCCATTCCTCCTAAGACTTGTAAATAAAAAAAAAAAAGTGCAATTTCAGCATTTTCACTTGACCTTTGACCCCATGAACCAAAACTGCCCTAGAGAATCTTTATCTGGTAATTCATGCATACATTGTACTCTGTAAGAACAAAAATTAGAATAGGGAAAAAACCCTAACCTCCAGCAAGTGACACAATTTCCTTCAAAATTATCATTAGGGTGCAATACATGAGCAAATTTTTGTTTTCTTATAACTAGGTATATAGATGATATAAAAGAAATGGAATTTCATATAGTGAAACTACTTAACTCAGTTTTCAGAGATACTTCAAAACAGTTATTGGTGATGATGTGTGTGCCAATTACACTACAGCAGTCCCACTATCTCTGTACTAAGCTACATGTAAAAACTTACAGAGATCTAGCTTAATACTCTGCACTATCACGCAGGGAGTGGCAAGGCAACTTGCATTCTGGCACAAGATTACAGTTGGGCAAGAAAAATTTACAATTTATATCTTTTCACGCATGTTCAGAACTATATAACATTTGCAGAAATTAATACCCCACCCTTTCTTTGATGATCTACCTTGTTGGATTTTGCCGTCTTCCTTTGTTTTCTAAATTTACAAGCTCAATTTTCCATGAAGATAATTATTTCCACATCCCAAATTCCTGGGCCTGTTACAAAAGTACCATTTTCAGTTTTAAACCTTCCCATCATGATACTGATTTTTCAAGGTTAAAATACAAATACTTAATGGTACATTTAATGAAGATACTAATGTTCATACACATTGTACATGTCAAGACAGTACTTGTATCAGTATGATATAATGCAAATATGGGAAGCGTTTGTTGACTTCTTGATGTATTGTAATGCATCACCAGTGATTTGAGTAAGATGAAATGTTTTGGAGGAAATAAAATGAAACAAACAACCACCCTAGATGGTCAAATATCACTGAGGGTGAGACAGGGTGTCATACGACTCATACCTGATATCCTACCATGATGGATGCCTGAACATGACACCACTTGAGCAATGCAAACTGTCTGGTGGGGGGTGGGGGGATGGTAGTTGGGTGATTATGGTCCACACCTTCAAACAACACTGCTGCTTCTCTGGAGTTATTTTACGTTTTCATTTTATAAAGAGACAGTTTAAAGGGATGGTACAGTTTCGGTTGATATGAGGCTTCAGGTTTTCAACGCTTTTTTTTTTTAATGATATTTTTTGAAAGTAATGAGAAACCTATTATGAAATATAAAATAGCATAATTATAATTCTTTGAGGAATTAGTTTATTTGATAAAAACTGGTTTTGAACTAGCTGAGATGTCCAACACAAAGCTACAATGTATCCTAATAAAAAGGTGGGACCCACCTTTTATTAGTATCGCTCTATTCTTTGTTTTTGGATATCTCAGCCATTTCAAAACTGATTTTCATCAAATATGTGTAATCTTTGAATTCCTCTTAGAATTGTATGCTCCACATTTCAGAAAGTGGTTTCTACGTATTTTATCTCGCAAAAAGTGAAAAGCCGAATCCTCACCTCAACCAATATTATACCATCCCTTTAAGCTCGCTCTAAAAGGGGGTGACTAACCCCTTTAATACAGAGTGCAGAATGTCATCATTCACTGGGCATCAAACAGATTTCAATTTTTGTGACTTACCATAATTGAACTTTTACAGGATTATGATATCCATAGCCAAAATCCATTGCCAAACTCTGTTCCTGATCCCCTACTTGGCCCATCTGTACAGTCTATTCATGTATATTACACTTAAGTTTGCACATAAAGATTTCTACGAATAATAATTTTTCTTTCATAAAAGTTGAATATATACTATGTATGTTCAATCAATGAATGTGTCAAAGTTTGCCACATATTGAAAATATCATGTTGGACATACAAGTGTGGGACCTTGCATACCTGTACACTTGTTAGAAACATTACAGGTACAAAATTGTGGTCCCTACAGCTATCTTTTAAATCATCTGTTTATGATAGCAATATACACTGTATGTTATCCCTATCTTACGATGCTTACAGCATATGTGATTGTTGCACATGGTTTTATCTGAATCTTGATAACAGTGCATGCTGCATGGGATATTCACACGGTATTTGCTAAAGGATTAATTAAAGTGATATCCAACCCATAACTGATAATGACAGCATTCACATGATGTTCTACACATGTATCTTCCATTTCTCCATATTGGGGCAGAACCATCAAGTGGAATAAACAGCGCTCACATTCATACAATTATAGAAGCAGCGTCAGATGGCAGAACAGCAATCGGGTTCTCCAGTAACACCGACAGTTTCCTTAGAACTTCATGTCCTTGCTCACACTAGAATGTGTCATGAATGCAAGGCTGCCAGCTGTGCACAGGAAAATTTCTGTTTGGAGCAGAGGAACTCCCCATGCCCCATACAGTGTCCATAATTTTTGCAAGAAGTGAGAGATAGATTTCTAATTGCTTCTGGCTTGTTCTCCATTTAGAGTGACAAAACAGACATGTTCCAGAGAGATCATTTTTTTAAGGGTGTGTTTATGCTCAATTTGCGAAGGCAGAATCAGCGTTTTGAAATGCTGATTCAAAACGCTGATTCAAAACGCCATTCACAGGAGCAATGTTTATGCTCACTTTCTTCGAGCCTTGGAAAGAGCGTTCGCAATTGCTTCGCTGACCTCAGCAGAGGCAGGTCAATTGGGGCGTGCGCTTTTTTTGGAAGTTCTGGCCCGAGTGTGTGCATTGTTCATGTTCCGTAGCATGTCTAATATAATTTTGATTGCGTTGCTAATACACACATACATGAACTGTAGACAATGATGGAAAATATGAGTATTTATTTCATCGACAGATTGTTGACAAAATCGGAATGTGTAGTTAACAGTCTCGCGTATTAACTATCATTAATTTCATTTATCTCCTACGTTTTAATATTGCGGTAAAAATATATTTTCTATAATAAAACTCACACACAACGGACCTTAATTCTGTTGATTTTATCTTGGCAGGCTTGTCCGGTCCTCCGTACAAAGACATGCGTATGCACAGTACATGGGAAAATTACACAGGCCAGGGTAGCTGGCTGGCCGGGCGCGCGCTTTTTCACGTGAACCGGAAAGGCGTTTAGATGACGTCACTCTAAACGCATATAGAAACGCTGTTGCGTTCATGCTTCCCCGTCAAACATGATTAGTCAGAAACGCCGATTGTAAACGCACCTTTTTGTGCGATTTGGATCGGCATTTTGAATCAGCGTTTCTATCGAATTGAGCATGAACGCAACAGCGTTTTGCACTAATCACGTTTCAAAAGCCTGATTTTGGCCCCCAAAATGGAAGCATAAACGCACCCTAAAAGGGAAACTCCTGCAGTCATTCATTGCTCAAACGTGTTAAAGGCCACCATACCCTTGTAATGACAATCACGACACTGGCTAATTTCAGTCAGACGTGCTCCTACTAGCTAACTATACACAGCCCAGTTGCTGTATAAATAGCTTCGCACGGCGTCTGGTCAGGCTACGCATGTACCTTCGTAGCCTACTAGCATGTCTGGAGGCAATCTAGTGCATTGCCGTGTGCAATTTCTGTCATGAATGCTAACCCCGGCGCAGGGCGCTGTTAACCACTCGGTACGTGTTGGGGTCGCTGGTGCGGTATACTGTTATGCAAGCAATGCTAAAAGTAATACTGCAATTACACCATGAAGAATTCAACACTTTGTTACTCATGACATCATTCTATTTGGATATAAAGTAAAATTACACAATCAATGAGAATCATTTTTCAAGTGAGGTCCATGCATGGCTAACCCCGGAGCACTCCTTGTACACAGTAATACTGTGGGAGCACCCCGAGTCAAAAGAGTGCTGCATCGGTAAGCTTAAAAAAGAAACACAGTCTGTCACAGATCTTCGCGGCTCTGTAAGTTACGAATATCAACAGAAAAAAGCTTACTTTTATAGTACCGTATACATATGTTTCTTATCTATAAATTCCTACCGGGTGTTCACTTGTTCTTGTTCACACTGGTCCCATGATCTTGAAAACTAATCGTTTTTTTACAGGTCCATCTCTATTCTCCCCGTCCCATCCGCCATTTTCGAAACAACCTACATGTATATATGCGGCACACTGCGCATCATGTCTCTCAAAATTGAGACGCTCCTCCTCTAAGGACCAACTCGTGAATATTCATGAGCTGGCGGAGTCGCAATGCTTTTAGCCTTTTGACAAGGCCCGCTCGGCTGGGATCGCTTCTTCTTTCAATACTCACCCAGAAGGCAATGCGATACAGCGAGAGGGTTTTGCCAACAGGAAGAAGGCCTTGCCCTAACTATACACAGCCCAGTCGCTGTACATGGTACGTCGCGACAGGGCTGTACAAGCGCGACCACCAACCACTAGGAGAGCGACGTAATCGTATCACGATAGCTTTGAATTTTGATACTTAACATCATTTTTGTCACCTCAAACTCATCGAGTATACTCTTCAATATTTACTCTACATCTGATGCTATCAGTATTCAAATGTACGCAATGAAACTTACCGAAATTGATCATCATATCCAGCATGTCCACACGGTACACAATCTTTCACGCCAGTCGCTGTACATGGTATACTATACACCAATCGCTGTACATGGTACGTCGCGACGTACCATGTACAGCGACTGGGCTGTGTATAGTTAGGCCTGGCGTGAAAGATTGTGTACCGTGTGGACATGCTGGATATGATGATCAATTTCGGTAAGTTTCATTGCGTACATTTGAATACTGATTCATCAGATGTAGAGTAAATATTGAAGAGTATACTCGATGAGTTTGAGGTGACAAAAATGATGTTAAGTATCAAAATTCAAAGCTATCGTGATACGATTACGTCGCTCTCCTAGTGGTTGGTGGTCGCGCTCGTACAGCCCTGTCGCGACGTACCATGTACAGCGACTGGGCTGTGTATAGTTAGCCTTGCCCAAAAGCTACTGTACACTGCATTGACGGCCAGTGCATGAGCACAAATTTCAAATCCATTCACTGGATAAGGGGGGCATTTCATGAAGCATTTTGTCCGACAAAGTTGTTCGACAAATTTGCTCTCAGCCAATCAGATGCAAGGATTTCAGTTGACCGAAAGATCGGTCTGTATTTGTCCGTCGGAGAATGTTCCGCGGAGACTGCGTCTGGCTTCACGGATCCCCTCCGTATATACGGAGGACAGCGTTAATGGCAAAATATAAAAGAGTCCTCCGGACAGACGGATCTTTCTGTCTAGGATTTCAGTAGCTTGTAATAGTTTGTCAGAAAAATATCCGACCAAAATGCTTCATAAAATGCCACCCAGATGTCATTCTCCCAGGTTCCTAACGACCGAGTCACTTTAAGTCATCGATTCGAACAGAAAGGGACTATTGGCAGAACCAAACGTTGCACGTTACCTGTTGTCAACACTTCCAACTTCACCTGTTCAGTGCAAATACACCGGTATTCAAATTTAAGAAGTTTTTCGAATTTAAGTTGATGTTTATCCGAGATACTACCCGTCATGTGTCATGATCCTGAATCCTACAATGCGCAGCCCGAACACTTCGCTTTCGGGCTGGTCACAGTTAATGCATGGCCTACTTCGCATGGCATCTGGTCGAGCTACGTTAGACAAACCGTTTGTCCGGAGGCAAGTTTTTTGTTTTTTGTTTTGTTTTTGTTTTTTTACGTTTAATAATTATCGCTCTCCTCCATAGGGGATCCGTGAAGCCAGACACAGTCTCCGCAGAACATATCCCCGACGACCAGCAGACCGATCTTTCGGTCAAGGCTACATGGACTGCCAGAATTCAAAATGTAGCAATCCGGCAGGGGTTTACTTTAAAGGTCACACACAATTGAATTAAATCTATCCTACAATGACATTTATTGATAATTTTGGTTAGGTCTACACTGCTTCTAAACGATGCCAGTGGCAGTGCCAACCAACTTCGCACATCCACATTCACAATGGCAAAATCATATTTTGTAATCTCCGCTGCAGCTCCGGTCACTTTACACGTTCAGTTCAAGGGGTAAATTAGATCATCACCGATCAACTGTAACGTTTGTCGTTAGAAAAGTAAGTTCGACCTAGCCACTAGGTGCCTACTGTGCTGTGCATACGTACTCTAACTTAAACCTCTAGCTCTAGTCTACTCACCTCACAAAAACATGGATGGACATCGCCATTTTTAGGAGTTGACTGTGTAGAACATGAAATGTGGCACAGGCACAGAATAAAGCAGAGAACCTCTAGTATGTTCCACATTCTGAGCTTTCTTACACATGAAACATACGGGGACATATCTGGTGGCAAATATTAGACGTGGTACGTTTAACACTCCCGAACGAAGAATGGATGTACGGGTCGCGTCGTTGCATTAGCGGCTCACTTGATCACGCTCGCTCGGCGGGTCGCGGGCACAGCTGGCTGGCTTGGCTCGATCACTGCCCTCTGCCACGATTATTGGGTATGCGCTGCCTTCCTCGTAAGCGTATGTGGAAATGAGCACGGACGCGATGTTTACAAGCACAAGTTAGGGCTCAATTAGGCTTGTTACCCACCTCTTAAGGCGTTAAATGAACATTGGTTAATGAATTTTCATCAATCTTACACCTTTTTGTGCAAGTCAAAGCCCTGTTCAAATGCCAACGCATAGTAGGAAAATATTAAGCAGCATTATTTTGGTGGAATTATGATTTTCCTCTTTCTGAAGAATGTGTTTGAGAGGAGTATAAAATGGTCTCGGCTTGAAGGGAGAATAATTTCGTAAAGATACGTGTCGATTTGCAGGTCCGCCTCAGTTACTCATGCCTGCTTTTCGAGGGAACATGATGACAGGCTGATTTCGTGCGGTTCGTGTCAATACAAAATGATGAATATCTGACATAATAATCACTCAAACATATTTATTAAGGGAAGCTGATATCAACAACCACAATTGTCGATTATTTAATTGCGGTTTGGCTTAAAGAGACAAGTCGACCTTTTCTTCCCCAAAGCTGAATGATTTTAATGAGCAAAGAAAATTATCATCACAACGTCTTCTTTTCTTCACAGAATCTTCACAAAAATATCATGCTGAAATCCATGTGTGGTATTTTGGTTAAAACAAAATAGATATTTAATGATTTCTGCGTAGTTTTCAATCATTAATCTTACATCTCTTTCTATTTGAAATTAAGTTTTAATTGAATAGCTGTCATCTCAGTTTCTGGGAGCTCAGTTTCAAGTGATTTTCCTGTGAATTTTACATCAAATTACATCACTTCAGTGGTTTAATGTTTTCAGTTTTCATACAGTTTTGGGGTCACTGGTAGTGGAAAATGGACCTCCCAACCTAGAACACCTTATTGGGATGACACATTCCTAATAGCATTGTATCAACATATGAGATTACAATAGGCCTACATGCATGTGAAAATGTTTGCCTGGGCACTTAAATGGGGGGATTGAAGAGTTGGAATTGAGCATGAATTGAGCAACTGGGGAGTGACATTTGGTTTGAAGATGTCAAATGTTGCAGATTCAGCACTATGACTGCAGATGGATTCCTACTGGTAGCATATACACTACTGTTTTTTGTTTTGTTTTATCTTGCTGCAGCGGTTGTTGTTATTGTTGTTGTCTCACTTCTTCATTCAAAGTGCAGGCAAAGTTCGTGCTTGAAGATATACGCACTGTTTTTGTGTGGCTTGCTGCCACTTTGCATCATTTTACTGCTTGCTGTGTCAGTGAAGCATCATTCATTGCACAGTCATTCAAAATTAATACATGTATTTGCCATCTGTGTCTCTGTCATCCCACACACATTATATATATATATACACACACCGACGCACACACACACACACACACGCTGATTTGTGTGAATGTTCTATTTCCTCCTATTCATTGCATACCCTGAAAGTGATTTTTCCTACCTCACACGCATGATAGACGGAATAGAGGAAATCATTGTACTTCCAGTTTAACTGTTCTTTGTACCCACAAATTAATCTATCTATATACATGCACACACACACACCTCCTCTCCCACACACAAACACATTACCTCTCTTGATATGTCAATGAGCAGACATCTGACACAGTATCTAAACAAATTATCACACTGATTGATTACCCGTAAGCATAACTGCACTTTCCCTTGAGAGGACAATATCCTTCTGTCCTGTGTCAAAAGATGCTTCAGATGGAAAGATGTAATGTCCCCAAAACACAAAAATACACATCCACAAACATATAAACACACACACACATCATAATTATGCACTCAAGATCTCTACCTCTCATTTCCCTTCTTTATCCAGTGAAGCTTGGTTGCACAGGACAGTGCTCCTGCCTTTAATAGCATCTACAGCACAATTTCAATTCTTGTTTTCCTGTATGCTAGCTAACCAACACGGATAGACTCTCATTTTGTGGCATTTATGTGACTTTATTCCATATATTCTGATAATTTCTATGGATATATCATATATCTATCACCTTGTCATTTTGGCATGAGAAAAAGATGCACATAACAATCATCATTACCATAGTATCTTCATATAAATGTCACGTAACACTATAAAGATACCTATTCTTGCAGCAGAAAACTTTTTTTGTCTGCTGGTTAAGATTTCTTCATAAGTGTTCTTGTTTTCATAGTACGGTATATTGGATATTAACTAGCAATATGTTTCAAACTTTTTTTTTTCTAAATATTAATATGACAAGTGAGTCACTTTATATGGTAGTTAGTCGCTGCAGCTGAGAAAGTGTGACCTTGGTTGAGCCTAGTTTGGAAGACTATTTGCAGTCAACCGGCAGGCCTCCGAAAAGACGCTTATTTTATTTTCAGCGCGGTCGCGGTGACCTTCGCATGACGTCTCGAACCGAAGAAAACATCCCCTTTTCAAACTGCGATATCTCCATGACTAATCAATGCTTTTCAACGATTTCTTTTGCATCTTTATGTTTAAGGACAAAATGTACTAGACATGTAAAAATAAAAATTTTCCTCACTCAGAAAAATATAGTAAATGGAGGATAAAAGTGAGATCAAAATCACAAGATCAAAAATTGAGAAAGGACTGTATATTTCAATATCATTTGCTTCTGAGCCCACTAAAATTATACATCATTCGAAGCGAAATTTATCTAGGTTTTCAGAAATACCACTATTTTTTAACCATTGCTTGTAGAAGGGTCAGGATCCAGCAAAATAGCATCCATGTACACATCCAAAAATGCTCAAAACTTGGCGAAGTCGCAGACGACCTTAGTTAGCCAATCACAACCCCGCGCTGTGACATCATTGGCATGGCGATTCTGCTGAATGAACGAGGGCAACTCGAAGCACTCCAAAAACGCTAGAATCGCTTCAAATTCTGTTCATTGTTGCTTTTTTGTGTAACAATTATCAGAATGATATTTTCTGTCTTTTCTTTTCTTATATCACTGTCGTAAATGAGAGAAAATGACTCACGTCCACAAAAACTTACATCAGTCCCACATATTAAAAATTGTGCTGTTCAGTTGCACTACCAGGGGGCCATACCTACTGTATAGCTCGGCCTTGGTCGTGTGATCGTGTACATCACGACTTGTTGACAAGATACAAGTGTTGCCATGTAATTGTTGTTTTGATATATCTAGTTAAAATGGGTATCTGATTCTACACAAAAATTAACAGTGGCCAAGATAAAACTTACAGGTTATAAACCCTGTCAGACTTTTATACTTTTTGTGAATGAATCGTTTGTTATGAGTTATATGGTACCGGTATGTAGAGTCGGTGGGGGAATGGTTAGCATCTTCAGGGAATTTACCGACACATCTGCACAAGAAACATACAACATATCAAATTCGGTAGAAGCATGCATATCACACACACACACACACACACACACACACACAAGGGTAACTAATTGTCCTGTAATCGAGTTAATGACGACTACAGTAGTTGAGAAAATACTGAACAAGCATAGCTGTGCTATTCAATGTGTTGATTAAACAAGTTTTCTTCAAATTACACATGTATATAGGAACTGTATTCTGGTTATAATTATTTGTTTGTCTTGAATTTTGACAAGCTTCTTTTTTTTTGATAGTTGTGATTCTTTGTTATATTGCGTGTTGAATTGTTGTTATTTATTAATAGGCTTCTAAATTTCAACCGCTGATTAGAAAAAAAAAAAATCTATGTAGATCATTTCATTGAGATTATACTTAAATAAAAATGTGTGACTGTCAATATACACAGCTTTAAATGGGCAAAATATAATCACACCCTTGTCACACTTTATACAATGTACATTTGTGAATAATAACATTTGATGGTACATGTACAGTTTATGAAGGGATAAGCCTATACCAGGTAGTGCTGGCGGTGGAGGTGGTCGAAGTCTTCAGGGAATTTATCAACATACAAACTGATATTCTCATTCTGCATTGGAGACATGCAACACACCTTTTCCCCAAAAGAAACATGCTCATATAAAACACAAGAAGCAAGTCCTTCCAATCATCACAAAATAACATAGAGACAGCACACATGAATCCCAACATAACTTATGTTTAATAATATATGTGAAAACAAAATCACATACATTGTGCCAATAACTGCTTCTCTTTCAGAAAAAAAAAAAAAAATCAAATGCAAATACAATGCACCAAAATACTGTATGCACTTATCATTTTGCTTAATCATGCAACACTTAGAAAACTAACAGTTTTTCAAAATCGGTAAACTTTTGTAATGAAATCTTGATAATGTTAATTGCATTTTTAGGAAGCTCAATGTGCATTGTACATGTACATACATGTATTATATCTAACTTTACTGAAACGGACTTCCGGCTTATATTTTGTACATTATACAGGCATACCTGTGGGTGCCTATAGAATCTTCTCGAACATAGCAAATGATTAAAAGCAAGAATGTTTATTTTTACAATGGCTTAAACAGGAAAAGTGTAACAAACACATACTTTCTTTCACTGTCTCACATTCCGTTACTGTGTCAGCATCCGTCTCCAGATGAAATATACAGTTGTACTCATACGGGATAAACCCCTTGAAGGGGTTGGGTGGATGAGTTGGAAATCGGGAGGCTTCAGAAGAGGGGCCATCCTTCTTCACCGGCCACTCTTACGTTTTTTCCATTTTTGTTTGTTTGTTTGTTAGTTTGCGATTTTTTTTAAAGTTTCTTCTTTCACGCTTCCTAAAGGTTGCCTTTTCATGAACAGCCTTTGTATTTGCTGTAATGAACAAAGTAAAATTTTACACAAGTTGATGCAAGAGCAGTTGAACAATTTGGTTGCAACGTATTATCATATGTACCGGTAAACCCGGGTATCTATCGTGCAAACAATCACAGCCCAACCTGGCAAGAATTCCACTCAAAAGGATTTTTGTTGTTGGGTACTTTTCACGTGCTAAGTTATATAACTTCTGAGAAGAATGTCTATCAATGTTCCGTACACTTGACGAAAGGCCGTTTGTACCTACATACGCGTAAATGTGCTGCATCACCTCCACTAGTGTCAATGTCACACAGTTCAATCTTTTCCACTAAATAAGAGTTTTTTTGCTCCAGGGTAACAAATACTTGTGCATCATTCCGATCCAGTTCCAGATTCTGTACCATTGAAACACCATAGATGTGAACCTTCAGCCATCTATAAAAGAAATGCAGAAAAGGAAAGAAAATAAACATCATGACTGCACTGTTAAACATCAAAGAAACTCAAGAAAAATATTTTCAAAAAAAAATGTTTCAATGAATCTATAAATGCTATACAAGCAAAGATAAAGAACAAATTTTATATTTCAGGAAAAGATTTTAATGAATTTCATAGTTTTAAATTCCAGTGCAAATGATTGGACCCCTCCCCCCCCCAAAAAAAAAAACAACAAAAAAAACAAAAAAAAACAAAAACAAAAACAAAAACAGAAAAGACAGAAAGAGAGAGATAAATTCTCACAGGATTTTGCTCAATACCCGCCAACACACACACACACAACAAATGTCAGAATTATTACCCTTTTGTTTAGTGAGTATCATTCAGGAAAATGATGGGGGGGGGGGGGTTGACACCCCCTTTCCCCACTGTTATGCTAATGGTACCAGCCATCTTCAAGTGCTATGGACATTAATGTTGACATGCATAAACAAACAAAACCCTACAAAAGTATAATTATTTTATTTCATTATTTAAGGACATAAGTTACAGTACTATAGACTTTCTTTTAAATACAGTGTGCCTACAAATTGTACATAGGACATTAAAAGATGAACAACACTACTTGTGAAGATCAGGGTGAAAACCCCAGGTGGAGTAGTACACTATACAGCGTTATACATATTATATCTTCATATGACAACCCAGACTACTGCAAGAATCTTCAGAACTGGAGTCTGAAGGAGGGACTTAAATCTGCAGAAGAAAAAAAGGAGGAAAAAAAGAAAGATCAGAACATGAATTTACTTACTCAGTCATTTTGCTTGAAGGAGCTATCCCACAGTGGAGTTTCTGCATTTCTGGGAACCGACTCAGTAAGTGGAATGTGCTACATGATGAAGTTCGAAGCCAGGAACTTTCCTTGAATGTCCAGTATTTTGACTGCAAGGAATTCAGAAAGAAGATGTTAAACAATCAAAATACAATGTATGATAGATTCCAGTTACCATGGTTACTGATCTATTCTCTAATACTTATATAAATGTACAATGATAGCCTAAAGCTTCGAATTGACGGGTAAATATAGACACCCTAAAATTTTTTAACGCGGACATACTTGTAGTTAGCCTAATTGAAAAACAAGGTCTACATGTACACATTAGCCTGAACAGATGCAATGCGACAACAGTGTACAGCTGTTTGTACATAACAACCTGTGTACAGCCAGGAAAATAAAACAAATGTTGTAAGCCGGCTTAATGATGACGCTGACAGTCTCCAGTTGACGTTGCATAGATTTTATTGAACAAATCAAACAGTCTCAGTCTGCCGATACAATGTATAAACTCCGTTACTCCGTATTATCCTCATGCGTACATCCAATGCGCCAGGATAACTAGACTCTATACAGAATAACAAATATAGTAGAACTTTTGACTATTCGACATCAAAGAGCTCGCAGAGACTATGTCCACGTCCATTTGTCTCACAAGTCAAAGTCAAAGTCAAGAATCAATTAAATCTGCGTCATCTTCTCATGAAAATAAAAGTTGCGTTGTGCCCATGCCAACCGTAACCACACGCACACTGCGCCATTGGCATGGACACAACGCGCATCAACGCATTGACGCAACAATAACAGATCGCATATTTCCATTTACCACACAAAAATTAATTTGATGAAAAATAAACTCTGAAAACAGTCAATCAATGTGCTACATTTGTACATGTAGGCCCAGCCGTGTGCCTTTACTACAGTTGTACATTCAGTTCTTCTTCTTCTTCTTCTTCTTCTATATGTGGTATATATCACTTTGTAAAAGTTAACATAAAACAATTTTTGTTTGTTGCGATTGGGATGAAACTATCATTTGGTGAGGTACCAAAAAAAGTTAGACCGACAGTATCTGTCTCTTCACGACAGGTAGACTTCTTATCTTACATTGGGACATGTATGGTCAGCTGTACGTGTCCCAATGACAGTGATGAATGTCAGTAATTTATTAAGAATCCCACAGTGAAGAGACGGATACCGATGGTCTAACTCTAAGAAAATATTACGCCAAGGACCGTACAATTTTTATGATTGAACCACATGTACAATTCACGATTAATAACTCTTGGTACTAGTACTACTACTTTATTTTGCTTGATCATGATTCATGGATAATTATAGCACTGTAAGAAATATCACATGTGGGTGGGTAGATCTTGTACAACTGTAGATCAAACTTCAAAGAAAGGCATGCGCGATGCGCAGATTAATAGTATGAAATAAACAGACAGACCAAAAACTTTTTTAAAAGTTACCATTTGCATTCTTTATCTTACCGGACTTCCACAAATTTAAACATTTAACTAGGCCCCCTAGCCCTACATAAACTTGATGCATCGGTTTTATAATAAGACTCAAGAGTATCGGCTACAACCGACTAAATTTACAACTTTTTTTTTTAGGATCTATCTAAAGGTTACTGACTATATTCAACACGCCTTAGATCTGTAAATTTATAGATATTTCATGCAAGTCAGAAACAAACATGCACGAATTACGAGTGCAACCTACAAATTGTAGGTTACTGTTACCAGCTACACTTACAGCTAATCTACAAGTGTGTAGAACTTCCGTTCTACGGTTTTTAGACTTTTAATAGACAACTGACAGTGTGTTATCTAATTTACACTGACTTTAAGCTAAGATAGTTACAGCTGTATTAGATTTAATAATCCCCCATGGTTCTTTATGTACGGGACTACAGTCGCACAGAATGCACTGCGTCGCACAACTAAAAAATAACGATTAAGTGACGTAATATGGACACGTACCGTAGAGTAACAGTGGAAGCCGGTTTCGGAGTCCGCGTCGTTTCACAAAATTTCCGTCACTTTGAAGACAAATAGCGAAAATGTTTTATTTTTGAGCCCAAACGAGACTGCTATCAAAATGTTCGCTAGAGTTTTGGCTTTCCAACGATGCAATTGGTGTTACCGTCCAATTTGTAGAAGGGTCAGGATCCAGCAAAGTCTGACACCTTACAAAATGCAGAAAAAAAAGAAAGCCAGTTTTCTTCCTCACATAAATTGTTTTGGTTTTGATAATATTTTTTTTTAAAAAGATGTGCATATTCTGTAAGGTATTATTTCAATATTTGTCTAAAAATAATGCGAGCAGTGTACTTCTAGAAGACATCAGCAATTGATCTCGCAAAGCCTGTTGCCTTCTCTCATAATCTCGTGCACCGAAATCTGCACGCGAGACTTCGCGAGACGAAAAATAAAATGTTCACGTTTTGCACAGTGCGAGCGAACGCTGCCGGTAGACTGTTTGGGTCTGAAATTGAAGACTACACATTACATTTTGAGATTGAGACCCCTCCTGAGTGACTAAAGAAAACAATACTCTGTTTATTAAAGTAAAAAGCATTAAAAGGCTACCTGTATACCTTTAAGCACTGACCATTCAGCTGGACAGCATAGGGACACCATGCAAGGATGTGAACAATCTATGTTCTACATTTTACTAAGACTGCCTTGTATATGTTGATTGGTGGGAACATCTAAACAAGATTACTGGTAACACAGGAAGTTTAGTAGTTGACTGCACCAAGTGCCCCATTCATAAGGCATCCTTGGTTCTGTCTTTTCTGTCACTCTCTCTCCCTCTCTTTTTTGCTCTCTACCACCATTTTGCCTCATCCTCCCTTTCTCTCTCTTCCTTTCCTACCAGTAAGTTGTGTGACCAGGTGGGTGAGAATCCCCCTCTGCCTTTTCCTGTTACACCATCGTTGGCCGATATAAATGGTACCAAGATGCCGTGTCAAAGCAATTCTGTCAATTGTGTGAATGGCTAGCTTTGTTTCTGCTGGGAAACTCCAGTGAGCAAAAGGAACTCTTGAATGCATGAAGCCACATAAAGCAAAACAAGGGCATCTCAATAAAGCCACCTCTGCCCTCTTTTGTTGGGGTTGAATAAAAAAAGCCAGCCCTAATACCCAACAGAACCATGAACTAACATATTCACACTGTCTCTGTGTATTTTGTTGTGAACACATTTTATCCGTTTCTTCACACTTGGTAAAACTGATAGAGTATGGCACGCTATGAGTTATTGAATCATCTGTTGGCTTGGTTATTATTGTAAGGTTACCAAAAAAGCAATAAGAGGGCAGAAAAATGGCAACTATGGAGGAGGTGCAGAAATAGTTGGCTAAGCTGACACTGGCGTTGCAGAAACAGGATGATGTCTTGCTGGATGATTTCATCAAAGACATCTGAGCTGGGCTGAAGCTGCAAAGGCTAACTGGTGAGGGCACCATTGAAGGAGCTGTGAGACAGGAGATCAGCCAACGGCCAGCTGGAGAGAAGGGGGATGAAGAATACATCCTCCGTACACAGAAGCTCACTTTCAGCGATGGGAGGACAGTTGGCAACTGACCTGGCAGGTTGTCATATAGGTTTCACAGTGATGATGAGTGAGCAGCCGAGTTCGGCTACACTCTGATGGGAATCACTACCATCATGGAGGGGAAGACAAGTGCACCAGAAACCGAAACTGTCCTAAAAGAGCAATTTTAGAATGGGCTTTTGACATGATGCTAAGGAGAGGGGTGAAGCACCTAGTCAGGGACAGCTAGTCTTGGGCTCTCCTTTATAGAGGTCAGGGACTGGGCTATGAAGATGGATGAAGAGGAGACTGAATTAGCCACCCGCCACCATCAACTAGATGCCCTTCCGATGGAAGCAACTGCTGAGATTGGGAAAATAGTGGAGGGCCCTGCTACAGCTATCAAGTCCTAGATGGAAATGCTTGGGGAGATCAAGTCCCAGCAGGAAATCCTCCATGGAAGGTTCTAAAAGCTGGAAGATGAGGTTCAGAAGATGAAAACACACAGTGGAGATGGGTCCTCAGCTGTCAAAGATATGTTTGGAGACACGAGAACTCAAGACTCACAGACGAGGAAATACTCAGTCATGTCCAAAAAGGGGAACAGACCCTCATTGAATACTCCCATGAACTCATCCGTCTGGAGACATAAAAAGCGGCTTACAAAACCAGGACAAGTGTGAGACCATGACATCACAATTTATGAGAGTCAGCAATTCAGACAACTGCAGTGAACTCTTTTGTAGATCGAATGAAAAACCATCAACTTTCTTCCAGCTGCAAGACTGGTTCATCTAATGACAGAAGCCAAGTGGTTAAAGAAGGAGGCATATGTCTGCCTAGAAGGCACCTCCTGTCATCAAGAAATTTGGAAAGAGCTCAAAACAAAAGGCTCAGTGTTCCACAATGAAGAGATGCAAGTTCTGTTGTGAAGTGCATGAGATTTATGAAGAAGAAAAGTCTTCTGCTTGGGAGAGGGCATGTACAGCGTGCAAACAATGAAAGCAGAACTGACTGTGTGAATCAACTAGCAGTTGCTACAAGCAAGTCTGCATCAGTGTGCCTGTCTTGATCCACGACCATGGCTTCAGCTTCTACCTTCTCTGTGTGTGACCTCCAAGATGGATACATCCACTGTCCATTGGATGAAGATCAAGCAGGCTGACTACCTTTGCAACTCCTTGGGAGAGGTATCAATGGAAGCAGCTGCCATTTGGACTGAATGCAAGCAGTGAAATCTTTCAGAAGCGACTTCATTAAGCTCTCAAAGGTCTAGTCGGGGTCAGATGTGTGGCAGATGACATCACTGTATGTGGATCCAGTGATTCACAGCATGATGACAGGCTGCACACACTACTCAAAAGATGCCAGGAACTTTATGAAAAAGTGTCAGTTCAATGTGAAAAAAATATCCTTTCTTGGCCACATTGTATCTGACTCAGGATTGAAGGTAGACTATTCTAAGGTCAAGGCAATACTCAACTTGGCTCCTCTCATGAACAGAGATGATGCGCACTGACTCCAAGGCTTAGTATTTTACTGAGTGAGATGCCTTCCTCATCTGCCTGATGGGATGCAACTCAATAAATGAACTTATATGGAATGACATGTCATGGACTTGGTATGCAATCACAACTGCTCCTTCAAGACATGGAAAGAACTCATGATGCAAGCTCCTATTCTTGGTGTACTACGACCAAATAAAACCCTTGGTCATATACACTGCTGCCAGTGCTCATGGTATTGGAGCCACAATGCTCCAAGACAGAATACCTGTGGCATAAGCCAGTCATTCTTTGAGTGATGTGGAAACAAGATATGCTGTCATAGAGAAAGAGATGCCAGCAATCGTCTTCGCTCAAGAGAAATGGAACCAATTCACCATCTGTCGTGAGGTGGCAATCAACTGTGACAACAAGCCACTCGAGTGCATCGTGAAGAAGCCTCTGGATAGAGCATAAAAGAGACTGTAAGGCATGTTCTTGGATGCTATGGCCTAAAACATCACTGTCAAATGCCTAAAAGGAAAAGACAATTTCTTGACTGACCCTCTCGGTAGCTCCTGTCAACCATTTGAAGGAAGTCAAGAAGAGTTTGAAGTGCATATCTTGATTCATCATTTGATGACCTCATGTTCTGGGTAGAATGCCTTGTAATTCCAAGGAAGTTGAGGAATGCCATCAAGAAGGACCTGCATCTTGGTCACAATGGTGTTGTAGGGATGCTCAGGCAAGCACAAGAATCAGAGTATTGGTCAAAGATGAATCAGGAACTGGCAGATTGGATTCAGACCTGTGAGACATGTCACACGGGAGACCATGGCAGAAGATAGGTGTAGATCACTTCTGTCCTGACAAGGGCACTTACCTCATTGCTGTCTCTTACCACTCCAAATTTTGGAAGAAAGACAAGAAAAACAAAACCAATGCTGTGGCAGCAATTCCTGCTGTATTAAAACAACAACGGATATTCCTATGACAGAAATGTAGTTCAGGTCTGAATATCATTTGATCACAATGGCTCTGTGTAGAATTGGGCAAAATACATGTCTTGTCACTCTCGACACAAATCGTTTATAATGACCTATGCCTTATACAACCCATGCATACACAGTCTAATTCAAAATAAAGAAGCACCTAAACTATGTCATGTAAGATAAGCTTCCAAACAGAAACATATTATTAGATTTGGAGGAAATGGTTTCACACATTTGTTCATTTGGTAGCTTGTCTATCAAATCCAAAAACATATTGCCACTGACTGCTTCTTCAGCCATCAGTTCCTGCTTCTAACAGTATTTTCCATGGCATTGAATTCAAATCAAATCATTCAATCCACAGACTTTATTTCATTTTGGTGTAAAATCAGATTTCCATATTCTGAAACCTAGGACTTTATGTGAATTGTGCACCCACAAATCTGCAGTTTGATTACAGAAAGTAATATGACTGCTATTGTTAATAACATGTTACCACAAGTAATTGAAACAACATGAATAGTTATGAAGGAAAAATACCATGTCTTGGGTGCAGTGACGTACTACTGAAAGTAGTTTATTTCTTAGAATATGCAACTCTGTATGAAACAACTTGCACTACATATCTTGCACAAAACAAAAGTCTTATGACATATAAAATTGCACAAAGGTCATGTGACCATTTGTTGTTTACTAGAAGAGTTTCCTGAAATAGACAGCAGCATCCACAAAAGTATATGATTGCACATAAAACTGTCAGAGAACCTTGGCTGATCATATAACATTTCTATCTATCTGTAATCTACCAACTGATCAATTCCTAAAAGAAATATGATTGTAGTTGGATTGGAATCTCCATGTTAGTCATACGTTATGTTTCCAGCAAAACGTCATCTTTCTCTGACATGGGAGGAATACTGACAACGCCAGAGAGGCGGTCTGCCAAATCGTCCAACCGTTCTCCCTGCTCTGTCCTCAAATCTTCCAGCTCTGCCTGCAGTTGCCTCACTCCTTCTCTCAATCGAGCAATCTCTGCCTTCACTTCAACAACAATGACAGGTGGCAATTCGTTATGCAATCCCCTGTGCTTGTTAGCACCTGCCGGCTTGTAGGCAAATCTCACACAGCGGAGAGGTACGTTGGCTCGGCTCCGCCCGTGCTCCTTCCCGACTGCAGTAAGTTTAGTGCGGACGATGTTCTCAATTTCGGCCTTCCGCTTTGCTGTATCAGGATGATCTGGTATCTGCAATGATAGATAAGTAAGTGGCATTTTGACAGAGCATTTAAAGGCCATTATAACATTTCACAACACGGAAAGTTTGTCCGGCAAAATATTGAGTGCCAAATATCACATCACCCCTGGAAGATCATATTCAGATGAATAGATGACATGAATTTAACACTGTATATCCCATGTTTTACTGCGATATGATACAAGGTTTCAACCTACTAATTATGTATCAAAATCTGGTTTTATTATCACAACTGCAATGTCTATGTACAATTTAAATTATACAAACAAGGAAAAATGATTATACAGAAAAAAAACAACACAATATGCTAAATCACACTAATTACAAAATGTGGCTCATGCATGTTAGCTTGGTTCCACAGAAATGGCTGTAAAAAGATAATCAAATTCATTGACACTTTAACAGACTTGGAGGAAAGAAAGCTCTCATAAGACTGTGGAAAAAAGAAACTGCTGAGACTGTTGAAGATTGAATTGAACTTCTTCCCCTCTCATCCTAATGTCTCCAGTGTCAGCATTTATATTTTTTTGTTGTTAGGTCACATCATAATTATTTTGAGGAATGTGAGGTACATTGTACCATCATCTTTTTTATGATTTTTTTTTAATAAACATGTTTAACATAATGCCGAGGAATTTTCTTCACACTCACTTGTGCCATCATCTCTCCAGCAGCTGGCAAACTTTGGATCTGAGATTCAAAACCTTCCAGCAGCCTGCACAGGGATGCCTGGATCCGACAGAGCTCCTCCATCTCAGGATGCCTCTCTCCCAGAGCAAGATCAGAATGGATAACTGGAGGAATGGCTGGAAGTTTCATATTGTCTGCATCCACTCTGGCTGACAACTTGGCCTCTTTGACGCTACTCTGATAACAAGAATTTCCAAAGAAATCAACGAATATGACTTATTAATATTCACAATAAAAACTTGTAGTATTTACAATACATGACATGTCTGCAGTGTTTGGATCAGAGTCTCATAACCAACCCTCTTTAGGATTTCAGCATCGTTGGATGTAATTTCAAATCAGCCTACACTGAAAAAAGTTCTCATTCTCATCAATTATTATTTGTGACCCGCTACAACAAAAGGATCCTAAAGTCGCTGACGGCTGAGCGGGGAAAAATGAGTTAGAAGTCACATCATCAGATTTGGTCAAAACTATCGGATTTCTGTTTTTGGCATAATTTTGTAGTCTAATGTTTTGTCTATCATCTGCCAAAATTTTGAAGCTAAATGATCAAAGAAAAGGCAAGAAATCAGAGTTTTTCTGGGCCTTGATTTTCCGACTTTCAACGTAAACAGAAATGTGTCCAAAGATTTGGGTTTAGCGCCACAGCTAGACTCCGCCCCTAGCAACGAGGGAGTGATCTTGTTGGTCAGTGCATGGCATCCTGATTACTGATTGGTCATGTGTAGACCGCTGGCGCTAAGCTTGAATGAACATCGTGGAGGTTGCTTAAAGCATACCTTCTATTGTCAAGCGGTGAAAACTGTCTCGCCTCCCCTTGATCATGATAGCTTCGGAAGGAAAACTTTGAAGGCATTTTTCTCGAAACTCTGATTTCCTCAACCACTTGACATGCGTTAATAAAATCATCGATATCTCCGCAACTGAGTACTTTCATGAGTTGTGTTATATATGAAATTAAAGTAAAAGAGTAGGGGAATTATGTCATGCAATTTTCAGAAAATTGTCCTCCCCCGACTTAAGGATCCTTTTGTTGTAGCGGGTCACATTTGATCTTGTGTTGTCATTATATACAATGACACTACCGTATATCCCAAAAAAAAAAATTACAACGGGGCCCTCCGCAATGAAATCTTTAAAAATATTGCATCAATCTAAATACAAATTCAGGTATAAAACTATAACTCATTGCCCACATATTACAGAAAACCCAATTCGATTTGCTTCAGTGGTCAAAGAGAAATACGGAATTTTGTAGAGAATGTCGGGAATCTCTTCCCTCCAAGTTCTGTCTATTTAATATTCACACACAAAATACACAAAAACACACATCAAAGTGCGAAACTTGGAAGAATCAGACTCATGACATGCTTTACAACAATCCACATTTCTCTGTGACCGCTTAACCAAATCGAATGGGGATTTCTGCGAACTAGAGCTAAAATGTATATTTTAAGACCCTGAAGTAGCATTTAACAAATGTAATCATATTGAGTGTTATCAATGCGACAATCTGATTGTATATATTGGGGGGACATACTGCAGTATGTCCCACCAAAATTACAATCAGATTTTTGAATTGATAATACCCAATATGATCGACCTGTCTAAGTGCTACTTCAGGGTCTTAAAACATAACATCTTAGCTCTATTTTGCAGAAAACCCCATTCAATTTGGTTAAGCGGTCACAGAGAAATGTAGATTGTTGTAAAGCATGTCATGAGTCTGATTCTTCCAATTTTAGCAATTCAATGCTCTCATGTGTGAATAATAGACAGAACTTGGAGGGAAGAGATTCTCGACATCCTCTACAAAATTCCTCATTTCTCTTTGACCACTGAAGCAAATCGAATGGGGTTTTCTGTAAGATGTGGGCAATGAGTTATAGTTTCATACCCTGAATTTGTATTTAGATTGATTCATTATTTTTAAAGATATCATTGCGGAGGGTCCCGTTGTAAATTTTTTGGGACATACTGTACAATGCATTGCACATTATGCTACATTACGATGCATTAATGCATCAAACATACGTCAGCTCTTCCACTGTGCTGAGTGTCACACCGCACATGAAGCAACACATTAATTGTAATTTCATGCCCATGATGAGACAATGTGATATAATTCATGACAACCATATTATTGGATGTCTCCGTTTTCAGTGAAGGAACATAATTATATGAATCCATATATCAGAAAATCTTGACCTTGCCACAACCATATGGTTCTCGAAATCATGTAATATGTGCAGCATGTTCTCAGCTACACAGTCAATATCTCCAACGGATGGCACTAAATGTGCATCAGTATTTCCCTCTCAAAATCCTCATTCACACAACTGTGATAAACATCGCCATATTCATTGTAATACAGTGGACTTCCTCAGGACCGGCAGTTTTCTTTCTTCACATCAAAATTTCATCATAACCGAACAAATAAACAATAAAAATACATACAGCGGATAATGCTGCAGCCTGAATTTTTACTGCATTGTAGCCGGAATTTGTAAAAACGGGAGTGCACTGTAATGACAATGTAATATACTAGGCAATGTGACAGAAGGTTCATTTTATACAACACTGTGTTTACAATGTCTTCTTTACCTCATATAAATGCTAGAAATGACATCTAAAATGCACTGTAAAGTGGACTTAGTTGATTTATTCATTGTTTTTTCTTGGTTTGAATTATACTTTGTTTCATTGTTCAGTCATGTCAACAAAGACAGCACATCAAAATGCAACAAGGAAAAGTAGAAATTACGCGGTGCGTAATATATGTCCCCGCCGGAAGTAGCATTTTGTAGCAAAATGTGCAATATAGGTAAAAAATCAAGGTCAAAGGTCAAAGAAGTCAAAGGTCAAAATTCTGTGTAAAAGTTTTGAAGCCCTCACCTAGTGCCATCACATAAAGCAAACGGAATCAAAATCGGGTTAGAAATGGCGAAGGAGTAGCATTTTATAGCCAATGTACAATACAGGTCAAAAATCAAGGTCAAAGGTCAAAGAAGGCAAAGGTCAAAATTCTGTGTAAAGTTTTGAAGCCCTCACCTAGTGCCATCACATAAAGCAAACGGAATCAAAATCGGGTTAGAAACGGCGAAGGAGTAGCATTTTGTAGCCAATGTACAATACAGGTCAAAAATCAAGGTCAAAGGTCAAAGAAGGCAAAGGTCAAAATTCTGTGTAGAAGTTTTGAAGCCCTCACCTAGTGCCATCACATAAAGAAACGGAATCGAAATCGGGTTAGAAATGGCGAAGGAGTAGCATTTTGTAGCAAATTGTACAATATAGGTCAAAAATCAAGGTCAAAGGTCAAAGAAGGCAAAGGTCAAAATTCTGTGTAGGAGTTTTGAAGCCCTCACCTAGTGCCATCACATAAAGCAAACGGAATCGAAATCGGGTTAGAAATGGCGAAGGAGTAGCATGTTGTAGCAAAATGTACAATATAGGTCAAAAATCAAGGTCAAAGGTCAAAGAAGGCAAAGGTCAAAATTCTGTGTAGAAGTTTTGAAGCCCTCACCTAGTGCCATCACATAAAGCAAACTGAATCGAAATCGGGTTAGAAATGGCGAAGGAGTAGCATTTTGTAGCAAAATGTACAATATAGGTCAAAAATCAAGGTCAAAGGTCAAAGAAGTCAAAGGTCAAAATTCTGTGTAGAAGTTTTGAAGCCCTCACCTAGTGCCATCACATAAAGCAAACGGAATCAAAATCGGGTTAGAAATGGCGAAGGAGTAGCATTTTGTAGCAAAATGTACAATATAGGTCAAAGGTCAAGGTCAAAGGTCACGACTGAAATTCTGTGTAGAAGTTTTAAAGCTCCCATGTAGTGCTATCATATAAAGCAAACAGAATCAAAATTGGCTCATAAATGACAGAGAAGTAGCAAATTGAAGATTTTGATCACACACGGACGCACACACGGACGCACGGACGGACACACGGACGGACGCACGGACGGACGGACGGACACACGGACACACACACGTACGGAGCCCGTTTCATAGTCCCCTGCTCGAACTCGTTCGGCGGGGACAATTAAATATCAAATGTGGGCAGGTCACAGCAAATATATGCATAATGCATGAATTGTGGAGGATTTGAAACTAACCAATATATTTATATATATTCTTTCGTGTCTAACCTCCAAAAATTATATGTAGTCGGTTGGGACAACACAAATATCAACAAATGTAAACAAAGGAATTAATTAAATAATCAATTATGTTCTTTTATTATTAAAAGAATAAATTATCAGATTCTCCAGTGGATTTCTAAACCTGAACTTAAAATTATATATGTCTGTAAACAATGACAAAAAAATGAGTACTTAATAATTGAATTGAGATTCAAAAAATATAAAAGAGACCACGTTTTACACTCTCTGAGAACTTCAATATACACTCATCTAATTAAAATCTAACGTAGATCACTTTACACTGTAAGAGTGATCTAATAATAACCCCTAAAAATAAAACAAATTGAATGTTAATCTTTTACAATGGAAAATATTATTAAATAGATCTATATACGAACGGGTGGTCAGGAGAGATCAGACTCTGATGAGAAATTAATGTCCTTGGAATAACTACGTTGCAGGTAGGAGACAGTGCACGGTGATAAACGGTAGCGATCCGGAAACGATGCAACAGGTAGCGATGCAACAGTAGAAATAGCGATAGCGATGTAACAGTTCCTAGTGATGAGGGAGCCCTCAGAAAGTGTCAGGGAACGATGAGATGAGATGAAATGATATGAGATGAGGTGAGATGAGATGTTGCGGAAGAGATGAGATGAGATGCGATGAGATGTTGCAGAAGAGATGAGATTAGATGAGATGAAATGTTGCAAAAGAGATGAGATGAGATGTTGCAGAAGAGATGAGATGAGATGCGATGAAATGTTGCAGAAGAGATGAGATGTTGCCAGACAGATCAAAGAAATCGCGTGATGATGAACAACAAAGTCCGAAATGAAAGTGTCTCTGAAGGGAAAATCGGTGGCAAGCTCTCTTCGTAATAAATAAAAATATCGGGAAATAATAGGATCATCTCCTGACTTGTGAATTGTCTAGTAAGTAAGTCGGCAAGTGAGTGAGTAAGTATCTATCTACCAAATATATCTTTCAAAAATGTCTGCAAGACATTGCGTTGATAGAATCCCACGTCTTAGCAACGAGATAACAATGCTAAAAAATTGAGCGCGACGCGCTCAGAAAACGCACAAAGAGGCGCACCTCAAATAGCGCAGCGCTCGTTATCACTCAATAATAATAGAATACGCACTTATATACAGGCACATACGTAATAGTCAATACATTAAATGTGCATAGACTGTGGCTAAGAAGTAGGTCACAATAAGAACATGCTACATTAAATGTACATAGACTGTGGCTAAGAAGTAGGTCACAATAAGGACATGTACATAGACTGTGGCTAAGAAGTAGGTCACAATAAGAACATGCTACATTAGCCCCCTCCTAGTCATGACTTGCTGAAAAGCCAGGAATGACGAATTAAAAGAAATAGAAGCATGTGCTCAAATCTGAAATAACAAATTATCTTGCAAAAGAAACAAAGCGCTTTGGGAAATGAACATGTCGGCCAGATCGAGTGACCCGAGATGGAGATTTGGGAGGAGGTGGAGTGGGAGTTTTCACTTTCGAGGTTGACGCAGGAGAAGCAGAGACCTTAGTAGCCTCCCTAAGCTTCTGCTGGGACTTTTCCTGTGATATTGAAGGATGCTGTATGAATGCCGGTTTGAGGCGGTCCACACTCACAGTAGCTCTTTTACCGAGCTGATCGATGACAAAGTATTTGGAAGTGCGGTGTTTGACCTGGAAGGGACCGGCATAGGGGGGTTGGAGGGGTTTTTGTACGTGATCTTGACGAACAAATACATATGTACATTCTTCCAAGGCTTTCGGGACAAAAAATGTCTGGGTAGTTTGACGGCGTGTGTCAGACGGCGACAGTGTGATCATGTGGTGCCTGAGCCTATGTACATAGTCTGTGGGGTCCAGAGGTTCTTTTGTTGAACTTGGATCGACCATTTGTCCAGGTAGCCTGAGCGTGGTTCCGTAGACCAGCTCAGCTGGTGTTGATCCGATATCCTCCTTAACTGTGGCACGTATGCCCAGGAGAATGAGGGGAAGATACTCATTCCAGCGGTGAGGTTCAGGCTGAGCCTTGAGAGAGGCTTTAATCTGCCTGTGCAGTCGTTCAACAAGTCCATTGGACTGCGGATGATACGCAGTAGTACGTACTGAGGTACAGCCTATCAGGTCAGACAATGTCTTGAACAACACAGATTCGAATTGTCGTCCGCGGTCGTGGGTAATGGATGAAGGCGTTCCGAAACGGGAGATCCATTGTCCAACGAGGACCTTGGCGACTGTTTCTGCCGAGATGTCCTTGAGGGGAAATGCTTCTGGCCAACGAGTGAATCGATCTACTACCGTCAGTAGGTAAGTGAAGCCTTGTGAAGGAGGCAGGGGTCCAACTAGATCGATATGGATGTGGGCAAAGCGTGCATCAGGGGTAGCAAACGTGCCAAGAGGTGCTCTGGTATGCCTGTGAACCTTTGCTCGTTGGCACTGAACGCATGTGCGCGCCCATGTGCGGACGTCTTTGTTGATCCAAGGCCAGACATATCGCGTAGTTATGAGCTTCTGTGTACCGTTGATGCCTGGATGGGATAGTCTATGGATTGATTCAAAGACTGCCCGTCTATGTTGTTGAGGGATGTACGGACGTGGTTGTCCAGTAGTGACATCACACCAGATGTAACCGGCTCCAGAGGAGAGGGGAACTTTTTCCAATTGCAAGGATGAAGTGTCGTTCAGAAGCGACTGCAGTTCTGCGTCATCTTGTTGATCCTTTGCAATTTTGTCGAGATCGATGTCCTGGGAGGTATGCAGGGCCATGATCGGGATGCGGGAGAGAGCATCGGCAACCACATTGTCTTGACCTTTGATGTGCCGGATATCGCTAGTGAATTGCGAGATAAAGTCCAAGTGACGAATCTCTCTGGGTGAGTGTCGATCAGGCTTGGAACGAAGGGCGTAAACCAGAGGTTTGTGATCCGTGTAGACCGTAAACTCACGTCCTTCTAGAAAATGACGAAAGTGTTTGATCGACAAGTAGACAGCAAGTAGTTCACGACCGAATGTGCTGTACCTAACCTCAGTAGGTTGGAGTCTTTTGGAGAAAAAGGCTAGTGGTCTCCACTGCCCATCGAAGTTCTGCTGGAGTACTGCCCCAACAGCGGCGTCAGAAGCATCAACCATGATAGCGCTTGGTCGATCTGATGAAGGGTGTACTAGCATCGTTGCATTAGCGAGTGCCTCTTTGACCTTGCTGAATGCAGAAGTACACTCCTGAGTCCAAGGCATTTGCTTAGAAGAGCGTCGAGGATGCTTGCGTAGTAAGTCAGTCAGAGGTGCAAGGATGTCAGCACAATGCGGGACAAAACGTCGGTAGAAGTTGAACATACCTAGGAAGGTACGCAACTGCTTCAGCGAGGTAGGCTGAGGGAAGTCTCTGATTGCATTCACCTTCTCTGGCAGAGGGCGACAACCATGGCAGTCAAGATGATGGCCCAGGAAGTGAAGTTCAGGCTTGCCAAACTCGCATTTCTTAGGGTTTATGACCACACCATACTCTTGTAAGCGTGCAAAGAGTTGCCGCAAATGTTCACGGTGCTGGTCAGGTGTCTCGCTAGCGATCAAGAGGTCGTCGATATATGCATAGACGAAAGGTAGATCCCTTGTGACACGGTCGATAAACCTTTGAAAGGTTTGTGCTGCATTGCGTAGGCCGAATGGCATCCGCTTGAAGTGGAAGAGTCCGAACGGAGTAGTGATAGCAGTTTTTGGTACATCTGCCGGATCAATCGGAATCTGGTGGTAAGCTCTGACCAGGTCGATCTTTGAAAAGATCCTTTTTCCGACCAAGTTAATTGCAAAGTCTTGCAAATGTGGTATTGGATACCTGTCAGGCACTGTAACGCGATTCAAGGCGCGGTAGTCTCCACAAGGACGCCAGTCTCCTGACTTCTTTGGGACCATGTGCAGAGGGGAGGACCATGAGCTATCAGACGGCTCAATAATACCGAGATCTAGCATATGCTGGAACTCATCCTTGGCTATTTTGAGTCGATCATCAGCTAGTCGGCGAGGGCGAGCAACGCATGGTGGGCCCTTGGTGACGATATGATGTGTCACGTCATGCTTAATGGGTACGTCCTTGTATAGGGGACGAGTGATGTCAGCGAATTCAGTCAAAATCTCCTCGTATGGATTCGTCGGTTCAACCGGGCTCAACATGAGATGAGTGCCAGGTGAGGTAACTGGACCTATAGCAGCAACAGTCAATTGTGTCGTTGAGTCCCTGAGTTGCCGAGCACGAACATCCACTGTCAGTCCAAAATGATGCAAGAAGTCAGCTCCTAGCAGTGGTGTGGTTACGTCTGCTACAACAAAGATCCACCGAAAAGTTCGCCGAAGGCCTAGGTTGAGGGTGAGAGATCTTTGTCCATAAGTTCTGATAGTAGATTTATTCGCCGCCTGTAGAGTGTAATGAGAAATGGATTTGCGATCCTTTTCAGAAGCAGGAAGTACACTCACAGTTGCTCCGGTATCCACTAGGAATCTCGTCTGTGAGGAATAGTCCTTGACATAGAACAGGCGGCAGGCGGTGTTCCCAGCTGGTATTGCCGCATCTACTGGCTGGGATTCGCGTTTCCCGCTGGGGAAGATTTGTCGGTCATTGGGAATTTACAAGGTTGATTGCATCGCTTTGCTTGAGCGCCGAAGTGATAATGATACCAGCACAAGTCTCCGACTGACTTGCGGTCCTGGTTCTGACTGTGCTCTCTACTTGGGCTACGATTACGCACGGACTTTGATCCTCGCGATGTTGAGCGTGAGCGTCCTTCTAGCTGAACCTGAAGTCTGTCAACTGCTGAAACTAATGCGTTTACCTTAGCTTCAAGGTTCAGGTTGCTGCTGCTGTTGACTGGCATAGGCTCCTCATGAGTCACAGGTGCCGTCGCGGCGACTTGAGGAATGTGCACGTCCATGATGCGGTCAGCTAGATTCGACAAAGCGTCTACAGAAACTGCGTCAACTGATGCCGCCAAGACAACTCGTACGTTTGGAGGTAAGCGTTGTAGGAAAAGCTCCTTGAAAATGCCTTCCTCGAGGTGACGTTCTCCTAGTAGTTGGCGCATTCGGCGTAGGAGCTGAGACGGCTTCTTGTCTCCTAACTCTTCTTCACTGAGAAGGAGTTGTACTCTCCTCTGTTCTGATGCAGTTGTGCGCTTGATTAATTCAGCCTTGAGAGTAGCGTAAGGCTTTTCAACAGGAGGATTGATAATGAGGTCACGCACCTCCACTGCTATCTCGGGCTGGAGGGCTGAGACTATGTGGTGATACTTCGTCTGATCGCTAGTAATATTGCGGGTCGCAAACTGAGCCTCAGCTTGACCGAACCAAACGATTGGATCAGCTGGCCAAAAAGGTGGCAGCTTAACTGATACATAGCTTACTGCAGGCTGTACGACTGATGTCGTCTCCGTGGATTGTTGTGGCATAGCCATGACTAGAGGAGACTAAATATTATACAGATAATACAGATATTATACAGTAGGACCTAGTTTACAATTAGATATGTGTGTCGAATCTTTCAACCGATCACGTCGGGGTCACCAATGTGGAGGATTTGAAACTAACCAATATATTTATATATATTCTTTCGTGTCTAACCTCCAAAAATTATATGTAGTCGGTTGGGACAACACAAATATCAACAAATGTAAACAAAGGAATTAATTAAATAATCAATTATGTTCTTTTATTATTAAAAGAATAAATTATCAGATTCTCCAGTGGATTTCTAAACCTGAACTTAAAATTATATATGTCTGTAAACAATGACAAAAAAATGAGTACTTAATAATTGAATTGAGATTCAAAAAATATAAAAGAGACCACGTTTTACACTCTCTGAGAACTTCAATATACACTCATCTAATTAAAATCTAACGTAGATCACTTTACACTGTAAGAGTGATCTAATAATAACCCCTAAAAATAAAACAAATTGAATGTTAATCTTTTACAATGGAAAATATTATTAAATAGATCTATATACGAACGGGTGGTCAGGAGAGATCAGACTCTGATGAGAAATTAATGTCCTTGGAATAACTACGTTGCAGGTAGGAGACAGTGCACGGTGATAAACGGTAGCGATCCGGAAACGATGCAACAGGTAGCGATGCAACAGTAGAAATAGCGATAGCGATGTAACAGTTCCTAGTGATGAGGGAGCCCTCAGAAAGTGTCAGGGAACGATGAGATGAGATGAAATGATATGAGATGAGGTGAGATGAGATGTTGCGGAAGAGATGAGATGAGATGCGATGAGATGTTGCAGAAGAGATGAGATTAGATGAGATGAAATGTTGCAAAAGAGATGAGATGAGATGTTGCAGAAGAGATGAGATGAGATGCGATGAAATGTTGCAGAAGAGATGAGATGTTGCCAGACAGATCAAAGAAATCGCGTGATGATGAACAACAAAGTCCGAAATGAAAGTGTCTCTGAAGGGAAAATCGGTGGCAAGCTCTCTTCGTAATAAATAAAAATATCGGGAAATAATAGGATCATCTCCTGACTTGTGAATTGTCTAGTAAGTAAGTCGGCAAGTGAGTGAGTAAGTATCTATCTACCAAATATATCTTTCAAAAATGTCTGCAAGACATTGCGTTGATAGAATCCCACGTCTTAGCAACGAGATAACAATGCTAAAAAATTGAGCGCGACGCGCTCAGAAAACGCACAAAGAGGCGCACCTCAAATAGCGCAGCGCTCGTTATCACTCAATAATAATAGAATACGCACTTATATACAGGCACATACGTAATAGTCAATACATTAAATGTGCATAGACTGTGGCTAAGAAGTAGGTCACAATAAGAACATGCTACATTAAATGTACATAGACTGTGGCTAAGAAGTAGGTCACAATAAGGACATGTACATAGACTGTGGCTAAGAAGTAGGTCACAATAAGAACATGCTACAGAATCATGATATTGAGGGGCATTATTGATGATGTAAATTCAAAAAGAAAAGAGGACTACACCTTTTGGACAACAGAAATAAAACAAATAACATCTTCTTGATGTTGTTGTTGATGCTGTTGCTGTTGTTGTTGTTGTTGTTGTTATTGTTGTTGTTAACTGGTTGGAGGTGGTTGAGAGCAAGTCAAGAACAAATACACATGTATTATCATGTTTGAACTGAACAATGCCAGCTGGCTAGACACCACAATCAACTTCTTGCTCACAATTGCAACCAGTATTTATGTTCCACTCACCATCCACTGCCAGAAGACAGGTTCTAGTTCTCTCCACGTCAGACAGGACTGAAGAAATGACGAATCTCTCTCCATGTCTTCCAGATACTGGTTCCCAAAAATGTGTGATCAAAATCAGGAGGAAAATGGTGCAATTCTTACTTTGGTGCACAGAAATGAAATGAAATGAAGATTCTTATTTGCTTATACTGCATTGACAGTATCCCAAAAATGTGTGATCAAAATCAGGAGGAAAATGGTGCAATTCTTACTTTGGTGCACAGAAATGAAATGAAATGAAGATTCTTACTTGCTTGAGGACATTTCAGGATAAAAAATATATATTTGGTAGCATTGTGCAACATCTATGGCTCAGTTTCTTTTGTAGGCTTGTAGTAGTCTCATGTCTTCACATCAGATCGGCTTTCCAAGCATAAATTCAGCATGAGCATTTTTGTTTTTTATATCAATTGTCAAGACTGCTAGTACAGGCTTATTGAAAATGAAATTGATATATGCATTATATCAATGTAACGGATAAATCTCTAACAAACTGAACAAATGTTTTCCCTCCACTAGTATATGGATGTATTTCTATATTTTTCAGTTTCTTCCTTTTTAATGATTTTCAACAAACCACTTACTCATTTTTCATTCATGTGTACCCCATATACAATATTCAAAATCATAGTTTATACAATTAATTGGTTTGGTTTTAGGCAATTCCATAACCTCTTTTTATCATTCAAACTTACTTGAATTCAAACATGTACCATTCTACATTTAAACCTTCATAATGAATGCATAGGAATAAATACATATAAACATCTAAGTGTAATAGTATACATACAAACTTAAAACATACACAAACAGCAATAGCACAAACAGACAGACAGACATGTGCATTTGTCACCTGTTTCATGTGCTGGGGATGTCTGAGGAGAAACGTCTCCCAGGCTGTAAGGTGCGGCAGTCGCTGGGGACAGGTGCTCACCCCTTGCGTGGCCTCATGCACTCGATGCAGGTACGAGCAGAAGGCCTGCTGCTCCCAGTGCAGTGACTTGATGGAGAGCCTCAAGCGTCCCATCATCCACACCAACAGCCTTGCCTGGTCTTCAGCAGAGGAGCCTTTAGAAGCCTGTGAAACAGAACAAAGAAGAATGAAACTTTCTTCTTCAACGCTTTGCATGAAACCTAAGGCTCACACATCTTGACAAGATAACACAATTAAAATTTTACCAGCAGGTAGAAAAAATGAACTATATTGTACATCTAATCTCTTTCAATAATTCATTGTTGGTGATAAGGTGTCATCTTCTCTAATACTAAATTCAATCTAGCATGATATCTCAATGATTATCTCAAAAAGAATAATTCATTGTTGATGATAAGGTGTCATCTTCTATAATATTAAATTCAATCTGGCATGATATCTCAATGATTATCTCAAAAAAAAAAAAAAAACATCAAAAAACAAACAACAACAACTTCTTCTTTGCAAGCACAAATATGGGTTATCCACTATGTTTTTGGTTTCTCACAACAATTTGATGTATGAAGTATATGAAAATTCCTTTCGGAGTTGGTTTTTTAAATTCCTTTCCGAGTTGGTTTCTTAGAGATAAATTATCTCAAAGTATCAAGAAACTACAAAATATTAACACATTCCAGTTTTAGAAATAGAAATGCAAAGGATGTGGCAACATCAAAGCTTTGGAGCTCAGGTGACATTTGTAGCGTGTCATGAGCTACGATGAAGAATAAGCAAAAATACCTACCTCGCATGTACATACACACATCCCTTACATAGGAAATTACTAACCCTATGTCAAAATTTGACAGGAGACCCATGCAAAAACAACACTCAAGATATGGCATAAGGCACAGCACACACCTTCTCTTTCTGAACCATTCTCTCTCTAGTCGATTGATTTTTGTGGAGATGTGATGTACTTGAAGGAAGAGACCTGTTGAGAAGCTGCGTCTTCACTTGGTTGTTGAGAAAATTTGTCCTTGCAAGCAGCCAGCCGACTGCCAGTAACAGTTCTCTGGCACCGATATCAGTATCAACATAGAATTCTGGGCAGCTGTACCCACTCTGAAGCATGAATGATTTTATCTTGTCCCTATTTTGATTTGATGTATGCTCTCCTTGGCTAGATGGTATCGGTAGATTTAATTCCAAAAGTTGTCCCAACAAAGCCCATAGTGGAGGAACCTGAAGTTTCAGAGAGACAAACAAGAGAAGGCACATCTGGGGGGTGTTTCATGAACGTTTGTCGGCGCCGACAACTTGAATCACCATAGTAACAGTCAGTGACCAGAGCATCTCAGCCAATCAAAACCAAGGATTTTGCTGAAATTGGTCAGCGCCGACAGTTGTCGGCACTGACAAGCGTTGATGAAACACCCCCCTGGTAAGCTCTGTTACCAAATAAACCAATAATCATGAAGGGACAGTTTCATGTTCCCACTTAGTAAGCATAACTTACTCTAAAAGTTTGTGCACTGTCAATCCTTGTCTGATATGAGGCATGTATGTAATACGTAGGACTGAATATGAATCAAGACAAAGAAGGGTAGACTTACAAATTACTTTCATCACATTTTTCACACATATTTTCACTAATTCTTGTGATTGTGAAATCCTTGTCAGCTTCCCCCCTCCTCATTGTTCAGATAATAGATTTATGGTAATTGATATAAGCTGTAAACCTTACAATAGAGGATCACTGTTTGAAATGTGCATACCTACAAGATCCTGGCAAGGATGACACAAATGAACAGTGAACATACATTTGCATATGGAGTGTTTCAATTTCTGGCAAACATAATGATGGAGTCTATTCAAATATTATATTTACAACTTCATACATTCATTGTATGATCATTACTTTTGCACTACTCTAATGCACTGAGTATGTCTGTTTTTATAGAAATTCTACACAAAACTTAATCTAACAATATAAGAACAGATGATATTACCAAATAATTATCTGACTAAGCGAAATAATATTAGTACAATTACATCTTCTTTTTTTTGACAGTGTCATTTAAATGCAAACACAGCAATTTTTGGAACATTTAATCAATAACCATGCTGGACATCAAATTCAGACTATTGTTGAATCGTGATATGTAAAAGACTCAAGAGAGAATACTAATGATAGAAAAGTTCTAATGGTGGAAACAGATAAAAACAGAATGAGTGTAGTTGACAAGTGTTTGTCATTTATTCAACAAGCAGGAAAGATATGAAATGAAGCATTAAAATTACCACATAAACTTGATAGCATATCTTGGACTGTATTACACCACACAGGCCTTAAACTGACTAATCATAAAAACAAATAAACAAAAAAACCTACTGCCTCTTGATGATCAAACTTTGCCTGCCGAAAGATCTCTGGGGTTATCTTTGTGATGGCACTGTTCGAGTTCAGGATGTGACAAACAGCACCTATGGCATCTTTAGCCTGGTTGCGTCCAGCACTTGCCTGCTTTCCTGATTTCATCTCTCAGTCCTAAAAAGAACAATTTTAGAAAAAATAAACTTGCCGCGAATCCAAAGTGAGCCATGATCACATCAACTGCATAATGTCACTTTTATATCTTTTTTGATATTGACAAAATTTAATACAAAAGATTGCATACAACACTCAGTCATTTGTCTTTCCCCTGCTACATTGCCTTTCAAGTTCCAATGAAAGTGAACTGTCTTAACAACATGACTTTGGGTACAAGCATTTCATTGGGTCTTTCCTGCACCTTGGCCTGGTTGATGACTTGTAGTGTAGGCTCTCAACAGGAGTTTCAATAAGGGCTAGCTGCCACAGACATAATTACTTTCTTAATCAAAGTTGACTTCCATTTAGTTACTGATATCTGATTATGTAAAATATCTCATGTTTCTTGGTATCTTATTAGACTACACATTCACACTATACAGTCAAGAGAAGTGTCATACATGCAGGCTGTTATTATTATCATTATTATTATTATTATTATTTATTCAGCTTGCAGTCACAAATATCAATTACATTTTCAAAATCAAAACATACCCTGGAGAGGTAAGGGTGCACCAGGTTGGGCAGCCCGGGTCTGGAAAGAGCCAACTAAATGACTTGGACCCTCAGGCCATCCTCTCCAACCCACCTGGTGCACTGAAAACAGTCATTTTACAATATAAAAAGATTTCATTGAGAGGCATGTTCTGTTTATAGATCTTTCTACATCTATTAAACATTAGTTCAGACTACATACAAATGTTGGAGCTAATTTAGCCCGACCATAATATGAAGTGCACAGCAAAGCGACTTCTGTAAAGCAAACAAGGCTGTGTTATGTACTTTCATATCCATGTCAATACCTCAAATTCCGCACACCCCAAATTGCATTAAAGGCATAATTTACCATTTGCAGAAGAAACAAAAACCCAACATTAGTGCTTTAAAATAGTTCTAAAAATGTGAGATAGGGATAGAAACAACAAACAGTTCTGTAAAAATTTGAATCCGTATAATCGATGTTAAATGTCCTGTTTACGTTTGGGAACAGTGATTTAAAAAATTGTCAAGATATGACATTTAATGCATATGTGCAGGTCTGTACCACAAAACATCCTATCATCTAAAATTTTTGTGATAAAGCCTAAAATATAAGGATATATCTGTATTTTTCTCAATAAACCATAACTGTATATGGTTTAGTCTGGAAACATTCTATTGTTCACATTTGGTATATTTAACAATACTTAGCAATGATTTTACCGATTCAAATCTTTAGTGGTTGTTTCTATCCCTAACTCACATTTTAGAGCTATTTTAAAGCACTAATGCTTTTTGTTTACCTGCAAATGGTAAATTATGCCTTTAAGTATTGCTAAATACACACAAAAAAAGGGAACAATAGTTATAATAAAAATGTTTTCAGACTATAAAAACCGTCAACAGTTACGGTTTAATGAGAAAAATACTCAAGTCATATCTTGTTATCAGATTAGGCTTTATTGCAAAAATTTCATACGGTAGGATGTTCTATGATACAACAGACCTACACCTAGGGTCTATGCATCAAATGTGATATCTTGAAAATTTTTTAAATAACTGCTCCCAAAGGTACACAGGACATTTAAAATAACAGGAATCACTTCACAACATATTTCCAATTAGACTCTACTTACACAAGTTTGAATTAAATCAGTAAATGAGAGGCATTGATATTTTCATTAACTTTTAATCAATAAATCGCTCAAAACACCTAATTCTTTGACTGTGTGCCTCACGAATTTGCGATCAACAAGGCATGCGCTGCGCTGTAAGCACAATTAATCTGAAACTGACTGAAGTTGGCCATTGACTAACCCGGTAAATTTACGTGTTGGGGTCGCTGGTGCGGTGCGGTTTTAATAGCCATCGACCATCTCATCTGAATTCTGTAGATTTTATAGAGAAATTGTCGCAGTTTGGGGGCGTGTGCCCGTTCACAGAAGGTACAACGTACATATTCGGCAATATACCGCTAAACACAGCAACGCAACGCACTCTATACATGCATAACACACATACCAGCACACTACCAATCTACGAGGTCTAATTTAAAGTATAAAAAAATTAACCGATCAATACATCACTAACACAATATAGTACATATGGGACTGAGATCACACTTTCTCACAGCCATTCCATGCACTGCCTTCTAAACTGATCTACTTTTTACAAGCCGCCTTTTCACTTCTTTTAACTCAGCTACGAATCGGGATTTGGGGATTTCAGGCGTTGTATAATGCTACATGTGCAACAGTTTTCACTTACCAAACAGCATGAACAGCACGGGATAATGCAACTTTTTCTCTAAAAGTTTACTACTGCACTGCATATCAAGGCAGTAATAAGAACGACAACAACAAAATATTAGCCTTATCGCAGTCGTCCATACAAAAATATTTGCATTGTGGAAGTACTAAAACCTGGAATCACACCAATGCAGATCAATGGGCCGAATGCATAAAACAAGCAATTGCTTGTAAGCAATTGCTTCAAGCATGTAGGTCCATGCTTCAAGCAAAAGCACAAGCTCGTCTAGTAAAAGGTATAGCTCAAGCAGTTGCTTAAATACATATGCATAATCTTTTGCTTGTGCACATACCTTTTGCTTGCATTCAGAAAGCAATTGCTTAGGGTTCGAACAATAGCGTCACGCCTGTGCGAACACAAGAACAAAGGCGAGTGTGGCTAAAACTAATCGCAGCATGCATTTGAAAGGGCATACGTGTGTGCGGAAATATTTCCTGACATAGCAGAAGAGCTATGAAATGCACACACAGACAGAACACACACAACTATACACACACTCGTATTACTGGCTGATTCCCACCACTGCTTACAATAGCCCGCATCTGCCAGATCGCACGTGGAGAGACGTCTCCTTGCTCTCCACCGAAGTGAGACATCCTACCTGTTTTTCATCAAATTTTGCGTGCTAACCACTGGACATTCCCGTTGTTGAAATGAAAAATTTCTTACTCTACTTAAGAGTAATTTCTTGTAGATTTATACCACTCCTTCACAATTGTTGTCTTTCTTCCATGAATATGAAAATGATACTTAAAAGGGAACGTCCCAGATAAGCAAAAGCTCAAGCTCATTTTACAGAGCTTGGAAAATCGTAAGCAATTGCTAGCAAGAACTAGCAAAAGGTATGTTTTATGCATACGTTTTTAAGCAAATGCTTGGTCTCTAAGCAATTGCTTGCGGACAGCAAGCAATTGCTTGTACTTGCTAGCAAGAGCTTCTGCTCGCAAGCAATTGCTTGTTTTTATGCATACGGATTCGAGTAAAAGGCTAGCACAAGCAATTGCTTGCGTTTATGCATCCGGCCCACTATGTCCCCATTCCCCATATCATAATTAAACCAACATAAATTCTGCCGAATTGTACACGAAAATACAGGAGCAAATCATTAACTTGCATGAGGGTCAGTTGTAGCACTCATTATACGTTAAGAAATGCAAACTACGGCTTGGAGATAGACTATGCCACGCACAGTTTTGCCGCGGGAACTATCGAAATTCGCGCACTGCACTGTACTGTATGCCCTGTCTTCACCACACACACGTTCAGAAGCCGCTGGATTCGCGGCGCGTTGTATGAAACTCATCCGGGGAGAAGCGGGGAGTCAGCACTTGAGGAAGGCGCTGCATGCTGTATAGCTGTGGAGCTCTTCATCAGCGCTAGCTGGCCCGGTATCTAACACTCGACAGTTAGAGGCTGGAGGATCCGATCTGTAGAATCGAGGAGCTAGCAGGACAATCTCACAATGTCTGGAAAAGTGAAATCAAGTATAACAGCTGCATTCAAGATGCATGGTCTAGCACTTCGAAGGTAATTTAAACGTTCACTTGCAACTCCATCATCATCATTCATACTTATACTCATCATAGACACTAAAATTACTTAGCTAATCCAATAGGGTCTACTTTAATTTACTTTAACTTTACTTTTCTGGAACGATGGTGCCAGGTACAGGTGTAGGTAGGTAGGTAGGTGAGAGCATGGACCTAATACACATGGACATATCATCGTATAGTTAATTAATTCATGCACCTGTACATCTCAAAAGCGCCACAAAGACATTTTTAGCATGCTCTAGAACACTGCTTTGTTTGATCCCATGATCGTCACCACCAGCAAGCCGGGAGAAGAACAAGATGGAGATTTGAGAAATCTAAAACTATATGCGCAGAAGAAAATAACTCACAAAAATCAAGTAAAGCGAATGTGCAGTTGTGGTGTATGTTAGGAAATCGTGCCTCAAACAATTTCGCTTGCGCTAGGGAGAAGCAGGCAGTTTTTAAAAGAAAGCTAACAATTTGGCAGAATGATTGTCATTTGTGATCTCAATGTTTCACTTTTCTCCAGCTTATTCCAGAGCAAAAAGGGACGGTAATGGTAGAGAACAGGTATATCTTGCCATTATTTAGGCAAGGTCTTATGCGTGTGCGAAAATGTGCGAATTAGCAATTACCCATCTTTTGACACAAAATTTGTCATGATCTCAGGTTTGCTGCTCCTCATCATCTGTATTTATTCAAAGACATTTCCGTCTGAAAAAAGGCACATCAGCGAAACAAGACTGAAATGAGGGAAAAGATACTTTTGTTAGTGACGATACGTGATCACACAATCGTTTAATATGTCCAGACACCTGAATGTACTCATTAAGATGCACATAATCAGGTGTCCGCAACGATCATTACATCAAAGAAAGACTGCAGTGAACAGTCCGTGTATATTAGGTCCATGGTGAGAGCCAGTTTATCGATCAGGATTGTATTCTCGGCTGCATACTGGTTAACTGCATAAGCGACCCCATCACATACCGAGTCGGGTAACAGCTCCCCGTGCCGGGTACCGAGGTTACGTACTGGTAGGCTAATCTCATTCAAATACAAAGGTTCTATATACCAGTAAATTTATCTTAAAATGATATTCTAAAAATCTATGGGACATACACATGGCGGGGGGGGGGGGGGGGGGTGGAAAACTGCTTGAAACCACGGACCTAAGGCTAATGCAGCAGTTATCGGTACTCGTAAAATGCCCAATTCTTCCGATGCTCATCCAGCTAAAGGCATGATGAAGGCATCCAGCGAACATTCAGGTTAGACCAATCAGATCACCTCGTTAATAGTCCCATGTATTGTCTTTCTCTGTGCCTTTAACCGATTAGAACAACGTACAAGACTATTTCAATATTTGTAAACAGGGGAAGGGTTTTGTGAGTTTTGTTATTGCACGGAAATTGCATGTTTGCTTCATTGGCCCCAGTCTATCCAAATGTTGAAATTAGTGCTGTTTCTATGTGAGCGCAACTGAAGCATAGCTTATTTCATATGAAGTTCAGTGCTAGACCTCTATTTGTAATAATAGATCATACTGCCAGATGACATGTCTTATAATTTTTTGGTCAACATAGACTCCTGAGTTATGGTACTGCCACCCAACTAACACTACCGGTAACTACTCTATCCTATCCTTCTCTTATTAAATAGCTTTAAATATGCATGGATGCACGCACATTGATGCGCACACATTTTGCAAGGCTGTCCCAAAGCAAAAGGAAGTCTTCCCAACATACTTATTCCATTACCCATTATAACAAGAACTTGTACGCCTTTAAGGACCTCAGCTTATGGGATGAAGAAAACCTTGAGACAGTTTGTGTCTTTAATCAAATGGATTTCTTCTTCTTCTTCTGATTAAGTTTGCCTCCTTCAGTAGGCTGAAGATTCTTGCAGACTGTAAGATTTGGGTTCTACAGAACTATTCAACAAGTCATTGTCTGGAAAATATGGTTGTTTTGTACTATTTCCAGCCTTTAGTTTCAGCTAATTATGACTGTAACTCTCTTTTGTACACTTCAACTGGTTCAAGCAAGGAAACCTGGAGCATGGTGATTTCTGCTATCGCCAATCATTTTAGTAGGAATTATCACTAAAGGTAAACTATGTACCGTAAGATCAATTAATGTATCATATCTTATATTAGACAATGATTTCCTATTCAGATCAGATTCTATTTGTTTTCTTCCAGTGATGCAGTGAAATTCTTGGTGGCTGCCCTGACTCCAGTGACAGATGTTGAGAGGAATGAATGGGTAGACAAGATCATTGAAGCTGTGCAGAAACAACCCCGTAAGTAGCGCATGTTTCATTTGTTTCATTTTTATATATACTAGTGTAGTCAGATGTAGAAATCCAGGGCCCCATTTCATAAAAAGTTGATATGATAGTAACTCTTGTTTGAATGGCAGTTGTCATGATAATGACAAGAATCCAGCTTCCTGATTGACTGTTGCTATGGGAAGTTGCCATTCCAGCAAGAGTTGCTATCTTATCATCTTTTCTGAAATGTAGCCCAAGACTTGTTCATGTGACAATATCCCCCTCCAGCACAATGCACAATGTTGATTGAATGGGGAAAAAAAAAAGTACCAGCTTGAAATAACAATCCCAGTTCTTTCATGTCTCCATATGCAGTGTCATCTGCTTTGCTGACAAAGGAGACAATAGAAGCTGCTGTAGACGAATGTACGGACGGAGGAAGTGAGGAAAATGAAAAAGTCTTCAATGTCATTGACGCCTTTGCAGTGCCGCGATTCACCTATAATTCAGAGCGCAAGAAGTTTTTTCCGTAAGTTGCTGAATCTTTCATGAATTTTTCCAAGATATGCAACCATGTGAATTGTCTAGAAAGATTTTGTAGTAGAGGTCAATGAATCTTAACCCGTTGAGGACGGTTTTGCTACAACATGCATTTCCCACAGACGCTTGCCCGAGTATACTTGGGACTCATCCTCAACAGGATGATACATTGCTGTATTTGTTATGCTGATAAACTTCTTTTTTCTATGAATATTTGAAAACAAATCAGAATGTGAAATGGGAGCTGTTGTGTTATATTTATTCAATTTTATTTCATCACATTGAACAGAAAAATATGTACACAAGTATTACAGCTAACATGTTTTACAACAGTCTAGAGTTCATATCAGGTCTGGCATTCCTTAAATCGTATACGACTTAGCAAAATGGCTTGCTGTTGTTTCCCCATTCTCCCTTGAGTTTACCAAACTCATCCATTGTAACGTTTGGTTGATACCTGTGCACATGTGATCTTGTAGGAATGCAGAGACCCCCAATCTGCATGCCCCAGCAAAGCACAAGGCAGACTTATTCTTGGAGCGGTACACCATCCTCCACCAGAGGACCTCCAGACACAGCCTCTTCTCTCCTCCTGTACAAGGCGCGTCCATGGAAACGCAGGGCAAAAAGTTTCAGGTAACAATCGGTGTTTGTCATCAAGTTATTCAATTCTCAAACCCAATTTTCGGACAGTTGTGTTAGGAATAGAATTTATGTATTTGTATTTTATGTAATGTGTACATTATGTTTTCACATGCAAGATTTCTTTAGAGTATCAAACAGACAAAAAAAAAAAAATCAAATGTCTTCTGTAGATGTCTACTAAAACTTTGATGGGAATTATAAACCACGAGAGATCTGAGCAAAGTACAAGGAAGTTCTGGGGGTAGTCCAAAGTAAAATGCTAAAATATCACCCTTACATACCAACTGAAGACATATATTTCAAACCATTTCAAAGAACATGAGACTTTTATGGTCCAAGACATGGCAAGGAATTGATCAACCATTGGGCAACACATAATGAAAGTTAGTACTGAGTACACCAACAAGTAAAAGGATTAAATGTAACATGATGTGTTGATACCCAATAGCCAAAATTGTGATGACAATCATCTATCTTACATTCCCTTCTCTCCATTCCTCCTTGGTAGCTTAAACCGGTGGAGTTTCTGCTAGGCAGCACGGCAAAACTTGGAGAATTGATTGTCCTGGGGATGCTCACACAACTGAAAGAGGTTAGTGTTGACTAGAGTACTACAGATCAAAGCACTGATCGATGATTTTATATTCTCCCTGAATGAGAAAAACAAACAAACAAAACCACATGAGTGGCTTGATATCCCGCATCAGATGGACTTTGGTGAGATGAAAATGAGACAAGCAATCTGAAATTCACTTGTATGATGTGTTTTAATCTTAGCTCTAAGCATCTTTGTGCTGTATTAACCCGTTGAGGATGGGCTAATATTGCTACATCACTCATTTCCCATAGACACCTGCCTGAGTATACTCTTGACTCATCTTCAGTGGGTTAATACAGGCAACTCCCATTAAAACAAATTCCAATGGACATGCAGTTTTCCTTTGTCATATCAAAATTTTGTTAAAATCAACAGAATTTTACACCATTGACTTTAATAATGATAATTTAGAGACCTGAATTTTTACTTTGTTGTCGTAAATTTTCATTGTAACTGTGTTTGTTATAACAAGAGCACCCTGTATGTCAATTTCAGAGTCTCAGTCTACAGTGATGCATTTATCATTATTCCCTTGTCTTTCTTCAGTCGAAGTTGATGTACTGCATTTACAATATTCTTCAATTCCATCCATTCAGGGCAAGTTCTATTTGGAAGATCCTACTGGTGCAGTTCAACTGGACTTATCCAAAGCTATATCCTTTTGTGGGTGAAATGACAATTTCTGATATACTGGCAGCCTGGTCAGTATTATCATATATCTATAGCTAACGCATATACACAGGACACCAGTGGCCTTGTTAAAGAGAAATTCCACTAGATGTACAAATTAACTGGTCGAAAGAGTAGAATCAAGTCGTAGTTAAAGTTGTAATGAAATCATATCAAAACATGAGCAATGGAATTTTGAAGGTTTCAGACATACAAAAGATTGATGTTAGTCACGATAAGATATGCAAATTAGATGAGGTGATGATATCATGTCCTCAACTCTTGAATCAGTTTGTGAAAATGGAATCAAAATCATTTTGGGGTCAATAATTCAGCTACCATATAACTCTGATATCGAAACCACCAATTGCTGCTTGACCATTACAATCTAGAATGATTTATAATGCAAATGATGTAGAAGGGTATCACTTTTTATTTTCATTTCAAAAACAAATTTTATATGAAGATTTATGTTCAATTGTCTTGTAAGTATGAGTAAATATAGATGATATCTTGTCTATCAGACCTGTTTGAAAGATTCCTTGACAGTGCCGTGCACCAGTTTCACACAGGGCTGTTCACTGAGAACTGCTTTGTGCTGGCAGAGGGCTGCTATGAGGATGAAGTGTTCCACGTCAACGGTTTGGGCTTTCCACCAGCAGAACCAGCTGACATCACTAGGTAAGCCTGCATAGCTCTTTTGTGACGCGATGACTATCTTACAAAGCTTAATAGATATTGTTTTTGTTTTGTTTTGTTTTTGTCTTTGGCTGTTTTTGTGAGGATCCAAAACAGAATTGAAGCCATTGCAACCAAAAGATAGCATAACCTTTTCCATGGTCAAGTTTGGCTGCAAGTTTGGCTGCCATTACCAGGTCTCCAACTTCCAATATGGTGAACAATTTAAAGTTTGTGAGCAGTTCTCATCTTCCTTTGATTGTATGAGGCAAACTCTGCTTGCCTTAAAAGTGGTATTCTGCCCATTCGTGCTTGTAAAGTGACAAGGGCCACAGAGCAGGATCAAAAGGGGGGGGGGGGGGGAGGCAGTTCATCCTACAGTTTTGACTCTTGAAATGACAAAATCACCCCCCCCCCCAAAAAAAAAAAAAAACAAAAAAAAAAACAAAAAACAAACAAACAAACAAACAAACAAACAAACAAAAACACCACCACAAGAAAACTCATTGTTCCCAAGCCCAGAGAGAGTCCTTCCACCAAAGCAGTGGTACCCTTGACCCCACTGGGCCCACACCACCATCACCCAATACAACATCCCCTCCCCCCCCCCCCCCCAAAAAAAAAAAAAAAAAAAAAAAAATGAAATGTTTGAAGAGGCAATATTGACATGGTAAGTTAAATGGACCCTACTGAAACAATGTATGGGAACTGTGGTGACAACTGGTGCACAAACCTGCATGGATGTGTTTTCTACATTTTCCTTCTTTTTCTTTTGCTGTCAGATCTTACTTTGGGAACATCAATTTCTTTGGTGGTCCGTCAGAAACCTGTGCCAAGTCCTCCACCAAGCTGCAGGTCCTGGAACAGGAGAATGAGGATGCCATGATGGTCTTCCTGTCCGACGTGTGGCTGGACCAACTGGACGTCCAGGAGAAGCTCCGGACCTTGCTGGCCGGCTACTCTGAGATGCCTCCGACCTGTTTCGTCTTCAGTGGAAACTTTACGTCCACTCCGTACGGTCCAAACCACATCAAGACTCTCAAAGGTGCTCGTTGTTCTATGCTGTCTCTGTCTGTATTCCTTGTCTGGTTTGGTTTTTATCCTTTATTTTTCCTCCCTAAATATCTTTAGAGGTAGATTTACATCATTTCTATGAAAGAAATTATATACAGTAGACCTCGCTTAAGTCGACATCGCATAAGTCGACAACTCGCTTAAGTCGACACAATAAAAAAGTCCCGATTTTTGCCTTTGTTATTCCTTGAAAATTTCCTCATCTTAGTCGACATTTATAAGTCGACAACTCGCGTAAGTCGACCTGATTTTTCAGTGCCAACTGAGCTGAAATATGTGTTAATTCCCTAGTCTAACTCGACATAATTTTTCGCTCAAAATCTTATCGCCATTCTCTGAAAAAGAATTGTTTTCCCGCTCCGATTCGCAGCATTTCTACTCGGTAATTCGCTAGTGTACGGCGCGGTAGCGTTCGCGCCATGCGTCCATTGTCTTGTACGCCAGAATAGAAAGGGCATACACTCATTTACATTGGAGAATTACATGTAGTACCCAAAGCAGTTCACTTTACCCCCTTTTCTCCTCGTTATTCTCAAAACGCACAAATTTTGTACACCTATAGGTCCTAGTAGAAAATCATTATCAGAACATGAAATAAGTGTTTCCGTTTATCCAAATATTCTAACGTTAATTATTCCGAAGCGGTATTAGAAACCTGGGCCCGTTTTTAGAAAAGTAATTAAAATGCAACTACTTGTAATTAAATGCAACTAAAAATCAAATGCAGGTGTATCAAATCACGAGCAACTTTGCACATAAACGCAAGTGCGTTGCTGGAAAGGCTTGCGTTTGATAATCATATGAAACTAGAGAATAGTTGTACGAACCTGAAACTCAATTGCGTTTAAACGCAACTCTAAAAATCAAATGAAGTCCATCAAATCATGCGCAACGCTGTATTCAAACGCAAGAGCGTTGCAGAGAAGACTTGCGGTTTTCGTAAGAAACTAGAAACTGCGTTTAAAAGCATCTCTTAACTTCTACGGAGGTGCGTTATTGTTGAAAATTCTTGCATTATTTTTTTGTTTCGTACGCAAAATCAAAAATTAAACGCAATTCTGAAAATGAAATGCAATTGCAAGTCCATCATATCACACAGAACGCTGAAAAGACTTGCGTTTGATAATCATACCAAAATAGAAAATTGTATAGGGAACTTTTTTTTTAAAACTCAATTGCGTTTAAACAGGATTCTAAAAATCCAATGCAATTCCATCAAATCACACAAAACGCTGTATTTAAACGCAAGAGCGTTGCAGAAATTGCAGTTTTTGTACGAAACTATAAGAAACTGCGTTTAAACGCATCTCTAAACATCGGAAGTGCGTTATTGTTGAAAAGACTTGCATTATTTTTTTTTTTCGTACGCAAAATTAAAAATTAAACGCAACCCCGAAAATCAAATGCAAGTCCATCAAATCACACGGAATGCTGAAAAGACTTGCAATCATCCGAAACTAGAAAATTGTAAGAAACTTAAACTCAATTGCGTTTAAACGCACTTCTAAAAATCAAATGCAAGTCCATCAAATCACAAGCAATGCTGTATTTAAAACGCAAGAGCGTTGCAGAAAAGACTTGCGGGTTTTTTTTTACGAAACAATTTGAGAAACTGCGTTTAAACGCATAAAAATCTATACGGAAGTGTGTTATTGTTGAAAAGACTTGCATTATTTCTTATTTCGTAACGGAACTTTCGCCGTGACCGAACGTAGTCTGCACTAGCAGGGGAAAGACATCGCAACACGACACGTTTCAAACTACCGAAACGCATGCTGCTTCACGAAATGTCAATGAAAAAATAGTAGCAAATTATTGTTACAGTTCGCTATGTCGAAGGTTTAAAATCTCAGTCCAAAGTTAAATTAGTCCGACGATGGAAAGAGATTTGTTTTTACGAAGGTTAGTAATCCGAAAGATGTCGTTTTCGGATTAACAAACGTTTCTTCTTCTTTTTATTTCAGACTGGCCCGCGCCATACAGAGCGGTAATGTTGCGAATCGGAGCGCGAGAACAATTCATTTTCAGAGTATGGCAATAGAAATTTAAGCAAAACAAATATGGCGACTTAGGGAAGGAAAATCACACATCCTATTTCAACTCAGTCGGCACTGAAAAATTATCTCGACAAAATCATGCGAATTCACACCCATATCTTCGCAGCAACGCACTTGAATTTAAATCGCAAAGTTGCATGCAATTTGGGGAATATGCGTTTGATTTTTCAAATCAAATTTAAAACGTACAGTGTCTAGAAACGGGCCCAGGTTTCCGATCCCGCTCTCTCCAAATCTCTCTAGAGATTTGGGAATTGTGCGTTGTCATTACTAATCCGCGCGAGATTTATGCATGAACTAAAACATAATTGTTGCCAATGTCAGTAGGTATGTTTTGGCGGCAAAAGGAGTAAGATTTGGGTCGCGATCCGCATCGTGATCTTACTCTGTTTAGGGGAAATTAGTTTTCATTTATAAGTCGACAAAATGTCGACTTACGCGTAAGTCGACTTTCGCGTAAGTCGACGTGTTTTTCTCAGTCCCGATTAAGTCGACTTACGCGAGGTTGACTGTATTCCTAAATGAGACTTTTGCCAATGGCCAGTGGGCAGCAGTAATTTTTAGGGTAGAAAAGTTTTATACAATTTTGTTGGTGTTGTTGACTTGGTGAAAGTGTATATTCATGCCATGAGATAAAAACTATAAAGAGATCTTCATGGAAATAAGAACTTAAAATTTCATTTTGACAGAAATTAAAATTTGCTTAATACTCTCAAGCAGAACAGATTGTCTTATTCCATCATAGAGTATTCCCTTACCAGAACTGATGTAAATACATACTGTATTCCACCTTTTGTTTACATCGTTGATATTTGTTTACTGATTTTGTTGCATTTTCCATGTTGTGATGTTTATGATCACATTTTTTTTTTTCATTTTCCTCATATTTTTTCTTCCTTTTCAAGATTCCTTCCACATTCTTGCCAATATGATCTGTGAGTTTCCCAGCCTCCTGGAGCACAGTCGCTTCATATTTGTTCCCGGACCTGAAGATCCCGGTCCTGGGAACATACTACCAAGGTATAGACTGACCATCAAGTAAAGAGTACGAAACCCCCCCCCCCCCCCCGAAACAAACAAACAAACAAATGAACAAAGCAAAACAAGATTATTAGATATGAAAAGATCAATTTTATTTTTCCCTGCAAGGTTGTCCCCCTTTTGATTCAGTACATTACTTGTATTTATGTAATTTACTTAACACCTGTTACCCTCCTGTAATTTTGTAGTTTCGCTGTTATGTTGCTAATTGCTTGCAAGAAAATAATGACTACCTGTCTTTGTATAACACATGTACCCAAGTCAAGTACAACATATGTAGCAACAAATTTGTACTTAAAGGGTTTATGTAAAGTAACTGTTCTGACGATTATTTCATGTTGTATTGAGAGAAGCTAAAGTCATTCAGTACATTTTTGTTGTATAGTCAGAGGTAAACTTTGGAGGCAGCAACCCCGATAAAGGTGTGCAATTGTAGTTGGGGTTTACCATCTACTTCTGTTATTTCTCTCTTTTTTTAACTGGCAGAGATTTGCTATGTTTGCCCACACAACAACACAAAATTATGATTATAGAGCTGCATTGTGAGACTTGTCTGTTTTAGTTATATTGTCCTTGACTGTTTGTCATTCAGACCACCAATCCCAGAATGCATCACTGCAGAAATCAGGGAGAAAGTACAGTCTGCTGTGTTCACTACTAACCCATGCAGGTAAGCTTATACTACCATGAAATGTATGTATGTATGTATGTATGTATGTATGAATTTACGTATGTATGTATGTATGTATGTATTTATGTATGTACAGTGAAACCCCGTTATAACGAGGTCCGTGGGACCGGCGATATTACCTCGTTATAACCGGTACCTCGTTATAACCGTACGCATCAAACACAAAGAAAAACATAAGCATGACATCGGAATATACCCATCAATGGAAGAAACTTAAGAACATCCTTTGCGTTGTTATTACACAATTATGGATCATTATTATTGAGATAATAAAGGGAAATTATTTGTGAATTAGACGAAAAAGTAGGGGTTGAAATGAGATAATTCTTTATTGTAATTCTTGTTTGTTAATTTTTCCTAACACCAGTGCAAATAGAGTAAAATACAGGCGTTGTTTACCATAACTTGCGAGGTATTTTTACGCTGTTGGTGCCCAGCGGGAATGCAATGATTTCATGAATCATTTCGGCTGTAATCTTGTACAATATATGATCGTTGCGCTCGAAGGGATTAAAAATGCGTTTTTTATTTTCTTCCGAAAATCTCTTTGCGTTTTGTACATCCGTTCTTGAAAAATATGCGACAGGATTGAATGTGGAAGGTTACGTTGTGATCCTTTTTACGCAAATCTGTACCTCATAGACCATTCTGAAAGAAAGAAAAATCTTCATTGTGAAATGCAGTGTTAAAATTGTGATAATGAACAAACCCAGATCTATTCAAACTAATAAATACGTTTGTTTCTTTTTCTGATTTAGGTATAACATGCGTTATTCAACTAATTTTTACGCTACTGTCACCTGGCGAGATCGCGATAATTTCAGAGTAACATAGTACATGCGTTGTTTACCGTTAACTTGAGAGGTATTTTACGCTGTTGGAGCCCAGCGGGAATTCGATAATCTCATGAATCATTTCGGTTGTAATTTTATACAATGTATGATCGTTGCGTCCGACGGGATTAAAAATGCGTTCTTTATTTTCTTTCGAAAATCTCTTCGCGTTTTGTACATCCTTGAACTGTTAAATGAGTTTGTTTCTTTTTCCGAACACCGATTAAGTAGGTTAACATGCGTTATTCAACTATTTTTACGCTACTGTCACCCGGCGAGATCGCGATGATTTCATTGATTATTTCGGCTTTAATCATACACACTCATATTTAAATTATCATTTGTTAAATGATAATGAACAAATCCAGATCTATTCAAATTAATAAATGCGTTCGTTTCTTTTTCTGAACACCGATTAAGGAGGTTAACATGCGTTATTCAACTATTTTTACGCTACTGTCACCCGACGGGATCGCGATGATTTCATTAATTATTTCGGCTTTAATCATCCACACTCATATTTGCTAAGCAGCAAAAGAACTGGAAGTCGGAACTAAAAATGGAAAGGATATAATAATGAGTTGCACACGCATTCCAGTTGTCCATTTTTGGCCACAAGTGTCGCTACATGAAAAGTTTTTGAATGCGTTATCTTTTTTATTTCTCGTTGTGGTGTAGTCTGCCCTAATATCACGCACGCGTATCTCGCGGAAAAGAAAATCAAATGATTATGTTTAATGATTTAGTAGGAACATCGGAAGGCATTCCTGTGTCTTATCGCGTGATTTAGAAGAAAACATGGAAGGAACGGTTCTCTGCAAAACGGAAAAAGACGTGGATAGCGTGAATTCGGTTTTCAGGGTTTCGTTTGTCGCGTGTTTGAAAGCGGCAATTTAGACAAGAAATGGAACCTCGTTATATCCGATCAAATTGCTGTTTTTCTTTATCATGATGCACCGAAATTGTCCTCGTTATAACCGGAATCTCGTTATAACCGAACTCGTTATAACCGATTCATTCTGCCATAGGTTTACACGCAAAGGAAAACGGGACCGACGCGATCACCTCGTTATAAGCGGTTCCTCGTTATAACCGAACTCGTTATAACGGGGTTTCACTGTATATATGTGTGTGTAGGTCCTATGTGTATTATCATTCCGCAATTCTCCGAGAGCCTTCAATGCTCCCAAACAAGATTCTTTTTGCCTGTCAACAAAGAACTGATGGGTTGGTATATCTGCCGGTGCGAAAGCAGTCAAGCAGTACATGCATCTCCTATCTGCAATTAACTGCATGTGCCATCAAACGATGCAAAGTATTGATCACATGCAAGATATGAGTAGAGAGTGCGCTGATAGGCACGCAAAACTTTTGTTATACACTGTCTGTTACAGCACCTAAATTGGGTCAGGGTACGTCAAGTCTAGTGAGCTTAGCCTTGATTGCTGCATACGTTTTCAAACAAGTTTTATAGCAAAACAAGCACACTAGATAACATTGGAAAAAGGCAAATTAGACAAAAATATACACAGTTTTGATGAAAAACAAAAGAACAGATATTGATAGTATTAATAGTATTGTAGTCAATTAACCATCTGTTGTTCTTTCAGCTGTAACAATAGTCTTGACATGTGGTCATCTAACAAGCAAATAATAAACACAGCAGAACAAACATCTAAAACAAGGAAACCCACACCACCACTAACAACAAAGCACAAGCAAACCACAGTATGCTATGTGTTTCATACCCCAACGGAATATATTTGATTGATTTCTGCAGATCTGTTTTTCATTGCTAATTTCAAACACACCAAGTCTTCTATGATCTTGAAAGCTGCAGTACTTACCCTGTCACATGTCGCTACAGCTTGGGACCCAAGAATAACGACATGTTATGGTACAGATTATTACCTGCTATCTGACAAATAAGGTAGAACCCTGCACATACATTTATGTGTGGGATTATTCAAAGACTCCATCTGTGCAGTCTCACCCACTTTATGCTGCATACTTTCTCCAGGTTGCAGTACTGCACCCAGGAGATTGTCATCTTCAGAGAGGACATCGTCATGAAGATGTGCAGGAACTGCATCCGTTTCCCTGACAACAACGATGAGATTCCTGATCATGTAAGCAAGGGAGATAGTTCACTCACGTATGTCTTTATTTGATTAAGACTCCTCTTCCATAAAAGCTTAAACTCCAGAGTATAATTATTTCTTTTCGCTATCAACCTGTCTTCTTTTTTTTTTTCTAAATTTAGGTGTGTGAAATGCCTTCAAATATCATCAAATGAGAACTTACATTTTCATTGATGTGAAAAACAGTGAATGAAGCGTAGGGAAATGTCTACAACGTGAAAGAATCTAGTAAAATATGTTTTTGTATTGCTATTTTCTCTCACACAGTCTGAAAATCAAATTTGTTCAATCCTCTTTGAAGAACACCATTTCATCTTATTAGTAGTGTTTTTAAATGCATGCACAGGATTCTGTGAGAAATTTCATAGCATGGGTGGTGTACATCACTCTTTCTACAGTTTGTGAAGACAATCATCTCCCAGGCGCACCTGTGCCCCCTCCCTCTCCACGTCTGTCCCTTGTACTGGGCCAACGACCACGCCCTCCGGCTCTACCCCCTGCCCGATGTCATCGTGCTGGGGGACAAGTATGATCCGTTCACAATCAGTAGCATCGGGACCGTTTGCTCCAATTCGGTGAGTGTTAAAACGTTAGGATGGTGCAGGTCACATGGATACAGGCAACTCCCATTATAATGAAGTCGTCAAGACCGACAGTTTTCTTTCGTCATAGCAAAATTTTGTTATAACCAAAGAGAATTTTGCACCATAGACACTAATGAGGATAATTTTGGGACCAGAATTCTTACTTTGTTGTGACAAAATTTTGTAATAACTGTGTTTGTTGCATATCGGGAATGCCCTGTAGTTGTTTCTCTCATGAGGCCTTTCTGCTACACCCTACTAGTGCTGAAAGGGTTGCATGAGATGCCATTCCCTCAGTCACTGGAATCACTTATCAATGCATTTACTATATTTCCTGGGGGAGCATTCCAGCAAAGTTTCCATTTTGCACAGGTTATGCTCTTAAAACCCAACCGCATTAATGCTTGGGTTCTTGATGTTATTGAAAGTCAATAGACCCTACACATAAAAGGAATTCTTATGAATAAAGTCAACCAAACATTTTCTCAAGCTCACTTTAAATTTTGAATGGAAGTTGGTGTAAAATAATGAAATTATGTGTGACAAAGGCTTCTTTCAAATTTTTGGTCATGTTGCAAAATGTGTGTGGTGTATTTATAATATGCATGTGATTTGTTCTGTCTGCAGGGTTCCTTCTCAAAATGTGGCTACTGCTTCAAGGTTTACTATCCTCACACCAAGGAGATGGAAGACAGGTTTGTACCAACTCTTTTCTTCACTGTTTTATACTGTTTGCACCATATTATCAATAGAAATATAGTACTTTCATATGAAATGTGAGTTCAGGATTCAGTTGTTGTTTTTATCATTTCACGTCTATTTATTAAGAATCTTAATCCAATGTGTTTGTTTTGCTGCAGTCACCAAGATAACATGAATTTTTTTTCCTTCTCCATGTTATTGCTGAAGTATGAAAGGTTTACCATGCCTACATGGTTACTTGTTAAAGTGTATGTCATATTTAATGGTGAAAGTAGAATGTTTGAATAAAAGTTCAGGTTCAAAATCCCTCTTACAGCTGCAGAAAATTAACAACAAAATGATACCAATAATTATTGCTTCATACCAGTGTTGATATTGTCAGGTGTACATGTTCTCTTCCAAGTTTTTTATGTAATTCTACTCATACATAACAGTCCACAGGACAAGTGTACTGAAGTTTTTGTTTTGTTTTTTTATTTTCTCTTGTGATTTCCAGCAAAATTGATGATTAGTGAGCAGACAAAATGTGACGAAACCACCACGGAAGTATGTGGAAAATCATGTTTGCTGCATGAAAGGTCTGTCTTCAACGTCAACGTTGCGTGGAGACAAGTTTGAGATGAGGCTCGCACTCGCATGCAGCATGTACTTTACCATCCAAGACTCAATTAGACTCTCCTTGAGCAAAGCCAAGATTTTGTCATCGAACATATACATGGACACCCTCAGTTGTTAAGTGTTCTTTACCCAAATTGGACTGTTTTGATGCTCTAAAGGTCCATCTTTCCTTGCCCCACACTGGCAGAAATTGTGATAAGAATAGTCTGCAGTTGAAGATATCTGTTTTACTAAAAACAGATGTTTTGTCACGTCAGTCTCTTGGTTTTCATGCCATGTAATTGTGATGATTGAATGTTGAGTTGCAAAACTGTTAACCATTTTGTTTGAAAATAACATAGAGTGACATCGATTGACAGAGATTCCAGAGTAATAGCCAAAAAGAGGAAAAAATGCCATTGCTTTAGCCAACATTACCCAAGTCCACCTCGCACAAGTCAGAAGTTGGCTAAGTCAAAGAGAAATTTTACCCTGGATACATATGAAGGTGTATAAAGGTGTGTTAATTTTACTGTGCGAGTTGAAATTCACCAAAGTTAGAACGATTTACTTCTGCTCCCTTGAAATCGACTTAGGTGAGGTTGAATGTAGTTGCATTTGGCTATTACTGCATGTCAAACTGCGTACAGCAGAAACTCAGTATAATGAGATCCTTTGGGACCAAGACAATTTGTTCTTTATATCAGATATTTTGTTATACATGTATCAGTAGTCAATAATCAATACAAAACAAAGGAAATAAATTCACTGGGACAAGAAAATTAAGTTTTTTATATCAGGTATTATATCAGATCTCTTTATATCGAGTTTCCACTGTGTCAAGACCTTTGAAAGATGTGTCCATGGAACTTGTATTGATGTTGGTAATGTTTACTCTCTTGCAACAAAAGTCACGCCCACACACATGCACACACACACACTATGCATAAACATGGGCTCTCTCATTTGATTGTGATTAAAGTTTTGGCCTGTTTCATGTACGTACTTGGTAAACATTGCCATTTTGAAATACTTTATGGTTCTCCCTTCAAATACTTAGGCTTGATATCACTGGAAATCCGGCAAACCCAGTGATGACGTTTTAGGGCTGGAAGTGGGATGTAAAGGATTTTTCCCCTTTTTTTTTTCGGGGGGGGGGGGGGGGGGGGGCAAGGATTTGTAGAAGTCAGAAGAGCAGTGCAGGATTTGGTCTCTTATCAGAACATCTGGAACTTCAAAATTTACATGCAAAATGGAGATACATTTCTAGCAGTTCATTATTCTTCAGATAAATTCCCTCTGTTTTTACAGAGGTGATATTCTGTGAATGGGGAAGTACATTTGCTTGGCCTTTGACCAAAATTTATTGATATTTTGTTATACTGCCCAAAAAATCATCACTTTATTTGCATATATGATTGTAGCATGCATAAGTTTTGTCAGAAAAATGCAAAATTCATACCATTGCTCTTTCTGCCCAATTGTCATGAAACTTTCCTTGTTTTGTTAAACTCTTGGCATGAAAGTTTATTTAATTGTTTAATTTTCCCCAAAATCAAATTTTCAGCTTTGATTTGCTTTCATTGCTAACAATTTTCTTTGCTTTGTATAAACATGTGTCTTATTCTCTATCTTCACCTGACACCAGACTGATTGTATTGTAAATATTGTCTATATGATACCTAGGGTATACAGACTATGTATTTTGTTTTATGTAATAAATTAAGCATTTGTATAAAAGCATTCTTCACTTGTTGATTTTCTGGTAATAGAGCATTGGAATACATTACATGTACCAGTGGTGGTGAAATAAAGCCAACCCCTACATCACAGCTGTGCAGTGCATCTGACAGATACAAATACTCATCAAACATATGGTTCACAAATTGTATGTACTCTTCACTGTAAAGTGATCTTGATTTGATGACACCTCCCCCCCCCCCCCAAAAAAAATAAATAATAATAATAATTAATTAAATAAATAAATAACAGAGAAAGATGAACATATGAATTGTTCTAAATTACATGTACACATTACTTTCCATCATGAAATGGTGCTCATCAGAGCACTGAACAAAACACAAACACACACATACACAAATGTATGGAGACATGGATGCTGGCTGTTGATTTTGTTTCAGTTTTTGAGGTATTGTGTGTGCACAAACATGGGTATTTGTGCATGTGTGCGCACATTGGACAACAATACAGCGGAATAAAAATTTCTTTAATCAACAGCACGCAGATACTCCAACCCCAAGCACCTTCTGATCTGGAGATTCTCCCGCCCGAAACCCCTAGCAAACCGGAGACTCTAAGTTGATGCGTGCATGTCATTGAACCATTATGATTTTAATAGCGTACCAGTTAAGTCTTTGTAGTCTTGTACATGTCTTACCCAAAATATTGTCACAATGGCACATGTACATTTTGCATGTACATACTGCAAACTTCTGGAATCAACCTACACTCTGCCCGCCCCCTAAGAACAAAACAAAACAAAACAAAACAAGCATTAGCATGGCAGTTCTTAATCATGTGCTTTTGAATGAGCAAATAAACATCTACCCCACCCCATCCGCCCCCCCCCCCCCACCAAGAAAAAAAAGAATAAAATGTTGATCATGTGCTAGTTTGTATGTACGTGCAAATATGTGCAGTCATTTTGTGTAGAAGTGTGTGCATTCTACAGTGTGACATATCAGCAAATGCGTCGAGGAACCTTCATAACTCTCGCAGTCATACATTTACTTCATGGAGAGGAAATCTTCCATAATCAAAGTGCTCTCAGATTTGTCTACTGTGTGCCTTCATCTCGGATGGGCCAAAGCTTTGCTCCAGCAGGGTACATCAGTTCAAAACCATGAATACAAGAATTTTTTAAATGCCACAGACACCAAACTGACATCATAGTGCCCTGGCCCAGTGCACCAACTGCCACATCAACATTACTCTCTTTAATTTATGACATTCATGACTCCAAAAACTTTGATGCAAGCTAGTTTATTGTTAAAAATTCATGGAGTATAAAATGTTAATCGTATAAAAATGTACCAAGACACATATTAAAAGTACATTTACAGATAATATTTTCTTTTTCTTTCAGTCTCATTGATTGTACAAGATCATAAAAAGCATGCTGAAGGATGATTTCTAGCCATAGTATCAAAAGTTTGAATACAAGATTGGTCAAACAGGTTCCAGTACAATACTGTAACGTCAAGGGGATTCTAATCACTCTGAAAACACATACATTGTACATCAAAAGCATTTTCATATCCAATTATACACTAATGAAAAGGGAATGATGTAGCAGCACCTCGCAAAAGGCAATGCTTCTAATATCTAATGCCTCTATCACAGCATAACCTAGCAATTCATCCAATGACCAGTCATGGGAAAAAGTGATGTAACAATAACATATCTCGAAGAATATGAAAACTTTTGCATTTGGTCCTTGTCCTATAGGCCTACATGTACAATGTACATAAAAAATTCAATATGATGCAATTATCAATAGATTATTCTGTTCAAGTTAAGATTCTTTGTGATAAAAATCTTCTTTGTAATATGATGCACTAGATGCAAACCAAATTTATAAAAACTTGATGTGAAGAATTACCAAAATACCTCTCTGTATAGTTTTGCTTTAAAGGGTTTGGTTTAAATATGTATAAAAATAGAGGGCTCTCTTTCATTGACAAGCACACATTTTTTTTTTTCACGGCACACTTTCTGAATGCATAGACAAAGTACAGGTGTACTGTTAAACAACTCCTAGAAATTAACACACAATTTCTAGCACACAATCATATGAAGTCTAAACGCTAACGTGAATAAGTCCTGTTGTCCTGGAAACTGTCCGTCCTCTTGCCAGCCGTTCAGGCAATGGACTCTTCGTTATCGGGAGACATTGGATTGGAGAAGGCCTTGAGGTTGTCGTCTTCCTCCCACTTTGGACCCTCGTTAGCGCCCTTCTCTTCCACGACGTACCGCGGCTTGGCAGCCTCCACCGGCTCCACCTTCACCTCTGCTGGACTTGCATAGATGTTTTCCTGGAGGATGAGCAAGAGATGCTTGTTATGCTACATTCAAGAGTTACACAAACAATGTCACAAGACAAGTATCAGCATTAAACATGTCTCTATCACAAGTGAGTGGTTCAGACTCTTTTGAGACTCTCTGTACTTGTGATAATAATGAAAAGGATAGTGATAAGTTGGATATACCAGGATTTGAGCCTTGGGCATAATTGCGTTTGAATAAGAAACTGGAAATTTCACAACTTTATGTACAAACTATATGGCAAGTTGTGAGGGTATGACATGCTCACTTTGCCATTTGCATACATTTAAATTGACCGTTCAAGAACTGTTTCCTGAAAAATTTGCAAATCTTCAAAATGTCATAACTTCCTTATTTTTCACCTGATTTTGATAAAAATCTTACCGTTGAACTCGTAATATTTTACTCTTTCTTATCAGACTAACTTATATTTGGAGTGGATTTCCCCTTTAAAGGCCCCTAATAATAATTGGCACTTCTCTCCATCAAATAAAAGCATCAACACAACTTGGCTTCAACCATTCCATAAATGATTTCAGGGGGAGAACAAAACCTTTGTTGGTTGATATTTCCTATGAAAATTCTTATTAAGACCACACTGGACAGGATGCGATACGAGTATGACCTCTTCATCTCTTTCTCACATGTGACATCTACACCATCAGATCACCAATGCTGCTCATGCGTGTTTGACCGTGAACTATCAATCAGAGCTTGGTGTATCTATCCCCCTAAGTGAGCAAAGTCAGTTGGTTCCAGTTACCTTGGTGGTGGTGTACATGGGATTGTCGAAGCCCCTCAGCGAGGAGTCATAGGCTGGGTTGGAGATCTCCTGCATGAAGCCGGGAGGAAGGCTATGAGACATCTCAATGTCTGCATGGAGGGGCTCATCCTTGGCACCAAAGGAGCTGTTAAGAGGAAAATTAACAAGTGTAACAAAATGTCATGGCAACAGCATCAAAAATTGCTTCTCTCTGATAGCACTGAAAAATGTGATTATTTCGTTTTCTCATCAGTCAAGTCACTCAAAATTATATCCCCTCTCTTGTCTACATGATTACTATGGCTGTAGTCTTCTGTGCCTATTGGGATATGGAACCTCAATCCTATTCAGGCAACTCCCATTATAACATAGTCCTCAGGATCTCAATTTCATTGTAACTGAAGGGAATTTTGCACCATAGACTTTAGTGATAAAAATTTTGGGCCCTGAATTTTCACCATGTTGTATATATTTCCTATGGTATAGAGCACAATACCACACAGACAATGTCACTCCATTCATTTTCTTTTTCCTAAATCCTCACTCACATTTCAAAACTGGGAGAATTAAGGTATAATGGGTGAAGCTCTGGACCCTTACACAGGAGGACCAGTTATTCAAACCATATTGCATCATAAGAACAAATATATGGGCAATCACACTTGAATATAGCACAGAACTACTTTCAAAGACATACTTATAAGTTCTACTATAATGCCACTAAATCAGCACCCAATTGCTGCAGTTAAAAGAAAACGAAAGATCCTACAAGGCAACTCTCATTGGGGGAAAGAAGGGAAGAAAATAACAGAGCACAGAATATCTTCCATTACAGTGGACTCCCGTTATAACGAAGTCCTCGGGACCGGCAGTTTTCTTTCGTTATAACGAAATTTCGTTATAACCGAATGAATAAACAATAAAAATACATAGAGTTGATAATGTTGCGGCCCTAAAATTTATTTCGTTGTAACCGGAATTTCGTTATAACCGTGTTCGTTATAACGGGAGTGCACTGTATCAAACTTACTTTCTCCTCAAGTAGAAGAAGATGAGAGTGCTGAAGATGCAGACCACCACTACCAGGCCGATGATGATACCAGCAATACCCCCACCCGAGACTCCTGAGATATGATGGATGGGAATGATACGATCAATTATCCTATCATATGAGTTTACAGTTTCTGCATGTGCACAAGCAGTAATACTGGCTATCATATCCTGAAATGTAAAATTTCATCTTTTGAAGAAGACTCTTTTAGTCCATGGACCACTTAAAGATGTCATGAGCATTCAGATGTACATAATACAGGGGAAGATTTGAATTGTTTAGATCATCTACCTCACATTAATTACAAGTATATATTCACTGCAATCTCTCATTAATAATGAGCATATATTCACAGTGATCTTACATCAAGTATATATCCACTGCCTCATGAAAATGAATTTTTTTGGAAGTGCTGTTTTTTATATGCTTTGTCAATACTACTTCAATGAAAGGTGAGGGGCATCCTCACTCCTGGTATGTGCAACACAAATTAAATCATTACAATATGAGACTTTGAATCCCCCATAGACTTAACACAGGATGTATCAAGTTCCTGGACACTGAGGGTTTATCTCACCTCCAGACAGCCCTCCAGTCCCTTTCTCTGAACTCTGCATGTTGACATTACTGACACCATAGTCATCAGCATCTTTACAGAGGAGAAAAACAAAGGACAGAATATTCAGAGCCTTGACAAAAGATATGAAGGGGATTAATATCACCAGTAAAGTGGTGTAGACCCATGCTTTAAAAGTCCTGTATATATGCCACATATAGTGAGATGCATGCCCAACACAGAATATTGCTACCACAAAAAAAAAAGGAAGAAAAAAGGTCACCATTCATGACAATCAAAACAATATGAATACCAAAGCATGCAATGTATCTCTCTCTGTTTTCCATGCACCTGAAAATGGGCAATATGCAATATGGCAGGGCTCCACACTAACTTTAATTTTTGGTGGCCCAAAGGCAAACATCCGACCTTTTTTGGTGGCCCAATCAGGCCACCAAATTCTTCATTTCTGAAATTTTGGTGGCCCGCCATGCGTTTTTGGTGGCCCTGGGCCACCGGGCCACCGTTAGTGTTGAGCCCTGAATATGGGCTGCAAAAAATACAACAAAACCAATAAATATCCATCATTAACAAAACACGAAGAAGAAAAAAAAAAGAGACCACATACTTGTAAAAAGGTCGTTCTGGACGTCTTGAGCCAGACTGACGGCTGCCTGACCACTACTGCTCCCTGCATTGCTGTCGGTGAAGACCATCTGGATCTTGTTGCTTATGGTTTTCGACATGTACATGGAGACCTCCCCAGTGGCTTGGCGTTTCTTCTGATGGCCGCAAGGATCATGACAGACATAAAAAGGTCACATTCAGCATAATACATTCTACAACAAAGCAAAACATTTTTTTGTACTGTCCTGCCCTTTCCTTTGTACCCGGGTACTGCCAGTACAACTTCCACTTCACATATCGGGTGTATAGACGTCGTGTTCAGACATAATATATGTCACAGACTTCCATTCCCCAAACTATGTCACTATACAGGGGAACCTCACCATAGCAAATATTTACAAAAAATTGACATTTACCTTGTCATATCAAGTTTCTCAGGGTACAAAAACAAACAAATATAGAGAGTTGGGATCAAAATTATCACCTTGTATTTTAAGAGGGTTTTGTTATATCCAACCTTTTTATAACGACATTTCATCACACTAAATAAGCACTTCAAGTCCTTGTTATATAAAAATCTTGATAGTCGTGATATCTATTAAAAAATGTGTGACAAATGACAAACTCATCAAAAATCAATGAAAGGAGTCTAAACAATACACCCAATAAAGAAAAAAAAATATTCAAAAATATCTACAGATACTCTGGTTTGGCTAGAAAACCAACCAGAATATGACTGCGCGGAACGATGTGGAGTTTACTTCTTAGCCATGTCTGTGCCAGGGACTGTGGAGGCAATGTGCATAACTCTATGGGGTTCTCTGTACCAGTCAGCACTCAAAGTACACAATGAGTCCAGAGTATACTCGGGCAGGTGTCTATGGGAAATTGGTGTTGTAGCAAAATCAAACCGGCCTCAACGGGGGCTAATGCAATGAAAGGAACGGACTCCCTCTTGGTGCACAATGCAATCAAGTTGCAAAGCACACAACAAAACTCACCCTGGATGACCTCAAGCCAAACTTGGTCTCAATCTGGCTCTTTGTGGCTTCATAGTTAAAAGACTGAGGGTTGTAGTCCATAGTGATGAGAGCCCCTGAAATAGAAATTACATAATGTCGCATTACAGAGGAAGCACCACAAGCACTCGATCTGCATTCTAGGTCAACACGTTTGCTGAATTCATCAAATGTATGTCAGTGAAATTTGCTGAAATTATCATTCTGTTTCATCAAATGCTTCATGATCCTTACCTTCTTACTAGTTTCAGGCATTTTCACATCAGTTGCTTTTACTTTCGCTAGTCACATGTGACAAGATTTTTCCAGATAAAATAGAAGCTGCATGACACTTAAAGGTACTGCTTAGCAATGTTAAAAGTTTGTATAATCTAAGGTGTACAGTCTTAATACAAGCTACAAGTGTCTCTCATATCATCCAAGTCTGAAGCTATTAAAATCAGAGGTTAATGATAAATGCTAACATGCTTCTAAAAGTTAAGATCTGTCTGTGACTGGATTTACCAGACTAAGCACTTCCCATACATAGTAGTGCCAGAAGAAACAATTCACCACATGTATAATGGATTAGTGAAATTTAAAACTTACCACATAAAGGACAGCAACTTCCGGCTGGAGTGACCGCATTCCTGCACGCTATCGCTGGACAGCTGCCACTTCTTAACCCACATATCTTTGTCCGTACCTGAAAATAAAGGGTGAAATGTGTGTGTCATCACTTGAACACAGACGAAGACAGAGAGAGAGAGACACACACACAAACACACAGACAGACAGACACACAGGCACATGAATACACACACACACACACATACACACACACAAATAATGACGATAATTTCAAGCAATATTTCCATAAGCCATTCATTGGGAGATGTATTCCTCATGAAATCTTTGACAGATGTCTTGAAGATACTCTTGATTCCTGATTGTCAAAAATGTTTATATGAGGGCAAACACATGAAACTTTAGTGACCAATGGATTATCACAACTATGGCATTCCTGCAAAAGTAAAAGTGAAATTTTGAAGATCTCAATCTTCTTCCATGGTAAATTGCTCATAATCGTCTATCCATTTTCAATTACATGTTTCCTTTCACAGAAGAGATTATCTTGGGGGCAGATCTGAATCAAGCACATGCTAGCTCAGGACAGCTAAAAACACCCAGGTAGACAATGACAGTGGCCACAGCATGCAGTGAAAACATTACCTACAACGTAAATGGCAATGTCAATCACACTGTCAATGACAATGACACTGACAAAGTCAATACAAAATAAAACAAAAAATGTCAATCAGAGAGGCAATAACTGGCAATTTCTATGATGATGGCAATGTCATGTTGCCGCAATGATAGCGGCAACAAGGAAAGGCATGGCAATGCCAAGGACAAAAATTAAAGGCATGACCCTTTACCGGTTCCACATCGTTTCCACACTGGCATCCTGTCAGGTCCCCACACTGGGTGTTCTGAAGAGTAATGGTTGGGTTGTTGGAGAGAGAAAACTGCTGCTGGCCAGGTGGGGAGCTGATGAAACTGGCGAAGGAGCTAGTGGAAGAGTAATCCTGGGAGGAAACAAACAAACAAACAAAAGTTACAGGAGTAGGAAGATCATGTCATGCTCTAGCACTTAGCATTTGAATTCAAAGGAGACAACCCTCAATCCAACAGAAGAAGAACAAGAAATATCCTTTAAATTACTAACACAAAGATTTGCTACTAACCAAAACTTCATACAGTTCATTTCATTTCATTTAATTTCACTTTTATTTCATTTCCGGCCAAAGCATATAGTATGACAATTGCATATAAACAAATTTAACTTTGGCATATATCCAAATGAAATTTGAATACACGCCATTTGTTTACATGAAACAATAAACATACTTTAGTTGAAGAAATTCATGGACAAAATGTGACTGAATCATAACAAGGAAAGGGTCGGAAATGGAGGGGACTGGTAACTACAGTTACTGTTTTTGGTGTTACACTATAATCAATTGCTCAGATACCTAACTAAAGCTTAGTTGGCCTATTGCACTGACTATATCAATTCTGTCAAAGGTGGCACTGGTGACGCTCAGAATTTCACTTCTAGAAATCAATTCAAATCTGGGAGAAAAAAACGGTAAAACTATTACTACAATTTTCTAAACTGTCGTATTTACTTTTTTATATATATTTAAAGAAAATACCAGAGTCAAATATATTTCAGTTTTCACTCTTGTATGTTTCACTCTCTTGCTAATTAATGACCCCTTTTTGTCAATTTATGTGGCCGAAAAAGCCTGCAGTTTTGATCACGGTCAGAGGATATTAATTGTGACTTGGACAGATCTATGTGGATACATTATGTGGATACATCTCAGCTTACTCTCTGACTTTAGACAAAATCAGAAGGTAGCGTGATATCATCAGATGAGTGGCAGAAAGGAACAGTCAGAACAATTTATGCACCAAACCAAACTAGTCTTTCTGTCGCCAAAATCAAGCGATGACATACCACTCCAGAAAAGCTGACGGTGCCAATGGAGGTGCTGAGATCGACCCCGACGTAAAAGAGCTTGTCGGTGGGGAACACCACCCTGTCAAACTGGCATGGCACATTCTCTGTGTCCACCGGTATGGGACCCGACGGCCCCGCCCAGTTCACCGAGTCAAACCAATTCTCTGGAGTGTTGCCGGTGAACGTTTGCTCTGGTGGTTAAAGGGTACATACACACACAATATTTCAGGCACCGAGAAACATAATTACATTGCTTGACCTTACTTCTGCACATTTTGCTGAATTTCCTTGACAAAGAAAACAAATCTGGCGTAGCAGCTTCTGCAGGATTTTTTTCAAATCTAAAAAAGATAAAAAATCATAAAAGCAAACATAAAGATGAACAAAAACATGCCTAGAGATCTCCAAAACTTGTTTTAATCACATCACATCTTATAATAAAAATAAGAGAAGCAAGAAAGAGAGAAGATAAAAGAAAATGCACTTGAGTCTTATTCCCAGAACATATTTCAACAAATATGCTCAACCAATAAAATTTCAGAGAACTGCCATTTTATGCATACATTTTATTGTTCTTTCTTTACATTACAGTTATCACTGTCGTGGTAGTAATCCTATCTAATGCTCCATACCTTCTCCAACACACTCTGGATCTGCCTCGGAATCATCCGAAAATGCCAGTCGAAGGTAATTGTTCAGTACGAGGGCGCCATTCATTGGAAGTATAATCTCCCTAAGGGTTGTGTTGGTCTGCATGAAAACTGCACCCGTCTATAACAAACAATATACCAGATCAAATGTATTAACTTGCAACATACATTCTCTTGAATTTATGGTCACTCATCTATAAACACATGCACCAGTACTAATTAAGGTTCAAATATTGTTCATTGCATACATTATGTTCCATTTTCTGTATTGGTGCATCATCCTAAACAAAAATATGAGCTTCATCATGGAAATTCCCAGTTTATATCCATTTTCTTTACTATAAAGAGCATTTTTAAGATCATAGATCATATATAGTTAAAGTGAACAAAATCTGATCAGCAGATGGCCCATAAAAATAACCAAAAAAATCTGACTATCAATGAGAAAAAAAAAAAGAGGATGTGAGCAGAGAATTAAAACATCTTCAATGCAACACTCCATGAGGCTCTTTCCCACCTTGCTGAAGGAGAAAAAATGTCTGCACTTAATTGAAAAATGAGATACTATGCAAGAATTCTCATAAGCAACTAGTGATGATTAACTTTTAGATAAACTGGTTATAGGTTTTTCAGAGAATTATAATGTATCATCTGAGACACATGTTCATAATGACCTGCATAAAACCATCACTGTCACAAAGAAGCAACAATTTGTCTTTGCTCAATCAGGAGGAATTAAGAGCACTTTTTGAAGAAAAAAAAAAGTGAACTGTCACAGGCAGGAGGGCAACCAATGAAATTATTTTTTTTTTTCCATGATAGAATGTACCGTACATCTATTGTTGCCCTGCCATAAAGTTCCTGCATTAAAACAAAAACAATCAACAACTTTGGGGGGGGGGGGGGGGGAGGACATGAAAAAGTACACTAAACTCACAGATTCAGGAAATTTGATGGTGTCTGAAGCACAAGGCACTTTGCCGCTGGACCAGTTGTCAGGGTTTCCATAGTTAACATCCCGCTGCCAAGTCTTGGTGTCACACAAGCACACACCTAAAATTGGAGTTTTGGTTGGTTTGACAGTAAAAAGAGAATAGGCCAACATAATAATAATAATAAATAATAATAATAACAATAATAATAATAATAATAATAATAATAATAATAATGATAATAATAATAAAGGACATCTATATTGCGCAGCTACTATACAGACATTACAGAATAACATACATACAAGAAATTTAAACATAAAATACATTACTTCCAGAGATGACTTTTTAACCTGACATTCCATGGTAATAGTCCTCACCACAAGTAAGTTTAAAAACTTAATCCCAGTTTGAATGGGTCTACAAGTAAATAACATAACTCATACAGAGAACAGAATGAAAAAAGAAAAATGTGAATCATGAATAGTTTTGAAAATTAAGCCACCACTATTGTTTCATTCAGTTCAGGCAGCCTGTCCCCTTCGAAATTCACTTGAAGTAAAAGAGCCTTCACACAAACATCACTTACTAAATTTATATTATTCATGAATATCTCTGACAGAAATGTTCAAGAAACTTTTGCAGAATTACAGCGACATGTTTACATCCAAAGTATATATCTACTTGTATCATTATCAATATCATCACGAGTTATGGGATAGTGCAGAGTGGGAGAGAGCATGCATTCATGGCATTTGACACAAGTCATGCTCTTTCTACATGTTCTACCTGTGAACAGGTACCCGGCCGTGCGTGACCATCGACTACCCACTATAAATTGTGCACTGATCAAGAGACTTTGCAAGACTAGCTGTTCTTGATTTCCAAAATTCCATGACTCAAAATCTTCTTAGCCTTCGAAAATTCTCATGACCTAACATCAAATATCAAAACACAATCTTAATGGGATTTCATAATCTTACCGATGACTGTGGCGAATATGATCAGGACCTTCATTTCTTCTAATGTCCAGGAGTGTCCTTCTTCTGCTCTTCCACCCACTGAATTATCTGTTGTTTCGATTCCGCTTCAGGGGGCGGATTCTTGTAATACAAATACGTACGCAGGTTGTTACGGAATGGTGGTGGTAAGTGGTACGCCGTACCATGGTACTGGTGATGGTGTACATACAGAAGCCCCTTGCACAACTGGCCGCGGACAGGAGTTTTTTTTTTTTATGGTGTATGGATCAGGACAGAGCTGAAATGTATGGAAGCCTGTAAGGGACGTCGCAAACATCCCGCAATTTAAGTCGGAATTCACAAATAATTCACAAATAATTGTGAAATATTTGTGAATTTGTCTTAGATTTCACAAATAATATACAAGTATTTCACAAAAAATTGTGAATTTTTTCACAATTATTTGTGAATAAATTCAGAAATAAATCGGAAAAAATTTCACAACTATTTCACAAATATTTGTGAATACATTCACAATTTATAGCGCACTTCGTCGCGAATTTCGTCGCGAATTTTTTTCCAACAGCTTAGGCATTCGGCGGTTCGGTCCATGTTTCTGATCTTTGCTGGTACATTACACCTGTATAATTATGCTTCTAACAGAAACACATTAGTCGGTAGTCTCTCTCTCCCGCTCTCTCCCTCTCTCTCTCTCATACACTCACACACACACACACACACACATATACTTCTTTGTTTCTCTCCTCTCTCTTCCGGCATGACAGCGACTTAGTGTAGGGATTTGTTCAGGGTTTTTGTTTCGGATAAGTTAGGTTATAGGTCTTTTTGTCTTAGTTTCTTTGTTTCATCCATTTTCAATGTTTATCAGTCAATCGATCATATAAATTTCTTGTATTACATGTGGGGGAATGCCCCCTACAAGCTCAGCTTTTTAGCATTCCTCCCCATTTCCAAAATGTTTCTATATACCTACAAGTTTTCTGTAAATTTATCCTTTACTTTGTATAATGAAATGTATGCACTGTATTCAATTTTTGTAATATATCTATATGTTTTTGTTGGAAATGAAATATAAATGAAAGAAAAAAAAAACGGTAGAAGTGGTTAGAAATGTCCCTACCGGACTACAGACGAATCTCAGAATGTATCGAGAGATACAGTTTCTAGCCCAACCATAGTTTCATTCTATACTTTACAAGCAAGGAACTGTGAGATGTCTAGAATTCTATTTTTCTCATGAAGTCAGTGTAATTTCTTTTATTCCAGTCTACTCTACAATGACACCATTATGTATAGTCTAGTCTGTATCATTATACAAAGACAAATACACAGACATAAGTAAACGCACACACACACACACACACACATGCACAAATAAACCACCTCAAATACAGAACAAAAATCAGTGTGACTGCAAACACAGCATATTACACTTGTATGCACAATGAGTCCTGTCACAAAGACATACAACAAATCAGTCAATCCCTTAGAATTCGACACTGCATGAAAATCACATCATATAGATATCACTCTGGAAAAATAAAAATTATTTTGGCATCTTGCATTTAATATAACAGCTCAGCATTCTATGAACAATACACAAAAAAGGTATACAAGAATTCCACTGTTGATCAAGAATAATATAATTTGATATAACTGGTAAAACAAAACAAAACAGAGACATAGTAACACTGGCCACAGTCACACTTGATGGTATCAATGAAAGTGTATTTTTTTTTTAATGATGTAGCTTTCTGATTGCAATGAGATCACTTGTTGGAGTTTGTTTGATAGCATTTTTATTCCCCATTTCAAATCGATAAGAAACACACTGCTAGAACATTACATAAATCATACATGAATCAAGATTATTAAAAAATGAATGGAATGCCCACTTCAAATTCATTATTGTCATATGATTCCATTCTTTCATGGTGTCTAGTACTGTAGGCCCTACACTTAAAAGCTGAAAAAACATAAAAACATAAAAACATAAAAACTGATGTTTAACATGTATTGCACAAAAATAATACATATTTCATTCCATCCCCTTAATAATTTGAAACAATCAAATTGATTTTTTCAGTCAATATGTGCAGTAAATACTATTCACACTCAAACACCATTTACTCTCACCTTATTATGTTAACAATTAGCTACATACAACGTATCCACGCACGGTTTCATGACATTTGCTTCTGCAATAATTGCTCTCATGAAATGTCTGCACATGAAGCCAAATATTATTAACCCTAACCTTAATCCTAATCGTCGAATCAAACTAATTAAACCTAAATTCCTATCACAATTATCCGTAACCCTAACTCCTTGGAGAAAAAACAAACAAACTGCAGTAACTGTCGCAGTCAAATGTTGTATCGCTATCCATGCTTAATCTGTCAAATTACACAATAAACATATAAGCCCTAATTGCTCATAAAATTCACAAGCCTAACTGCATACTAAAATCATTAAGGAGATCAAACGTTATCTAATTTCACATCGAATAGATAAATACTTTCGATAACTTACTGGTACTATAAAATTTATTTTAATTCAAAGAATAACAAAAACAGCCTACGCAGTGTAAATGCATGTCAACCTTCGCTGACCCTCAATATTATCATCACCCGTGTAGCTAAACAAAAATCCTAATACGCCATACACCTCACAATTAGTCCCCATACTATCTTTCCCCATGCAGATTCTTTGGCATGCCCACAGAAAGACCCTCCAAACAAAATAGTCTGCTTTCGACCACACCTGTCAATAATCAGCAAAGTACCAAACATACATTGTAAAGGAAAGACACCTGAAATGCACCCTCCCCGAAACTGAGCACAGCCTGCATGCTTCCCTGCAATGTTTTCTTGTTGCTAATACAATTTGTAACTACACACATACCACAGAAATATGCAAGCTATAATTCTCCGTCAAAGGAAAAGTGCATTCCAGCATATCCCCCCTCCCAAACATGGTGTCACCCTAGCAACGCCTTACAGACACGGTCACATGTAGAACTAGAACTATCACTCAATGTGATTAATACCCCACCTAACACTGAGGAAGTTTGCTTAACTTTGTATGCTTTTTATTAAAGAAAAAAAAGTTACCATAGCAATGTATTGTTCAAAACTGAATTGTTCAACTATGGTCACATGTATCACATGCATCATAGTCAAGTGCTCAAAACCTGGGGAAGCAAGACAAGTAAATTGGCAGTTTCTGTGATTTTCATTAAACAAAAACACTGCTAACATGGCAACATAATGTTCAACATTAACAAAAATTGAAGTTCGCACAACTATATTATATACCATAGCCGTCACATGTGCCAAATTTCAAGTCAAATGCTCAAAAGCTGATGGAGTAACCTGAAATAACTTTATCCCATGACTTTCATTCAAAATATGCTGCTACCATGGCAACACATTATTCAACAATGATGAAATATTAAGTTTGTACATCTACGTACAAAAGCGGTCATATGTGCCAAATTTAAAACTACGTGTGTGTATATATCAATACTCAAAGACAAAGGTAGTTAGCTGAATCTACAATATTTTAGTGTGCTTTTTAGTGAAAAAATACCGTTACCATGGCAACGCATTGTTTAACAACGATGAAAGATTGAGTTTGCACACCTTTGTACTATAGCGGTCAAATGTGACAAATTTCAAGCTAAATGCTAAAAGACTGAGGGAGTCAGCTGAATCCGCATTATTTTTGTATGATTTTCATTAAGAATATGCTGGTACACGTACCATGGCAACACATTACCCAACAATGACGAAAGATTAAGTTTGCACATCTATGTACCATAGCGGTCACAAGTACCAAATTTCAAGCTAAGTGCTCAAAGACCTAAGGAGACATCTGATCCACATTATTTTTGTATGATTTTTCATTCAAAATACGCTGTTATCATAGCAACGCATGGTTCAACAATGACGAAAGATTACGTTTGCTTATTTACATACCATAGCAGTCACATGTGTCAAATTTCAAGTCATATGCTCAAAGACCGAGGGAGTTAGCAGAATCCATAATATTTTCGTATTCTTTTTAGTGGAAAATGCTGCTACCATGGAAATGCATTGTTCAACATCAGCAGAAGATGTGTTCTGCACATCTGCATACTGTAGTGGTCACATGTGCCAAAATTCAAGTCAATTGCTCAAAAACTCAGGGAGTTATAGGTCGATCAACCAACAATTTTTTTCATGATTGGTATAAAAAACTGCTGTTGCCATGGCAACAGATTTATTCACAAACAATCAAGAGTCTCCAGCACAACTACACATTACATTGATCAATCCAAAATTTCAACCGACCGTCTGACACTGACCGCATAACTGACCGCCCGACCACCTGACCTCAGAGTGATTCCTAGGGATATATACCCCTATACACACATTGTGTGGGTGGACGTACAATTACATCAGAGATAAAGAGGGACAAGATCACTACCAGGGTATTTCTTTGCCCATATAGTAACAAGCTTACCTGGAATAGCTGTTATTGCTATAGCTTACTTCCATTAGTTCTCTTTTGCAAACATATATTTGTTTTCTGCCTCCAATTCTCAAAGGAAAACCTGTCAGCATCTCCTTGGGCACTGCCTCGCAAGAAACTTCAGCACACCTTGTTATGTATTCAATATGCAGGCTTTTGATGACACAATGTAGACCTCTCCATCATGTGCCAAGTCCTCACTCACATTGCTAGCTATTTTCAGTTTCTCTTTACATTTTCCACCTCCAGGAAAGTAATTACTCGCACAATTTATTATGATTTCGCTATGCAGGCTTTAGATGACACTACGTGGGTTAATATCTCTATCAGGGATACATGTGTCAATACCTCACTTATCTCTAATTCTGTTTTTATTTTCTCTGTACATGTCACTATCTTATCTACATACATGGATTCATCTGAGTTTTACTTCACTTTCCTTGTGGAGTACAAGATGACAAGCCTGTGACCTATGCTGCCTGTCAGACTTTGATGGAAATATATCAAGAGGGCACATTGATGAGATGCCTGCTTCCAGTTGGTCAGTGTTCTCATCTTTGGTGGGTTTCAGCATTTGGATGATCTGAAAATAGATTTAATGGCTTTGAAGTTAAGTCTGGCTGGGCTGAGGAATTAATGGCTGTGAAATAAGATATATGTATCAACTACATACCTAACCAGTACATTTTTCTGCGCAATTTATAAAAAAAAAAAAAAAAAAAAAAAAAACACCTTACTTTTTCATAAGAAGTTGCAGGTTGTGAGATAGGGTATTGTGAGGTAGATACGTGACCAGGAGTCATAATATGGCTTATCACCACAACAGACAGGAATTTAGCTTAGCTCCAGGCTTATTATGCTCCTGTGCAGATTATCATCACAAATACAAGGATCAAATGCTTGGAAATTTGAAATGAAATAATGATTGATAATATTAACATTAACAATGCTACTATTTACAATAGCAGTGACAATAAACACAAAATGAAAGGCTGAAAAGGAGACATCCATACTTCTTTGAAATTGTAGTTATTGGCATCTTCATCGTTATCTGAAATGCACGTCATCTTGCCCTAACCTCAGTGTGGTATGTATGTCCAGAAAACTCATCAGATTAGCTCTGAACATTTCGTTCAGTGTTTAAGACTTATTTGATGTAAGTGATCCTCTAATGGTAGTCACACCATCAGAGTTTCTAAGTAGCATTCCATCACTGACATCAATAAAATGGCTCTATTCCTGAAAATAAAAATGAATTACTTTGTCCCTAACTCTTTTATGTTATATACATTCATGACTGCATTCTTGTTTTAAGTTTATGTAGATGTACATGTACAAAACAAAATGTTATGTTTTTTACTTACTCATACACTGTAGCTTCTCAAGGTGATAACTTGGTCAAGCATTTCATCACAAGTCTTCATTCTGTCCAGGTATGTCATGACCGCACCTCCCTGGTCTCTCCAAGGAAGTTCTTCAAAGAGACATGCTCTCCAGTCAAGAGCATTTCCTGAGTGTGCAGATCATCCACTTTCAGGTCATCCATTACCATCTGAGGGGGAAGAGTAGACCACAGACAACTTCTGTTATACAATGTATTGTGACATATACCCCCCCCCCCCAAAAAAAAAAAAAAATAATAAATAAATATCGAAAATATATATTTCCCTTTAAGAAGCACAGTACAGAAAGATTCATATATGTAATTCACGAGGAGACAGTCTATTCATAAAGAAGATTTAAGTTCTGTGTATGGCTACTGGCGTTAGGGCAATGAATGCTAAGAAGCTGTGGTACACACGTACTAGGCATAGCGCCCTCTGTAGTTCTTGTAACAGTTATTGACCTCCGACACTGTTATGAATGGATACAATGAAGTTGTTTACGACTTGATTTCCGGTTTGTCCCCGCGGACAAGTCGAGTACGCGCATTGGTTTATTGTGTGTGCGTGATTCCCAGTCAAGCCCCGCCCATTCTTTTTATTTGCATACGGAAGCTTTTCCGGCGTAAGACATCTCTTACGCAGTAACACGCAGTAGTGATTGGAATTATGAATGGAAAGTCACTCACCAGTAAACTCATTTGCATACTATAGTAGTGGGTGTGTCCACATTGTTTTGACCGGCAAATACGAATTGCGGTACCAGTAGCAGTGAAAGTAGTGGGTTAAGCCCAATACATTATGGAATATTGTGAAACATTTAGGAAGGAAAATAGTGATTAATGTAATAAAAGGTATCATATTCATCTGGGTATGATGTTCTAGTTTTTATCAATGCAAGTTTTATGGCTTAAAATTAGGAGAGTAAGTGGCATTTTTGATGTCAATTGAGTCTTGTGGGTATGTTAGACACAGAAGAAAACTGTCTGTAGAGTCGTACACAGAAGAGAACTGCTTGTAGAGTCAATGAACTTTGATAATAAGGACATGTATAAATGTATTGGAAATGAATTAACCAATCAGCATTACTAGGTTGTCTGAGGTATTACTTTCAACCAATTGGCACTGATTATGCAAATTAGATTTTGGTGACAGTGGATCTTGGGGTTTCGTATAAAAGGGTAGACAGGTGATGCTAAAGAACTTTTGCATCATTCTCCTTGCAAGAAACTTTCCTCTGCCACACCTAGCTCTTGACATCTTTCCAAGCTTCTTGTCCCCGCCCTTCCCAAGCTTCTCGTTCCAGTCCTTTTCAAGCTTCTTGTTCCAGTTGTTTCCAGTGTTGACACTCTTCAAGTAAGTTTATAGGAAGTATTTTAGAGAAGAAGTTAGGATATTTAGTTTTCTTCACAACCAAATCTTTGAAATCATTCTTCCCTTTTTGGTATCAAATTCTAAATTTACCTCTCAAACTAGGAATATAGACTACCTCATTCTGTTTTTATATGATTGCCAAATTCGATTTCAAACAAAGTGAAATATAATAATTTTATTTGATATAGCTTCTCAGTTAGAACAATTGCTAGTTCATATACAAGTGTACAATGTATGTGTCTGCTATTGTCCAACAAAGACACATTTTTACATGCAGTCATTGTAAAGAGATTACTGGACGAGGTGAAATAAGTACAAGTAATACAATTTTGGCCAAGTGATGAACACTTACAGTGACAACTACAAAATATTGTCACTACCAATTTGACTAGGGTCAGGTCGAGGATGGCAAGCTGACTGATAGTCATCTGTCACCCAAAGTTTTACAGTCTAGCCTCCACCAGTTCTCTCTATATGACAAGTAGATAATAAGACACTCAAAGAGTCTAGGACATGTCGATTTACGAATGCATTTATTCTTTCATTTGTCTCATTAACATTTGCAATGATAGGTAAGAGTACAATGGTGATAGGGAAGGAGAACAGGGTCTGGGACCCTGGCTTAAGTATTTGCCACTCCTAAACGGATGATAACAGTTAAAACGGACTAAGAACAATTGAAAGGATTAGGAACACTTAAACAAATTACAACAGTTGTCACTATGGCAAATGTTACTGACCAGGAACACCATAGATATTAAGAACCTTTGCAAGTGTTGCACTTGTTAGTGAAAGTTGCCAGATGTTATTGAAATTGATGAGATAAGTTTTGGATTGTGGATAATGATTCTACTGGTATAAGTATGTCCCATTTAAATTGGCATTTATCATCGATTTCCCATTATCGATAACCCATTATCGATGTGTCACTATAAATGCTCTTATAAGCATGTCCCATTAAATTGCCATTTATTATCGATGTCCCATTATCGATGTGTCACTATAAATGCCCTTATAACCATATAAGCATAGTGGTTTTTCAAAGCAGTGAAGTTTACTGATGTCACTTGACAGTAGCCAGGTTATCCCCCCCCCCCCCCCCTTTCACAACGGGACTGGAGCGAACAATCCCGAATAGGGAACGTTCAAGTAGCCACTGAGATGAAGGTTGGAGTGCAGTTGCATTTGATCAGATGAAATGGGTACCCCTGCAATTGCAATCCCGAACAGGGAAAGTGAACATTGTCTGATTTAATTCCTGAACAAGGAAAATGCCGACACCGACAGTCGCAATAGTAACAATCTTGAATAAAGAAAGTTACATGTGTCACTTCATCAGAAGTATACAGTATACAGCCCCGAGGAACATCCCCCCCCCCCCCTCCCCCTTGTGACTGAGGCGCTGTCTTGTTGACACTTGACACTGCGGCAAATGTAATTGTTACTGACACTTGTTACGACAAGTGTTGTTATTGTGATGTCACTGAATATAACTACAGTTAATAGGAGAGATTTCATAGTCAGGTGTGAAAAGTTGGTAGATCACAGAAAGCAAGGGACGAGTGACAAGTAGTGTCGACAAACTTGTTACTAATAGTGAAACTTTTCTAGGTGTGATTTCTTTTACCGGCATTATTTTCTGGAAGTTTACGGAATATTAAACTTGAGACCAGATAGATGGAAGTGTTGAAAGCAAGTGCTGGTTAAGCACTAGTATGTAGTACCAAGTAACATGTACACCGACAGAGTGAGTGACATGTGAACAAAGTACTAGGGCCGGTGGCATTTATAGTGGAATCCTGGAAGGGTGGATTGAGTGGAATAGTGGGTTTATCCCAGAGAAAGATTCAAGGGTAATATGGCCAATTACCAGACTGAGTGATACTGATATGGAGATTGTTAACGAAGGTGGGAAGCCTTAACGCAAGATCTCATCCTAGGAAATGTTAGTGGAAAGATAAGACCCACAAGCGAGATAACTTGTGTGGAGTGAAGATCTACAGTGACTCTAATAAAACCTTGACTTATGTAAATCAGTTGGCCATTGTTTATTTGACGGTTATGCTAGGCATTGATTTTAAAGCCCCCCCCCCCCCTTTTTAGTAACGACCCAGTTTTGAATGATAATATGTAGTGTGTGCACATACACGACATGTGTAATTTTTGCTCAGACTCAGATATGCTCAGACTAGATTTTGAAGGTTGATAGTATAAACTATAAATTGCAAGTGAAGGTGTATTTGCCTATGAGTTACAAGTGTAACTGCCTGCAATATAATTTCAATTATGAATCTGAGTAAGTGTTGTTCTAGATCAGATGTGAACAATATGAATACAGCCAGTGTGACAGCTGTATCTTTTGCTGTGAATGGAACGGAATAGAATGAATCCGTCATGTAATAAACTGGTTTTCAAATGTATTTGACAGCTTTCTTCGATTCTTCTTTGTTGAAGTGTATACCATACCATAGCTTACCCAAGGCAGAGGAATAAGTAAGTGTAGGAGACTTATTTACAGTGACAAGTGTCTTGGCATGTGTAGTGGCAACAGTAGTAGTGTTGGTGAGTGTAGTGGCTAATGTGGGATGCATGTGATGTGACAAGTGACATTGCAAGTGTGAATGCTATAGCAGGCTATACTTCCACTGTGGTGATGGCAAGTGAGGTGGCATGTGATACACGATAGGCATACACACACACTAGCAGGCTCTACTTTAACATGTGAGATGACAAGTGTCGTTGCAGGTGTGAATGCTAGTGAGGTGGCATGTGACACACAATACGCATACATTAGCAGGCAAACTCAAGTTAGCTTGTAATCACAGTATTGCTATTGGACCTAGTAAATACGGGCCATGGGAGCTTGTTAGATCGTTTCTAGATATATCTTCTTTCTTTCTGTTTTCGTAGCATAATTAATAGTAAGGCAGTGCATAGTTCGTCAACAGCGGACTTCTTACCTGTCATCGAATGACCCTTCGGTAAAGATATGATTCACGACTACCAGAGATAGAATGTGAGACTAGTGAAGTATGGAGTCTTGGTTGCCTGGATTGCTGGCTGTACCTAATTGTGGTTGTTGTGTATGGGCACAAAGCTGGCCATGGTTGACCGAGTGGTGGCAGCGTTACCAAGAGGTTTATGAGTACTAGTAGTGAGAGGGTCTCGCGTTACAGTATGATAAGTCTTTATACAGATTAGTTTGCATTCACTGGCAGGATTATGAATAGATTATATGTGTGTTAGTTAAATAGTTCAATTTAACTAACACACACAGTTCAGGGATTCAATAACTGTCATCACACACTAATGATTGATGATAGGAGGCATTTGATAGAATGAAATTTCGCATCACATGCTATAAAAGAAAACTGACTGACAATTTGTGATGCCCACAGAAAAAGAAAAGCATGTTTGAATAAAGTTGCACAATATACAGTGTAGGTGGGTGTCATCTACTTCTCCACATCTCAACTTCAGGCTTTCAAGGGTGTGTACAGTTCTGGTTGAGGTGAGGATTTAGTTTTTAACGTTTTGCGAGATATTCAGAAACCACTCTATGAGATGTCAAAGAGCATGCGATTCTAAGGGGTATCAAAAGTTTATTTGACGGAAATCGGTTTTGAAATGGCTGAGATATCCAAAAACAAGGTGAAACATCCATCTCATCTTCGTAATGATATCTAAGACACAGAAATTCATTGCTTGAATGATGTCGAAAAATGCTCGGACCCAAGGGTTGGCAAAGTATTTTTTCATTTTTAAAGATTATTACTTCAGCTCATTTAGTGGTGACCACTGTTCAAATGAATATGTTATGTTATGTAATGTTATGTTATGTCATGTTATGTTGTGTTATGTCATTTTATGTCATTTTGACCTAAAAACGAAACCACAAACATTCAACCACATGACCATTATGTCAAAAGTTCCTTAGAGTTATACAGGTAGCCTACCCCTACACATTTGTCATACTGGTACTACTTTAAACTCCTGCCCCCTACCCTAGTTAGCTATAGCATGGACATTAATTTTGTTAAATTCACTGACTGTTCATGGCAAAAGTTCCTCAGAACATCCACTGTATAATAATATCGGCCCTCCCCCCTAATAAAAAACCCACACATTTTAATATTTTGTCACACCAATACCACTCTATACAGTTCTCTAACCTCGTAGCTAATGTACAGATGCAGGCTTTCAGCACCAGTGCACTTGCTATTGTAAACATGACTGTGTGCATTATACTACCTGTATGCCTCTGTGTGTAACACGATAAGCTAACAAGGGTATGGCATAGTAGTGAAGAGCAGTTTGGCAAAATTTGTCGTGGGTGAATTTTTTTCGCTGTTGCATACTTGCGAGATCATGGAAATTCCTAGATTCTATTTTCCCCCCATTTTCCTCACTTTGATATAAACGGATCTGTTCCTGTTACTGATCTGAAGCTGCCACGGAATATCATCGTCTTAACCACGGGGCACTCCTTGTACACAGACTTGTATATGCTTCATGTTCAGGCTGGTCGCAATTAATCAAGTACTAAGCAGAACCTACTTACAATGTATGCACATTTGCTGGCATTATAATATACTGTAGGGGGCCTAGTCATGTACAGATTCTTTTTATTAAATTATAGGACACACACCAGTACTGACTACTACAAATGTAGACTAATGATTGTATCCATGGTAATGTTTAGTATCTTTAAGAATGAGACGTCACTAGACAGTAGCCTGATCAGAAGCCGTGCGCCAGCAGCTACACTTGTGTGTACACAGTGTCAGGGCTGTGCATAGACGCTACACTGTAAGAGTAAGCTTTAGTAACGTATCACCCGTATACAACACGGTACTAGAATGTAGCTTTTGAATACGATTAGTCGATTGCCCATCACATGACATTTAGTAACAGTAAAACTTTAAAAAGTTCCATCGCTCGCTCTGGCTATCAGCCGTGCATCTTTGTTTGAGCAAAAATGGATGGCCCACTGATGGCTGATGTCACCATTTTCCATTGACTTTTGTGTTAAACTCACAATTGACTCGAAGTTTTTGTTCCATTGCACAGCTCTGATGTCACAATTAAGTTATAAACAAGCATTTCCCGTGTGTAATTACGTACAAGCGCGCTCATAAACAAGCACTAGCTCGTAGATCTTTTGTCCCTCATTTTTTTACACGACTTCAACCGATCAGCTTCGTGTACAAAGATACAGTACACGGTGACTGCAGCTGTGCAGCTGCTCATCTTTCATGGAAAATGGTTGCCATTTCTGTGTAAATTCAAGAATCTACGTGTGGACCACATCTGTTGACGTTTGATGTGTTGTACGTTAAACAAAAAGATCTATCCCTCTTGTATGATCTTTACTCATGCAATGGCACATGAATTTGCACTCGGTGAAACTGAAAGATGAGGCGCGCACCCATTGCAACTTGGCTTCGCCTCGTCAAATAGAGCGCGTCTGTCTTTCACCTCGTGCGAAATCTTGCATCGCACTCATGACCATTCACTATTTATGTAGAGAGTGGTTTTACATGTATTCTACTAATGTTAGACAGTGATACAAATTAAATAAACTAGACGTAACATTAGTATTATGCCTGAAGAGTCTGCAAACTGGGACGATTGCAATTAGATCTAAATTTTAACGTTTAATGTTTAACGTTACTAAAATTAAAAATTTATAGCTGAATACCAGTAGGGTCCTACTGACAACTAGAATCTATTATTTTACTGTTATATTTTGAAAGTTTGTATATTACATCTAAGCTAATTAGCTTATACCAATCGAGTATTATGGGGCTTCAATTCCCTGTTCCTTGACTTTGACAAGACAAGTAAAGTTGGGGGATTCTGGCTAGCCAGATCGTTATCGGCCTACACCATGCACCAACACTCGGCAACAGTACACGAAAAGCTATGATTGGTACTAACATCACAGTCTACACGTAACAACATTCATCCACCATAATGTCGGTGTGCAGTGAAAGCGGATTCATACCTGTGAAATACTCCTTTCTCACATTTTTCGTCAACATAACGACACGTACAGTTGATGAATTAGCAGCTAATATGAATTCCTCCTTCCGTCGAGTATTGTTGCGTCCTTCCGTCGACTGTCGAACAGATTCGTCTAGTTACGTACGTACATTCGACGTGAATAATACCATACCCCTCAGGACAGTAAAAGAAATTCGCGATAAATATGGGAGGATTTCGCAATAAGTTGTGAAGTATTTGTGAAAAATTTGTGAAATATTTGTGAATATTTTGCGAATTTATTGCGAAAGAATTGTGAAATATTTGTGAATCTTGTGCAAAGAGGAATTTTGTGAAATAATTGTGAATTATTTGTGAACATATTGTGAAATATTTGTGAATTTTTGGTGAACTTTCAGCACACAGTCGTTTTACTTTGGCCCTTAGAAGCCACCATAGAAATGTTTGTTCGGTCGCAGAACCAGGGGAGGTGGCTGGCTGGAGTCGGGGGCCTGCAGCCCCCTCCCCTTCCAAATATAAACACAGTTCCGTAGATTTGCCTTGTATGAAAAATAATAACACTACACCGCCCCCTCCACACACACACACACACACGCACACACACACACAAACACATACTACAAACTATTAAAAAAAATAGTTATTTTCATTGATAAAACATCCGCGCTCGAAGAGTTCATTATTTCGAGGGTTCGTCAAAGGGGATGGCTAGTAATTTTAACTGATCAGTGGGAATCAGTGGGAATCATGGGCGTAAATCCCGGGGGGGGGGGATGGGGGGGATATATCCCCCCCTGAAATGGAGGAGGGGGGGGGATGGCCTGTACAATCATCCCCCCCTGAATTTTTAGGAAAAAAATGGAGGAAGCAGAAATGTGATATGTATCAATTCTGGCATATTGCATGACGTTTGTACGCCGGCCTTCAGACAGGTAACAGAGCTGAACAATATGCTATCTTGTAGTTGTAGGAAAATGTATACACAATTTTCTCAGGCGCTGGCTCGCTTCGCTCGCTCGCGAAGAAAGTAACATCGACATACACTGCGAGGTATGGCTCAGACGTTGACAACGTCAAATAGTATAGGCCTACATGTAAACATCCTATGACGCGAGTAACTGGGGACCATCTGCAAAATATGTACGAAAACAAACAAACAAACAATAACAAAAAATATATCGCCATAATTGAACCCCCTCCATTTCCTGAATCATTATTGAGAAACGACAGTGACTGATGACCCAGTCAGGATACATCTATGGGCATACCCAGGGAAGATCAGGGGCATCGAATCTATTGGGGGAGGGGGGGGGGGGGCAAAGGGGCATTTGCCCCGCCCCTATACGGATGTGTTTAGGCAGACAAATCATTTATCCCCCAAGCAATTCCCGAGATGAGGACAAATCTCGAACTTTCTTAATGGAAAATATTGTCCAAATATCGCCAGAATTATGCACCAGATCGTTGTATTGCAATCATAAACATGCAAATGCTCTGCTATACAGGATCCCTTTCGATAAACTTTGTACACTTTTGATATTGACGTATATTTCCCTAATTTATCAAAGAGTGTGGAGCAGATCTAAAAGCACCCTCATATTATGAAGAGGCGTCGATGGGGGGGGGGGGGTGGTTCCCCCATAAAAGTGGGACAAACAAAAGCGAAAAATATAGCTACAAACGGCAGTTTTTGGAGTGTAAAATGTCAAAATTTTAAAGCTCGCTCGCTCCGCTCGCTCGCATTTAACCGCTATGCCATTCTCCTGATGTTGCTGCCAGTGACTGACAGCAGTTGCGCCCGGTGCGCCCCCCCCCCTTAATTGCCAAAGCGAAAAATATAGCTACAAACGGCAGTTTTTGGACTGTAAAATGTCAAAATTTTGAAGCTCTCTCGCTTCGCTCGCTCGCATTACTAATCATTTTTCCATTCTCCTTGTGTTGCTGCCAGTAATTGCCAGCAGTTTTCGCCCGGTGCGCCCCCCCCCCCCTTAATTTCCAAAGCGAAAAATATAACTACAAGCGGCTGTTTTGGGACTGCAAAATGTCAAAATTTTGAAGCTCGATCGCTTCGCTTGCTCACATTTAACCATTATGCCATCCTCCTGATGCTGCTGCCAGTAATTGCCAGTAGTTTTCGCCCGGTGCGCCCCCTTAATTTCCAAAGCGAAAAAATACAGCCACAAACGACAGTTTTTTAGACTGTAAAATGTCAAAATTTTCAAGCTTACTCGCTTCGCTCCCTCGCATTTAATCATTATGCCATTCTCATGATGTTGCTGCCAGTAATTGCCAGCAGTTTACGCCCGGTGCGCCCCCTTAATTTCCAAAGCAAAAAAATACAGCCACAAAGGACAGTTTCTAGACTGTAAAATATCAAAATTTTCAAGCTCACTCGCTTCGCTCGCTCGCATTTAATCGTTATGCCATTTTCCTGATGTTGCTGCCAGTAATTGCCAGGAGTTGCGCCCGGTGTGCCCCCCCCCCCCTTAATTTCCAAAGTGAAAAAATACAGCCACAAACGGCAGTCTTTGGACTGTAAAATGTCAAAAATTTTCAAGCTCGCTCGCTCCGCTCGCTCGCATTTAACCACTATGTCATTCTCCTGATGTTGCTGCTAGTGATTGACAGCAGTTGCGCCCGGTGCGGCCCCCCTTAATTTCCAAAGTGAAAAATATAGCTACAAACGGCAATTTTTAGACTTTGAAATGTCAAAAATTTCAAGCTCGCTCGCTACGCTCGCTCACATTTAACGGCTATGCCATTCTCCTGATGTTACTGCCAGTGATTGACAGCAGTTGCGCCCGGTGTGGCCCTCCTTAGTTTCCAAAGCGAAAAATATAGCTACAAACGGCAGTTTTGGGACTGTAAAATGTCTAAATTATTAATGCAAAGAGATTTCATCGTGGGAGGGGGAAACCTCCCTACCATACCCTTCCCCCCCCCCCTCGCTTGCTTCGCTCCCTCCGTGGCATATAACCGCTCCTCCTAAGATCAAATCCTGTCTACGCCGGTGATAGGCCCCATTATTTAGTAGGCCTTCACAGGGATGTCGCACAGGCGGAGCAAGAGCTGAAATACCACGATTTAGTCATTCAATAATAATATTGTGAATATTTCATTTTCTTATTGTTTTTTCGCTCGCTCGCATTTAATCGTTATGCCATTTTCCTGATGTTGCTGCCAGTAATTGCCAGGAGTTGCGCCCGGTGTGCCCCCCCCCCCCTTAATTTCCAAAGCGAAAAAATACAGCCACAAACGGCAGTCTTTGGACTGTAAAATGTCAAAAATTTTCAAGCTCGCTCACTCCGCTCGCTCGCATTTAACCACTATGTCATTCTCCTGATGTTGCTGCCAGTGATTGACAGCAGTTGCGCCCGGTGCGGCCCCCCTTAATTTCCAAAGTGAAAAATATAGCTACAAACGGCAATTTTTAGACTGTAAAATGTCAAAAATTTCAAGCTCGCTCGCTACGCTCGCTCACATTTAACGGCTATGCCATTCTCCTGATGTTACTGCCAGTGATTGACAGCAGTTGCGCCCGGTGTGGCCCTCCTTAGTTTCCAAAGCGAAAAATATAGCTACAAACGGCAGTTTTGGGACTGTAAAATGTCTAAATTATTAATGCAAAGAGATTTCATCGTGGGAGGGGGAAACCTCCCTACCATACCCTTCCCCCCCCCCCCTCGCTTGCTTCGCTCCCTCCGTGGCACATAACCGCTCCTCCTAAGATCAAATCCTGTCTACGCCGGTGATAGGCCCCATTAGTAGGCCTTCACAGTGATGTCGCACAGGCGGAGCAAGAGCTGAAATACCACGATTTAGTCATTCAATAATAATATTGTGAATATTTCATTTTCTTATTGTTTTTTCGCTCGCTCGCATTTAATCGTTATGCCATTTTCCTGATGTTGCTGCCAGTAATTGCCAGGAGTTGCGCCCGGTGTGCCCCCCCCCCCCTTAATTTCCAAAGCGAAAAAATACAGCCACAAACGGCAGTCTTTGGACTGTAAAATGTCAAAAATTTTCAAGCTCGCTCACTCCGCTCGCTCGCATTTAACCACTATGTCATTCTCCTGATGTTGCTTTCAGCGCTTTATAAGAGGCCACTATTATTATTATTATTATTAATATTGTGAATATTTCATTTTCTTATTGTTTTTTAAATAAAAGAAAACAAAATTTCACCAAAAGTGTGCACCAGATCTTTGAATTTCAGGTCTGAAAATGTTCCTCGTGTGGGAGAGGGATACACACCCTCCCCCCGTTCGGTCGTTCCGCTCCCTCTCACAGATATTTCAAAAACAAAAAGAAAAATGTTTTCATACTTTTAAGGTCTCATTTTCTGCCGAAAGTCATCTGACAAGCAAAAAAAAAAAAGCAACAAGAACAAAACGTCTTCATATTTTTGCTGCCACTTTCCTCCCACTATAACTTATTCCATGCAAAAGAGTGGGACTTCCGATCCCTGTAAAGTGTGTGTGTGTGTGGGGGGGGGGGGGGGGTTCACCAAGCTTCCCTCCCCCCCCCCCCCCCCCCCCCCCCCAGGGCTGCGCCGGTCCGGTTATGGGCTTGTAATCGTGGTGATGGTGACCATCCCCCCCACTCCTCAGTACGGATTTTCGCCGTTGGTGGGAATGCTGGGGATGATTGTTCAAATCCTCGTGGGATTCATTTAAGAGTACATTATCTATCTATCGTTAGATTGTGTGAAAATTATTTGCTTCAGAATGGTCTCATATTCAAGTAATGTGCAGTTATTGTTAACGATCGCCCCGTCACTGTATACAGGCATGCTAACCTGGAAACATTAAACTGCACATTACTTGAATATGAGACCATTCTGAAGCAAATAATTTTTACACAACAATAGATATATAATACAAGAATTTTATTGGAACAATCATCTCCCAGCATTCCCACTGATTCCTATACTGATCAGTTACGAAAATTGAAAAAAAAAAAGTTCGTTACTCCCACTGATCTCAGATAGCAAATTCCGCGCAAAGGTTGGTTAAGCCGCAAACGAAATAACGTTGATGATTATTCCAGAAGGTTCGCATATTATGATACTCACTTTTTTCTTTCTATTTTCGAAGTGACGAACCTTTATTTTCGGAACCTTCAAAATAAGAGATCACCGGAAGGAATGCCCTTTCAGCCGTATTACATGAATAGGACTGATTATTAAAATGGGTCCTTGTAGTACAAAAAGAAATCAGAATTGTGTCCTATAGAAAAACAAGCTCAAAACGAAAGAGAGAGAGAGAGACTCAAGAATTAATATTAAACATTCCACCGATATGTGTATACCAGCTGAATGTTGAATTTCATTCTAAAGATACAAACGCTCGAGCTCTCACTTGCGTTTTACTTATAAGACTTGCCGCGCCAACATAGATCAACCAAAAATTATGAGTCTGAAATCCTGATAATGTAAAGACACTTACTAGTCTCCTACACGAGGGAGCTTTTGCGTTTATATTTTTAGAATTGAAATTCTTGGATCTGCGGTGCACACTTTTGGCTAGATATTTTGGACATCTTCAGTCAAAATAATGTATGACGATACTTTGCTGTCTACTTAATTTAAGTTTAAGAAAGAGCCCCAACAAACTAAATTCGGTAATCGTTGTGTGATTCTCTGAGTATATATCAAATGTATTAACATGAAATTTAATTTTCTATTAGACCCAGCGACAGAACGGGGAGTGTGTGGAAAGAGGATACTGCCTCTTTGGGACTTCCTCCCGGGGACCCCCTCCCATATGGACATGAGAAAGCTTGCGTTTCGAGAATCGAGGTTCAACGCCCTGGTGCACACTGTCTTTCAATGGAATATCTGGAAATTTTTCAATGAAGAAGTATAACAAGAAAAAAAAAGAAAATATGTGAATGGTTATATCCTATCGTTGTACGTGAATAGTATAAGCGTTTTCTTCTAGAAGTCCATGTGGGGATGGATAAGGCTCATTGGCAATGACAAAACAAACGTCAGTGAGTGAAGTATAAGTGGTGGCAGATATCCCGATGGTTAATGCAATAGGTAGGCTATTCTCAGAATAGGATAACAATAATTACAAATATATATATATATATATATATATATATATACAATCAACAAATAGAAGGGGGAAAACACTCAGTCCTGTACAGAAGATTTTGTTTTTGCTTTTGTTTTTGTTTTGTTTGTTTGTTTTTAGAGAGAGAGAGAGAGAGAGAGAGAGAGAGAGAGAGAGAGAGAGAGAGAGAGAGAGAGAGAGAGGGGGGGGGGGTGAGAGATCATAGTGTAGTTCGGTGGTTTGCAGCGGCGCGGCGCCGGCGGCGGTGATGTTGAGTAACTGCGAAATTCAACAGCGCCAGCTGCGCTCATATTCTTAGCTTGCATTGCTTCCCACTGTGTGATCATGGGCCGTCCCTATATGGGTAATGCACTCCGCCACGTTAACTTGGTAGCCGTTGCGAGCGAGTGACGACAGGTGATAAGGCGATGCAAAGGAGCGAGTCCCTTCCGCCCCCATCTGATCGATGATCTCCCCGTTGCCGTCGCGGTGAGAGTGGTGGTGGTGTCTACGTCTAGCTTTGCACATCGGCGGATAGGATCGGACGATTGCCTGCGTGAGGTCCGACGCGACGTTCGCAAGGGTCTCGTTGAGCTCGAACATTCCATGACCATGTTTCGATCTTTCGTCTGCCCTGTAGGAAGGAGTGCGCTTGAGGTATGAAGTTCTAACATTAACAACCAGTTACTAGAACCGAACCGGGAACAGTGACGTTAGGCCTAGTTCCAGTGTTCTCAGCGACACTAGTCTCGGGTCTTTTTAAGAGATTTGTCTCGGGAGATCAGAATCGTATGGATGCGTGCAAACCATCGACATCGTGGCTCAAAATATCGAGCTTATAACGCCCATTGCTGAGTTGAACGCTTCAATAAAGTTGCTGAAACCGTACGTATTAAAGTCTTATCAAGTATTGCAGTTGTTAAAGAAATGAATGCAGAACAGGTGATTCACACATGACATGAACGCTGATTCGTTATGATCTGAACTGAGTCTGTCATAATCATGATAATTTATTATAGTGTCACATCACAGTCATCATGACATGAAACTGTTAGGCCCTACCTGTACAGTGCAGTGGTACCACAGGTACTCATTTATTAAGCGTGAGCCCACGCCCACCACAAGGCATAGAAGTATAAGAACCCTAATTTCAATATTTTCAACCACTGATCCACTGAATACCAGCAGCAGAAAACTGTACTAGATCTAGTTGATGCAGAGTGGATCTAGATAATCATCTGTAACATATTGCTTAGTCTATTAAATTAATGTTATGACTCTGAGAAGCTGAGTGTGAAAGTCTGAGGAGAGTGGGGAGCTTTGATCATACCCTAAACTGTAACATTATAGGTCTATATTATTATTGTTGGGGGGGGGGGAGGGTATTTCATGAAGTCGAACTTAATTTAAGATTGACTAGATATCTAAAAAATTATGGTATGCCACTTCTAGTTTCCCTGAGAGTTTGAGGAAAATCAGACAATCCGTTCAAAAGTTATGAATTTTTGAAGTTTCTGCTCAGTCACGGCTGGATGAGAAGACTGTACTATAGCTTGTGATGTCACATGAGTACAAATGATATAAACTGCCAAGGAAGTATAAAGAAAATTCAACATATTTTCGCTTTTCTCGCATAACAAAAGAACACTCGACTTCTCTCTTTCAGAGAATAATAGGGGGAATAATATTTCCCTTGACATACGTCAGTAACGAGTCGAAGAAATGTGCACTTTATTCAAAAAACAAAGTTTTGTGAAATTCTCTTTTTATTTTCTTTATACCGTTGTACGCATGTGACATCATACACTGTAGTAGTCTCCTCATTCAGCAGTGATTACGCAGATGCTTTAAAAATTCATAACTTCTGAATGGATTGTCAGATTTTCCCCAAACTTTCACTGATGTATTCTACTATTATTGTTGCATTCACTCAATCCATATGTATATGAAGGCGGACTTGTCCTTTAATGTTTGCAGAATAATTCCATTGTTATTTATTTTATCTTGTAGTATCAATTACTACATGAAAAAAGTCTCCAAAATCTTGATCTTCGTTTATGAAAAGTTGAGCGACTAATTTGAAGACACACACAGCATACCATAATTTTGAGTCAATCTTAAATTTTAAGTTCGACTCAAATTCTTTGTGAAACATCCCCAGGTTTCAATGCTGACTCCCCCCTCCCACCCCCCCCCCCCATGTTAATGGTGGCCCATTTGAGCTACTAAAATCTTTAGAAATGAAATTTGGTGGCCTGAGATATTATTTTACAAACATGCAACCTATTTTGAATCTTTCCTGTCCAAGGTGCAATGGGGCCACCAAAATATAACCTTTTTTTTTATAGAAAATTAAAGAAACAACTATGTGATTGAAAGAAATTGGCTGGTAAAATATGTAGATACATTTTACATGTTACTTGTAACTGATTTTGCTTTAATATTTTTGTGTGTAATTATGTATCTCTCTATCTTTCTCTTCACGTGCAGATTACTCTCGTCAGAATGTTTGCGAGCAGGTCTTGCAGTAGTCTCCGTGGAAAGATACCCTGTGTATCTTGCCAGGCAAGGCAATTGTCGCCATGGCACGTAGTTAGTCCCATGAACCGCCAACATTGTGCTATACATATATGTGGTCTGCACCGGAGACTCTTGCAGACTTCCACTTCTAAGCTGCCCAGCACAAAACAGGTAAATGCAGCAAACGGTATTTCTGGATGAGTACCGGTAGTTGTCATGGGAAAAAGAATGAGACAAAACAAAATCTTCTTTTGTGGGTATGGTATGGATCACTTAAAGGGAAGATAAACCCCAAAAACAATGTGGATTGAGTGAAAGCAGCAACATTAGTAGAACACATCAGTGAAAGTTTGAAGAAAATCGGACAATCGATGCAAAAGTTATGAATTTTTAAAGTTTTGATGTTGGAACCGCTGGATGAGGAGACTACTAGAGGTTATGACGTACGAGTGGACTACAATATCAAGAAAATATAAAGAAAATACTACAAAAATCCATTTTTCATGAAAATTACAAATTCCATCAACTTGATATTAACATATGTTAAGGGTAGCAATTATTCTCCCTGCTTTTTGAAAGCGGTTGGTCCACTGCTCTTTCATAATTCTAGAAAAGTGAATTTTTGTTGAATATCCTTTATATTTTCTTTGTATTGTTGTCCTCTCATACGTCATATCCTCTAGTAGTCTCCTCATCCAGCGGTTCCAACACCAAAACTTTAAAAATTCATAACTTTTGCATCGATTGTCCGATTTTTCTCAAACTTTCACTGATGTGTTCTACTAATGTTGCTGCTTTCACTCAATCCACATTGCTCTTTGGGTTTACCTTCCCTTTAACATGTTAGAGGAGTTCTGGGGGGAGGTATGGTGGTTGTAAAAAGCAGAAGAGAAATCAATAAACAATCCATCCATCAATCAATCAGTCAGTCAATCAGTCAATCAATCAATCTGTCTATCTATCTATCTACTTTTTGTACATATTTGTATATGTCTATCAATCTGTCTATCACTCAGGACAGATAAAAATCCTGAGATCTATTGATTATAAGTTCTTTTTAGCAGTTTTCGTCTTTCATGATGTCAGTCAGTGTATTGCATCTCCTGGAGACCAGTGTCCGTCCTCAACAAATCAACATGCATTCTATGTCCTCGATTTCCCTCTAATATATCCATAGGGGCTCCTACAGCACTACTGAGAAACCACTGAGTAAGAGAAATTCTTCAAAGGTCCTGTACAGATAAAGTCACTGTATGTGCCATATATTTTTTGAGGTTTATATTTTTTCGCGAGTTGGATTGCAAATTTAAAAACACAAGGAAAATATCTTTTGAAGCTCCTTGAAAATATTAACTGTGATCCTGACTTGAATGCAACATGCACACATACATGTATTTCTCCATTTATTACTGTACTTCATGACTGCGAATTTAATCACTCACGAAATTGTCAAGAAGTTCCAATTTGCATATTATTAAACACGCTAAATATAAGGCCTATACACTACAACCCTTTCATTAATGGTCACAGTATCTGCATCCAAACGGTGTGCAAAAGACCATGGAGAAGATTGTGTTCACATTCACTAACAGATTTTTGGAAGTCCACACTACTGCAGCAAGCTCCCATCCTACAATGATGTAGTGTTTCTGGCAATGCCTCCTCCAGTTCGCGCTTGTGATCTGAGCAGCTGTTGGTGTGGCATATTCACACACGCACTTTGTATACACGTGAGGAAATGTACACAACATATTATGTATGAAGTCAAGTGACCTTTTGATGCAAGTTATTCACACGAGACGTGAAATGCTTTCATCTGTTCTCACAAGATGTTTGTATCATTCATGAGCTGTTGTTTCCCACTAAAACAGTTCTTGTCCATAGTTGTGTTCATGTTATCATTTCTGTTACTCATATCATCTGCAGCCATGATAACCTGATTGAGGTTTTATGTTCAGTTGTGTTTATTCATGTTTTCTATTACTACCATTGGCAACCCTACTTGTATATTGCATGAACAACATTTTTGTGATATATAGTGTTGTGAGGGTATCAATTGAGTAATCAACTTTTATCAGCAGGAAAGCCTGTAATTCTTTGTTGATTCAGCACTGAAACTTTTACTCCCAGAGAGGTTTATTTTGTTTATTTGTATGTCTTTTTCAATTTTTGATGTGTTTAAGTCTTTTTGTTGTTGCTTTTTAGCTCACCTGAGCCAAAGGCTCAAGTGAGCTATTGTGATCGCCCTTCGTCCGGCGTCCGTCGTCCGTCGTGCGTAAACTTTTTACATTTTCATCTTCTTCTTGAAAACCCCAAGACCGATTTTCATCAAACTTGGCAGGTAGCATCCCTAGGGGGTTAGGAACTCAGTTTGTTCAAATGGGCACCATGCCCCGCCCAGGGGACCCCCAGGGGGGCCCAAACCCCCCAAAATTAAGGAATCTGTAAAAATCTTCTTCTCTAGAACCAGAAGTGATAGAGCTAAGTTAATACAATGAGTTAGTACATTGATGACTGTAGTTTCAAGTTTGTTCATGGCAGAATCAGGGGTGCCCCCCTTGGGACCCAGGGGAGGGGTCCTAATGGGGCCTAAATTGTACATTTTCATCTTCTTCTTGAGAACCCCATGACCAATTTTCACCAAACTTGGCAGGTAGCATCCCTAGGGGGTTAGGATCTCAATTTGTTAAAATGGGCACCATGCCCCACCCAGGGGCCCCAGGGGGCCCAAACCCCCCATAATGAAGGAACCTTTAAAAATCTTCTCTAGAATCAGAAGTTATAGAACTAAGATAATACTATGAGTGAGTACATTAATGACTGTAGTTTCAAGTTTGTTCATAGCAGATCCAGGGGTGCCCCTCTTGGGGGCAGGGGGGGGGGGGGGGGGGGGCTGGGAAGGTCCAAATGGGGGCCTGAATTGTACATTTTCATCTTCTTCCTGAAAACCTCATGATGGATTTTTGTCAAACTTAGCAGGTAGCATCCCTAGGGGTTCAGGATCTCAATTTATCAAAATGGGCACCATGCCCCACCCAGAGGGCCCCAGGCCCCCCCCCCCAATTAAGGAATCTTAAAAAATTTGGGCCCTTATTGTACATTTTCATCTTCTACTTGAGAATGCCTGGTCAAATTTTAGTAGAGCTGTGAATAATTTAGATTAGTGACTGTGTGAAAGGTGAACTTGCGATACTCAGGTGAGCGCTAGACCCGCGGGTCTCTTGTTGTTATTTGTTGTTGTTTTTTGGAGGGAGGAGGGTTTTGTTTTTTGATTTATTTATAGTGTTCATGTACACAATGTTTAATTCATGTTAGTCTCTGTGACATGTGGAGTTTTGTAAGAAGTACATTTTCTTCTTGTAAAACAATGTTAAGGCAACATAAAAATTATTCGACTGTGTGATTAGTACAATTTGATGTCATATAAACAGCTCTGTAACTCTTTTTTGTTATTCACCAAAATAATTTACATTATTGTGATGCAAGGCCAACAAAATTGTTCTCTCTGAGATACATGTATGTGGGTCAATCCACGTCAAATCATCCAATTTTCAGAAAAGTTGTCACCCGACCCCCTCCGATTTTCTTTAAAATCGCACCAAATGTTCCCCAAAGTGTCTGACGGAAAATCCCAAAATATTTTGCCCCAAGGTCAATTGGTTGCTAAGATACAGCCTCACATAGCAACCGGTGCGCATTCCAAAGTATGAGTTAAAAGAAAATTAGGCATTTTTGATTGACTGTTTTAGCATGGATATTAATGCAAAAATGCTCATTATCTGGAAATTGAGAGAACTTTATAGTCTTTGCAAGAAAAACTTGCTGTGACGCGAAATTGACTTTTCGTTAACGTGCACGAGGTCACCGAAAATGGTGTTAAATGTTAATTTTGAAAATTTTAATGCATATTTAGAGGCTAATATCTTCCACATTTCATCACCTTAGGTTCTAAAATATTATGCTGTTGAAGGCTTTGACTTGCTCAGTAATTTTGAAAAAAATCAGCGCATTCATGCGCACCGTTTTTACGGAGAGCGCCCTCAAAGTTGACAAAAATGAAAAATGTGCCAAATTCAAGGTCACGGATCACCCTTCGTCCCACCTAGGAATGGCATCAATTTTTGTGTATTGATAGACATTTACCTATGTTATCTTGGGTTACCAAAGAAATTTTGCTACCGAAATGTTCAATGGCAAATTTACCCCACCGAAAATGGTCGTAAACGGCCAAATTTCCATGTAATATCACATATTGGGTTTAGAGGACATTTCAAATGTCCACACTTTCAAGATGAAAAGCACTAGCCCTGTGATATTTGCAGTAGGCATAGTCTGTTATACATATTTCAGCAATATATACCACAAAACACTTTTATTACTTAATAATGACCTTGAAATTTAATCCAAAATTTGATAAAAACAATAAATTGCTGCATTTTCCTCATTGCACTGCATATAAATACGTGTTTTGAAAGACATTTCACAGAGCAATATTTCAAGAATTATGAAAGCTGAAAGCCTACCTTATTAAGGTTCTAAAGTATTTGTGCTCTTCTTTCAGATTTAGTGTCAATTTGATCATGAATGTTTTACCCTTGACCTTGAAGCCCTTCTAAAAATAGCTGTAAATTTGTTAACTACAAATTACACACACGACAGGTGTATTATGGCATGATATACTTATGATTCTTTCACAAACACAAAAGCTTTTTATGGTGTAAATGTATATACTGGAATTAATCTACACTCATGCTTGCAAGATATGTTACAATTAATAACTTTGTTCTGACAATGCCCTCAATTTATGACCTTCAAAATCATGAGAAATGCCTATTCCTCTCCATAAAGACCTGTATTATGTACTGAATAATAGTTGATAATATGGACGTTGCGCCCAACATATATAGATTCTTATTCTAGCCTGTGAAACGCACATTAAAAGGACTAAGAGTCTTCTTTTTCAGGGGATTCGTTCTGTACCTTATGAAAACTTCCAAAATCATTTCAATTCTTATGTATTTTCTTGTTTTTGGAATTTCTTATGTATTTCTTTGTTTTTCATTTTCTAAAGCATAACTGAGTTTTCTTGTATTGGAAATTGTCACGGGCCACTTTTCTACCATAACCAGAATAAAATTAATCAATCAAAGTGATAGATAGTAAAAATGGCCAAGTTTTCATGAGTTTCCAAACAAAGCACCGTTTTCCATAGGAAATGCACACAAAATCACAAAATATTACTGTCCCCTTTTTTTATTGAAATTGAGGGTCATTGTCAGAACAAAGTTATTAATTGTAACATATCTTGCAAGCATGAGTGTAGATTAATTCCAGAATATACATTTACACCATAAAAAGCTTTTGTGTTTGCGAAAGAATCACAAGTATATCATGCCATAATACACCTGTCGTGTGTGTAATTTGTAGTTAACAAATTTACAGCTATTTTTAGAAGGGCTTCAAGGTCAAGGGTAAAACATTCATGATCAAATTGACATTAAATCTGAAAGAAGAGCACAAATACTTTAGAACCTTAGTAAGGTAGGCTTTCAGCTTTCATAATTCTTGAAATATTGCTCTGTGAAATGTCTTTCAAAACACGTATTTATATGCAGTGCAATGAGGAAAATGGAGCAATTTATTGTTTTTATCAAATTTTGGATTAAATTTCAAGGTCATTATTAAGTAATAAATGTGTTTTGTGGTATATATTACTAAAATATGTATAACAGACTATGCCTACTGCAAATATCACAGGGCTAGTGCTTTTCATCTTGAAAGTGTGGACATTTGAAATGTCCTCTAAACCCATTATGTGATATTACATGGAAATTTGGCCGTTTCCGACCATTTTCGGTGGGGTAAATTTGCCATTGAACATTTCGGTAGCAAAATTTCTTTGGTAACCCAAGATAACATAGGTAAATGTCTATCAATACACAAAAATTGATGCCATTCCTAGGTGGGACGAAGGGTGATCCGTGACCTTGAATTTGGCATATTTTTCATTTTTGTCAACTTTGAGGGCGCTCTCCGTAAAAACGGTGCGCATGAATGCGCTGATTTTTTTCAAAATTACTGAGCAAGTCAAAGCCTTCAACAGCATGATATTTTAGAACCTAAGGTGATGAAATGTGGAAGATATTAGCCTCTAAATATGCATTAAAATTTTCAAAATTAACATTTAACACCATTTTTGGTGACCTCGTGCACGTTAACGAAAAGTCAATTTCGCGTCACAGTAAGGTTTTCTTGCAAAGACTATAAAGTTCTCTCAATTTCCAGATAATGAACATTTTTGCATTAATATCCATGCTAAAACAGTCAATCAAAAATGCCTAATTTTCTTTTAACTAATATTTTGGAATGCGCACCGGTTGCTATGTGAGGCTGTATCTTAGCAACCAATTGACCTTGGGGCAAAATATTTTGGGATTTTCCGTCAGACACATTGGGGAACATTTGGTGCGATTTTTAAGAAAATCGGAGGGGGTCGGGTGACAAGCACTGGATGATTTGACGTGGATTGACCCCTGTGCCTAATTTGTTGGAAGTAGTGATAGGAAATTTCAAACTAGTTTACAAAGACGATAAGATATTGTTACACAGTTTATGTGCTACAGTTGCTCATGGCAAGCTGTAGTCTTGGTCCTGCCTCACTTTGCAGCTACTACTGTAGTAATACATTTGTGATTAAACCAAGTTCTGAGGATGGAAAAACAATTTAAAAAGGAAGTGTATGAAATGACCCCTCTTGAGACATTAATGGCAGGAGTCATCCATGTGTTTGAATACTTCAAAAAACTGTTTTGCTTGCTTGTAAGTGTGCCGTTTCTAAAGTTTCCTTGTGAAAGCTTATAGAATTTGATGTTGACTCTACCAAAATGGATTTGGACAATTGCCCAACTACCATTCTTCAGTGGTAAATACATTAACTTGTATTTGTACAGTACCAGAGTGCCAGTACTTAAAAAGTATCATTAGAATGAAGACAGTTATAACAAAAAACTACTCTAGAAGTAAAAATTCAGGTCTCAATCAAAATGATTTGTATATTGGAATGCTGCACACTGGCACTGGTCTGATGGTCGCTGGCCAGTAAAATTCACTGTCAGACCAGTAAAAAATAAAAAAAACTGGGTACCTACTAGCCCAACAGACAGGTCAAACCAGTAGAAAAAAAAATAGGTTAGTGTGCAGCCCTGCATATTGACATACTTTTGTTTGGCTGTGACAAAAATGTCGATACATGTATAACCAAAGAAAGCTGATGGTTTCAATGGCTTGGTTATAGCGGGAGTCGCCTGAATAATGTGTATGAGTATAATTGTTGTTGTGCCAACCTTTTACCGAATTGCTCTCTTGAAGTGGCTCCTTTTATGTGCTACGTGTTGACGTTTTTATCCAGGTCCCTACGCACAAGCACAAGTTCTTCCCAGAAGAGTCGTTACTTCCATTCTCTGCCTTCCTGACGGACTCCTTTCAGAGACAGCACAACTATCTGCGTATTTCTCTCACAGAGAGGTGCAATTTAAGATGTGAGTACAAAATTCTGTAAATTCAACATGTTTGCTGCTATCGAACATACCAATATCTAGGTTTTGTGTGCATGATGTATTTAGAACAGACTGATCAAATATTGTGTAAAGTTCCATTGTTCTATTGTTTTAGTGGGCTTGCATAGAACAAAGATGGACATTAGAGGAAAAGATTCTTTTGGGAAATGCATCTAAGATAATATGATGGGATACCTAGGAACAGGTATCATGAGGTCCATAGGTTCTTTGATGTAAAAAGCTGCAGTCAGGTCACAATCTGTACGTCACATATGAACTTTAAAGTGTCTCTACTAATGGAAGCAATAGAGTGATGTTTTAGATTCATCCATTCCAGCGTATCTGTTGTTTTAGATTCATCCATTCCAGCGTATCTGTCTTTGGTCATACACTAAGTGCATTTTGAAATACTGGGAACAGGGTAATAAATCAAGTGACATTGAGAAATGAGAGTGACATTGAGAGAGAGAGAGAAAAAAAAGAAGAAGAAGCAAATTGCTGGGGGGGGGGGATAGGGGTGAAGGGGGGCTGATGACCTTTTCGTTTCAAGTGCAAACCTTTTTGTTCACTCTGATCATAAAATATGATGTTAACATAACTTTGATGGCATAAAGGTGGATATTTACATTGCATATCATGTGATCACCACTTAGGTATGTTCTACATGTTCCACAGTCATGCAGCATATACCACAAACACAGACATTGCTACCCTACGATAACACGACCCTAACAAAAAGAAAAGGAAAAACAAAAGACTGTGTGTGTCTATTCTATAATGTGTGCTTTTTTGTGTTTGCATGCATGCAATTGTGTTAGTGTGTCTGCGGCATATTAAACACAGGTAATGCAATACTCACATATGCTAATCATGTTTCTCATCCAGGTCAGTACTGTATGCCAGAGGAAGGGGTGTCGCTCACGCCCAGCGATAGGCTACTGTCCACAGACGAGATTCTCAGACTGGCCAAGCTGTTTGTCAGCGAGGGGGTGGACAAGATCAGGCTGACCGGAGGAGAGCCCCTCGTCCGGAAAGACATAGTGGACATTGTTGGTGAGGGCCCTTAGATAACTTGTCACCTAGTACAAACTATGGTTCATACCAGTATTGTTAAAGGCATAATTTACCATTTGCAGATGAAACAAAAACCCAGCATTAGTGCTTTAGAATAGTTCTGAAATGTGAGTTAGGGATAGAAACAACCACTGTCAAAATTTGAATCCGTATATTCGATGTTAAGTGTTGTTAAATACACAAAATGTGAACAATAGTTGTAATAAAGATGTTTCCAGACTAAACCGTACACAGTTATGTTTTATTTAGAAAAACCCTGATATCTCCTTATATTTTAGATTTTATTGCAAATATTTCATATGGTAGGATGTTTTATGATACAACAGACCTACATATATGCATCAAATGTGATATCTTGAACATTTTTGAAATCACTGCTCCCAAAGGTAAACTGGACCTTTAAAGTAGCTGTTTTCATGATGTGTAAATTTTCACACATTTCTTGCGACCTGAAACTAGTGCAAAAATAAAAGTGCACAATTGTTTGCTTATTATATCTATGTATTATCAGTTTATATCTTTGATTCTGCAAAATCAAAAACACATTGAAATTCATCTTACCTTGCTGAGTACAAAAAATTACTCACGAACCAAAAAATTTCTGCTTTTACCATACTTATTCTTGACAATAAATGTTCTTACAGTCTTGATACTGCCACAGGGAAAGTGTAACATGTTTTATTTTGCTGAAAATATTTCAGATCACCATGAAAAGAGGGCAAATAGTCACAAACCAAATAAACAAATACCTCCTCTTCATTTCATTGCTTTCATTTCATTCATTTATTGTCTGTATCATGGATATTTGTTTTGTCCTCGTGCTTTTTACTATAAAGAAAAAATACAGTACACTTACACAAACAACATTAAAATGACATACAATGTATAAAACGTAAGAGAGACATCATTTTGCTAACGTCGGAAAAAACATGGAAAACAATATTGTATCACATATCTTATATCAGCATCATCTCTTAAAAACATATGATATAAATCATGTTTTTGGTAAATTAGTTGGCAACAATTGGAAAGCTTTCAGTTTTAGTAGGTTCTTACAGTGTCACAACATTCGGTTCAAACTAAATGCCTCTTTTTTTTTTCATGAGAGACTTGTGTCATCACATTCCCTCATTTACATTTATAAGATGTAACTAATGTCACCATTTGTTAAAACATTCTATTAATGAAATTCCATTTATAACTTTGTCATTTTGTGCATATTTTTTTTTTTTGGTCTGATTTGACTCTAGATATTATCAAAGACATTTGAATAACAAGTGATGTTGCATTTTCATGAGGTACTTACCAGTGTAGCATTGTGGCTACACATTTACCCTTGAAACAGGGAAACTGATGCAGTGATAGTGTACTGCTGTGGGCCACCCTTAAAGCATTGCTTCAGCTTGTGTCCTTTAACTTAGTATATATCTGTGTGTGTGTCCTGTCCCTTGTGTGTTTTAATATAGCTGGCCTCAGGGAACTGGAGGGGCTGAAACACATTGCCATGACAACGAATGGAGTAACGCTGGCCAGGAGATTGCCAGCGCTGAAAGCGGCAGGCTTGGATCTGATTAACATCAGTATAGATACCCTCGTCCCTCAGAAGTTTGAGTTTATATCGAGACGCAAAGGTAAGGGACAATGCTCCCCCCCCCCCCCCCCACACACACACACAACACTCTTTCTTCCTGAAATGTATTTCTGTTTGGATGTGCTTGATTGTGTGCACAAAGCCTAGCCTACAGAGATGATGTGATTGTGCTGGTGAATTCTGAAAGTATATCCCCATTACTGATGGATGATGTGATGAATTTATTTCATTGTCCTATGTATTATGGAATGAATAGGATGTTGTTTGTTTGTTTGTTTGCAATACCAGGGTAAAACATGGATTATATTTGGTATAGTCTGTTGCAAGTATTTATATTACAAATGCCAATTAAGTTTTTATTTCACCTCCATAGTCCCACCCACACACAACACACACACACACACACACACTCAAATATTCAAAGTTTGTTATTTTACTGATAAATTTGGGCCTCGAGTCAGTCATGGTCTGACTATGAAAATGTGTCCATTTAGAACTGTATTTTCTGTGATGTTGTCAACATGAAACTAGGGAAACAGTGGAGCATATTAGGCCCGTTCACACACAAGGGAAAAAGTGCGATTTAAAAATCGATTTTCTTATCGCGATCAAAATTTCGAAATTTTTTCCAGTGTGGACAGAAAAATCTCACTAATTACCGCGATCCTTATCGCGATCCAACTCGCACTATTAGTGCGATTTTTCAGAATAAGCGCGATTATTTTGCCAAGCGTCGTGTGTGTGAGCGCGATCGAGATTCGGAAATCGGTATTTTTAGTCCCATCGTTCGTAGCGCGTGCGAAACTCTATTGGGACTGCGGGGTCAGTCTTCGGTCATGCAAGATTCGCGCATGCGCAGTTTGGCCACTGATCGTTCTTTCCTTGCTGCGAAGTGCGATTTTTCCCTGTGTATGAACGGTCGAAAAAAAAAATCGAAATTTGGATCGCGATTGAAATTTAGATTTTCGTTGTTTGTGAACGGGCCTATTGAGAGGAAGATTTTCACTTGACACCCTTTGATTGTGTAATTGAGTGATGAAAAATGTCATTGATAGAGAGTAAAATGATATAGCAGTATTTGATTGCTATGAGATGTGACTGTGACCGTGCATCACAAAACAAACAAAAAGTCACCCCCTTGATTTTATGTGAGGACTCAAGAAAGGTGAAACGGGTCAGCCGAGTCAATTTTGAGTTCTCCATATTTTCTGAAAGAGTTATTTTTCTTCTACATTATATGTAAGTTTGGGATCATAAATTGAATAGGAAAGTGGGTTATCAGCAGTTTTTCTACAACCCCTTTTTTGGTAAAGTAGTGTGATCAGGTTTTTCTTAGAGGCCTCTTTTCATTTCTTGAAAATCCTTTGCACAGTCTTCACTTTCAACTCCAATAACTTTTGAAAGGATGATTCTACTGCTTTGAAAGTTGATATCTATTATGAACAGAATGTGTTAATACAGCATGCTTGATTTCAGCTTAATCTGATGATCCCTTCATTGTTGTTGCTACAGTGGTTTACATCATGTTTTTTGTCCCATCCATGGCACAGGTTGTAGCATGGCTTTAAGATTAAGTGCTCTAATAGACCCTGTACTTCACAGCCTCTTTTCTCAGTTCAAACTTTTCCAGAGTGTGCTTTCTTTCCAATATTTATATAGGTCAGGAAAATCCATTCAAATTGAGTTATACATCATTTTAAAGCTTAGGGTCTGCTCTTTCAGAATCTGCCCTAACTAAAAATCCATGTCTGGCGACTTTTTGTTGGTTTTGTGGTGCAGGGTCACTGACTGGTCAAGGGAATAAGTGATATAATTGATGTTAGTAGTTATCAGGGAATCGCTAATGAGTTGATTGATTTGATAACTGATTGTTTGGATAACTGATGGATGTTTGCTGAAGGACAAGTGACAATATGAGTCAGTCAATCTGCCACAGTAACTGGCAGTCACTGTTCATGGTTTGTGACTGATTAATCCATGCTGCTTCGACATCTGATACTCTTTTATGCTGTTGGTATGATTAATGAATAACTCTCTGCATTATTCAAAACTGATGATGAGTGAGACCGATGAGTAAAATTTTGTATGCAAATTTGCTGTTTTTCTGTGGAATGCCTGTGAAGTACAGTTGAACCTCTCTTATCCGGCCTCCCTTTATCCGGATCTCTCTATTATCCGGACGCAATCTCGCCATGATTTTTTTTTTTTTTTTTTTTTATTACGGGAGGAAAGGGGGATTCCCAACTCCTTGAGAACTCATACACAAACACACATGAATTACATATACTTGATACATTTCTTAATAGTTATTTAGGTAAATAATCCCAAGAATTTATAAAAGAATATGATTTCATTCTTGCAAACACGAACCTCTATTTTGGGGTCTGTTACTGAGTGTAACAATGAAAAGGTTGCAGTATACACATTACTACATGTGGTACTACAATGGGCTACTGTATACTGTGTATGTACATTATGTACATGTATAAAGCATTGAGTCTCCCGTATCCGGCCAAATCCCTTATCCGGATGAGCCCCGGTCCCGACTTGTCCGGATACGAGAGGTTCAACTGTAGTATTTCACGTTGCCTTAATCCATTGAGGATGAGCTGATTTTGCTATAACACACATTTCCCATAGAGGCCTGCCCAAGTATACTTAGCACTAGTCTTCAACGGGTTAAGAAGTAGTAGCACACATTGTCCATAAGAGGATCGGTGTCCATTGTGGGTTATTGAAGATGGGTATTTTGTATACATTTATCTCATGTCCTTGTCAGCAAAAAACAAGAACAAAACAAGACAACACATGCAAAATAGGATTGTTATTTTAGCATACACACTGCACAGCTTTTTATTCATAAGTTTGTGATGAGTTCGTGACATTATCGGATGACACAAACGTTAAACTCTGCACTTTGCTTTCAAAGATTGGATGAGAGTAAAATTTATAGGATGTCATAAAAAAAAATTTCATTCTGCTTCAGTGGATCCTAAGTGTATATTGACCGGCTTGTAAACTTTTGTCGTGAGAAACATCGTAGGATATGGACATATTGGGAAATGTGACCCACTTTTGTAGAGGGTACCTGTGGATCAAATGTGTTGTACTTTGCACATATCACTCCCTGCTGTTGGAGATTTGTGGTCTGTTTTGTAGGTCTGCTTTTGTTTTTCCAACTGTTCTTTCATTCTTGCCAATACCTTAAATCAAGGTCTGGTGTATGGCAACCGGATAAAAGAATCACATTTGATCTTAAAGGGACTGTGCAGTACTTGTTGAGATATGGATTCAGCTTGTAACGTTTTGTGAGATATTTAGAAACCACTCTATGAAATGTTAAAGTGCATACAATTCTATTAAAAGTTTATTTGATGAAAATCGGTTTTGAAGTGACTGAGATATATCTAAAAACAAGGTAAAACAAAAAGGTCCTAATAAAAGTCGTGGCCTGTCAATTTTATTAGGATGGCTATTTTGGATATATATCTCAGCTATTCCTTGTAGTAGAGCAGATAAGCCGAAGAATTGTGCAAAATTTGACTAAAGCATGAAACTTTCACCATTGTTAGTACATGCTATAAGATTAATTTTAAGATCGGGAGGTAAGTCTGAATTGACCTCTGATGACCTCTAGAGGTCAATGACCTCAAAATCTAAGAAAATTGATATTTTGCGTCATTGGTTAATGATAAACACAGTAATGATGTACTAAAACTTAATATTTGTCACAGTGAAATTGTCTTTATGTTCCACAGAGCCCTGAGAGGTTTCTACCTTTGACCTCTGATGACCTCCAGAGGTCAATGACCTCAAAATGTCAGAAAATTGATATTTTAATGCGTCACTCATAACTGAAACACGATAATTATGTACTAAAAACTAATTTTTGTAAGAGGAATTGCCTCAATGTTCCACTGAGCCTTTCGAGTCAGATTTCTACCTTTAACCTCTGATGACCTCAGATGACCTATGATGAGGCCAATGACCTCAAAATGTCAGAACATTGATATTTGGTGCAATTGGTTGATGACAAACATGATTTAGATGTTATATTCATTTGTATTACAATTGAATTGTTTTCCTATTCCACAGAGCAAGAGAAATTACTCACGTGTCTCTACCTTTGACCTCTGAGGAAGGTGACAGGTCAATGACCTCAAATATCAGAATATTGATATTCTATGTATAGTCAATGGTCAACTTTGTAATACCCGATGTACAATCATTTATGCTATAATAGAAGAATCTTGTCATTCCATGGAACATTGGTCATTAGCCTGTGCATTATATCCAACTTTGACCTCTCAGGACAATGAGAGGTCACTTAGGTCACATGTGTAGGCTTACCTGTATTGATGATTGGCTTCATTGGTGTAATCGTAAATGCTTAATCATGTACAAATCACGCACTGATGTTTTGATCAAAGTATGTATGCATATTCCACAGAGCATTGGTTTATAGTAACAGGTCTCTGAAATGTGAGAGGTCAATTACTTCAGAAATAAGCTTAAGTTTCTTGAGTGATGGCAGTGACCTAAACTACAACTGTTATGTTTGGGTTATTTATGTAGACTAGCAAATATAGGAAAATATGGCCATTATCTCGACACTCGAGGGAAACAAGGCCCACGAGACTGATATACAGAGTGTTTAATCTATTCAGTGTAAGTCTCATAGATCTTTTCCCCCATTTGTCGGACTCATTATGGGACTGGTTTGCCAAAGTGTCAAGCTCATGGGCAATATTTGCATAGTTTCCAGCTGGTGGGCCTGTATTGGCCAGTGTAAAGCTGGTGGGTTGTTACAGTATGACTGCAATGAATGACTCATGGTCCTGGAGTATACAGTCCACAGCTGCGACATCATGGACCATCTTGAAAACTTCGACATACTGTGAGGCCCAACATGCATTCCACATGAAGCAATCCTGTGTATTGCAACTAGCTATTGCCATCCGAGACCTACCCAGGGAATAGATAAGCATTCATGGCAAACCATGGAGAAAGCGGATTGTGCAAAATATTTTGGAGTTCCAATAGGAGGCTCAGCTGGAATCAAATCGCCACAGCAGCTTAAAAAGGTTATACTTCAACCAAAGACTCTCTCCAGACGAAGATACGAGTATCATAAAGTTCAGGTGTTTTGCTACTCCATGCCGCTCAGGACTGTCCTGGAATATGCATGCATCATCTGGGATCCATTCACCCAGGTGAAACATCATGAAGTTTGGAATGATCCAGAGAAGATATGCACTCTTTAGCTGCAATGACCATCATATGCAAAACAAGCAGTGTTACAGCCACACTTGAAAAACAAAACAAAGCAAAACAAAACAAAACTACAATGGCAATCCCTGTAAGAAAGTACAGCTGAGGCAAATTCAGCGATGATGTTCTGCATCAAGAACCCCACAATATTCACTCCGCGGGAAGTTGTGGCTCTATTGCTGCATTCTTCAAAAAGGGCAAATGACCAAAAATGTCAGGCATCATTTGCAAGAACATAAAGTAGGCCAACTCCCAAAAAAGGTGGCGGCTACTCTCGGCCACTGTCTCTTGTATCTCTTTGAAACACTTCAGGAGAGAGATACTCAATATTCAGCTCTGTTATTAAAGATACATATGTCTCTCTTGTTGTTTTTGCATTTGTTTGTTGTTTTTTGCTTCATATAGCTCTTTGGATACCTTCTTTAACCAATTAAGAAAAGGCTCCATGGCAGAATATTACAAGATTACACAGTATAATGAAGAAGAAGAAGAAGAAGAAGAAGAAGAAGAAGAAGAAGAAGAAGAAGAAGGAGAGTAGGAAACGAGATCTGCTGTCAATGATGCAGAGCCAATACCAATCAGTTCCATGGCAGATCTTAGTCGGCACTGCAAAGGTTTGGATGTCTCTCTCTGTTGACAAAGGATATTCTAAAGCTCCAAGTAAGTCCATGGGGTGGTTTACATTGTCTGGGCATAGAGGGTTGGGTTGGGTATATGAGGATATGATGCTTTGTTATAACAATTAGGTCTGAGATATCTATTTTTTTATGTTTGTTTTGACCATCCCGCATGGATCTCCAACGAAAAGGAATGATAATGTGTTAGACCCAGCCGCCACCGTGTTTTTTCAATAGATTTTGATATTACAGTGTAGTTGAGAAAAAAGTAACCGCTCATTGTCCTAGATGGAAGTCAAAATTGAACTGTGTGTGGAATACTCTGCATACAATTTTGGACACACACACACACACACACACACAAAATGCATTTTTTTTTAAATATAATTATTATTTCATAAGCAGCTGGCCATTACAAACCAATGAGACCAGACATCAATATTCTTACATTTTGATGCATATCTTTCAATATCCTCCAGGGGTCAGAGGATCATTGCTAATGTTCATGTGAAATGAGTACACGCCTTTTGAATTGCTCACTTTATTGCTATAGAAATACATAATATGTGCATCATGTCAATCATTAAATATTGTATCAGTTTCATTTTCATTTTCAGTCTTGGATTATTTTTTCTATGTACAAATAAAATCGTGGCAAAGTAAACAACTTTCACATCAAAATATAAACGAAAATACTAAAAAAGAAATAGATGTAATAACGTGCAAGGCAAATACCAGGCCTACATCATCTTAAGGTATACAGGTGAAGGAAATCACCTTATTGATAAACAATTAACTTGACTGGGATAGCGACCACTGAACAATATTGTTTCTTAAAACTCTCTCTTCTTTTCAACAAGTGGAATAAAACACATGCACATACTGGGGCATCAGTTTGGAGGAGGGGTGGGGTGGTGGCAGGGATAGTTGACCCCCACCCCATTAAATTCTGAGATGTGAACTATGTTTTGTTGTTGTTAGTTTTTGTTGTTTGATGTTTTTTGCTTTTTAGACAGAAAACTGCCCAAGTTTTTCACTTTAAGTGTGCATCGGATTGTTAAAATTTAATTCTGAAATGCAAAATCTCCCTTCTGTGAGAGGGGATATCTCCTTTCGATAGACTCCTTCCCCCTGCTTGGTTCCTTCCACAGATATAACATACTTTGGGGAATGATAATTTCCCTTATTCTATGAAAAATGTTTTTAAGAGATATTTTTATTTGAATTCCAGAGATGAAAAGGCTTTCCTATATACATTATGCACGATTGTTCATTTTGGAGGGCAAGAGGCATTTGCCCCGCCTCCCGAGAAAATATGGGAGGGGGAATGGTGGGGACATATAACTTTGCCTCCAAGTATTTCCTGAGATTGAGATTTTTTTTCTTCACTTTTTTGACAGAAAATGAATTGTCACTGAACATTTCAGCTATAGTATGCACCAGATTAAAAGGCAGAATCTCCTTTGCATACCCCCTCCCCCACACTATCTTTCGTTATGTCCCCTTCCATATACGCTCAGTGCTTTTGTCCCATTTTTTGTTCTATATCATCACAAAGTATGTACTAGATCTTTAATTTCAGTTCCGACATATTAAAGAAAATCCATCTTGTTGGAGGGGGTAGTGTATCTTTCAATTAACAATCCCTCCTCGGTTTCTACCCTTAGATTTGGTACACTCCTTTTACTGATAATTTCCCAAATATTCCATCATAAATGTGCATACTAGATTTTTTTTTTACATTTCTATTCTTACTGCAAAGGCTCCCTCGCATGGGAAGGATTGGGGGACAGCCCCTTTCATACCCTCCTCTCGCTGTATCAACCTCTCCTCCATGCATTGATTATGGCTACACATTTGGGTATGGACTTTTTTTTTTTCAAAATGGTAGTTCAACCAAGAGTGGCACGAGATCATTGAATCCATGCAAACAAAAGAATGCAAAAGCTCCATAATGTGGGAGGGGGATACCTCCACCCACATCCTTCTGTCGATTGGTCTTCCTCCATAGATAGCTGACTTACTACACCTTTTTGATACAATTTCGAGGTATTCCTTCAAAAGTGCCTGTGTGCCAGGTCGTTGAATCTCATTTCTCAAAATACAAGAGCTCTGTCGAATGGGAGTGGAATACCCTACCCTCGCCAACGCTGCGCTTGCTGGGTTCCCATCCATATAGACTTGGTACACCTTGGTGATCCATAATTTTCCAAATATTCCCCAAAACGTATGCATCAGATTCTTAAAAAAAAAAAAAAAAAAAAAAACTTCGTCTTTGGGAGGAGGGTAGGTGAGATGCGCCCACACCCCATCAACTTCCGTATAAGTGATGACGCACACATTAAACAAGAGCTACACTGAATCACTGATTTCAGGTCTAAACCTGCAAAAATCCAATCCCCCACCCACATCCTCCCCCTCCCCCTCCGCTTCATTCCTTTGCACTATGAACTTATGCTTTTAAATATTTTCCAATTCCCCCCCCCCCCACGTGAAAACAGATCGACACCCCTTGCTCTGTGCACATACCCGACTTAGATGATTACCTGAAAAGTTCTGCGGAATGAGTAGCCACTTTTTTGGTAACAGAAATGCATGGTTTATAAGCCCTACATTATAAACAATTATTAACTATTAATTATCGCAATATCAATATTAACATCCTCACATTTCATTCGCGTTATTTGACCTTGTGTGATTTTCATAGGTGAACGGTAATGGCTCGTTAATAAACAGGGCCTACGAGTGCTCTCTAAAACATCATCATGTTTACCATTGATGATGCCAAACTATTCTGATACTTTGAGGTCATTGACCTCTCGAGATCATCAGAGGTCAAAGGCAGAAACTAGTCTGTGTGCCTTGGAATATGAAGACGATGTCATTGTACACAGATATGCTTGTTTTGTACATCTTTACCATGTTTGACCTTTCACCAATGATGTCATGCTTCAATATTCTGATATTCTGAGGTCATTGACCTCTCAAGGTCATCAGAGGTCAAAGGTAGAAACCTGTCTGCTCTTTAGAATATGAAGACAATTTCATTGTAAGACAGATATGCTTGTTTTGTACATCTTAACAATGGTTACCATTAACCAATGACATCACAGATCAATATAATATTTTGAGGTCATTGACCTCCAAAGGTCATCAGAGGTCAAAGGTTAAAACCTGTCAATGCTCTGTGGAATCAGAAAATGGTTTCCCTGAAGTATAGATGCCTGTTTAGTTAATCATAACCACATATATCATTCACAAATGTCTAAAAACATCGATATTTTGATATTTAAAGTTCATTGACCTCTGGAGGTCATCAGAGGTCAAAGGTAAAAACCTGTCAGTGCTCTGTTGAATCTGGAAATGATTTCTCTGTGGTATAAATGCATGTTTAGTGCAACATAACCACATATATCATTTGCAAATGTCTAAAAACATCGATTTTCTGATATCTAAAGTACATTGACCTCTGGAGGTCATCAGAGGTCAAATCAGACTTACCTCCCGATCTTAAAATAAATCTTATGGTATGTACTAACACTGGTGAAAGTTTCATGCTTTAGTCAAATTTTGCACAATTCATGTGATTTTGAGGGCTTATCTGCTCTACTATTGGCCAATTTTTCATCAAATAAATGCTGAATCCTTACTGAAATTACATGCTCATTCATATTTCATCAGAGATTTCTCATTTTCTCACCCAAAAATGTTATAAACCTGAACCCTCACCTCAACCAGTACTGCACAGTCCCTTTAAGTGTCTTGTTGAACAATATTATTATCTTGTGATGGATGTAACTGATTTTCCTAGTGAAACCATAGTTCTATAATCTATTTGTAAAAACCTCACAGTCTCCGTTAAAATTTGTGTGTACACTGTAGTTTAGCTTCATACACAGTATCAAGTTTACATGCAGCCTCTTGAAATAGCAAGTTGAGATTTAAGTATGGAAATGTGTGTAAATTTGTACTTTATGTTGTCAGAGTGTCTCGATGAGTTTCCTCCATTTACAATCTTAAAGGCTCACAGGATTAGATTTGTAGCAATCTCATAAATCTGTCATTCAATGTGTGGCTTATAATCAAAGTGTGTTGTTACAGTACAATATCATTGGCTGTTGGTCAACATTTGTTGTGTAACCTGTTGCAAATGTTTCATATGTGTGAAGAACAGGAGTCATATTGCTGTTTCGTGAATTTTGCAACAAGCCAACAAAATCGCTGCCTACCTTGTATGTTCATTGACTGCTTTGCAAAAAAGCATCTGAAAATTTTTCCATCACTAGTTGGGGGAACATTTGTAGTGCTGGCTGACTGGGGCTGTGTTGGAGATTGCTTATTTCAACAAATTTTATACACTTTAGTAGAAAAAAGGAATTAATAGATCAAAATGAGCTGGAAAAAAAATCCACTAGATTTTGAGGAAGACAATAGAATGACAATAAAAAAAAAAAATAAAGAAGTCATAATACACCATGCCAAATTTGGGAGAATTGGGTGGTTTGTCAATCATGAACCTAATAAATCACTCAAATATTCATAAATCCTTCACTTCAGCCAATATCTTTGTGGGAAAATGTTGCACAAACAGGACTAGAGTTGTATAATTGATGACTAATATTGGATCCTTGAGGTCACTCACATTTTTAATTTTTGTCTCTTTTTTTTTTTAAACTCATGCTCACATGTAAGATGACTTTGGAGATGTTTGAATGAGACTTGGAGATGTTTGAATGAGACTTGTATGCAACTTTAAGTCATTTTTTAGTGCCAAAGTCATTCAGATGTACATGTGAAGTGATGCCTTAACTCCACATAGATCTTTAAGTTACCGTACATACAACTTTGTTGGACTGGTTTAAAAGCAGCTGAGAAACATCTGTTTTGCTCAATGTTTAGACTGGACCACATGAACAGATGTTATTGAAAGTGAACAATGTCAAACATTGCATTAGTGCAACTTTGTGAACCTACCCCAGAGACAGCACTTAGTCAAAGTCATTAATTTTGACCCAAATTTGACTCAGTGATATTGACCTTGGCACATGAGCAGATGTTGAAGTGTAGGAGATCAGTCATAAATGGGAACAGTGTGATGAGAATGTGTAATGTCACATAAATTTGCTGAAGCATACATTTGTAGATGTGAAAGAAATATCTATCCAATTCATAAAGTTGATGTATTGTTCATGCCGTGTAGACAAATATGTACAGGCTATGTAAATAATGTTAAGTTTGCGGATGATTTATGGTTATGTTCCACTTATTCAGCTTTTGAGTGATTAACACATATTTAATACAAAAGATAAAGCGTATCTTTTCAGCTCGCAATTAAATGAATATAAATTGGAATTTACAAGTACATTGCAATCCCTGCCAGTGTGGCAAGAGGATAGTTACTTGAGCTTTGAAGTAAAGGAACTCAGCATACAATCGTAGATCTGTGTTTGCCTTTCGATAACCCTCACCAAATTATAGGTGTGAAAACTTTGTGATTCACTTCTGCCAAGAGTCTTGATACATTTCATGTTCTTCTTTTCTATGAAGTGGGGGTAAACATAGGGATTTTAAATCATATCTATGAGGTGATCAGCTAGGAAGCTTGAAGTGAATGCAAAGGACACCTCCAAAGTGTTGGTTTTATGAACATTGACAGCAGAATATTGGCATACAAAGAACAAGAATCAACAACTGTACACTGTGGCCTTTTAACTTAGAGTACAGATAATTTCGCATGACTTTTGATCAGGCATTTTAGTGAGTTGGTAATTTTGTGCTTTATGGTCTTCTCATCATCAAGAACATACCATAAATGTTCTGAGAAAATTTTGACTTTGACAAATTGTTTTGTTAAGATATTGCTTGAATTAAGATCAAATCTCTCACGAAAAAAGTACAAGTATTATGGCATCAGGGCTCTACTACAAGGTAATAGTCGCTCTAATTTTGCAACTCTAGAATATTTACCTTAGATAGTGTGTGCCGAGCAAATGTTTGTGTGAATCATTTTTGTCAAATTTTAACTCATTCTTATTCTTGTGATTGAGGGTCTATTCTCAAAATCATATTATGCATTTAGGTTACAATATTGAGCTATTGTACATGTATTCCTCCCCCCCCCCAAAAAAAAAGATAGATTACATTAAAAGGTAATAGATAAAAAAAAAAGATAATTAAATTGTTTTGCTAGGAAAAGACAGACTTTAATTTGTTTGAAGAGAGAAAGTGTCATGAGATACAAATATGTTTTTTAAACTACTCCATTGACTGTAGAGTTAAACTTGTTGCAAAATGCAGTGGTGGGCAAAATGGCTCTTGTGACAACTGACTTTGCTTAAAGTGAGGCAGTCCTCACGAATTAAAAAAATATCTATGTTGTTGTTGGTACCTCCAATGAGCTACTTTCACCAAAAACAAACTTTCAAATCACCAAATAAGCTCGTAAATTTTTGTTGAAAAATTGTGAATCTGCATGGTGAATATGCTAATGAGCAAGTCTTGGCGGAGAGTCCGACGTCACCGAGGTACAACTCTTCCCAGCCATGTTCTGCTCGTTATGCGTACGCTAATTGTTACTCGGATGCATGAAGAAGGCGATGGGTACTAGTATTTGACATTGTTTTTACGTACTGTGTGTGTGTGTGTGGGTGTGTGTGTGTATGTATTGCGTATTGTATATTCGCACAGTACACCTGTGGACGGCACTACAGTACTAAGATCTACAGTAGATACCCCGGTTGCGTTTGCCCTTCCAGTCTATCACAGCGCAGTCGGCCCTGTCGCCGCGCATGCAGTTACTGTATACTTTTGACATGGACAGGCAGGCTGTGGCCCTCGATTATAAGCCGAGAAAACTGAAGCTAGCTAGATGCAATCCCGACCACATTCGCTCATATGAGTTATAAAACAGAAACACCTCGAGCATCGACCTCGAAGAGAACCGAGGAAAGGAAGCGTAAATGTTAGAGAGGTAAGGAAAGTGGCTAGCTACTAGTAGGCCTATGTGTCATTTACGGTGGGGCTGCAGCCGGGGTTGGACTGCGGTACAGTGCCACTGCAAGTGCCGACTGGACCTGCGCGGCAAAGTGGAGCGAAATCATATTCCTGCAGTCCCCTGTTTTTACCCTGCCCGGTAGAGGTCATATTCGTTTGATATCTGAGTACTTACAGAAATATCGAGATAGAAACAATATTTCCTTTGAAGAATTCGAGTCTCTTATGCCCAGGTAATCTTCGGTCTGAACGCCAAACTCAGCTACATGGAGTACTGTGTACATTAGTATGATAAGAATTCGCTCGCGAGAGTGGTTTGTACGCAAAGTAGTACGCAACACGGACAGAAGCTAGAAATGGACCGTGCCTATTTGATGTCAAGTACATGGTATATTTGATTTTAAAATATTTATAAATTTATGTTTACAATATTAATTTACATAAATTGTACATAACTAAGCTTGAAATATTTTGTTTAGAATAATAAAATCACATATTTTCACATTTTATGATAATATTACAACTGATCATTTGAACACTTTGAAGATTTACATATTATTTCATATCTATATACCCCAGTGTTTCATTAGAAAAAAGACCATGGATGATCGATGGCTCAATTTTATGAAGGGGAAAAATATGATGGTTCATGATGTGACGAGAAAGAAGCCATACAAGATTCACTTTCTCCATTTCCATTCTGTGTTGATATCACATTTGGGAAAGTAATGGGGGCAGATACTGTGCGATGAGTCGTACTTTTATGCGAGCCGAGAAAACTTGGTCAATCATGCGCCCGTGGGGAGGAAATATTGGGTCATGAGTAGACCCTGGAGGAGTCCATTAATGTTCCAAAGTGTATAACAAAAATAAGTTCTTCCGAGATGTCATTTCTCTCTCTGGCACTTGTCACGCAGCATTTCCAATTTCCTCCCTGCATATTGACGAGTGCGGCTGTGCAAATTTACGCGATCATCACGAGTTGTCGTGGGACACGTGAAATGAGCGCCGCAGGCTAGGTTGCTTCACCAGTTGTTATATCACGTCCCATTACCCAAAATGACAAGTGGAATGATCGCTGCATGTGTGTGTATGGGGAGGGGGGGTGGGATGAAATGTCCACAGAGTGCCTGGGTATGGTTACTGTCGATGGCCATTTTTTTTTTTTGGGGGGGGGAGGGATGGAGGATTATTGACTTTTGTCCTTGTTTGATGTCTTCTTGTGTTTCAGCTTATGATAAAAGTTTGTAGGTTATTAGATAAGTGGGTGTTTAGGGTGAAAAGGGTTAATTTTTGTCCAGTAATGACTGAATGATAATCATCTGAAAAATGTGTGATAGAGTAAATGTAATCTGGAGTCGATTGAAGAACAGAGTGCACCACTTTTCATTTCATGTTTGATTATTGATTAGCATTGCAAGAGTAGAGCTGGCAGGTCCCAACTTGACCAGACATTATTAAAAAAAAAAGAAAAAAAAAAGGTCCTGGTTGCAATTACAACATGTGTATGTTAAAGAGCTTTTATATTCATATCCATTATAGACTATATGCTTTGTGGGATTTTAATTTTCCATGAGTCGACCGATATTCAGAAAATAAGCAATTCACAAAAGTGAAATTTCCTGTCATGAAAGAAATACAGCATAATATAATATTAGTATAGTAGGAAATCACTAGTTTTTCTCTGAATGGGACTGATACTGATTTCTCGTTCCATTGATTTCATTGCTGATTCAACTACTCATAAAATCGTCCTTCCAAGTCCTGACTCAATGAATATCATGCATGAAAAAAATTGATCCATACAGTAATGTGTTCAACCTCACCTGGATGTGATGAAAATAGGGTGCTGTGTGTTATTCCAAAGGTTCGTTATTCTGAAGGTTCCTTAATTCGAAACACACAAATTCCCTACACCTAGAGGTTCGTTAATCCAAAAATGAAAAAGGGTTCATTAATATGAACATTTGTGGGGTTATTCCAAAGGTTCGTTATTCCGAAGGTTCATTAATCTGAAAATGAAATAGGGTTCGCTGTTTCGAAGGCTCATTTATTCGAAAATGAAATAGGATTTGTTATTCCGAAGGTTCGTTAATCTGAAAATGAAATAGGGTTCGTTATTTCGAAGGTTCGTTGATTCGAAAAATGAAATAGGGTCTGTAACGAACCTTCGAAATAACGAGCTTTGTTTCATTTTTCGGATTAACAAACCTTCGGAATAACGAACCTTATTTCATTTTCAGATTAATGAACCTTCGGAATAACAAACCTTATCACATTTTTGGATTAATGAACCTTCGGAATAACAAACCTTATCACATTTTCGGATTAATGAACCTTCGAAATAACGAATCTTCAGAATAACGAACCTTCGGAATAACGAATCTTCGGACTAAAGAACCTTCGGAATAACGAACCTTCGGACTAAAGAACCTTCGGAATAACGAACTGTAACCATGAAAATAATGACAAAGGGAAAATATAAGCACTTGCGTGGAATGTTATACAGATATTGCCCTTTTGGAGGGGTAATATACAAAGTGTAGCTCTTGACATCAACTGGGAGCAATATTATTCCAAAGAGATATTCTCCCCAGAGGACACAGAGCTGAGGGAAAATATTGTTTTGAGGGAAAATATTGTCTTGAGGGAAAAGTGTTAACTCCTGAGGAACTGTCAAGTGTTAACATCACTATTTAATATAGACAAGTCAAAATTTTATTTGTTACTGGTATATCATATGGTCATTGTAGCTATGCTTGTCATTTTAATTGTAACACCATCAGCAGCCAGTCAAATTCCCAAATTATATTACCTGATGTGACGTCACTGCTTTCAATATGACAGAATTAGATCCTCTCTGCATTAGTCACATGATTGCATTTTGACCAATCATTAGTCAGTATTTACCATCTGATACAAATTTGTGTCGCTTATTCTAGTGTTTTTATGCCTCCGCCACAAAGAGTCACTGGAGGCATTGTGTTTTTGGATTGTCCGTCGTTCCATAATCATTTTTGTGGATGACGTTACTTGAGATCTGTTTGAGGTATCCATAAACTTGGCATACTCATTATGTATACACCATGTATGAATGGAGGAAGCTGTGCCTATCAACTTTTTGGGTGTGCAAGCCCAAGGTCAAAGGTCAAGGTCAATGCTAAAATTTTACTATTCCCTTATATCTCATATTTTCATGAAACTTAATAGTATAGGACCTATGTATAGTGAATTAAGATTCTCTGGGGAAATTTTTGGCCGTAAGGTTAAAGATTGAGTAAAAATGCCAACTTTTCTCCCTCATAACTCAGAAATGGCCTAAGGTACATTGTCTCTTTATGAAACTTAGTACATAGGCCCTCAATGTACTATTGATTCTCTTCGTTTTGGGTCATGAGGTCATGAGGTCAATAATCAAGGGCCAAAGGTCAGGTTGAATGCTAAAATTATGTACTGTTTTGTGCTGAATTTACACTTTTTTCTCCATTCCCTGGAAATGGCTAAATGTATACAGTTGTAAATAGTGTGATTAGGCTTGGTATACACCTGTAAATTAGGCCAAAAAAAAAAAATTGTTGCATTGGCGTAACATGAGATTTTCAAATAGGGTCGGTCGGGCAGATTTTTTTTTTTTTTTTTTTTTGCTACCTGCATTTTACGTGTAAAACTCGTGCTCAGCTCGGTAAACAGTTACAACTGCTGCACTGAATGTGCTGTGTTCATCTATTCTACAAATCATTTATGAGGCCGATATTACTGGAATTATACCCCTTCACAGAATTTAAAGATGTTGAAATCCCTATCCTGAATGTTTTCACTTCATATTTTACTATTTTGACTTAGATAAGATAGATGCAAATTGACCCATATGTACGATCTTTTCATCGCACACGGCGATCTCTATTACAGTCCCACATATACAGATTCATGTAAGTTCTCCACACAAGAAACCTACGGCAAAACTGTGCACAATACATCGCAGTCTGAATGCTACGTATACACTGAATTAATAGAGTACGTGTCTATGTGTACGTGTCGTGTTGGAAACAGATGATGTACTGATCAAGGAAGGCTTATGCGAGGCGCTAGATCTCTCCCTCGTACATCCGATATTCCCAGAGCCGTTTCCACTTCCGGGTTTGTGCGATCGCGATCGCAATCAACAAGATATTTGATATCGATAGCAAAAAAATAATAAAAAAACATGGGGTCGGCGGAATTTCTAGGGTCGGGCGGGTTACGCCAATGCAACAATTTTTTTTTTTTGGCCTTACCGCACAGTGATTTTGTCAGAACGTGTTGGGCCACGAGGTCAAAAGTCAAGTGAATATACAATGTATGCTAAAGTTTCACCTGTTTTTCATATTTTGAAAATGGCTCAAAATATTGTCATGAAGATTGCATATGATTACCAGGCATTCTATATCATTTGCCATCCATGTGAAATTGTTGTCTCACATCAGCAATATGTACTGTACACCTATTAGGAAAATAATGCAATATGGCAGAGGCATACCAGTTGCCATGGCAACATTTCTAGTTGTCTACTGTATCAGTGTCACACATTGTAGTGCTGCTGAAGAAAAGCACCAAAGGAGTCCGTCTCCACATGAGTACCGGTACATGTAAACGTTCGGTCCATAGTGTGCACTTTGTGACTACTAGGGTGCCAGGCAATATTTCTGGTGGAGCAGGATTTGGCATGACAACCTTCCCTTGCAGCACATCCCAGAGGGTATCTGTGCCACACCAGATTGTTGAGATAGTTCGAATATTACTCAACCAACCCTGCCTGGTCGAGGTGTAGCCCGTTCATCCTGTATGGATTCCGTTCCCGCCATATCAAATGTTGTCTGCTACCCTGGGAGAAAAGGGCAAAATCATCTCCAGCACTTACTCGTGCCGTCATCTGCACAGATGTTCCTCCAATCTAATACAGAGTGATTACCTGGGTGTTTATTCACTGGGGAGGGGATGATGTTGTTGATGTCTTTCCACTTGAGGTCCGTTACGATGTTGGTTAATCAATAGAGTAGTTCTTGTTGGGCTTGAAAACTCTCAAAATTAGGGTAAAGGTTCAGGGTGCTACATAACTTTTTGTTACCACTTCCCCAGTCGGGCAAGCAGATTTTCAAATTGTTGCAGAATACTTGCCTGAACATGAATTTTACTTGCCCGAAAAGAAAGTCCAAAGATATAAGAAAATGATAGAAAATCACTTGTAAAGCTAAGGGCTTGATAAAACCCACAAATTTGAATAAACAGCACATGTGGGGAGTAACAACTTGGTTCGATAGAGTGTTAGTGTTGGATTGATGGGACTTGATGATGGCTTCAAAACTTTTTACTTGCCCAATTCGGGCAAGCATTTTTTCTCATTGTTCCAAAACACTTGCCCGACTTTGATTTTTACTTGCCCCGGGCAATCGGGCAAGTGCTTATGTCGCACCCTGAAGTTGCCTAGCAACCCTACCAGGAGCATGAAAACTTTCAAATCAGAATTTGAAGTGTCTAGCTTTACACAAAACTTTGCAAGGTGTTGTGTAATTAGAATTTAACACACAATGCAGTAAACTTCCACAGTTACTTGTTGGACTTTCCTATCCACTTTTTGTTTAAAGCCCTTGCTGAATTACATTGTAGTAAACCAGGAATGCATAGTTTTTCCAGAAACTGTGATCTTTATTTTAGAATCTACAGTTTTCAGAGTAATCAGGACTTGCAGTGTATAACTTCGCAAGTTTTCATGTCACATTTTTTTTTTTTTTTTTTTTATAGCAATGAGAATTGCCCTAATGAATGATATGTAAGTAGTTAGGTGAAAGTACCGATATATTATACGAATAATTTATGAGTTGTGAGTGCATCAGGGCACGAATATCGCACGAGGCGCGAGATAAGCCACTGGTCTATTCAACAAGGCGCGTAGCGCCGCGTTGAATAGACCAGTGGCGAATCTCGCGCCGAGTGCGATATTACGTGCCCCAATGCACGAACAAAATCATAAATTATTCGTTTTATACAACACCTTGTCCACAATCACAGTACTAAATTAGTGACCGCCAACTCATGAAGGCCCAAAAATGTAACAATTAGGCCGAGAATTGTAAACCACCCTGTGTATACTGCTTGCAAACACTCGTCATGATTCCACCACACAGTCACAGGAATCACGAACTCTGCAGGGTCTATATCCATTCTACACTAACGTTAGATCGAGTTAGACCTGACTGTTAGGCCGATCTGAGATGTCGGTAGATCTATAGTAGTAGGTCTAGACTTTGTCTATTTCCAAAATGATTTTGTATAAAAACACAGAAAAATAATCAAATTACGGTTTCTCAACTTGAAATGAAGTCTTGATTTTGGGATCACTTTGGTCCACGTAGCAGATCAGAGTCAAAAGTAAAAACACAGCAGTAGATAAGGCCGCAATACATGCAACTAGCTAGGTAAGGTAGCTGCGCGTACACGTTAACGTTGCAGTACTCCGTGCGCCGCGCCGCGCCTGGTCTGTGAGACTTACCGGCAGCGCAGCGCAGCCGGCCAGCACGTAGTTTAATTTGCTGGCGCTTTGCTAGTGTGAGCCACAGAATTGGAACTCTACAGTGAGCGGCCGTGCAATAGTAGCCCCCTGCGAAGCCGTGCTATAGTACCTTCGAGCCGTTCAATAGGCCTATGCCAGGGGCCTATTGCATGGCTGTCACTCTCAATGAGTTTGATAGGTATTTTCTATTGAATGTCATGTGACATGTTCTTGGCCAATCACAATTCGACATCATTCAGAGGTGTTGTATAAATAATAATATGACATGAGGCTGCAGGGCAATAAAGTGGGTTGAGAGGAATTCAAATTAAAGCTGACCCTCTGGACAATTTGATTCAAAACTAGGTCACCACATGCAAACTGACTCAACGATTGTAGCAATAAAGAATGCTGGTTCTACTATTTCTTTTATGTTTCCTATCAAAGAAGAAAGTATTCTAGCCAATAAAAAAGCAAAAGATATTATGTGTCTTGCCTCATGGGATGGGCTGTAATATTCAATGCCATCAGACCATGGACCCTACGTGGTAGGGTCCATGGTTTATTGTTTTCTGTGGATTGCATGATGTAGATGTATGAATTTTCCAAAATGAAAATGGCATTTTGGATATGGGATTGGATCTCTCCTTTCTCAGGCAAGAGAAGCAACTTGTGTTGACTTCATTTCAGATGAAGCTGATTGGTCCTCACATCAAAATCAATTATTTTTTTCCTCTTCCTCCTCCTCTCTTTCTTCCCTAGGCTGGCACCTCGTGATGAAAGGAATAGAGGCAGCGCTGGATCTCGGTTACGACCCAGTAAAGTTGAACTGCGTGGTCATGCGCGGCCTCAACGAAGACGAGCTGTGTGACTTTGTGGCCCTCACTGAACACAAGGTTAGTAATTTGGGGGAGGAGGAGGAGGGGGAGGAGGTGGACAGGAAGAGGGGAGGGTGGGAAACATACTTACTGGAAGTGGAGCGGGGCAGCAGTGGCATTCAATTCTTGAGGAAACTTTGAGGAATGGCTAAAGAGAAAAGAAAACAAACCTGCCTACATTGATTGAATAAAAGTGTGATCAATGAATATGATATGAATAACATATGAAATAAAATATGGCATACTGTATAAGCTGTTATTTTCGCGGGGGTTTAATTTTTGCAAATTTCATGAATCACTGTTGGACTGCGAATTGTTGGCGAATTCACGAATCATTGTGGGACAATGCACGAAAATGTCACCATGTCCTAGAGTAATGATGCACGTGTGATGGCCTTGGTGTCAGCTTGCGAAAACAACATTATGCAAAAATGTCCATGATATCCTCATTTGCCAAAATATCCGTACATGAAAATAACAGCGTATACAATATGAATATGATGTATGAAAGGATGCATCATTCAGGATTATTAAGGAAAAGCTGATATCAATGTAGAAAGTCCATGTGACCAGGATTTTTTTTTTTTATATTAGAATGTTTATAATCAATGATTTAGGGAAATTTAGGGCATTTCCTTCAATGAAATGAAGCTGCATTACCAAATTGTGAACATAATTAGAGACTTCACCATGCTTTGTAAAATTGCAAGATTATGAAAAAAAAAAAATTAGTATGTGATAGACCTGAAAACTGCAAATAATGTGATAAAATTTATCAGCAACTAAATCGCGGTGAAGATTTGCCAATGTTACATTGTCATAAGTTCTACATTAAATATTGCATGTGTGTGCATTGTGCTTTTTAGCAGGTGTATTACACCCTAAACGAGAACATTAAGCCTTATAAGGTATTATTTACCATTTGCAGATGAAACAAAAACCCAGCTTTAGTGCTTCAAAATAGTTCTAAAATGTGAGTTTGGGATAGAAGCAACCAATGTAAAAGTTTGAATTAGTATAACCAATGTTTAATATTGCTAAATATTCAAAATGTGAACAATAGTTATAATAAAAATGTTTTTTGACCAAACCATCTGCAGTTAAGGTTTATTGAGAAAAATAGTGATATCTCCTTATATTTTAGACTTAATCGCAAAAATTTTATATGGTAGGATGTTTTGTGATACAACTAACCAACACATATGCATCAAAAGTGATATCTTGAAAATTTTTTTTTTTTAAATCACTGCTCCCAAAGGTAAACAGGACCTTTAAAGGACAGAGTAATTCGCATAGTTGTTCAGTCTTGTGACATCCATTCAGAAAGAGAGGAATTCATTAATATAAATGAAAATTAGAATGTGAGTCAATTTCCATATAACTATTATCTAAATCAGAGGGATTGGAATTGACTGCAGTAGATATGTAGACAGCATTTCGGACCTTACCAGTGAAGGACCCCTTTTGTGTACAATGATCATCGCTGCTGTACTAGATTGCGAAACACCCCAAAGTCATCGATACATCTTGTGCGTTGATGTAGTGAAAAACTCTTGTTTTTATCTGTGCTAATGAATCGTCATGGCGACAGCTTTACGTCACATTAAGTGGTTCATTTCTTTCCTCCCACTCAAAGTAATTGCCAGCAAGACAAAATAACACAATGTGACTCAGGTGGAGGATTAGGAAAAAAAATAAGTACTTTCTCATTTGAACTTTAAGCAAAGAAGATCTCTATGCTTGCAGAGAGAAATATTCTATTTATGCTCATGTGCTCTAAGTCTTCATCACATGACATAATGTATGTATTGAGCAAATATGCACGGTGCATTATGGTTTGAGATTTCAGGGTTATTACAGGTATGATATATATTTTGATGCAGCCTTCAAACTTGCAGATTAATATGGAAGAGAGCAATAACACGCACCTTTCAAATAATCATACGTTTTGTATGCTTTTAGTGGCATACTTTCCAAAGCACTCTGTAGTACCCTGACATACTGCAATCGGACTGTAAAGCATCATTTAACTAAGTGATAGAGTGCATCTAGACACTTGAAAACAAACACAAACAGCTATCACTTTCCGCTAAACTACTGCAAACATTGCCCCAAGATGAAGATCGAACAATCAAGGCTCCTCTGGGATACTCACTTACTGGCAGTGAATGTATCAATTGTATTCAGTCAATGCGATATATTACAGGGGCGGATCTAGGGAATTCTGTAAAGGGGAGGTTCCTTTACAAACTTAAAGGGGATGCACCCCCCCCCCCCCATTTTATTTCTTTTTATTTCTTTTCTGTTGACAAAAAATAAAGAGGGGGCGGTGCACCCCCTCTGGATCTGTCACTGCATTGCCATATATTTGCCATGGGTTGTATTTGTTGTTTTTTTTTCCTTCTCAAACAGAGGTGCTTCTCCAAGACTTGATAATTCTGCAAAGCTTTTGAGTATCGATTGATTACCTTTTGTAGGTTTTGAGTCCCTCATAAATGCTGAAGAATCTTTTTCATACAATATATGTGCAAGCACATAATCATCCAGCAAAGTAGCCACTTTACATTTGAGTAGTGAGTCATGCACAAGTATCTCTGCATTGTACAGATTGCTGAGGAGCAAATAATATTGATAAATTCATTTGTTTAGTAAGGTTTCTTACATGGCAGCATTCTCTCAAGTGTCGATACATGGCATAATAATTTCCACTTCTGTTTGAAGACATCAAAAACTCAGTTCTGGTCATTTTGGTACAAAATGGTGTGAGGCATGTATTGTAATCATTGTCATAAAGCACTTAATTTTACAATCATGCCACCCTCTACCCATCCCCCCCCCCCCCCCCCACCTTAAAAAAAAAAAGAAAGAGAAAAAAAGATGAACTGAACAGATACCATGGATCATAGTGTAATCTTGAGTAGATAACTAAATTCACATAAAGACCAAAACATTTGTGATCAAGTGGTAGGTATGTCAATAAAAATGAAATAAATCAGTTAGATACTATGTAAATCCTATTTGTTGTGTGTATACCTTATTATGCTGAACAGCTGTTCAAACAGGATAGGATATGGGTCTCAGTGAAGCTTGCTTTGTGTTATTTTTTTATATTCTTTTTAGTAATGGCTGCTGCAGCTAATCTGACATGCAATTACAAAATGCATTTATTGCACGAGTAATCATGCATAGTGCCATTTCTATAGTTTATTTCCATATAGCATTATTATCAAAACTCTAGCTGTGCTTAGAAACCACAATGTAATGCATTGTATGATAAATGACCATTTAGCTTTCAGTTGAGTGGTTGTAAATGTGTAGTGATATACAAATATTGGTGTGTATACAACTATTTCACAGCCCAGTTACAAATTTAAAGAGAAATAGTGAGAAAATCTTTCACAGGCAGTATTCTTTGAAAACTACACAAATGGGATGTGGGACCATGTATAATTAATGAGGTTTTTTTTTCTGAAAAGATGAAAAATTGTTAGTAAAACCTTTTTATGTTTGGAATCTCCAGTCTGTAGACTATTCTGATGCTAAAGGGAATTTTTGCAATTTTTTTAACTGCTTTCTAAAATGTTGACAGAACATCCTATTATCACCAATTCAATATTTGAGAGGGCTACAGTTTTACAAGGATTTCCTTTACTGCTACACAATGCATTGTGCCAATAACTGCAGTCTGACAAATATAACTACAGTCATGAGAAAAGTCGGATAACTGCAGCAGTATCTCGGATCTCCCCAGTTTTATGATTGCCAAAAATGTCCAGTCTGGCATAGATAAACTGTGGCTGTGTGATCCTGTGGTGTGTGTATATGTCCAGCCATCTTGTATTATTGATAGCCAGCGTTCAAAGGGACAAGGAAAAGGTCACAGTGGGAGTACTGGGAGGACAGACTCTTAGCCTCGCATTCCTTCACGGGGTTGCCTCCTTTGCTGGGGGACGGGATGCCTTTTTGCTCCTCCTGTCTCCTAGCTGAGCTCCTCTCCTTGTGAGTTTTCAGCATCTGCTGTGCTCGCTTCATGGGATGGTGTGGCCATGTTCCTATCATTTATTAAGTCAGGCATACCCATAGCATAGATAGACACCAATGAATAGATGGTCAGTGGACTGGCAGTTTGGGAGTAGAAAGTATGATGCTCTAAGCTATTCCTTTGTGATGGTGCTTGCAAAGTGTGATACTGGTTTTAGGTAGAAAGCGGTGTCTGGTGAATTCTTACAGCAATTCATGAAACTTTGCATAGATCTGTGCATTGTGTTCTCAGTATCATAGTGATGTCTCATTTGTGGAATACCATGAGGGTGGAGGGGGGGGGGGGGAGGTTGGAGGGAGTGCAAGCAGAATTGGCTAATTATTACATTATAGGGGATGGCTAGTAACTGATCAGTGGGAATCAGTGGGAATGCTGGGGGATGATTGTTCCAATCCTTATGGGATTCATTTAAGAGTACATTATATATCTGCTGTTATGTGAAAATTATTTGCTTCAGAATGGTCTCATATTCAAGTAATGTGCAGTTTAATCGCCCCGTCACTGTACAGGCATGCTAACCTGGAAACATTAAACTGCACATTACTTGAATATGAGACCATTCTGAAGCAAATAATATTTTCACACAACAATAGATGTATAATGTACTCTTAAATGAATCCCACAAGGACTGGAACAATCATCCCCAGCATTCCCACTGATTCCCGCTGATCAGTTACTATCCATCCCCTTTAAACTTTGGTTGTTAGCACATATGTTTATATTGACTAAGGACAAATTGTAATTATATATTCATTCATGGTTTATAACTAGTCAAAAAATAAAGAATAAAAAACCTAAGAATATTTTGGATATTATATCACATAGATGAATGAAAGAATATAAAGAAGGAAAGATGCATGTAGTAGAATGTATGTCTCCATTGGATAGAATGAACAGTTATCTTCATGAGACATTTGGACTAGTAATGCACTGAGATATTTGCAGTTAGGGTAACTTGGTTTTGTACTAAGCACAATATGTACTTAATGCAGTATTAAAAGAGAAGTGTGAGCACAGTAAGAAAGTTGATTGTCAGAAGCTTTAATGACTTTCTTCATTCTTTTTAATTGAAGCTGTATGCTTTGCAACATTGTCACTTGAACTTGTGACATCCACCCATCCCCCCCCCCAAACACACATCTTACAGAACCTGTGTGTGTAGTACCATCACCGACACTTTCACATGCAGAATCAAATCCCCTTTGCCCATTCTGCCAGTGCTCAAGAGAGAGTTGTGTGCCTTGTGGCAACCAGTCTGACAGGATTACATGTGAACAGGGCCAAAAAAAGTTGCAGATACCTTGGTGTATTAGGAGAGAGAGGGGGGAGGCAGGGAGGGAGGGCTGCCTTTCCCTGCCTCTTCCCCTCCGGTCCCCATCACATATCCCTGTCACAGATGCTGTAATCCATTAGGGCAGCTCACATGCTTGATTCGATATCTGGGCACCAGTATTAAAGGGCCCGAGTGCCTGCCTTACCATGCGTAGTAACTGTGGGGGATTGCTGATACATAGCACATTGCAACCCGGGACTTTGTCCCTGTCGGAATACAAACATACTGTAATCAAAGACTTATCAGCAAACACACCCTCTCAAATGTTGGCAAATCGTAATGTGTGCAGTGTAAGTAGCATTTGGTTTAGTTTGATTCCATTGATGAGTGTTTTAATGTAGTATGTGCATCCTGTGAATCTATATTAATTTTATGATCTTGCAGAGCCCAGAGATGTAAATGATAAAGGCCAAATTTTACTGCCACACTTCATAATTGGCTTTGTGAGTACTTAAATTCCAGTCAAAGGGCATAGTTGTGAATGAAAACCTTACCACAATTTTTTCCGCTTCATTGGCCTAAACACAGTTTGAAATATCTGCTGAATCACGTCAGATAGGGACCATTTTGATGCCATGAGAAGGGATAAACATGGTTCCTTTGGTGTTAAAGGGTGTGTACAGTTCTGGTCGAGGTGTAGATTTAGCTTTTAACATTTTGCAAGATATTCAGAAACCACTCTATGAGATGTCAAAGAGCATGCAGTTCTAAGGGGTATCAAAAGTTTATTCGATGAAAATCGGTTTTGAAATAGCTGAGATATCCAAAAACAAGGTGAAACAAAGAGATCCTAATAAAGTTGGGGCATGTCGCCTTTTATTATTAGCACTTTTTTTGATATCTCAGCCATTTTAAAACCAATTTTCATCAAATAAACGTTGAATCCTTCTTAAAATTACATGCTCTTTCATATTTCATAAGAGGCTTTTCATTATCTCACTTAGGAATGTCCAAAACATGAATCCCTACCTCAACCAGTACTGTACAGTCCCTTTAACATAGCAAGCATTGTGCATACCCTAAATCGCACACCTCTCAGAAATCACACAAGAAATGCCTACTTTGAATTTACAGTGAATGGAATTTGTTTGTAACATGCCAAGGTTTGGGTTGTGTTTTTTTTTCTCCATAATAGTGTAGCTTTGATGTCTTTTTTTTTTTACATTAAGCTAGGATTAGCGTCGTATTCACTTAAAAGATGATTGGATTCTTATTTCAGGTATCCAGGAATGTTGTGGAAATTTAGGGAAGACTGAATTTCTCTGAAGAAGAAAATGGACAGTTTGATACTTGAAGTTGTACATTATGGTGAGGTTAGCTACTGTGAAAGTCAGTAGCTTGCTGCAATGGATGACATTTTGGATTTTATGAAAATTGCACCATAACAAAGCTATCATAGCGGCAGCAGGGTATCGACCGATGAACTGAGAAGATTTGCTGTTGCTTCAGTACTAGTCTTAAGTATTGTTGTAGCATAGGAAGAAAAACAACATGAGTCTGTCCATGGAAGCGTGGCCCAAACGATTGAAATAGGAAAGAGAACAAGAAAAAAATAAGTAATTTATGGATGATGTGCAGATTAGAAGGGCGGTGAGTTAGGTCAGTCAGTAGCGCGTCTGCCTCACGATCCAAAGGACCCTGGTACGATTCCTGAGTCCCACTGAGCAATGTTGTGTGTAATCATACCATTCCCTCCAGCAAAACACTCTTTCCCTCAGATAGAACATAAAATGAAGGTCCCATATATGAGAGAGTCACATCTCATGCAGGTAAAAGATCCCACTTCATTTATTCATTGCAAAAGAGCAGGGTGTTTAACCCATTGAAGTGGTTCCACCTTACATCCAACTGGACCCCATGGAAGACCAGCTATTGCAGCTGAATATGGGCTATCCAGCCATCTTTTCAGATGGACATCAAACAGACAAAGCAAACAATCAGTATACTTTTCCTTGATACGCAACCTTTATATGAGAGTGTGTGTAGACCCTGTTATTTGGAGACATTGCATTTCAACAAAAGTACAGTAGACCTGACTGTGAAGCAGACAAAATTGGGGTCTCTGCCGCTACACTCTTCACACACTGACTGGAGTTACCCTCACAGCCATGATGCACAGGGACTCTAACACAAACACAGCCTTGATGCACAAGACAAATAATTACCTAGCTCAGGAAAGTCTGCTGAACATACTCTGTGGAAGCAGCACTTTGCCAGCCACTGGCTCAGCAGTCTCTTTCTTTCCTTACTTTCTTTTTTTTCTTTTTGTGATAACTGTTTTTCTTCCCTGTAGTCTTCTTCCTGCTTGTATAAAGGCCAAAGGTGACTTGAAAATGGTGGATTAATTGGAGTGCAGACTCCAGTCTGCAAAGGGCATGGTCCGTCCAGGTCTCTGCGATCATTAATCCCTGATTCGATGATGAATGGAAGATATCCCCAGTTTGCAAAGAGACCATCAGTACTTTTGATCAGAGTTAATGTTCTTGAATTGGCTTGGGAGACAAGGGAAGTGCTTCTTTTTCGGAAATGTATAGCAGGTGAAATGGCTGCGTCAGCTATCTCGGGAGCACTTGAAATTGACTCATAGTTTCCTAACGTCTGTACGATAAGGCATATTCCAAGGGATGGGATAGTTGATCATGCTGACCTTTTTTCTAAAGTGGAACCCAGCAAAATTATCAATTTTTGATAACCTGGCCAGGAGAATAGAGTGGTTGGTGAATAGTATCTAAGAAAGCATAAATGAAATGGATTACATGTACCTATGTTTGTAAGCTACACTACACTGTGTATCTTCACGTTTGGATAGATATCATGTAGTCAGTCTTTGAAAAGAAAAAAAAAAGTCCTATCATGACATACATTGGCTTGAAAAGTTTTAGCTCAAATTGAAAAGTTTGAGCAAGCTCAGATAAGAGCGAAAATTTCTTGTACTTTTTCTCAACATCTTGTCAGGTGTTATCAAATACTAGTAACTTGAAAGAGTGGTTGTATTCTGCAAAATCGGAAGGCCCATCAGAGTTATAAACTCTTTATAAACCTCTTTATAAACCCATTTGAAGTTAGGTGTGTCTGAAAGTTATAAGTGTGTGTGATTAGAGCACAGTTTTACATATGGTATTCAGCCACATAATCTTTGAAAGTTGAAAGTGTGTGTGTATGTATGTGTGTGTGATTAGAGGCAGTGTTAGAGCACAGTTTTACATACAGTATTTAGTCACATAATCTTAGAAAGTTAAAAGTGTGTGTGTACATTATGTGTGTGTGATTAGAGTACAGTTTTACCTACAGTATTTAGTCGCATAACATTTGAAAAACATTTCTCATTTCTCCACTCCCATCAGGCCCTCGATGTTCGCTTCATAGAGTACATGCCATTCGACGGCAACCGATGGAATGACAAGAAGCTGTTCACCAAGGAAGAGATGGTGCACACAATACAAGAGAGGTGGCCTGACTTTGGTCCAGCAGAAAACATGCCGAATGATACATCAGTGGTGAGTAGTAAATTGGCACAGCATCAAACGCTTTGGCAAGTACACGCGAAGACACACAGCTGCACAAACATACAACATATGCAAACACACACACATATCTGTACAGTATGTAAAGGCTGTCAAGTGTGATATTATCTTTGTGTCATGTTTTAACCACCAGTAGATAGATCCAAAGGTTGCTCAATAATATTTTTTTTTTTTTAAATGCACACATGCTGCATCTTCTCCCAAAACTTCTTTACACATGGCTGTTTTCATTCACACCATGTAATCCCAGTACTCATTCAGTTGTTGTCTAGCAGGTCTAGCAGGTGTTTTGAATGTGTGTTTGCTCCCCTTGTTATGGGGGGAGGTTGGGGTGGGGTGAAAGGGGGCTAGAGGAAAAGCCAGGGAATGATTGTTCCTAGCCTCATGTACCCACTTGCTCAGGACCTTGAGATATCAATACTTTTCATATCCATAGTTAACACTTCTGTTGCAGTATTCTCTGTTTGGACTTACACACACACGCACACGCACCTACATACATGTATGTTTACTCGATAAAATGCATTTGGGTATTAGACCTTGTCTGAGAGAAACCGAGATCAAGATTATTATATTCCATTTTCTCAATGATAAAAGTCTACCCTCTTGTGGAATTTGAAAGGGATTGGTGTATGTTTTGCAAATGTATTATTTTAGCAAGTGGTTGAATTTGCGGTCAAGAACCATTGTGGTGGCGTTAGTAATAAGTAGAGAATACTTAGCAATTTTCCACCCTGGAGACGGTTTATATACTATTTCTCTTGCTGGGAGCAATGTTTCTGCAAGTCGTCAGTTTTGTTTAGATCAGCTGACTCAATGAAATGGGTGAAAATGGCAACACTGTGAAGCACATGGCAACACTGTGAAGCACATGGCATATACTGTAAGAAGTTCAGAGAAGTTCTGATGTTGGCACGGCACTTGTCTCCTGTAGCAGAAGCTCGCTCCTCAATGCATCCTTTCTACCCAAGGTGTATAAATTGATATTTGGTAGGAAAGTGAGCCTTGTCATGTTTGGACTTTTTACATGTTAAAGTCCAGCAAAAGAGGTCCTGCTAGAGTTGTGTATGTATGCATGGTGGCTACAGGATTGATTCCTGTAAATATGGTAGTAACAGCACCTTTTTGAGTACCATGTCATGTTAGAAAGATACCGTGTATCAAAATGCCCAATTATCATCTATCTGTATATATCCGCAGGCGTACAGAGTACCTGGTTTCACTGGCCAGGTTGGTATCATAGCATCCATGTCAAAGCCTTTCTGTGGGTCGTGTAACAGGTTACGACTGACAGCTGATGGCAACCTCAAGGTGAGTCCAGTGAGCCAGCCAGCAAAAAATGACACTCATTTGTTTTCCTACCCACTTCCTCTGTTTTGTACAAGATATCATAAAGAACCTTGGACAAGTTCATGTGCTTAGATAATATCACTTGGACAATTTCCTGTCAAGCAGTCAATCCAGCAGTCAACCAATTTATGACCTCTTTTCCTGGTGATGTACAGGGCAGGCTTTAACACACTTTTTACAATCTTTTTACAATCTGGACTGTTCAAGTCATTTGAACAGGACACCATTCCCTTGTAATGTACAGGGTATGGCTTAACATGCTATTCAAAATCTCTTTGCAGTCTTGACAGCTAAGCAGTAAGCTGGAGTAATGAGATGATGTTGTTGAAAGAATGACATTTTGATTACATACAATTTCAATAGCACCATTTTCCACTCTGATTAAATGCTCAAGGCAGTTTTTAAAGGAATATGCCACTCCATATTCAAGCTAAAATGTACAGTAAATCTAAAGGATGTAATAGTTGGTATTGAAAATACATTCCGATGATGAATACAAAATTTACTGAAGTTCAAAATTTCTCTTGAGGCATCGCCCATTCTATTTGTCCGAGAGTACTCCCTAACGTCAACTTGAACTAAGAGTGGCACTGTGATTCCGCGATGCGCAGCGGAACGCTTTCTGATGCAAGCTCTCGTGTGTTGCTATGGATACAGGTTTGTCTGTTTGGTAGCTCTGAGGTGTCGCTGCGAGATGCCATGAGGGAAGGCAAGTCAGACGAGGAACTGCTCCACATCGTCGGGGCGGCAGTAGGGAGGAAAAAGAAGCAACATGCAGGTGAGGTCATGTGACTCCTTCCTCCATTATTATCTTTCTGATACCCTCACATAGAATGACAATTTACAACCACACCCACTGCAGTTTTCAGCGAGGTCAATGAATCATTTTTATTATTTTTTTTTTAGTATGTACATCGATTATACAGATTCAAATTTTTACATTGGTTGTTTCCATCCCTAACTCACATTTTTAGAACTATTTTAAAGCACTAATGCTGGGTTTTTGTTTCTTCTACAAATGGTAAAGTATGCCTTTAACCCTTTGAGTGCCAATGGGCACAGAAAGCCCCTTAGCATTGTACACACTGCCCAAAGTCCCTGGCTCAGAAAGGGTTAATACCCACACACTACCCCATGAGAGGAGAGATATTTTCATGGTGAAGTGTTGTGCCCCGAGTCTCTGCTAATGTATTATACATGATGAGAGACCCTGATGATATGTTGTGATAAAATCACACTGTATCATGTGTGCTTCCAATCATTTAAAAAACACACACACAAAAAAAAAAATACCAACAAATTATATATGACTTCTTGTACACACATATATGCTAATGGTTATTTTGCCGTCCCTGTTCCCTTTCAAGGCGCCACAGAACTATAAATTTGATGTTTATCTAATTTTTTCATTGCTATGTGCCGTTGGGACCGTGCTGCCGCATCATGTCATGCATTCATGAATTCATCCTATCACTCTATAGTATATGAATACAGGCATTGATCTGTAGATATATCACATATTTTCAAGTACTAGTATGCAGTATAGTCAGGTGACTGTATGGAAAGGGGAGCAGACCATTGGGGACACAATCCTTATTAGAATTTATAGGTATGTAAGTGAAAAAAAAAAAAGAAGAAATACTGTGGAAAAGAAAAATAAAGAAAGGAAGGGTAGAATGAAAATTAGAATCTTAAAATTTGATCCATATTCACGAATGTCCTTCAAAGTGGTTAATTTGTAGGCATTATATAATAGTTGCATCTCTGTACAGACAAACCCAAATTGATTATGTGAAATGCTGCTGGGGGATTATTATATCTATTATATACATATACTTTGATGCCTTATGCAGCAGAGATTGAATTCTATTCTCATGTTGCCCTTATGTTTGTCTCTATCTTGCATATTGTGACAAAAGTGTCAAAATGTATCATGATGATCATTGTGATGATGTGGGGAGGAATAAGTCCTTCTCCTTCTCCCGTATCATTGACCAGTTTTATGCCAGTGATGCCTGAAATCTGGTACAGTATTCATCGCATAATCGGGCATCTGATAATCGGGAACCTCGCTTAAATGACATACGCTTCTCAGAAACATTTCCAATGCATGTTATTTTCACTGGATAATCAGGCGGGGACCTCTGATAAATGGGACAATTTTTCTTCAAGCGATCTTTGATTTTGTTGATATTTTACACAAAAAATCTAGATACGTGATCTACTAAAATACCACAACAATATTTCAGAGATTCCCTATCAGTTGTCGTTTACATCGAACTTACAAAGCAAGCTTCGGACTGGTGTGTTTTGACCTCCGTCTATCCAGTACACGTACATGCATAGCCACGAAAGCGCCATGTATAAGTATCCATGCCATTGCGAAACACATGCTTTCGCAAACATTCTTCTCCCCTACATATAAGCAAAGCCATGTGCAGGGAGAGCTAGAGGGTCGCGCCGAGGGGTAGCGTGGTTGTGTATTCATGTACATGTACAGTACGTCAGTATGCATGTGTGTATGTGTGTGTGTGTGTGTGTGTGTGTGTGTGCACTACATGTACATGTCGTATGCAGTTAGTGTATGGTGGGTGCTCATCACGAAATCGGGCACCCTGCTTAAAGGGGCCGTGTTTGCTACTCCCAACCTGTCCCGCTTATGCGATGAATACTGTAATATGACATCAGTTCAACATTTTGCATTTTGATGATGTATGTGATATTGTATGTCCATATGTTTCAGTTTCAGTTCCCGCTTTCAGCTTGTGGACTGACTCTGTGTGTACTTGTAATATAGCATATGTTTATTTGTTGTTATATCCAAATGTACAAAGAATTTTGTACTTTGGACAATAAAGTAAATTAGTCCAGTCAAGATTAGTCTTTCTGCATCACCTTCTCCCAGGTATGTTCAAGATTGCGAGGATGCAGAACAGGCCGATGATCCTCATTGGTGGGTGACCCGTTCCTTCATCCCCCTCAGTCTATAGGTACGGCAGGACAATGACCTCTATCAGTCGCTTGGCTTTTTTCCCCCCTTCATTTGCTTTTCACCTTTTGTGTTTGGTGTGTGTCATTGCCATGCTATACTTCATAATTTCATTGTTGATGAAATTTACCCCTTTTACTTTATGTTTTGTATTGTTCTTTTTTTTTAAACTACATCCCTTAACTGAAGATTTTTCTCTGTTTTCTAGACAGCATGTTAAATACATTTTAACATGATTGTGGTGTAGTTTCTAGTGAGGTAACCTTTTCTTTTTTTAATTCTAATTTTAATTATTAATATTAATATAACAAAATTAACATATTAATTGGAATTTCTTTTTGAGAGTAAGTAAGGCTATGCAATGATTGTTGGGTGATGAATTTTGATGAACGTAGTTTTAATTTCCCAAGTGCCAATAATGTGAAATGTGCATCAACCACAGACACTATTTTATTTGCTGTTACTGAATACCAATGATACTGTCAATGCATTTGCTGCATTCATTTGAGCAAGTATGTAGGCTGATGAATCTTTGCTGTTTTTAAAGCACAAAAAAAAAAAAAAAACATTTCCACTGTAGAGCTCTTTTTCTTTTTGTCCTTGGTAAAATAGTCAATTAAAACTCCTATTAGAAATTCATATTCACATAGTAAACTGTAATGATCTTTCTCTGGCATCTTGGACATGAAATTTGGCCTCTATGCATCTTGCATCATCGATTGCGCTTGACAGTTTTCACTGAAGAAGGATCTTCTATTTTATCTCACAATAAAAAAAAAAAAGGGTGGCACAGATTTTGCCCTCTTCATGTCAATTGTTGCCCTGGTTTTGACTTATCAGTGATTTCTCTTTAATGAGAGGAGACGCTTTTCTCTGAATCTCTGCTGACAGTCTCCTCATACCCCTGCCATGTAATGTTGTCAAAAGGGATTAGCATTTTGTCCATCCCTCCAGCCTGTGAACCAGCATCAATCCCTCTCTCTGTCCCTCCATTCAGGCCTCAATCCAACCATCCATCCATCCTTCCATATCAAGTTTTTCTATTAGAATGAAAGAAATATCTTTAGTGTCTAATTTACCAATGAGAGTATAGGAGATTATTCTCTCATAGTGAGCTGGCACATATTTGCTTGGTGCCATTGTTAAGTTTGAAGCCTTTTATATTTTTGGAAAACTTACCAATGTCATCTCTTGTTTCTCTCTGTTTTTTTCATCTGCATTAGATTTATCTCCCAAGGAGATTGTGCCAACAGTAACATCATTCAAATTTAATCAAATAAATTTAGCATTAAGGAAACTGTGCCAGGGCATGCGTACCAGTACTCGGTCCCTGTTCTCAAATTGCCATGATCCAAGTGGAGTCTTGCAGGCAGCGTGTTTTCACACGTCGCAAACCAAAAAGACCGAAGAAGGAGACTCCATCTCCGATCCTGGCCAAGTGTCTGCGAGGCTGACCCATGTGGACCACTCGGGACGGGCGGAGATGGTGGACGTCAGCGGGAAGGACGTGACGGTGCGCGAGGCCGCCGCGTCGGGGAGGATAAGGCTTGGACGCGAGGCTTTCCGTCTCGTCCGGGAGAACAAGATGGCCAAGGGGGATGTGCTTCGCGTCGCTCAGTTGGCGGGGATCATGGCAGCCAAGCAGACCAGCGCCCTCATCCCCCTCTGCCACAACATTCCCATCCAAAAAGTGGACGTCCAGCTGAGCCTTGAGGCAGAGTCCAGCAGCGTCCACATCACGTCCCGGGCCAAGTCGGTGGGCCGGACTGGGGTGGAAATGGAAGCCCTGACAGCTGTGTCAGTCGCCGCGCTCACTGTCTACGACATGTGCAAAGCGGTCTCTCACGAAATGACGATCGATGGCGTCCGCCTCGAGGCAAAGACGGGAGGACAGCGGGGAGACTTCCATCGAGATACCAGGAATGGAAAGGAACCGATTGCCATGACGTCTGAGAAATCCACATGAATGTGCTCTGATATTTGACAAATATCTCATACAGCTAACTCACTCTCTCAGTATGCTAGAAATAAGCAGTGTATTTGTGGAAAGCATTTTATATGCACTTTTTTATGCCTCCACCAATGAAGTGGCCGGAGGCATTATGTTTTCGGGTCGTCCGTCCGTCCGTCCGTACGTCCGTCCCGTTTTGTTTTTGTCGATATCTCAAGAACCGTGAGGTGGTTTTGCATCAAATTTGGTATGAGGGTATATCCTGGGGGATAATACTTTGTTTGGATTTTAGGGTTACAGGGTCAAAGGTCAAAGGTCACAGGTTATTTTGTGAAAAAAAGGTTGAAATTTCACGTTTTTCTCCATATCTCGCGAATGGTTCAAGGTGTCTTCATGGAACTTAGTATATATGCATGTACCGATGGGCAGTGATTATCTAGGGAAGTTGGGGGTCATGGGTCAAAGGTCAGGGGTCAAAGGTCAAGGTCAACTCCTCAAAATATCACTACTTTCCTTATATTTATGCAGTGCCTGAAGGATTTTTTTTAACTTGATGTATGCATGTATAAGCCAATATATATTCTGGGGGAAGTTTCTTGCCAAAAGGTCAAAGGTCAAAAGGTCAAGTGAAAGTGCTAAATTGCACTTCTTCCTCCATATCTCAAAGGTAACTCAAGGTATTATCATGAAACTTACATATTTATGCATGTTCTACCTAACAGTGATTCTCTTTGGAACTGTGAGGTCAAAGGTCAAAGGCCAGGTTTAGATAATACTATTTTACCATTTGATACTGAAATTATACTTTTTCTCAATACCTTGAAAATTACTCAATGCATAAACTTATAAAAGGGTCAAAAGTCAAGTAAAAATCATCAGTTCCCCCAAATACCTGCACTCTGACGTTTTAATCATTCATCCAATTGAACCTAGTTCTAGGAAAGTGAACATTCAGCACATTTGTGGCAAACCTGCCATTTTAATATTTTGCCAATTGTGTGAAACTGTCATCACACATTGTCAAGACATTGTACTATTGACCTATTAGGAGAACCATGCATTATGGCGGAGGCATACACCAGTCGCCATAGCGACATTTCTAGTTTAGGACATGACTTCATATGCTGTGTTTCTCTCTCCTAGGCATTTCTTTCTTAACCACCCTTGGTGTTTTATTTGCTGATTGTTAATTCTAGAAATGATTCAAATTGTGGAAGGGGGAAGATTGAATACAGTGTGTGCCAACATTTTTCTGTTTTTCCAGTGTCAAAAAAGCAGATTTCAAACTATCGTAAACTGCATATGTTAATATGCCCATCGTTTAGAATGAATATTCAGAAATGGTTGGCGTTATATGCAATTTTCCCCAATAATTCCGGGAAAGGGTATCGAAAGATGAGAATGTAATATTATCTTTTCAGAGCATGATATCAGATCATGATTCAAAACCAGTCAATGTGCCGAAAATGCAGAGGCATATGACTGCTCTGGTTTGCTTGTTTGTTTGTTTAGGTTTTGTGATTTTTTATTTATTTTTTTATTTATTTATTTTATTTTATTTATTATTATTTTTTTTTGGGGGGGGGGGGTCAAAATTGTTCTTGTGGGCATTTGTCTTTAGACAATTATGGAATGAATGTTTTGTGCTAGTGTTCAGCCAGCCATGGGTCAGTAGACCAGAGAGAGTGGTGTTGTGGTCAGTGCCACTTGAATATGATTGCCCCATCCCCAGGTTTGGGTAATGATTTATGTCTTTACACGTCAGTCTATTGTTGTGTGGTAGAGCTTGCCTAAAGGAGATCAGATGCAGTTCATTCAACAATGGCAAGGAAACATTTCATTGTTTTTTTTTAGGGGGAAAATATGAAAAAAGCAACAAAAGATAAAGAGAAAAGTTACCAGTACTCTGATTAAAACAGTACTCAGCATAATGCATTAAAGTATCACGTTATTCTTTGTATGATAACAGTTCTGTCTTATCCTACTGCAGAGTATTAGACTCTGAGCCATTTTCATAAGGGGCATTTGCACTGCCACAAAAAAGGAGAAACAATTTTGTTTTTGGACATTTTTGTCTTTCGTTGGAAGATGAAAGGTAACTGCTAGTATGTGAGCAAAAAAAAAAAAAAAAAAAGAAAAACTGCAATGAAAAAACACTTCTCAGGAGTGAACTTTTTAAAATTCAGCAGCTTTGTTTGATTTTTTTCCCCTTTTTTTTTTTGCCTATGTAAAAGCTCGTCCCTCGGCATGTCAGTTCAAATCTGGTTTTTGGTCATGTGGCATCCACCCTCAGGTGGGGAATCTTCTTTCCTACACCACTGATCTCTCACTTTCCTCCACTTTAAGATGGCATCAAGTGCATTAAATGCCCCCCCCCCCCCAAAAAAAAAAAAACAAAACAAAACAAAACAAAAAAACAAAACAAAACAAAACAAAACAAAACAAAACAAAAAACAAAACAAAACAAAACAAAACAAAACAAAACAAAACAAAACCCAACAACAAGAAGCAACTAAACATTTTCTTGTTTTTCCTTCACATGTGCATTTCCGGGGGTGGAGGGGTGGGGAATTGAAAGTTTGAATTGAAAGTGCCCCTGTGTGTCAGTATGCATTTTTACAGGTACAAAATATGGAATGCTGGGATTCCAGATGACGTACTAGAATATGTTTTATGAATATTCTATGTGACAGACAGGTATATATTAAAAAGATAATAATAGAACTTGGCAAATGAAAAAAACAAACAAACAATCAAACAAACTGCTTTTATGAGTGATGGGTGGCAATGAAATGCCTATTTCTGTATTGGTTCACACAGGTGATGTTGTGGACTGTCCAATTAGGCATACAAATGCTAAATGTTAAAAGGGCTTTGTACATTCTGTGTATCATGAGTATTGTTTTGAATCACTGTTGGATGAGTAATTGGGTACTTGGAATTGGCTTGAATATGAAAGTGAAAGGTACATGGAGCAGTACAAGAGAAATAAGTTTGGGAAATTTTGCTGAGCACTTTTGTTTTGATAAGCACAAGACCGTGACAAAATATGTTGTGGCAGCTTGCACAAAAACTTTGGGGCAGTATTGTGAAACGAGGTCATGAAGATTTGCATCAAATGTACAAAATATGGAGGAATTATTTCTCAAAGAGAAAATTGCTGCCCCGCCTCCCTCCCCCCCCCCCCCAAAAAAAAAGAGAGAGAAAAAAAATTATGTATACTGTTTTTATGCCTCCGCACAAAGTGTCACCAGAGGCGTTATTGTAGTTTGTTACCAGAAGCGAATTAACATGACATTGTCCAGTTGTTGTCAAGTAGAGTGACAGTAATGCTGTTATGAAGTATTAACCTATTATCTACATGTTTGTAATATTCTGATAGACTTAGTGTAGACACATATGAGCCGCATTTACACCTACCGACAGCGCGATTTTTAAAATAGCGATATTTTGGTTCCACCATTTACACTTGCAAAAAAACGTGCGAAGTTTGAGCTTCACGAACATCACAATTTTTGGGTTGGTTGTGTGCATGTGTAATTTACCTCTCTTCAACACGGTAGACTGCAGTGCAGTCTGTTTTGCTCACAGCTAGCTAGCTGGTTGGAACGTTGAGCCAGGGCATTTTATCAGTCCAATGCACACATAAATTTGTGTTTCTCAAGAGTGTAAACTTGCAGTAAAACCATATAGCTTGCTTTATTAGATCACATACGTAGCAGGTGTGTAAAACTTCAGCATTTGGGTGTAGTTGCTTAGCAACTTGCACCCAAATGTCACGATTTTTCCAAGCAAGTGTAAATGGGCCTATGGTTCCTTGTAAGCAATGGATTATGTAATGATGTTTTATTTTTTTTTTTCACCTGTGTATTAAAAGGTTCTTCCGTTGGTTATGTAGATACTGCAACACAGTAACCAAAGTTAGTTGTTCTTGTGCACAGTAAATGTGGTGGCATGAACAATTTTTCAGATAACCTACCTCCCAGGCTGTGAGCTGTTTTGTTTGCAAGCTTCAGCAAGCTACAGGTTAAAGTACATCCTCCTCTCCCATACATCAGCCTTTGGTGAGACTAATCCCCGTATTGTGATGTCTAGCATGGGTTTGCTTCACTTGTATACATTAATGGTTACATCCATTTACATAGAATGCAATGGACTTTCCCGAGCCGCATCACTTTCTTGTGTTAAAAGAAATTCAAACAATTGCGCAGAAATTTTGAATGCTCAAACTGAAGTCGTTCTGTAGGGACCTCTAAGTTACTCCAAGTGCAAATTTCCATGTACATTGAGACTAGTCTCACTCAAGGCTGTTTAGTAGGTACATATTTGTATCCAAGTCACTGGTAATATACTAGTCTCTGGAGTAAATATGTTCTTCTACTGGGACTTATATTATGTGAACTACATACATGTATAAGTGGATTTTGTACAGGGGAGTGCAGTATTGTATTGCTGTCGAGTACATTTAGAGCCCAAATCCTAGCATGTCACTTTAGAATGTCTTCAGTGCATTTTGATGAATGCTGCTATTGGTAGTCTCTACACTTGTCATATTTCACGGTTTTTGTCTTGGTTCAACTCTTGAAAAATGTGTGTGATTTCAAGTTCGGTGCCAGTGTTGGTGCTAGTGCGATCATGGCACTAGCACCAGTGATAATCTTGATTTTGAAATCAAGATGATTTTTCACAGATTGACCTCAAAATTTTGTTGTAGTTCCAGTAGCTAGTGTATGGTCATGGTGCTGGGTGTTATCTGCTGAGCTCAGCTCCACAGTTCACATTGCAGATTAGCGTGTTCTTTTCCAATTGACGAATACCAGCCCTCAGATATTATTAGAACTTGTCAGTTCAAGTATGTTGTTGGTATTTGTATTGCATATTGCAATGCATAGGAGACTCACTCACAAGTGTGTGAATAGCCCATGCTAAAGCAACCCCAAAGCAAACTTCAATGAATGCACTGCACATGGCTGTAAACATGAATTTTTGGGGGAGCATTATCAAGACTATTGTGTTGTTGAGATGGATATATATATGTGGCATACCGATTCTTTTTTGCCATCATTTATATAAATCAAAACATCTATGGTTAAATCTAATCTTATTTGACGTGTATGAAATACGATCATTTTTTCCCTCTTTTGGTGGTGGTGGGGGTGGGGGGCATTGATATTCCAGCATTATTCTGCTGACTTTGGAATTAATATCAGTGATCAGTTATCACTTGCATTAATTTGACCATGTGAGTTGGAGTTTGATGTACAGCAGTTATTTGGGAGATAACACCAGCACCTACACCAGCACCAAACTTGAAATCAGTTATTTGCAGTAGGACAACTCCCAGCTGCAGTTATCCTTCTTAACAGGTGCTAGGTCTGTCAAAACACACCCTCTTCCCTGTCATGGGAATTTTTTTTTTCTCTCAACGTTAGTCAGCATTTGCTCAGTTTCAGTGTCAAAACACCTTATCATGTGGACAGACGAGTCAGTATCCAGAAGGTTTCACATCAATACCTACCATGTAGCAACAGAGAGTGCAGATTTGCCAGTTTATAAATCATGATGATGATAAGATTGTCTTTATGTTACATGTTTTTAATGAAACACCCATTAATGCACTTTTACATAGTGAAATTGTTAGGACATGGTTGCCATATGTTATTGCCAGAATGGCCACTTCTCACATGTAACTACTAAACTACGTTATCACACAAGAAATCCCAGGAAGTTGCATGTAGAATGTGCAGACAGGCTGCATTGAGCGACACTCCGGGGCACATATAGCACTGCATGTGAGTTTGCATGTTTCGTAAACACCAAAATATAAGTCCAAGGTTTGTATCACTGAGCCAAGAATTAAATGAAAATTTTGAGGGAGAATAATTTACTCTTCAGTGGAAGAGCTATAAAATCTCATTGGTGTCAAGACAGGGAAGCACAGGGAGTCAGTACCATAAAGCTGAACATGGGCCACCAATCCAGCACATTGGCTCTGGTAATGCTTTTTATTTCGAAGGTTTGTTAATCCAAAAATAAGAGAAGATTTGTTATTCCAAAAGTTCATTATTCCGAAACACACAAATTCCCTGTACCTAGATGTTCGTTAATGTGAATGTGAAATAGGGTTCATTAATCTTAATTTATGTGGCATTGTTCTGAAGGTTTGTTATTTTGAAGGTTCATTGATTAAAAAATGAAAGAAGATTCATTATTCTTAATGAAGGTTCATTAATCTGAAAATGGTATAAGGTTCGTTAATCTGAAAAATGAAAAGAAGATGCATACTAACAAACCTTTGGAATTTCAGTCCTTGAATTATTTTCGAATTAACAAACCTTTTGAATAAGGAACCGTTTTACATTTTAGGACTAACGAAACATCAGAGTAATGAACCTTCTGAATAGCAAACTGTAACTATTGGCCCAATGGACATACAAGAACCATCTCCTTCCGCACCTACTCTCTTTAATATTCTTTATATGTATCGGTCAAGTCAAATTGTTGCTCTGGGCAGTTGTACCAGAGATAACACATTTTCTTTCTGATGTCCAAGAGAGAGATACTGTAAAGCGAGGAATGTTCGCGTGCATTTTAATTTCCCGAATTTTGCGAGAGCCGAGATTTGCAAAATTAAAATGCACACTAAATATCTTGTCTGCATTACATGCGTTGAATGTTAGAGGCAACTCGCGAAAATTTCATGCCAGGAATAAGGCCGTCGGCTCCAATTCACGAAAATTTCATGCCGCAAAAAATATTGTGTTTTACAGTATGTATTCCTCAAGTCAAATTGTTACTCTGGGCAGTTTTACCAGAGATAACACATTTTCTGTCTGATGTCCAAGAGAGAGAGAGAGATGTGTCATGTGCCCCTTCTCTCTTCTTACAGTCTTTTCACGATTGGACTTCTTGGAGAAAAAAAAAAAACCCACAAAAACAACAGCTATGGCTAGCAAATTATGTGAAGTCAACATGGTCAAAAGCTTTACTCTTTGGATGCCATATTGTCATGTTTCAATAAGACTGGAAAAGACACATCAGAGATGCATACGTGCCAAATGAAGTGCCAGTGATGCAAATTTTCATTTTTGATGTCTGTGTATATATTCCAGGGCCCCATTTCATAAAAGATGTTAGGAGAGCAACTCTTGCTGGAATGGCAACTTCCCGTAGCAACAGCCAATCAGGAAGCTGGATTCTTGTCGTTACCAAGACAATTGCCATTCCAGCAAGAGTTGTTGTCATATCAACCTTTTTCTTTAAGGAAATGGGGCCCAGATGTGGTGTTGGTCAAATGGAAAGTGTGTCTCCAGAGAAAGAATATGTATACCAGTATAACTTCTGGAGTGTATGTTTAGTCATATTTTAACCTGGAATAGAGTTGTAAGAATGCAGGTATTACGTTTTATTTCTTCTTTTTTCTTCACATGGCTAACATTTTGTAATCATTTCATATTTTCTACTGTAGATTATGTGATAATTCTTTGTAAATCATGTATTCATTGCAATTGATTAACAAATTGCCCCACAATCGACGTATATTTATATATATTATATTATATTATATTATATATATCCCGGATGGTATGCCCATGATTTCATTTGTCATGGCTACTTCTGAAACACTGATTAATTCAGTGCTTATTTACATCGATGTAGGGCAATTTGTCAATCAGTAGCAGTAAAAACAACTCGACAGAAGAATTTCAAGAATTTAGATAATCCTGTATTCCTTTTCATGTTTTTCTTTGGTAATGTGGCTTCTGTAAGATTCTTTTGTATCTACATATGACATGTTATGCTGAGAATGGAATGAGGTTAGTGAATTCTAGATATTTATGATGTTTGATTTGCAGTAATTATTGTTTTTACATACCCAATGTAAACACAATTTTTGATGGCCTTCGAAACTGTCTTTTTATCAAGCGAATGTGGAATTAGTCAAGTGCCTTTCTCGGGAATGAATGTGTCTTCTGTAACATCAAGGGGCTCTAAATTTGCATATGTATAAATCAGTATATATGTGTATATTGAATGCATCAAAGAGAGTTGTGAATTTTATCAACATATTTCAACAATGTTTTAGCAAAAGAAGGAATTTACATTTGGCATGCACGTGAGTATATTGCATGCTTTAAGTGTGTGGAATAAAGTATTAATTTTTTTTTTTCCAGGAGAGAAATTACTGTGTGAAACTGTGTCTGTCTTCAGCATGCATAACAACCTAAGGCATTATATCGAGTTCCATGATGATTCCAAAGATACATTTTTTTTTCTCACTTTTGGTATCATGAGCACCTTATGAGAATGTTGTTGTTGTTGTTCTTGTTGTTGTTGTTCTTGTTCTTGTTCTTGTTGTTGTTGTTGTTGTTGTTGTTGTGGTTGTTGTTGTTGATTACATGTATCAGTTGGATGCATTCTTGTTCAAGTCATGCGGTCATGAGGTTAACCGTTGTCACAGGTTTTGAGAAGTTGAGCTACAATGTAAGTGCAAGTGCCGTCCATGTTAAAGTTGGCTGTTATTGGAGGAGAATTAGACTCAAATATAATGTGGATTTAGTTAATGCAACAGGATAAGTGGAACAAGTCAGTAAAGTTTGAGGAAAATTGGACCATCCGTTCAAAAGTTATGCATTTTTAAAGCGTAGGTGTTGCCATTGCTCAATGAGATGACCATTTCATAATGCCATGCATGGACAATATAAATAGACAGATTGAAAGATAGATTGATAGATAGATAGATAGATAGATATATTTATTAATTCATTCATAGATAGATAGATACAGAGAATTGTAGATTGAAAGATACATAGATACAAATAAATGTGTAGATTTACAGATGGATAAATAAATACAGATAAATATATGTGTAGAAAGATTACAGGTAGTGATAGGTAGTGAATTGGTTGAATGATTCATAGATGAATAGAGGGAGGGAGAGAGAGAGAGAGAGAGAGAGAAATAGATGGTGATGAATGAATAATTATACATAGTATGTCATGTAGTAATTTGAGTATATATCCACATGCAGTCGACTGTGTAAATTCTAGTAGAAACAGATCATGCAGTTCACAGTGATCGCAATTGTGCAGTTACAGCCGCATATATTTTGCTCCAGGCAGGATACAAAATTATCTTTCTGCCGTATAGACACGTCACAATTTTAGTGACTGGGGATGGTTTTGATTGATTGTGAACAAACGTGCAGAGATAAACCTTAAATGTTCTTTACCAAGCAAAATTATATGAAACAGCGAACGTTATAATCTGTACAAACATTACGAGATAGTGTGCACCTGGCTTTGGTATTAGAAAACGCGCGAGCTGTTGGCGCAGGGAGAACAGTATACTAGTGGGACCTCTGTTGGCGTACATGCATACATCCGGCTTCCACTGGCAGACATGGAGACGGGCTTTTGTTTGTGTGTTTGTTTGGGTTTTTTTAGGGGCGGCGGTGGGGGGGGGGGGGGGGGGTTGTTCTGCCGTTATTCACGAAGTATATCCGTATTTCCGTATTTACATTTTAGACATACAAGCATAATACATACAGTGAGTCGATATACTCGTCACCTTGGCGTCATCTATCTCCGCCTTTCATGAGAAATGGAATGGCATACACAGGTCATTACCCGATGAGAGGTTCACCTCCCACATGCACACAAACGGCAGGAAGTTTCGACGTGATGTATCGCTCGCTATACGTACGTAATTACCCCCCCCCCCAAAAAAAAAAAAAAAAAAAAATCATCGCAACAAGCCAACTTTGGTCAAAACAAGAGAGCTCATCGGTTTATTAGTGTATTTAAAGTTTATGTATTTGTGATGACCTTTGTAGTAACGAGCCGTACAGTTCACTGGTTTCCCGAGACCGTACATTTCAGTATTTTTTTATAGCCTAGTTCGCATGCGTTAGATTTGTTACTATGTCGGGCAATGCGTGCTAACATTCATGGTTGTTGGACACAACCTTTGTCGTAACAAAGGTTGTTGGGGTATACCCTATGTCTATACATCACGATGTATACTTAACTGGTCTACGATATTGAGCATACTTTTTAATATGCTTTATTTATCCAAATCTGTTTCGAGTTGGATGGTCTACGATTAGATTCGAATTAACACAATCATTCTTTCCCTTCAAGACCTTGTGACGAGCTTTTGTCGCTTGATTCGATTCTATCGAAAACATTTCAGTGCTTCGAATTCATATTTTTCGTGCAGTAATAGTTCAGTGTGTCGGTCAGTCCTCGGATAAGCATTATTGGTTAGCATCCACCACCTTCATTAGAAAGGTATACAAACCGTGATATGCCTTTAAACGGGTGTACTATCGATTCATCTCCTTTCTGATTTATCGGCTCGTCGAATTTCCCAGAGTTATATATCTAATTCTAACATTAACACACACGAACGTTCATAATCACACAGAAAATGAATACGCAGAATTTCTTTACAAGGTTAGACGTTATGTATTCAAGTTAAACGATGCAGGGAACACTACTCTTGGAAAAACATAATATGCTCGTTTCATCCACCGAATTCAACGAATTCTTTTACGTTGATTGATTCAAGTTTAGAGCGACAGTGAAACATCCGTAAATACAGTGGGTCTCTGACTTGTGGTTAGACTATAAGCTGACAAATACGCAGGTTCCGCCACTTCTTTCCGCGATATCATAGAAGTTGATGGAGCTATTATCTCTCTGCGGATCCACCACTTTTCCGAGACCAGGGTCAAATACAATCAGAGAGGAACTCGTTTGTCACGCTGCTAATCCGGCATGCTCGTCCATGAGAAATCCTGCCTTCAATCGCTATACCAGCTCAGCCAACTTTCAAAATATTCGCAACTCGTCGATACAGTTAGACGTGATCTGCCACAAACCACTTTCGATCCATACAATTTGTTATGATCGCTGCCAGACATCTTTCTTACGTTTGTCGGGACATTATTAGCGAAGATTGAGGGTAAGTTCTCAAAAAGTTTCTCGTAACTTATACACCACTAACATGATTATCATTGCATACGAAACATTATTTTGTTGTCCCTTTTGTTGAAATAATGTGTCAAAGAATGGCACATGTCACTCAACAATATTTGATGCGCTCTGCCATAACTATTTTCATTTCCGACTTTTTGTTGAACTTCATTAGCGCCTTGCGATATTGTTTCTTTGAGGGTTAAAGTATACATCGGAAAGTTTTTTTTTCTTTTTTTTTTCAAGAGCATGTTTTCTTTTTGGCTTTGCCATTTTACGTGACCTAACGTAGACATGTATCTATGTCAACATATATGGACATCAACATTGACTTTTACGAGCACCAGCGTCAAAGGGGCAACAACAATCTATGTTCTTCATTATTGCCACTAACACCCGTCATTGTCCTCCTCCTCCTCCGCCACGTCCTCCTCCTTCTGCACCACCACCTTCTCTTCCCCCTCCTCCTCCTCCTCCCCTCCCCAATCGTCCTGCTCTTCCCCCTGTCCCTCTACCTTAAAACAACAACCACAAAAATGTACTTGGGTGCTTTTGATCGCTTTCAAACTTACTATTTCGATCACCATGCATTGTTCGTTCCCTTTGTCCCCGTCAGATTAGAATTGGAGCAGCGTTTTGAAATACAGAAAAAGCTTAAACGAGAGATATAGGGATTATGTTACTCCCCCCACTTATTATCCAACGAGACTGGTTTGTGGCACATGACTTGTTACAATGATGCGATAGCAGTGCTTCTGGCAGGAAAAATATCTAAAGTAAGTGTTGATAATTACGACGGCGATACTATCAGACAAATGCATTTTTACTTCAATGATACCGAAAATTCGTTCAAGAATTGTGTCAGTGCTCCGTGGATGACCATGAATCATAATCATAGTTAAGAATATCTTGCCACACTTTCATGTATTCAAAACAAAAACGTTAACAATAATTGTTAATCCGAACTACAGAACAGTTACGTCATTATGAGTGCAATAAATATAACTTCGTAACGATAAACAATGACGATGTGTCATTATCTTCGAAGCATCTTTTTTTTTTGCTTTCCAGTTTATCTTTATGTTACTTTATGTAAAAGTTTGCCATGATGATACAAACAGAAATAAAAGAGAAACCGAGGAAACCCCAACAGAAATGACTAATCATCATCGTGCTCGTTCTCACTGTGATGACGTCATGACAACACTGATTCATTTCAACCACTGGAATACCGGAAACGTCGGAGAAAACAGCGTAAATAATACACTAGTACAAAGAGCGCATTATAAAGAGATCGTAGGAACTATCGGATCCAAGAGTTCTTCTGTATCTCTTTAGGCTAATATCATCGCAGTCACTTTGCATCTACATCCATGGTCGAGTTTCTTACTGTTCTTGTGCGTATACTCTTTATAGTCGTGCTCACATTCTGATATTCATTTCGATTAGAGATCGGATGCTGTTATCTAAGTGTAAATTGGATGCATTTCCACCAACAGCACCATCATCAGCTGCAAAGATGATAGCTGCAATTACAACTATGATTACTACAAACTGCAGTAGGCTACAATTGTTGCTTTTACTGTTTCCACGTGCTATGAGAAATCGTGTCTTCTTGTGTAATTTATGACAGTTGCACAATTCTACAGATCTGCAATTTATGACAATTCGTCAATGCTATGATTACTACAGTTATTACAATTCCTTGCACGCCTATTACTACTACGTTAATGATGTCTAAGTCCAGCTTGCAACATATTTTTATCTTTAACCTGCACCTGCTTACGTCTTGTTCCCTTTTTTCTTCAATCCTGTGTTGAAATGTAAACCCTTTAAAGGCTTATGAGGCAGAAATAGCACATGATTCATAATCAATCATTACAGAGAAGAATACTCATAATAATTGTATACTTAGATGTGGAGAATAACAGTGACATCAAGGACACAACCAGCACCGAATCATACCATTACATTTTGGACGCCTGTTCATCTGTTTCGTTCACAGCTGTGATATCTACTGAAGATAAGAGTGACTGTCGCCAAAGCCTACGTGATCTAAAGACTGTGCGGAAAAAAAAACATGGCAGCCACCTCGGCAGAAACTTTAATGTGGTCGAGTGCCGCCATCACGTCGCGGTCGACATCCACATCGTCGTCCGATTCAGAGACAAGTCCCTTCGCCTATCAACAGCAGGGCTCCCTCTCCGGTGATGCTGAGGACTTGCTGAAGCAAGGCGGCAATCTCCGTGACGAGATTCGGTGCAACATCTTGCAGAAGCGAATCCAGAAAGGACTGGGCGGGATCCGACTGGACTGGAAGCACGGTGGCCCTGAAGCGGTAAGTAGGCCTATATACAATGTATACGTATACAACTATGCAATGAGTTACACACACAAGCACACACGTTAACATAATTCTCAACAGTTAATTCTCAACAATAGACAGTCAAACCTGTCTACAGCGACCAGTCAGAGGGAGATGAACAGAGTAGCCGTTATAAACAGGTGGCTGCTATAGACAGGTTATCTAATATTTTGTGTATATTGCACACATTGAGTTCATGTACACGTACAATCGTTGTGTACGTCTATACCTACGACTGACATGTACATACTTCTATGGGCCTACTCTTTGATGTATAGTGATCGAGTTGTTGAACAGTACAGCACCGTGGGTACAGCAAGCAAGCTTTTCACGAGTTCATTTTTTTGTGGGCGAATGCAGCGGTGGTATGGCGATCACTATTATGTTAGTGATGAATGACCAGCATGGCTGGAAGGCAGAAAACATTATCGGCTCGGCTCCGGCTCCGTATGGGTCTGTAACCGACCGCTATATAAATAGGTTAAAATCTCCAGCGGGAAACAAAATAATTGGTGCCAGGTGGCCGCTATTCACAGGGTCTTTAACGTGATGGCTTTTTCCTCCGGGAGATTTTTCAGTGGCTGCTATAGACAGGTCGCTAGGGTAGGTTTGACTGTATTAATGTGTATGACTGTCCTTGAGGGGAACACGACATTTATTTCATTAGCATCGTATTGCCCGTCTTGAAAACGAGGACGAGTGGTAACTATCAAGGCAAGGTGCGCATTGAATGACAATCATCTCCACCCAGCTCAATAAAACGACTGAAACTATATTACAGTACCGGTATCGCAGTACAGGAGGTGACCGCTAGGACTCACCCAGATTTTTCAGCTATATAAACGTAATCTTATGAATGAATGTTTAATTTGATGTCGCAGAGGTGGGAAATTCCTAGTATGAAATAATCAAACATATATCAAATCAAGCTTCTATGTATAGAATCATCATATCTCACATGTATCAATTCTCTTTTATTGCATTCGACAATTTGAATTTACACATTCAATTTCTTGATATGTTTATGAGTTGATTACCAGTACTCGTAAAATGTGGAATATATAACAATAAACAACAACGGAAAAAAGATATATTTTCTATACCTCCGCCACCATGAACGCTAAAAGTTCTAATACGTATAGAACGGGATGGAAAAACAACCGTAATCATAATTATTTATGTCGCCGTTGCCTATTCCTCTAGGAATGTATTCAAATAGATTACACGAAAACCTACAAACAGAAAAAGAAGTGAATTATAATAATTCGTATAGGCCTACCTATATACACATGTACACAAATATATTACATCGAACATGCTATATACATCATTACACAACATGCATATTATATACATTTTACAACATCGTATAGAAACAATTTGACTCTTTCCAGCTCCGAACTAAGGCCTTGCTTATCAGTTTTACAGCATAAGCCCTAACAGGGGAAAAGGTGATTGACCTTAATGTGACCACACAATGAAAACGTGACTCTCAACCATGTGTGACGACCAACCTTAAACCGAGAATTTGCTAAACCATAAATATTGATAACTCTCACGTTTCCGCACGTAAAGTAGATGTCCTTCACGCTCCATAAAGTATGTAAAACTCCAATCCTATGATAGATGATTCCGACTTCAAAGCACTGTAACTTGTGGTGGCCATAACAGGGGGCTTCCAAAGAAGAACAAAATCACTTTCAATGGATATGCAATGAGCCAGGTGCGTTGCTATGTCAGTGTATAAATTACTGGTATCTTTTGTGAGACGTACTTGAAGCTCCCAGTTAGAAATTTCCATAAAGAACAGTAGATACCCAAACCGAATTGGTCTATATCACGATATTCCCAGCAGTAGCAAAGCCTGCAAACTTTCATACAACCTTTATCCGTGCACGGTGTTGTCACAATAATTCAAAACTATTCAAACCTATACATGCTGGGTCTTTCTCCTTGTTGCAAGTCACATCAAAAATAATTATTCAACGGCCTTTTTTTCGCAGTGTGTTATCACATTTTGTTGACGCCCATTAAAGAAAATGACTCAGATTTTAACTTTCTTACGAGATAATGAGCAACCTCTTATGAAATATGAAATAACATAGTTTATTTGATTAAAATTGGTCTTGAAATGGCTGATATCAAAAAAAAAAAAAAAAAAAACCAATGGGATCCTAATAAAAGCTGAGAACCTTAAGTCCCGTCTCAACCAAAACTGTATCATCTCTTTTATGCCTTGATATATCATCAATTCCAAGCTATTTTCATTGAAAGGTCTGATTTCTGCCCGAATTAAAAAATGGAATGACATGAAATAAAAACACTGCATGCTCAGTATACCATAGAAGTTACACTTGATAGTTATAATGTCGGCAGAATATGGGACACACCTCATTGAACCCGCAAGCGAACTCTGTTCAGGGAGGTGTAAAGGTGGTATTTCCACCTTCCTAACTCTGATTATAACAACTAGCATGAAAAGCCATTTGCGATGGATATCGAGGTTTGTTTATCTTGTTTTGGGTGGGTTTTTTTTTTCGTTTGTTTGTCCGTTTGCTTGCTTCTTTGTTTGTTTGTATTTTATATCATCTTTGAATTAGCGTAAAGATTGTCTTTTTGCGATTTTTCTTCATATTCTAGCTGACCAAAGAGGAGGAGACGAAGCGGCGGCAGAGACGGGAACGCAACCGGGTGGCCGCCTCCCGGTGCAGGGAGAGGAGGCGGGAACGAACACTCGTTCTTGTCAAGGTCGGTTCATCTTTTCTTTTGCCAGCAAAGTTATCAAGTTGTATGGCTTTTAGCCTTTTGTCAAGGCCCTCTCGCTGTAATGGGCGAGCGAAGCGAGCCCAGCCGAGCGCGCCAGCGCGAGGCCGCAACCCCACTCAGCTGGGCTCTCTTCACCATACAGCGAGAGGGCCTTGACAAAAGGCTATATGGCTTTCAGTTCCTGTGGATTCTGAACTCGCTAAACTTAAATATCTGAGTCACTGCAGTTAGCAACACGTAAGAGTGGACTCTACAACATTGTATGAACAGCCCAATGAGTGTTATGGATATGCAAATTATGAAGGTACATTATTAGATATTAACCAAACAAAATGAACTTTGGAGCCCCTAAAAGACACAAAAATGGCAGTAGTCATTCATAAAGTGGGTCCAAACTTCAGAGTTTGGTGCTGAGCATGACGAAATAACGGAAACGATGAAAAACATTGAAAATTATGCTGAATATAGCCGAATGTGTTACTTCGACTATAGATTGAATTATGTCAATTGCGAAGTGCACCGAATAAAAATAAACATTGCATCAGTGAGTAGCAGAGTCAAGTATACCCAGGAGAGGAGGGGAAATGTCTGGAACATTAGACTAGTAAATAATAAAGAAGGAAAGATAAATGGATAGATAGATAGATAGATAGATAGATGCAAAAAAAAAATGTAAAACAGAAGGAAGAAAGAAACACCTGTGGAAGAGAGACTAAAAATTCCTCGCATTATGAAATCCGAAACGTCTTCCTCGCCAATGTGATGGTCGTTCCGCCTATGATCCTTTTCAACGCAATTTCCCCCTCTCTCCATCATGACAGGAAACGGAAGAGATCGAGAACAGCAACCAGGAACTCATCGACGAGATCGACAGACTCGAGGCTCAGAAGGCCCAGCTGTTAGCCGTCCTCGCCGACCACAACCACAGCGGACAGTGCCACAGACATGTGCTCGAAGGCGAGCTGCACATCGACCCTTGACGTCGTGTCGGTCATCGACGATGTCGGATGGATAATCATCATCATCAACGAGCTCAAGCTCTCTCGCTCGCTATGAAGATGTCTTTGCAGGACAATGTCTTCGAGTATAGACGATTGCGTCAACGTTGTAGTTCTGAGATAACGGTTTATACGTGAATTCATAATATTGTTATTTCATTGGACCACAGATGGATACCGCGCCTGGGAAAAAAAGGAGCAAATTGACTGTTGTCATTCTCTCTTCTTCTTTCCATTGAAACAATCGTTGCAAGTCTTTCAGATAGATCTGAATACACAGTTATACTGTCTGTTCAATGTTATTTCTGTAGCCATACTGTACAGTACCAATAGTTCAAAAACTGTTTATATCATCGCTATATTTCTTTTGTCAAAAATGTACCCAATGTACGGAACAATGTTCCCTATGTGTTAGCAGATGATGATCAATACTTCCGCCGACCGTGGGTTGCAAATGGACAAACACTGCTATGATTCGATTAGATGAACTGAATTATTTATCCCTAAGATAACATGCTTGGCAGAATATATTTAATTTCTTAACAATGACTCGGATTTGATTTGAACGTAAAAATTAGTCGATGGCACTACTCGTGTCATATCAAATCTTTATTACATAGAAATGCAGGCCTATGCAGCAGCTGACACTTATAGATGGCTTCTCCATGCTTGCTTTCGCAACAAAAAAAAAAAAAGAGAAAAATGCGGTGGTAACTTTTCTCGATTATGTCAATCCTCCAATCCAGTGTGAAAATGAAAACAATAACAACATCCACAACCTATATAGGAAACAGTCAAAATGAGATTAAGTGCGAATTAGTATCCAAGTGTTGCCAGCCCCCACCCAGTGCTTGAAAAATTTGCAAGTGGACAATACGGTATACATCTTTTCTGGAGGACGGGAACAGTTCAACGAAGAGGTCAACACACTTATATCTGCGGTACATCTCGCTTCGAAAGAGACCTTGAGCGGAAATAGGATTTTCCCGATATTATAAGGATTGTTTGCTGTCATCTTGATTTGTCAGAGTTTACTCATATTATATCGGCGTTGTGTGTGTGTGTGTGTGTGTGTGTGTGTGTTTGTGTATGTGTGTGTGTTGCGTGTATTGTGATGCGTGTGCCCCTCCCTCTAAGAAAAAAAGAAAGAAGTAATTGTCACGTGTTTATATCCAGGACGTCATTACACTAATATTTATAGCATCAATCATAATCCCATGGAATTTAATGCTTCTTTCCTCCGATTGTTGTTGCTTCTGAATATTCTGTTACGGTTTCTCTGTCTAACCTCGTAGACTATAATTATTTAGATCATGATGATGGAACTTTGCGCACAATACTGTACAATATGCCACAAATAATATTAGTTGTTTGTTTTGTTTTGTTTTGTTTTTGTGCTACACACATGAGATCGTTCTTTCTCTGCAAAACTGCCAAGCTGATGAAGATTGAGACTTCGGAATTCCCATATGAATATTAAGGGTTTATGACATGTTGTGGTGTATGAGAGAAAAAAAATCTACTGGTATAAACCACTATTCGATTATATGCATTGTACTTTTACGCATGGAATGTCAGGAATTTTTATATCAAGTTTGATATCCCAGGCGTCTCACACCTAGCAAATATTTTCTTTCTCCTGCCACTTTTTCCTCTCGAATTATCGTAATCAGTCAGTCTTGTATGCCTCCCTTCTTCCTCTCCCCCCCCCCCCCCTTTCCCTCTATCTTTTTTTTTGTGTGTGTGTGTGTGTGTCTTTGTCCACTGTATTATTGTGCATGGGCTACCTGATTACAAGCATTCTGTACTTGGAACAAGGAACAGGGAAACTAATCCAAATGCCAAACGAGAAAATATTATCACAAAGTGTTTTCTACCACCAGTCCTTTGACGTTCGTGCCGGATATCAGCTGACGTGCGTGATGTGCAATTGTTTTTCAGCTCGCCACAGTTTGACCCGGAAACGTACTTCCTTCCAGGCAGATTATGAAGGGCTGTGTGAACATGTAACACAGTCATGTGATCTTATTATATTCTGGGTCTTCGTCTCCTCCTGTTCCATTATTTTGTCCATTGTGTTGGTCGCTGAAGTCTGATCGAGTATACGTTGTGTGCAAGAAAATTATGTCGGTAAAAGAGAGGGTGATAGACAGTCAAACCTGTCTATAGCGGCCACCCAAGGGAAACGAAAAAAGTGGCCGTTATAGACAGTTGACCGCTATAGACAGGTTATCCAACTATTATGTGTGCATTGCCTATACATGTACTGTACATGTATATGTATCATCGTTGTATACATCTATAAGTACTTAGTGAAGGACATACATGTACATGTGCATGCATGTATGCACACGTGCGTTTCATGCATTGAACAATGCCGGCGTTTATGAAATTGTTACACAGTAGCATGTTGTACAGTCGTGAAGAAAGCTTAACACTAGTGCATTATCATGACTGAATAAGTGATGAATGCAGCGGTGGCGATCACTGAACGTTGCCCATGAATGACTGGCACGCCACAAACCAGAAAAAAAAAAAATCTACCGAGGGAAACAAAATTTGTGGCCGCTGGCCGCGTTAGACAGGTGGCCGCTATACACAGGGTATTAAACAGGGCTTTAAACAGGGCTTTTCTCTCGGGGGGGGGGGGGGGGGTGGATTTTTCAGTGGCCGCTACAGACAGGTGGCCGGTAAGGCAGGTTTGACTGTATATACATACATTGCAGCAATATATATATATATATATATATATATATATATATATATATATATATATATATATATGTATATTTATATAATATATACACTCATATAATTAACCAATACAAAATTAGAGAGGAACAGAGATTGAGTGATATAGATAGGTAGGCATATTAATATATATATATATATAATATATATATATATATATATATATATATATATATATATATATTTACGTACTGTAAAAGTGGAAACTTTCGCGCATTTCGCGCAACTAGAAACTAGCGCAAAAATAAAAGCCCGCGAATATTTTTGCTTGCCATTATTATGTTCCTGTGCGTGACGTCTTGATTCCGCGGAATTAAAAACACGCGAAACTCTTCTGACCCGGCCAAGCGCGAAAAATTAGTCGCTCGAAAATATCCACTTTTACAGGATTATGTATACATATATATATATATATATATATATATATATATATATATATATATATATATATATATTATATATATATATAATATACATACATACAGATAGATAACTGTATTGGTATAGAGATGGGTACACAGACTGATTAATTCATGAATGGATTGGTAAAAAAATATATATATATACGTGCGAGGGGAGGATGAGCAAAAGAAAGAAGGGTATGCATAGAGTGACACCGCGTGTTGATGGCAAACCAATATTGGGACTGGATACAGTCGACTCCCATTATAACGAAGTCCTCGGGACTGGCAGTTTCTTTGCGGTATATCGAAATTTCGTTATATTCGAACATAATGAAGTATATTAAGATAGGTAGATGAAAATTTTGGGCCCCAAATTTACTTCGTTATATCCAAAATTTCGTTATAACCGTGTTCGTTATAACGGGAGTGCACTGTACTAGTAAGTGCAAGTGCATAATCATTGAATAACCAATGAACAAAGATTATAAACACAGAAAAAAAATCCCGATGTACAAACACTGTGATTTCCGCTGTTCACTATCATTTCCTGACTAGACGACGTAATTTCAGAGTTCATATTGATAATCATGTGGTATCAGCGAATGAACAGATAAACAAACGAAACAAAATATTACCGGCATCCTGGCTACCCCGTGCCGAAGCTCTGGAAAAGTGCCAGTTTTCACAGTAAAGCACAAATCCATGACTGCCATAATTATGGCAGTGTCGCCGAAATTCCTACGTGGCAATTATTCAGTGCTTATCATTAATATTCGATTGCAAATGATTTAGCCTGGCGTATATAGGACAAGTGCAGCGGATCTCGAGATCTTAAATGGCATAAATCCAGTGAGGACATGCCGTGTTATATCTGGCATAATCATTGGTTCAGTATTAAGGGGTCAGTTCAAACAGCTTTTTCTCTAAATACAGTGTAGTGGGCAATTCTTTTGTGTCGGTACATAGTTGCTGTTTTTACTGTGTGCATGCGAGTATATGCACACCAGCGTATTTGCAACCGTATCCGGGCAACTACTCCCAGAGGGCAATTACCCAAATACTGGTTAGTGGTAAGGTTAGAATAAAGATTATGGTTAGGGTTAGGTTCAGGATTAGGATTAGGATTAGGGCCAGGGGAAGGGTCCGGGGTAATTGCCCAGGGGGTAATTGCCCTAGACCCGTATACTATAGTAATGTGTCATAATTATACAGACTTGTTAGAAATAGAAAACCTTCTAAACACAATCATGGGTTCCCTCACACACAAACACATATCCCCTACATCCCAACATTGGGGAGGATGGACAGTAATGGTCAACAATGAGTGTCCACTTTCCAAGTTTTATTGCTGTTGAGTTGTTTCTGAAAATTAAACGGAAAGTTATATACAGCAAAAATATCGCGTAGATTCGATGAATGTGGCAATGTGGAACACATCGGTGCAGTGGTGGAAAATCGGACACACATTATATCATGCTTATGCGTATAGTTATAGTATCTCCTACTTAAAATTCTTTTGGTTTTCATTCATTGTGTGTGTGTGTGTGTGTGTGCGCGCGCGCGCGCGAGCACACACACAACAACACAGGTAATAGCACTTATATAATTGTGATTGGTTACAGTTCGTTATTCCGATCAAGGTTTGTTGTTCCAGAGGTTCGTTAATCCGAAAGTTCGAAAATTCGAAAATGAAAAAACAAACAATCAAACGAACAAACACATAACAAAAATCGTTATTCCGAAGGTTCGTTAATCCGAAAACGAAATAAAGTTCGTAAATTTCGAAGGTTCGTAAGTACGCACCTTATTTTCATTTTCGGATTAACGAATCGTCAGAATAACAAACCGTATTTCACTTTCGAAGAACGCCACAGTAATGTTCGGATTCACGAACCCTCGCGTTTCATTTTCGGGTTAATAAACATCTAGGTATAGAGAATTTGTATGTTTCAGAATAACGAACCTTCGGAATAACAAACATCACCCCTTGAATCATGGGTTCTTTCTCCCTCAATACGGGATAGACCTACATGCACTTAGCATGTAGGCCTATCAGTGCCTATGTCTTAATGAATGCACATCAGTAGATCAAAACTTATACTATCATGAATTATTGAATGATTTATGTTTGTGTATCGGCCTACAACCCAGTTGGTATACCTGATTATCTGCGATTGTGATGGGACTCGTGAAACGCCCTCACGAGTTACGAGTTCTCTTTCTCTCGCTATCACACACACACACACACACACACACACACACACACACACACACACACACACACACACACACACACACACAAACACACACACACACACTATCACACCCTTCCCTTCCTCTTTTACTTAATGCTTTGAGCAAATCATGAAAGTACAGACCTACTATGTTGCATGAGACAATAATTGATAATAAATATCATGTTTATTTATGGTATCTTCGAACACTAAATTGGAGAATTATTTACCCGTTTCGGATATTAGATAAAGTGAAGTACACCAAATTATGTTTTCTACAAATGATAATCTAGTACCTCATTCACGGCGATATAGCGATTAAAATCAACATAAATACCCTAATACTGTATACGTATAATCAAGGAGGTACTAGGCAAAGCCCTTTGCCTAGTACCTCCTTGGTATAATCAGGGAGGTGGGTCACCTCCTGGTATAATCAGTCGCACTAGCACTATGAATACACATGGCATTTACTAATCAGTCTATTTATGCAGCACAGTCTTACGGTACAACTTACCGCCGATGGCTTCCCAATAGCTGGACCATAATGGTGGTACAGTGTACATGTATTGATCAAAAGACAAAATATCATTCAAAAGGAATAAGAGAACCTACACAAACAATACTATGCGCCTTGGCAGTGTGTTAACAAAGACACCAAAGACATTCCATAATTCGTCATTATGATAATGACAACTTATAGTGATATTAACAATGGTTACAGCTATAGGTAAAATCATTATACAGGCTGTATATGATATCAAGAATGATGATGAAGAAGATAATAGTAATAGTACTAATAATAACAATGATAATAATAACAATAACAATAATAATAATGATAATAATAATAATATTAATAATAATAATAATAATAATAATAATAATAATAATAATAATAATAATAATAATAACAATAACAATAATCATGATGATAATAACGACGATAGAAACGATTAAATGACAACCGTGTCTGATTTATCCTGGGCAATCTTATCAAAGATAACTCTGCTCTTCTTGCAGGCCCCTGGAATTATCAATCGCCCTGACATTGCATTGCGATAAGAACACCTTGGCCATGTATACGCACGTGGTACATCCATCCAAGAATGTCGTTAACATAGCCTACTTAATTGTCATTTACATAGACGTACCCCTTCAAATAAGGCGCTGGCAAGTTTGAAAAAAAACGGGGATGAAGTAAGTTACATCACTCACATATACAAAATGCACTCTGTACAGCTACCATGTAAATAAGTGAAGCTCCCTCCTCTTTCAGTACAAAATGGGATGCTTCATATTTCGAACCGGTCGGTAAAAAATCTAACTTCACAATTAGCATTGTGAAACAATTACAGAACAATCACTTCAGTGTAAATCGAAAGAATGAAACAGAGTTTTTATATGTCAAAGTTGTCTCACGTATATGACTTCTTTATCCCACGTTATCCACATTCGTGTGGTTAATCATCGTGTTGGACTACATTACTATGATAACTAAGTTTATACATGATACATCGTAATCATGCTCTCTATCAAGTTTTGTATCATCTGCATATCCGAAAATTGAGAACGAAATGGTTCTACACTGATCCTCTGCAAATATGCGTTCGCTCTCAATACCCCAAACAAATTAGGCCCTTGTAACATATCTGTAAAATCTTGTGCCATACAGATCACACACAGACTCATCATTCAATAATTTGTATTAGTGGCTAAGCACGGTGATTACAGCACAAAATGTAAGTCGGTCCAGTTCGTTTGTACTGACAGAGAAATTCAGATATAGATGTAAAAAATCATTCATATTTCATAACGACCATTAAGAATTTCATACCGCTGAGAAGTTTCTACTCTAACAACAATTATTTACAACAACAAAAAACAACAAACAAACAAACAATTTGCGTATACCAAAAACCCGTACTATTTTTTAATCTTCTGAGATGAATTGATATATGGGGCATCGTTCATGTAACTTTGTGACAAGTTTATGGTAACACCAAAGTCCTAAATATTAGTATATCAACCCATATCAGGAAAAAAAGAGAAAAATATCTACCAAATATTGGCACAACGTGTAGCTGTGATGACGTAGGATCACGAAAGTCTTGTCACATCGACGTAAAATACGTCACATACAAAAACAAACAAACAAACAAATAGACTGGACACACAATAAAAAAAAAGTTGTGCGTCACTGTATGACGCAGACTGAGCTTTTGTTTTGTTCGAGAGTGGTCGGTAGGGCGGTCTTCTTGTTTTGGTGCAGCCTGTCAATTACCTGCATATAGATAACGAATAGAGAGAAAGCGAGAGACAGGAGGAAAGAAAAGAGAAATTAACTTTCGTAACGTTTACATTGCCATATCTCAACTTTAGTTGTTCATATATAGCAACATTTTTATATAAACAGCGCAACATTTTGCATAGCACAGTATCACTTTAGCTCGAGAAGCACTATGAGTGGCGATATCTAAATGGGAAAATATAGACGTGGTGTATTGGGAGATATCATCTCGTTTGTACGTTTAACCTGCAGCACTTTTTTCACATTTCCTTTTTTTCCATCGCCAGAAATATCTACGACAAAAGCAATGGAAAACTGTTACAGCAGCCTTTCATCCATTTCCTTCGTAGACAGTATATACTGTTCAAAGTTTTACATAGCCTCTTTCGAAGACCCTCTTTGCCGTTAGCGCTGACTGTCGCGAGCTCAATTCTAGTCTCTTGCGGGGTCTCTCGCTTCTCGTACGAAATCAATGCTACAGCGAGAAGGCCTTTGACAAAGACTAGGTTTAGAGAAGGGTTAGTGTCTTTTAAAACTGTATAACTATCAATTCCTTTCTCCATCTTGACTAGAAGGTGTTTCAGGAGCAAAGAGATCTTAATGCGTAAAAAAAACCCCGAAAATGTTAGTCGTACATATTCTATAATGATTATCATGTCACAACAAACAAAGGAATTGTTACCAGAATGTAATGAACACGATAAACATGATAAAATAAAGGATAGCCTGGTCTGTGCTATTGACAGCACACTGTTGTTATTGCGTCATATAATAATTTTCTTCCCACACAGCGATACACACGTGCTTCAAACTTTTCTACGGACAGCGCTATTTTTTTTTTCTTTTTCTCCAGATACTATTCATGGCACACTTCAGATATAAACTCTTACTATAAGACACTCTAAAGCAATATCCTTCCAACTGAGAAATATCTCCGTGCTTCAAACTTTGAGTCGAAGTGCTCTGACGGGAGATCTTTGGTTCTCCATATGATATTATTGTCATCATCATCTTCATGAATATATCAATCAAAATCAAACTTCGGTAACTATCAGGCACTCAAAAATTATGCAATATCACTTTGCGTCACAATATCACTTTGCAACATCACTTTTCTACACAAGTAAGAGATGGTTTCAGTTTTTCGGATTAGTGAAATAATAACCGCTGAAGACTCATCAATCAAGACCGAACTTCTTACCACAAGGCACTCTAAGAAATCGAGATCGTTCGAGCCGTCAGCGTCGATCTCCTTGACGATGTCGTGGACCTGCTGCTTGGTGAAGAGCATGTTGCCGCCCTCGAGGATCTTGTCCAACTCTTCGGCATCGATTGTCTGATTTAAAAAAAAAATGAAATAGCAGCACGAATTGATTAAATTGTGGAAAATGTTTCCTTCTGCCGAGTAGAGCTGAAACTCTTATATGCGATGAAGTCATCAAGGTTGGAGGCATCCCGACAAATTAGACAATATTTTTCGTCTTTCTATCATAGTGTGGGAAAAGCACCATGAGCACGGAATGTATCAGGCGATATGTCTATTTGGTAAAAGACAATGAATTTGTGTGAGCAATTATATGGTTTAGTTGGAACAAATACTAGATTGTAGACAAAATTGTTATTTTCCAAACGAAAGGAACAAAATTTTCCCGCAAATAAACGAATTATGTTATTATGTGACGTTCGACAGATAAAAACATAATATGCATGTCATCTTCTTTGGGCTAAAGGCAGATCTATAATCAACATTCGACCAACAGTGAGCAGTGATGATCTTTAACTTTTTTTTCATATTTCATTGGATGCACCTCCGTATTCAGAGCACTGATCGTCTTTTCACAGTTTCATTCCACAAGACACCAGGAAAACTTATACTGGTATAATAAGTTACACGATGGGAAATTGACTTACGCCATCTCCGTTGACATCGGCGTCCACGAATTTCTTTTCTGCGGCTAACAGGACGGAAAGTCGAAGTTGAGGAAATTTTTCGGCAATTTCCTGATAAGAACGAAAAAACATACAGTCACGTTTAGCTTCACCTTGCTTTTGTCTTTTTTTTTGGCAGATAAATGAATATGATGATATTCCGTGAGCATTTCCTATTTATTGTATGAAAGGATTCCGAGTAGCAACCAGTGTAAAGTTGATTTAGTATTTGGTATTTTTCTGACAAAATGGAACACAACACAAACTTAATACCGTTGTACTCCAGTCACTTACAAGCCGAATCATTGCCTTGATAAAAGAGAGTAATTATATTTTGGGGTTTTGCGGGCTTTTTTAGCCAGTTTGAAAACAATGACCACCTGATTTTACCCTTGCTTTATTACTTAAAATTGTGCATGTATATGCCTGTTGTGTCCTTGATGTAAAATAGCCACAGTTAATTGTCATTCTGTCAAGCATGCCGAAATTTCGTTGAGATCTATAGTGAAGACAAAAGATTATTTAAAATAACCACCTTTTTGTTCTGTGATTGCGGATATACGCATGTGGAATAGTGTACACTCAACAAATCAACAGAGAATTCCGTATGCTTATCATGCCTTCGTCACGCACACATGTAATTAGAATCTATCATGAGGGTTATGCCATCATTCTTATTCCACCACTGAAAAGTAAACGCAGGGACAGGAGAGGGACCTCATGGATATGGGAAAAGACACCAAGGAGCCACTTGGGAGAAATATGGGTACAAATGACCTTTCTTTTTTTCCCCTCTCATTTGCTTAGGCGCTCCATTCGTTTTCAAGGCGACAAAATGAATAAGTTTGCCCGAACTAACAATAATAGCATTCTTCAGTTATGTTCAATCAAAGGACGAACTTGCGTAGACCAGGTGACCAGAATGGTCGATCGATATAACACTTGGGAAAGCATCCATTATTTTGCATTGAATGTGGTATCGATCTTTTTCCATTGATACTGCCAGATACTCAGTACTACTTTTGCTGTCAGGTGGATGTGCTGGAAAGCACCATATTATCTTAAAAGGATTACTTAAATAACCTTTCTCAGTGAATTTAAAAACCAACATGCCCTTTTGATGCGCAGAGTATAACTCTGAAATGGCTTATCATACAGTGGGATTCGAACTCGTTTGAAAGTCAAACTCTTACAACAGTGCCCTCAATTTCCCACCTTCCCACAGGTGTAAAAGTCATTTTTACCGCGTAGTACTTGTATGTATCCTTCTCCTTGGCTTCCTTCTGTATCTCCTGCTCGGCCTCCTTCTTCAGGTTCTTCGTAGATGTCGCTGCCTTGGTGTTCTTTCTCGGTTTCAGCCGCGCGTTGGCGTGCTTCACGGCGGTTTTTGGACGCATCTTCTTCAGCTGTGGGGAAAAATTAAACAGTCGGGTGACGATACGATTTATCATCATCGTAATAATTGGTCCTGGAGTTGGAAAAAAGTTCTGATGAATTGTTATTTTTGAGGAAATGCTGACTCTCGCATAAAATCAGCTTCATTTATGCTTCCTTATTAATTCAAGAAAGTTAATGTCTGAGGCTTATTTTCTGTTTGGTTTAGGAGAGAGAGCGAGAGCAAAAAAAAAAACAAAACAAACGTAATGTAAATATGTATGTCTTTCGAATAACCACTTATACCCAATATATTAGTCTTTTAATAGTTAATGTCATAATTAAGTGATTTCTTTCAAAAATAGCTGCTGTTGATTTGATAAACGATTCGATTGATACTAAATCTACTGTATTTCAAATACTGTATTTCCTTCAATTCAATGTAAACAAATGTTTGAGTGTGTCGTATTTCCATTTTTATTGCTTTTTATTCTGAGAAAGAGCTTTTTATGAATACGTTTGTATATTTATAAAACCTTTCAATTCAATCTCCTTGCCTACAGTCTATAGCACCGTTACTACAGACGAGTAACCTCTTTCACTACACGGGCTCGTATTAATTTGATCGACCCACATCAATGAGACTGACACTTTTGTTTCAAAATTATGACACAATGTGGGAATAGAAAACAAACAATGAATATTCCTTTTATGGGGCCCCCATTAGAAAATAACTTGCAGGCATTTTTCTCACGAAAAAAAAAAACAACAACAACCCTGTAACAAGCAATCGACAAGACTTTCAATGATGAGCCAGATCAAAATGTCAATCGATATTTCATTGACGACCTGGATAATATTATATACCATAGTAATCCAATTCTGTAATGTCGCTATCAGATTTTGTCATGTAATCATAATGGCTTTGTTGAGTGCGATTGGGATAATAGAGCTCTGTAAAACTTCATAAATATGAATAACATATTAATGGTAAGGTAATTGGTGATTCTCATGACCTGGATCTTGCACATTTTACTTTTAATATATACAATGTATCTAAAGATGATAAACCGTGTAGTGATAGATTGGTGTAAGTAGATCATACAACAGAGGGAGCTATTGCCATACTGAGACTCATGAACAGTGTGTTGCAAAGCGAGGATGCAATGTGGTCCTATATCCAAGATCAAGTATACAGTGGACTTGAATTTTGTCAAGATTTGCTAGTTTTTCTGATAACAATGTTTTTAGGGACCTTTATTTGACTTAAGCAGAATGATGATTATTACATCAGTTTATTGACTGTTATCACACTATGGATAAACTTTTGCATCACGAAAGATGCGTATACAGTGTTCAAAATTTAGGGTGTTTTTTCCATACTATCTTATGTCATATTAAGTCATGTTGAATTATGTTACATTGTATTATGTTATATTATATACTATATTACATTATATTATATTATATCATATTATGTCACATTGATCATATCACATCATATTATATCATATTATATTATATTATATTATATCAAATTATGTTCCCTGCCATCCATGCTATTTTTCATTTGCAATTGTAAAAACTAGATAAATAAAAGAAATAAATACTTTACCTTTGACATGTTTGCTGTGCTTCCCATTTCTTGAGGCATGTCTTCGATGGCTTTCAGAGTGCTTTCCTTCACCTTCTTCTCAAGTGCTTTGTTTTGTTCTTTCACCTCCGCAAGCTGTACCCAGAGAGAAATATAAGCATGCAATGGATAACGTTTAAGGTGGAGGAAAAGAGAGAAAAATATCAGTGAGCTATCGTATAATAATTCGTCGTTTGTAACATTGAGATATCCCTATGATTATTTTGATACTTGTTTAGTTTGTGTGTGACTATCATCAGCGAAGTTTTACATAATTGTATGCTTTTATTATCAAAAGGCGTGTAAGTAGATGATCATTAGAAGATCGTACTGAATGACCATTTTCAAGATAAACATTAATACCTCTCGTTCTACTTCTTACCTACGTAGACCTACTTTCTTTCTACAAAATCTAATTGATCAGCATTGACCTCACCTCTTTCTGTAGCTGTTCGACAAGTTTCATCAGCTCGTAATTCCGTCCTCCTACCCGATTCAATTCCTTCGTCTGTTCGGCCAAGGCGTCCTCAGCCTTTTTCTTCTCCTTGAGGAGGTGCAGGAACTCCTTGTTGTTAGTCTTCATCTCGGCCTGAGGATCGACCTCCTCTCCCCCCTCGACCCCGTTTTCCGTGGGGTTATCCGCCATCTCTTATAAATCCCAGTCAACTTTATCCAACGCTTAGGTTGTCAAATAACGTGTGACGACGTAATCAAAGTCTGATCCGTTCGACCTATAATGACAAATGAACAAGTTTGACAGCTTGTTTCAATACAATCATTACATTGCTTCATTGTGCAATGGGTAGACCACCATTCTATTCAAATTAGTAAAAGGGTTTGCACAAATTTTGAAGACGAGAAGTTTGACCTTTTTAAAATTTTTCATACACGAAAATGTACTCTTACAGTTTTGTTAAAGGAAACCACGTCGTTTTCAAGTTATAAACGATATACTTCTTATCGGAGGAAAATCCTGCTGTCGATTTCTTACTCGGTGAAGTAAATAATTTCAATCCTACTCAATCAGTTTGACTGCAACCAAGAAATAAACTTTACCCTGTTGATAAGCGTGAGCTCAGATCATACACACTGTTTTGTGACTCGAAGCAATGACGTCGGTGCGTATAGGTAGAGCTAAATCAATGGGCAAGGTTCACAATCAATCAATACACAAGCATCGATTCATGACACATCCCCGCATTATAACAGGTGTGTCAAATGCTTGAATTGATCCCTTGTGCGGTGACTCGTAGTTCCTGGTTTCACGGAAAGAACTAGCAAGACGATGACAGCACTCACATTATCATGATGTCGACGAAATATTAGAAAAACGACACGAATGATTCCAAATAGGCAAATAACAGCCAGATAAGTATTTACCTGCCTTGGTTCGTAGTCCACAAGCACCTAAATGGAACTTGTTCTCGACGTGGTCCCAAAACGTGATCACTCTTCTGCGTAAAGAAATTCCCCGTTCCGGACCGTGTTAGCGCCTCGTTGCTAGGCTATAAACCCGTACTAGCCACAGAGTACAAAGGGCTCTTGAAAGACTGTTTTGGTCGAGAGCCCCAGAACAACGACACTCGTCGGAGAATAGCGCAGTCTTTTGGCAGTGACGACTATCTGTATGTAAATCTTCAGCGTCAATAAAAACATTTTTTGCCACAGGACAAAACAAAATAACCTCCGTCAAGGCGTTCCAGACCCATTAGTCAACTTGATCTTTGTTTTCTTCTGTGGCGCCCTTTTGACGCAAACACATTGCATATCTTACAAATCAGTACTTCTAATGAGCCAAGACATAATATGATAAGATATAGGGAAATATTATATGAAATTTATCTTATTTATCTCATTATAACAATGTTAGATTAAAAAAAGTGTTAATTTAAATACAGTGGTATATAGTGGAACTAGTGGCAATGATTATACCATGAAAAAAAAAACACAACAGCGATAGAGATGATGATGACGATGAGGATAATGATGCTGACAGTAATAATAATGATAATTATGATGATGATGATAACGATAATGAAAGTTATAATAATAGTGATAATATTGACGATGACGAAATTCCACTTCTTTTTACAGAGCAGGATGTTGTTGAGAAATTTGGCAAATGAACAGCGCGTTGCAAAATAAAATGTTTACACAAGAGACTTGCTATCTTATGCCTCAACAATTATACCTATAGACTTCCGTTTAGATGCAGCAACATACACGTCAGATATGGTACCTTGTGTTTACATTGCATACAACTAACTTGCTCTGAAATTTTCCCCGTTAGCGGATTTTAAAAGCCCTCGATGATTATAATAATAGCGAGGAACCGTGAGAATTAATGTGGGCTGCGTCACCACAGAACTCTCGAGTTCTGCGCGCGTCTGCCATAGTCTCTATTTTACGGCTCTGCCCATTGGTAGTGGAAGTACGTCATCTAGTGGTCAACCTACTCGCATTCTCGTACAATTCGTCAAGTATCGGCTTCTTGCAGCTACAAAATTTGAGTGATTTTAAATAAACATGAGAAGCCTTACCGTTCTAAAGCTCTATACCACCTTTTCCAAACTATTAGTCCAAAAGGTTAATCAATTCTATATGACTTAGTTTAAATTTTGCTGCCTTATCGCATGTCATTATAATTCACGAACAGATGCACAAATTTGAAATATCTTGTATTCAGGTAATCATGTTGTGTTTTATTGTGTATAATTATTTGTTGGAAATGGACAACATGATATGTAATGAAATGAAATGAAAATTAAATTTATAGGTTTACGGAAATGTGTTATCGTAAGCTTAAAATCACAACGAGATTTCTAATTCACATTTTACAGGTTCTGCATATCAAAAACATTCATGAGATATATCACCCCTGTTCATTTTCAGCGTCTATGACCATTACTATATACAGGAGTTTGCATTGACGAAGATTGATGTTGCAGAGTATTAAAGTCGAGAGCGAATCGAATATCAGTTTCCATTTGCAACGTATGGCTTGCATGATGTTCTTCATATACCAGTTGTATATTGAAAGATGCAATTTTAAGGGGGCTTATTTACAAAAGATGTCTTCTACTATAGTAATATAACGGAGAAGAAGGCGTGGTTGGGTAAAATCTCACCTAGCGGTCAATAATGATATAAAAAATACAGAAAACAGAAATGAACGACATCTGACAGGCGAAACTCAGCCGAACCAAATGACAATCGTTGAAGGTGTGTGTGATAACAACTTTGTCAAATTTCTTAAAGACACGTAAACCATATCCTTTAAGAAGGACGAGTTAAACGGCATTCGATCTTGTTAAAGGTTGTTGCGGCGTGCCTTGAGAAGAAGTGGGTTATAATAGTTATATATGAATATGAGTAAGAATACGACATTTTTATAAGATATAGGCCTATTCAAACCTTTATCACTAGCCACATAAAATCTTGTGTGGTGAGTTCTAATCAGTGCCTGAAGTGCTAAAAAAAAAAGAAGGTGGTGGAGAGTATTTAAAGACATATTTATTTCAACATGTTACACGAACCCTCAATTTTTACTCAAACTTATACCTATGAAATATCCCCCGGTCTCTCATGTACTTTGGCACAGACTGAAAGGCAAGGGGAGAGAGGTCATCAAGGTGGGATATTAACCGAGACATTTATTCTAAGAGAATATGCCCATCGATTTTGAGAATAGTCGACTTTGGAGCGTCAACTAAAATCAGAGCTAAATCAATCAAAACATTGGGTAGAGAATTAAGAGGTTATTCGAGTAGGCCTATAGTATGGGAGAACAGTAAGAGCGTCATTCTATTAAAAGATCGTACCATCTTTTCGTAGCTATATTCTAATGAGACTTTGAGAAGATGATGTCTGCTTTAAACGTTTCATTTGTTTTCGGGTGCAAAAATTACTTATTCTACTATGGAAATTAAAATTTTCTTAGGGCCTGTATGCAACACAGGGCCTCTTATACCACGCTTAAGGGAAATTCCGGGCCAGTTAAGAGTTCATCTGAAAAGAAAGGGCAACATTTTATAAGCGCAACATTGAAAATTTGTTCAAAACCGGACTAAAATTAGGAAAGATATGAAATTGTGAAGTTTTGTTGATTTTAGCAAAACAGTTCTCGAGGAGTCCATAGAACATGCAAATGAATGAGCTGATGATGTAATCACCTCACAATTTTCTAATGATCATGTTCATAAAAGTGGCGATTTTTTTTTTTCTGCTCTAAAGGTGTAACATAAATTCCTGGCTGAATAACTTTGAAATTATGATCATTCGAATATATTAGGAGTTGAGACTGGGATATAATTTCGTTAAAAAAGAAGAAGAAGAAGAAGAAATTCCAAGGTTTGCAAACTAATTATGGCATATTCATATTATATTACACTGACTGTTCAAGAGCATTTTGATGAAAATTAAATCACTGAATATTCATATTATATTGACTATTCAAGAGCATTTTTATGAAAATTAGCAAAGCTTCATAAAGTCACAGTCTTTCAGTCCATGTATATCCGAGTTGGATCAATTTTTCACTTTTGTCCTTGTGAAATTTTACACTTTCTTGTCAGATTAACTTTTCCCTTACACTATTTACCCTCGCAGAAAGCGTCGCAGCGAACCGCAACTTGCTAATCAACCATCTTTTTACACCAGCTGTGTCAGGAGCAACATCGTTAGTGTATACACTTTTTTTGCGCTCCCTAAATGACAGAGAAATTTAATTCCTCCATGATGCTTCAATAATCAACATGTGGTTTCTCTTGCAGAGAAAATATAAACAAACCAAAAAAAAAAAAAAAAAACCCAAACAATGACGATATGCAGTTAAGTGGAAACACGTGGCTAGCACAATACGCCCACCTCACTGATATACCGATAGAAGAGATGAAAACATTCCATTTTGCGTTTTGGGTAGTTTTTATTCGCTCTGATAAAGTGATAACCGCTCAGTAGGTCATTGCTACTTTATTCAGTTTCCGAAGGATATAATTTACTTGGGAGAAACAGACTAGACAGGCATACATACTTGCAGGGATTAGAACAAAGTGTGGCAAATGACTCGTTTCATATTGTCCATGAAAACATAATAAGATAAAAACAAAAACAAAGCTACTCCACTGGAACTTGAATGATAAGTTGTACAAGGTAATCGTAGGTTAGACACATTGATAGTACCGTCCGTAAAAGAAAGAAAAAAAAAGGAAAAGCAACGACAAAAAAAAGAAAAGAAAAGAAACAAAGCTCGTTCGTTTCTATTGCTCTTTTTTTTTAATGAAAAATTGGCATCCACGCATGTGTATGAATGTATGTTTGCGTGGGTTATGTGTGCGTGTACAAGATGTTACTACTAGTATAGTAACTGTACAATATTTTAAACGCGTATTCTTTCACATAATACATTGGATTAATATGTTTATGCAGATCGATAATATTAAATTGATACAAACATTTTGTTTGTCTTGTGAGTGTTTTTGTTTTGCCATTTCTTTCTTCTTTTACCAAGGAGCTATCAGTCTCCGTTGTCCCTAATAACATCCTAACTTTTTTTTTTCGGAGAAAATGACAAAGAAAGTAAAAAGAGAGAAGAGAGGAAGATTAGATAAAAAGAGAAAAGAAGTGAAAAATCTAATGACAAAGCGATCTCCCTCTTCCCTAGCTTTCTGCTTTGTGATTGGCTGTTTGCTTCGTGTCAAAGGTCACAACGCTGCGACGATACATTGCATCCGGTCTCAATCATGACAACAGAAAATGACCACGGGAGGAGATGTGGAACTTCTCTCTTCTAAATATCGACTTCAGGGATCAGACTAAGGAAGTTTGCGCACTTGATTACTTGTAATTGGTAAGAATATATCCTCCACTATTTACTGATGTGAGGAACGTGGCATATGTTTGTTCTCTTTTTCGTCCCACATCATCCTAAGAACTCCTTTCCATTTGCTTTTATGTGCGGTATGTTTCGTTATGTCCAGTGAACCTTCTTCGCTGGCGACAAGGCTGAATGGCGATGGAGCACACTGTACGTGGAAAGGAACACGCACAGCTGATCTGCAGACTATTGTTGTGTGGCCTGTCTGTCCATGTCGTGTGGAATTTAGGGTAGATGAGTGATCTGCCGTGGAATGTGATTTAGGAAACCCGAACAGTAGTAGCCCCTGCCTATTTGTAGTTGCAGAGCTAACTTGTCCTAGGTCCTAGATCAGTATAAAAGTGGTAGATTACTTCGATTTGTATTCTGTTGCACATACGGTACATTTTATACAGGTTTATTCACATGTGTAAATTATTAGCCTAATTGAGTAATGTGGATGGTCCAAACTATGTCATGCTACACAATGTATTTTAGTTGCTATTTTTTTTTTTTTTTTTTTACTACTGACACTGTACTAGGAACCTACCATATAAGTTCCTTGATCAGAGGATGTTGCTGTGTTGTCACTTTGAAGTCGAGAGGAGAAATCCTTTCAATCTCTGAATTGCGTAGAAAAGATAAGACATTCGTGGCTCCGCGTAGTGAACAAAATGATGAATTGCACGTGCGACGTGCGTGAAGTTACAAAACATGCAAAAGTGGTAGATTACTTCGATTTGTATTCTGTTGCACATACGGTACATTTTATACAGGTTTATTCACATGTGTAAATTATTAGGCTAATTGAGTAATGTGGATGGTCCAAACTATGTCATGCTACACAATGTATTTTAGTTGCTATTTTTTTTTTTACTACTGACACTGTACTAGGAGCCTACCTTATAAGTTCCTTGATCAGAGGATGTTGCTGTGTTGTCACTTTGAAGTCGAGAGGAGAAATCCTTTCAATCTCTGAATTGCGTAGAAAAGATAAGACATTCGTGGCTCCACGTAGTGAACAAAATGATGAATTGCACGTGCGTGAAGTTACAAAACATCCAAATCTATTCCAGGGTATTATAAACTATCGCTACGAAAAGATGCTACATTGAGCAGTAGGCCTACAGTGTTTCACTTCTGCAAGCTTGGGTTGCTCGTGTACTTTCTAAACTAGACTTTCATAGACACTAACGTGGTAGGTATTTCTACTCTGAAAAAAGAGCACCTTCACAGGCTTGCAAGGGCCCAATGAAAGTAAGACTTGTCTAGAACTGTGATTATGGATGATTCCAAATGCCATGGAGTACTTTTATTAATACATAACACTACAGAATCCAAATTTTCTGAATGTATTGTTGACTTTGTAATGTGCGAGCGTGCGTGTGGTGTGAGCAAGTTTGCGTGTATAGACTATGTGGAGTTCTACATAAAGACGTAATTGCTATAAATATAATGTACTGTGACATGTTCTACAAAGTATTGTATACTCACCTATGGTTGTAAAGGGAAACCAAAATTTGTTTAATTGTCTTCCATACAATTTCATGTTAATCTCTGTGATCTTTTAATGTCTACCACCATGTCTGTAACAAGACAAATTAATGTGTAAAAAGCAGTTTGGTATGAAATGTACAAAATTTTATGTAATACTTTGTATGATAAAGGTATCCTACATACAAAATGTGGGTGCTTCCTTTCCTGAAATTACCTCTTTCAATTAGTAATATAAATATTGCAGAACTGGACTTGATGTTACTTCATAGGCTGTGTTCTCAGGATGTATTTCAATGAAAATAACTAGGGTAATTTTACTTAAGTGGCTTTAGAGATACCAGTATCCTGTAAGAGAGTACAGATTGAGTATTTGACTTGGATGACATGTACATGTATGTAAAAATGTACACAAAGTTTATACATTATATACCAATGCCTCTTAGAGTCTTGATGAAATCTATAATCTCTATAGCAACTGAAATACAACTAGAATGTTATGGGTTGCTGCAGTGACATTATGTGATGGTACCGTGGTACAGGCTGTACAATTAAAATAAGATATATATTTGCAAATAAAAGATGCTCTTGAATTACAGCGTCCTGACACCAATGGAAGGCTTCATCCTTCTAATAGCTGAAAGAGCAGCCTCCTGGAAGGCAGCAAGGGTTTGAGCTGTTACTGCTTGAGGTGGTAGACAGTTCCATATGAATGGCTTGAGGATAAAAAGAAAACTTGTAGGGGTCTGGTGGCTACAAGTACTGTAAGCTTGAGACTGTAATTGCGAACTGCTGATGTATGGAGCTGGTGTTCTGAAATCTGGAAGGAGGTGTTTACAAGTTGTTGCTGTATTTTGAGGAAAATTGTGGATTGTGCAAGGAGGCTGACTCACATGACTCAAAGATGATGTGCTTATCCAGTAGTCCGGGGGAACAAAACATGCAGCTGCTTTCTGGATTTGTCCAAGGCTGTCTACATGCTAATGTGTACAAGTATTTGTAGGGGTTCAAAGCTTCTGAGCTGTACTCAAGTTTTGGCCCAACCAGAACTTTGTATGTAATCTAGACATTATCTAGTGTGAGTGTGAACTAAGACCAAGATTATTTTAGATGGAAACTGTGTATCACCTCCAACTGCTTGTGAACTTGGGAGTACTAGTAATTTGACTCATCCTAGAAAGTGCTATTAATAACCGTTTCCCATCATACGGTGGAGATGACATCACAGTCAAATGTCTCGGGAGAAAGACTTCCTCGAGCTGTGGACTACACGTCATGAGAGTCGAGTTAATACAACATTTGTTTTTGTGGAAACAGGCATACAGTGCTCTGTACAACACTTCACTGCACCATACACTCGTAGCAGTCACTTCTACACTACTGTTTTAGAATATTACCAGGATGGATATTTCAAAAAGTACAGATGCATGTATGTTGGCAAAAAAATAAAACAAATAAAACAAATAAAACAAACAAACAGTAAAAAACATAGTCTGTGACCACTTGTCAGTTTTATCAGATGCATGGTAATGTTGATTGCTGAAAGCAGACATGCAGTGTGTATCAAGACACCGATGTATTCTTGGACTTATTACAGCATACATGTAGGTCCATGATGGATTGTAGCATTTGGAGTGTAGCAATGTCACAAGCACAATTGTATGCTCAAAAATTGTGACATCTGTCAAATTCTACTAGTCTTTTTTTCTCAATAGTACACGAATACCGCGGTGTAATGGGACCAAAGTGAAAAAAATATGTAACAATATTTTCAATAAAATTCAAAATTTATGCAGCATCGCCATAAGTAAGAGAACCATTAGGTCAGTAACAGAAATCAGGTTGAAGCCATAACTTGGAATTGTTTTGTTGATTATGAAATGCTTCAATCAATGATTCGTGCAAATTGTGCAAGTTTATAAATTTACATATGTATGTGTAGGTTATTTGCAATAGACAGTTACATTCTACATAAAGGTTGCTACACTGTATGCTTTTAGTTACTAACAAGACTAATTCATCTGCATTTGTATAAGGCTTTAAGATTGGCATCATAATTGTCGTGCAAGAACCTGTCGGTAGTGCATGCTTTCTATTTTTCTGCAATGTACAGCTACAGCATACAGTATGCTGGGTAGCTTGTAAACTATAAACTGTACAGAAAAGATTTTTGTGTTTATTTATTTATTTATTTTTTTTTTTTTGGATTTGCAATATTATACAACTTATCTACTAAATGATGTCTTATACTAATCTTATCATTTCAGGATACACCTTTTTTGTGCTAAGTAGTAGGAGTGGCTGTGGCGGTGGTCCAGCAGTGACAGAAACTGGTGGAGCTCTAAGCCCGACCCAAAGATGGCGGACGTGGATCCGGAGACCCTCCTGGAATGGCTCCAGATGGGGCAAGGGGAGGAGAGGGACATGCAGTTGATCGCCCTGGAGCAGCTCTGCATGCTCCTGCTAATGTCCGACAATGTGGACCGATGCTTTGAGAGGTAAGGGCATGATTCATGTCAGGATGATGGTAGCTCACGTGATGTTCCGTGGATTTCATGATGTTGACACGTTAAATGTGTTAATATTAAGTATTTTGTGGAGATAGTAACCCACATCATACGTGTATTTTTGTCAATGGTATTAATGTTAAATTTGGATTACATGTATGGCATCATATATGAGGTAGTATATGCTTACACTGATTGTTTGTGTGTTTTTTGTTTGTTTGTTTGTTTGTTTTTTTTTTGGGGGGGGTTGATATTTTTGACTTCCCTGATATAGTCTCGGGGGATAGTTTTGATGTGTAATTTCCCACAAGCGCAAATTGATTAAGACACGTCATGTTTAGGCAAGTGTATTAATATGAATTGCACGATATGGGATGAATGTTGAGTAGTTCATATGGCTGTTCAAGGTATGGTCCATTATGGTGGAATTCATTCTATATTGGCATTTAGAGCAATTTAATTTACTCTATACATCGATTTTTTTTTTTTTTTTTGAATTGCGACTACAGGTAACTGGGAAAATAGTGGTAGAAAGAACTTTGGAGGTGTGATAAGAATAAAAATACTTGAAATATGATTTTGTCTTTTAAGAAAAATGTTATATAAGAGGTATTTAGACCTAAAAATAATTTGTAGTTTTATCACATCCAGCAGTCTGACACTCTTGAGTATTTGTATCCTTTGAGAAAGGGACAATCCCTTGAAGCTCATCAGTCAATACAAACAAAACATTGAAAAGTAATCTGAAGAAATAGCGGCAAGTGGTTAGAAGACTATATCATCAGTTTTATATGTGGAGGCCAGTTCAGTTGAATGTGAAAAATATGCCCAAACGACAGAAAAGAAGGTTGGATAATTGTAAGATTTATTGTACAAAGACTTCTTTAGAGTGCACAATCCTTCCTTTCCCATGCATAGACTTAGTACATAATGTATATATAAAGTACCATGTAACAAAGTTTACCATTTACTGCATGATTTTGCAAGACATGTTGACTTCATATGTACAAAGAAAAAGTATTCCCAGAGGTAAAGAGTGACATCCGACATGTTTTTAAGACAGCTCTGAGTCTCTGTGGCACAAAAGTACATGTGTACTTCATTGCAAACTTTGTATGTATTAATGTATTCTGTAAGCCTACCTTACAGATGTGCAATGTACATTGTGTGTGTGCATGTGTATGTGTGTGTGTGGGGGGGGGGGGATAACACGTTCATAAATTTTCAGTAAACGCGCCAGCAGAAACATTTTATTTTGGAAATTAAGTACCAAGTAATTAGAAAGTACTGGTCACTTGAATATAACAGACTGTGATACTGAACAGCAATGACAGAAGCCATTGTTCCTAGAATGACTTTCCCAAATCTAAGAGCTACCACTTCCTCCTGAATCTGCAGAAGGATCTGTGAGAAATGAAGTTATTATCTCAGCAAGATCTGACGAGTGAATAAGAGAGCCTCCCTGATTTGGGAATTAGTCTTGCCTATTGTATCTATGCATGTAAAACTCACATGCATTTTCCCCGAAACCTTTTTGGAATCTCCCTGATTGTGAAATGGGATGTTTGCAGCCCTGGACATTCAGCATGAGTACATGTATATTGACTATGCAATGTAATTAACATTTACATGTACACCTACAGTTTTACATGTACATTTTGTACGTACATGTAACTGTATTTAGGTAGAAAGGTACTGCTAGTACAGGTACGTAGGTCGCTCATACAATGTACATCTTTAACACTTTTATTCATTAAAAATACATTTTTCTGTCAGGTTAAAATCTTTGCTAACATCATGCAGGCAGAGAAATGAAGACATCAATGTCTGAGCTTCAGAGTTGTGCATTTCCTTGTGTGGACAATGAAACAGCAACTTGGCTGTCACCGCAGTTACACATGGTCATGAGTCACATTGTGTATTACAGCATGCTAGAGGGTTTGTGAGTGAGTTTCAACTTGACACACACTGATGCTGTGATTGTCTTCAGGAATATATAAATAGTAGGCCTACCTTTCACAGTTTAAATAGGCATACCCACATGTACAGTTGTATGGGTACATTATGTGAGACCCAGACTCTTTTGAAGTGAGGTTGGAAATTAAAAAAAAAAAAGTTTACATGTTCATTACATTCGATTTACCGTGTAAGTCAAATGAAATAGAAAGACCCACCAAAATCTAATATCTCGAAAAGTGTTATGTATATTTTGGATCATATAAAGAACATAACAAAAACAATTGATTTTGAGATTGATGTACAACCTATACAAAAGGTCTGGCAGTTGAAGCAGAAAATGCAGATCAGTTTCTATATTCCTACTACTCTTAATCCACAAGTCAAGGGTTAAGTTGACCTACCAAAGAGTGTCATTTGTCAATCATTTTACTGAAGTTTGTACTTAATTCTGTTCTGTTACGAATGAGGTTTCAAGTGATATATTCATTACATATGAAAAGTTAAAAATATTATGAAGTTTTGTGACTTCATAATATTTACATGATTGTATGCAGGATGAGGACAGATGTTCAGCTGTGTCTTTTTTTCTTCAGAGAACTCATTTCTATTTTCATGACAAAGCAAAATTTGTAAATTCACCATTTTGATAGAATTAACATGGGTAACTATAGAGACTAACAACCATGACTAATCTTTCATGCCATTTCTAGCCACAGGGTTGATTCTTTCTGAGAAATTTCAAATGCCCAAATCATTGTTGGTTTGAAGTCATTTGAGTTCCATGGCAGCAAACCACTTTCCATTGTCATGCCATTTGAACTTGGATGTCAGAAGTACCTGGTTTTGAAAGAAAATTGCCATAACCCAATAGCATTCCAGTGAAGGTATACATTGTATATAAATGTATGTACAGCAGTCTGTACATATTTATCTCAAAACAGTGCACCTGTGGCCTTTTCCTTCTCAATAATATTCTGCTGTCAAAATAGATTACACCATTTCCAATATGTTGTTCAGTTCACAGCAATATCGAAAGGAAATTCTGTCATTTTTATTTCCTTTCTCTTCACCCCCCCCCCCCAAGCAAGCAGTGTTGTAATAGTGAGTCATTCTATATATTCTGTACATTGTATGCATTATAAAAGACACTTGTGTGTGGGCCATGACTTGAAAATAAACCAAATGAAGTCCAAATCTTCATCTGATGATTTACTTGTAGTTAATGTAGGTTGTACAGTGACATGCATACTGTACATGCTGTTAGCTGATGTTATGATTTCGTTTCAAATCAGATGTTTTGCATTCAGACATGACACATGTAGTCGGTTGAATCTTACAAAGATTTGATGGGGTGAGAATAATGACTGCAGTATTTGCAAGAGCTTGATTGCTAATATTGTGATATACACTGTACATGTGTATCTCTAATAATTGATAATGGATCATGAATGATATCATGTTAATTTTGTTGCATAATGGTTTAATGCCCTTTGATAAAAATATAAGGACATACGTGTACTACACTGTATGTCTAACAGATAGTGTTATAATGCTGTATGCTGCTCTGTGGGTTGTCTACATGACTTCAGCTGAGAGGGGAGAACCCTGCAAGAGATAAGACATGCTCATTCTATGAAGTGATGCTGCATACAATGTATGTAAGTCAGAGGAACTGTGGTGGGGATTCATTTTTAAGCCAAGGGTTTTCTTGCCAACATTAAGCCAGCCTTTGTTATTGTCAATGATTCTTTCTGTGCAGCTATCTCCAGATTTCATGGTGTTGTACACTGGGTTTGGGTGTCCCTCTCTGGGTACATGACAATGTACTATTAATGGCATAATTGCAGGATTTCTTTTCTTTTTGTTGTTGTTGTTTTGTGCAAATTTTAAAACACGCAAAAATATTAACTCCCATCCTGACGGGACTGAGTGTGCGCATGTGTACAGTACATTTCTCAGTCCATCGGTATACTCAAGGATTGCGATTTTATTACAGTGTAACCACTCATTAGATTGTCAGTAAGTCTCCATTTGTGAAAAAAAAAAAACTTTATGGTGTTTACAGTCTGTTCTTTCTGTGTGAATCCTCATAACTTTCAAAATTTGTGTTTGTTCGTACTCTGCTGGAATGAATTGCACTGTACCGACGTGTACATGTACGTTAATTGTCTGTATCTGTTGTACATTGTATACACTGTATTTAAACGTTGAGTGTGTGTTTGTCAGTACTATGAGAGTATGTAAACAAGATCACAGTTAGGACAAAACACACACACACACACACACACACACACGTGCATGGAGTTGCTGGCTGTGTCATATAACACAAAGCACAGGAGAACTTTGAAGCAAACAAAGAACATTGATCTGTCTCTGGGACTTTCATCTTGCAGCAGGAGGGGCTAATTTCCTGTAAACTGTTTAACTTTGGGGAAAAGACTCTTTTTGTTGTTGTTTTTGTCCTCTGTGAGTTGGACAAAAACTGGTGCTTACTTGCTAATCCTGCAGGAATAATCCCTATAATCTGCCAAATACCAGGGACAGATAAAGAAAGGAAGAGATGGGAATATTCAAGCATTCATACTGTTGTCACATGATAAATGGTCATGGATGTCTGTCTTTAATGCATATCAGGAAGGTTAAAGTAGGAGGAAATGTCTGGCTATGTGCTGTGTTGTTATCAGTATCATCCGATAAGTGTAAATACAAAGAATTGCTCTGCACTCAGAATAACATTGTGAAATTTGGTAGGACACAGGGGACTTCAAAGGGCAATAGAATTAGTGCTCAGAAATAAGGTGATGTTGTTGTTTTTTTTTACCAAAAAATTCCTTTTTCCTCGAGAGGAAACCGGGACGATTACTCTGAAAGGATGTAAACAAGATTAGCTTGTACCCAAGGTACAATTGGTATGTCTCCCTCAAATCACAGTGTGATGTATTTTAGAACACGATTTGAGGGGAAGAGGATTTTACACCAAGAAGGAAGTTCAAAAATCCCAAGACAGTGATGTAATAAAGAACAGATCATTGTTAAGATTTCAGAGCAAGAAGACGATGAAAAATTTATGACTTCATTGTATTTGAATGGCAGTAACTCCTTGCAACTTTTGTCAACTCTCTCATGGAACAATTTTCCTGGTCTCACATAGTAATTTGCTGTGCATTTTGGATATGACTGCTTTACAAAATGTCATTTGTGTAGCAGTTTCGTTACATAAGGTTGCATACCATTTTGCTAAAAATGTGTCCTTTGACTGAAATTGTGATCCAATTTTGAGGAAGGAAATCATCCCCTGTCTCTTTGTGTTTTGTACACAAAGGCAACAAAAGGATTCGTTTCTTAATATTTTTGTATGTGTTTCTATATTATTGATCTTCTTATACAATACTTGGACATGTACTGTACTCAGTGATATGTGCTGGTAAGATCAAAATGCCTACAATGTAGTTAATTTTAACGTAGGAGGACCATTAAAAGAAAAAAATGCAACTTCAACTTCATACAAGATGTTTTGTTATCTCTTCTATTGTGTATGATGCCACTGGATTTCTTTGTTGTTTCCTGTATTTCACCTTTCACTTTCAATGTAATTCATTAAACTCTCTTTGGACCATCATGAATCACAAAATTCCACAGGCATTGCTAACATGCTGCTTTTGAATGGAAACATTTGACAAAATTAGTACAATTTTCTCAGTGGGATATTCATCTCAAGTGAACAAATGTCCTAAATATGCTCTTATTATGTATTTACCTATAGACAGAAAAGGCAAAACTAAAGGAAAGGGAGCACTCATTAGAAAAAAAAAAATATAAAAGATTACAATGCAAGTTTAATTGAGTGATTTGATCAATATCTTGGAGACCTTATTTGTGAGAACAAAAAAGATAATCGCATAAAGTACGATGAACAGATTGTATGTAGATGACCTACAGATAAAGGTATACACAATGCTGAACACTGGCACTGGTCCGACGATCCCAGACTGATAAAAATCACTGTTGGACCAGCAAATTTTCGGCAGTACAGGGATTGCTAGATTTAGTGGTCTGACATGACAGGTAAAATAACAAAAATAACATTGTAAGGGCCAGTAAATTTAAGGTTTGGACCAGTAGGGAAAATGGGTTAGTGTGCAGCCCTGGTATACATGTCCATTACATGTACAAGTTGTATGTAGCACAAGCAGAATGACTCCATCTTATGGGAGAAAACAGCCCCCCCCCCCCCCCTTAGTAACAGATCATGTGAAGTTTCCATGTGCTTTTGATAGATTGATGTGACCAACTGCATATGAATCATTCGTTTTTGCTCCTGTCTCAAAGTCTTCCGACAGGATAGTCTAGAATATCATGCTATCCAACCACAGGCAGGAATGCATTGTAGTTAGGAAATGAACATTCCTAGTACATTAGATTCTTTTTGAAAAATTTGCTACACCCCCACCACCTGCCAGGGGGTACAAATGTACCCTCCCCCCTCCCATGTCTGTACTCTATATTGATGCAAATATACATTGCATTTGTGTCACAAGTGTGTGTTTGTAAAAAAAAATAAAATAAAATAAAATAAATTGTGAGGACAGCATTTACGTAATGGTAGTGTAATAGCATCAGCTCTTGATATCGAGCCACAAAGACAGGTTTCCTTTAGACTCCGTATGAGATATATACTCCAAAATTTCATCTGGCAATCGAAGAGAATTTGCAAACCTGTTTTGACAGTGCCATGATGTGAGGATTCAGAATCATGCTCACATGAACTTGTATTCACATTCAAAGGCAGTTGTTTTTCTCCCAAACATCAAAAAGTCCCGACGAATGCAACAGTGGTAATTTGAATAGCATACATATTTTATACAAACACAACCACATTCTTTGAATGCCATCATCAGGGGCAGTGTAGCATGAAAAATTTGATACTAAATTGTAAACTGCAGTGTTATTGTAAGACATCAGGCATATCATACTAGTAAACAAGCTGTACACCAGTCCATTTTTGGCAAAGCAGGTTCATGTTCAAGTGTAATGCTACCACTGCAGTGTGCGTACAAAACCTTGAAATGCTGTTATCCTGACAATGTAATCTTTTCTGCATGATGCAATAATAAAGTCTGGTGTAAACTATAATGGTACTGCCTGAGGTGCAAGTGCAATGATTTAAATCAACCACACAGAAAGTTTTGACATGATACAAAAATTAGTGGAGATCAACTGTGCAACCTACATACTGCTACTGGTACACATAATTTTTAGTTTGTATTCCCTGGCATTAACACAACAATAGCTGTACCGTATTCTTAATGATGATTATGCTATTTTTTTTTTCATATTTTTAGTTTTTGGGTGCTTTCTTTAGATTTTATGTACTACCAGTACATTGTATTTGCTGGTACTTCGTTTATTTCATACCAGTAAACTTTGTTTGATTGATTTTCTCAGTACAGTCTTTTGTGCAGGGTTGCAGTAAACAATAAATTCCACATACGGTGTACTGTACAGTATGTGTACAACATTGTAAGTGCAGTCTTTGAATACCTGAGAGTACACAGACTTCGCACATTACTCATAATGCCTTATACCATAGTGTCAGCTGGCCAGCCTGTAATCATGTTTATGTGTGCAGAGAAAGCTATTGGGGCCTGCAATTGTAAACAGTAAGCTCTATGGGGGTGTTTTCCTGGTAGAAGACCACTAGACGCATCTCATGCAGGGTTGGGCATTCCTGCCATGCTATTTCAGGTTATTTTTAGCAGTCCCACTGAGTAATAGGGGCATGGCATGCTTGGCAGGGCTGAGACCATTCAGGAGGGAGCAAAACGTGATCAGTACCAGCAGCCGCTTTTGACACTTGTCTTATGACAAGCGTTATTAAATGACAAGGGTGCAGATGCAAGGGGAAAAAAAAATATTTCAACTCCCTGAAGAACCAACAATTCATGCATAGGAATGTCTTTTATTTCATATGCTGAGCAGTGAACCTGAGTGAAAGCTGCACAAAGACTTCCCATGTCTTGCAGAATTCTTGTATGTGCAACAATTTCTGAAGAAAATGTTGGCAGTGTATACAGTGTGAAAATTGAAATGTATTGTAGTAATTTTGAATATTGTAAGAGTGGATATGTTCGCATGACTTATTTTTTCTCGCTCGGCAGGGTAAGAAGAGTTTCGCGTGTTTTTGATTTTGCGGAATCAAGTCATCAACTGCTGGAACATATAGCAAACAAAAATATTCAGGTGCTTTTATTTTCGCACTAGTTTCAGGTTGCGCGAAATGCGTGAAAATTTCCACTCTTACAGTAGTTTCTGGTACGTGTATACAATGTATGTGTACATGTAGATGTGATATTAAATGTATTGGTGAATTTTGCTGTATGTATTTATTGAAGAGCACAATGATGTCATCAGATGTTTTATTTGTAACTTCATAAGCATCAAATGCCATCATGATATTTCCTAAAAGGCTGTTTATGAGTAATCATGCATTCATAATTCCTTCTGTGTCTTACAATTTCTTGCACTGTTGCATTCATGAAGGATTTAGCTTTTAATCCCTTTGGGTTTTATGAGATAAACATTGTAGATATAATCCACAGTATTTCAAATTTAAATGTAATAACAAAAACATTCAACTCAGTCTTTGTCATAAACATTCTAGATACAATGTAGGCAACTTTGCATCCCAACGATTATACATGTATTTGTATGACAATCTTTGGCATGCTTTCTCTTTTCGCAGTTGTCCACCAAGAACCTTCCTGCCAGCACTATGTCGCATCTTCTTGGACGAGCATGCCCCCGACAACGTGCTGGAGGTCACAGCACGTGCAATCACGTACTACCTGGACGTGTCGGCAGAATGCACGCGGAGAATCGTGGCTGTAGATGGCGCCGTTAAGGCCCTGTGCAATCGCCTCGTTGTCGTCGAGCTCTCCTGCCGAACGAGCAAGGATCTTGCCGAACAGTGCATAAAGGTAACATAACAAAGTGATGAATTTTCAGTTTTTCAAGGGCTCAAATTTGTCAGTATAGTTAACAGGCTAAGAAATCCAATTTACAGCATACTTAGATAAATCATAATACTGTGTATTTTGCTGTCTCAACCATTCAAGAATGTGAGTGACATCATGTATGGAGAGTGATTGCATTTCAGCCTAAAAAGTGAAACCAATCAAGGCAAATCACTCATGAGCCATTTATAGACCAATGGACTACCACATGAAAAGTTGTTTACTAATAAGGCCTTTTATATTGCCTTGGCTGCCTTATCGTCTGTTGAGAATGAGAAGGGCGTTAAGTTGTCTCGAACACTATGGGTTTAGTGACAACTTAACGCCCTTCTTATTCTCAACCGACACTTTCTTATATGTCATATTTCTTCTTTCGTGGGGGAATGTCATATACTAGAAGTATATCTACTGCAAATTTACTGCTGAAAAAATATGTTCTGTTTATGTGATGGAAAATATGGCTTGGCAATGTAAAGCTGTAGTTGTGCTAATGTTCCCATGGAAGTAGCATTTCCCTTTAATCCAAGTCTCAGTCTTAAGTGTTGACAGCTGTACTTCAACTGTCACAAGGTTAAACCACAATATGGGTGAATGGGCAAATAGAATGTGAATGCTGACTTCTTTAAAGCTGTGTAGGTCAATGCGGTTATGATTCCGAGTGACTTGCCATACAATAACAAAAAATAAAATGTTAATGATGAAAATATTGAGTTATTGTACAAATAAGCCAGAAATACGGACTTCCTGAAAATCCGCGTTTATGTGGTAATGACTGTCAGTGACTCATAGCAGACAAAACATATCGGCCGATTGTGAAGAAGGGACTTTTTGTAATGAGGTCATACAACCACCATTGCATGATCAACACTTCTTCCACACTGCACTACACAAAACTTTTTTTTTTTTTTTTTTCCAGCTTGTTGCTTCCCTGAGCGGAAATGCTGGAGTTTAAAGTTTGGTTCTTTACCAAACATCAATCTGCTCAGAATTCTCCAAACGGAGAAGCAAACGTGATAAGTATGGCAGCAGGTTGCAATGCACAGAGTATTGTGTGCAATATCACCAAAATAAATTGTCATAGAAAAATGAAGATTCTGTGTCCAAACTGTCATGAACCATGAAGTATAGATGTTCTTCAGCTCAATGTAACCAAACTGTTTCATGGGCAGTCCCCTAATCTTTTGCTTTTCTGCTATAAGACAGTAATGATTGCTTTTGTGTTGTTCATATCTTGGTCTGTCGTATCATTTTGAGTTGCTGCAGCGTATACCTGTAGCATGAATGCTATCGACATAGAGTTCAGCTTTGCCCTTTGACAACCTACAATATCATATGAAAGCAGTTTACAACCAGTTTCAGTGAGATGTGAATCAGGGACTGGAAGTGTTTGGGTAATCTAAATATTTCTGACTACCAGGTAGTGAGTGGCATTAATGGGAGGGTCCCCTATAAACATGATTTACAGAGGCTGCATGGATGGGAATTTTGTTCTTTCTTTTTTGTACTCCGTCACCCATATCCACTGTTATGGATGGGAGCCCCCCCAAAGTTGCTGGTGCACATCTTTGTGTATTGTGTGTCACACCAGATTGAGCTACAGTTTGTTGTACCTCCACATTGAGTGGGAAGTTGGTAATAATTGTCCTCTTGTGCTGTGCTGTGACTTTCAGGACGTACTGCTGGAAACAAAAGACAGACTGTCCTTGCTGCCTACTCCAAAGTCTTCTTTTGTCTGCCCTCTTTGACTGAGTAATACATGCCCCATTCGCTTGCACTGTGAGCAGAATACGGTATACAGATGCTTATGGCAGATCAGTACAGCGAGCTTGGAAATGTAGGCCACTGGTTGGAGATTACAATGTACATGTAATCTGTGAACTAGAATTTGCAGTGACATACAATCTGTACACAGTGTGAGCTACATGCATGTAGGTCTATGGGGTTCGTAGTCTCATATACACACACATTATGTATTATTAACTCATCACACTGGTACACTGTAGGCCTATTTGCCAGAAATTGAGTCAGTGCACAAAGATTTATCTTGGCTTAGTGATGTTTACCGTGCTGCAGACATACAATAACATGGGCATTGAAGAGAATTCACCTGCAAAGAGAAAGGAGGTGAAGTCGATTTTACCATTCATAATCATCCCATGTTTTCAAACGAGTGTTTTGGAAGAGTGGTAACCTAAGACTGTGTATACTGTACATTGGTTTTAATAGCACAGAGTCAAAATTTGCTATTGTTAATCATTCAAATGCCTTCTAATTTGAAAGGCAATTGGATAACTGCTGACACAGTTTTCCATATTTCACTTTCACACAGTTCATACTTAGTCATGTCTGAATGAACAATGCTTTGTTGTGACTTCCTGTTTCTATTATGAGAGTGGTTACTGTCTGGAATGCGCACAGTATATAGCGTATTGTATTCAGACTTCCCTTGTACCCCCTGTGTACACTATGGAACTAATTTTGCTAATTGGCATTTCTCATTGAACTTTGGTGGAGGTCAATTTCCTGCTTATGGTGTTGATCCCCCAGAACAGCAAAAATCCAGGGATTTATTTTAGTAAGGACAGTTTTGCTGCTGGTAGAAGAAAAGTGGGTGCTTCTGTAGTATTAGCAATTTCCTTTTGAACTGCAAAATCTTAAGCAAAAGCTTAAGGCAATGGTATGTACTTATGTAGTGTTTGTATTAGAAAAAAACAACAACAACAACACACAAAAAAAAAAAAACAACACATACAATGTGCCTGTGGATATGCACATATTTTGCTAATTTTTTAAACAATGTATTTTTTACATAACAATTGTCATTATGTGAAGGAAGAGATTTTCATACATGTAGCTTTCAAGTATTGCTAGAAATTCAGATGCTGGCTGACATGTGCAATCAAGCAATATAAATCTCAAAGCTTCTTTCAGTTTCAAGGGGTTTTGTGTAACATCAGTGAAATCCATTAATACTCAAATTATGGAGCATTATCATATTATAAATGATAAGGCATGCACAATACGAGAAATGATAATGAGAGTAGGCCTATATTAAAAGCAGTTAGAATTGTTCGAGGGAGTTCTTGCTGTGGATTGATTAGAATGAGCATCTTTAATTAAATAAGCTCATTGAAACTATCTAGATGACAAGATTCTACAAAAATGGGTGAAACAAACACACAGAAAAATACCAAAACAAATAACCTTCAAACCATGTCAGCGTCATCCATGAGAATGCTTTGTGAGCAGCTGATACTTTTGCCAATGCTCTAGAACTATGTAGAGTTGCAGTAGAATCATGAGTAGAATACATTTCAACCTTACAGTACAATGTACTGTATGTTTAACCTGCAAGTTTCGTTAGATGAGACTGCATGTATTTGCTCATATCTGATGCACAATGTGTCCACAAGGCCATTCATAGTGCAGTCACAATAGGCTGACACAAGCGAGTTAAAAACAAAGTGAACTTGGAGTCAACTTCACAAAGAAGTATGATGTGTACATCAGTACCCTGCTCATTGTTTACTTTGTAACTGTACAATGTATATGGGGGGTGCACTGATTTATCAGTGTGACCTGTTGTGTGTGCTCACATGTGATGGATTGTGTGCTGCACATTCTTCAAGGAATGTCAATACTTGCTTTCATACCCACCAGCACAATAGACTGAATGCTACAGTAGCCACACAGCTCGGTGTCAAATTTTATGCCCGATCTGACCCTTGCCTGAAAGCCAAATGTGAAATGTGATATCATTTACTCTTTGCTTTTTTGTTTTGTTTTGAGATGAGAGGAACAACAAGTTACAGTAATGCGAAGCACAGTTTATTGAGGGATAGTGTAACATTTTTCTGCCCTTCTCTGATTATGTAACAATGTAAAATGGACATAACCTTGTTATTGCAGGGAGGAATCATCTTCACTGTTTAAGTAATATTTTGAGTTTTCTATCTTGGTTTGACACAAGATATAAATGTATTGTGTGTATTCCTTTTCAGGGTGCTATAAATTGTGATTGGTGGATAGAATTGACTTGTTTTATGTTACCGCTGAGTAAGCATTGAATGCTTACAGTTAAACCAAGCAGCCAACGGTATTGACAGCATTACAGCCACCTCTGAAGGACTTGAACCCCTTGCCCATTTGCCAGAGGCAACTGAATCTTGGTGTCAACTAATTAAAGAATTGGTGCTTGCTTGTTGAAATCTTGAAGTCCTTGCTCGAACACATATTGAGAAGCAGGAGAAACAGCTTGTAATGTCATGCATGTAGTAAAGATTTTCATGCCAATGGGGTCATCTATGAATTTATTTATCGATTTTATTATTTTTTTTAATGGTGGTGGAAGAGTTACTAGGAAGACGGACTAACAAAGGAGGGCTACCATCTTTGAGAAATTAAACTGTGACAATTAGGCTGGCATTAGCAGAATTCATAAAACTTTGTCCCCTGTCACCCAACTCCAGGTCCTGGAGCTCATGTGCACCCGCGAGTCCGGGGCCGTTTTCGAGTCCGGAGGCCTCCACTGCGTGCTGACGTTCATTCGAGACAACGGCTCCATGATCCACAAGGACACTCTGCACTCTGCCATGGCCGTGGTCTCCAGGCTGTGCGGCAAGATGGAGCCCTCGGACTCCTCTCTGGAGACCTGTGTGGAGTCCCTCTCCACCCTCCTGAAGCACGAGGATCCTCATGTAAGTTTCACCCCCTTCAATCCAGCGCTCACTTCTCCCCCGGCCCAGTGCAATATTAGAGAAATATTGACTGTGATAAGAGATGTCGCTTATGCTGATTTCGTAAGGTGAAGGGGATCTGGAGAACATGCTTTGATGTGAGGCATTTACAGCACAGATCAGGTTGTTGCGAATGAGTGTGTGGTATTGCAAGGGAATCACATTGAGAAGGTAGTGTCTCAGCTGCCTCTAAACTTTGCTCACAGAAAAATTCTACACATCTACCAGTGCACTTCAGGGCAGACTTGAGCATAACTGATAACAGATTGTACCTCAGGTGTCAACAACATATAGGGCATAGTCCTAACTAATTTTCAATAAGACATTATGGATGATTGATAAGACCAATTTGATCTTCTGATGTTGTGTTTGCAAATAAGCTATAGTGTGAATGTGGTGTGAATGAAAGCACCGGTTGGTTGTGCTCTGTCAACTTCTTTGGGGCTTCTGACAATGAAACTTTGGCACGGCTTGGGTCGTGACATTAAATTGGAGATTTGCATGGTGGTGGCATTGTTTAACTTAAATGTGAATTTGCAAAATTATACGATTTTAGCTGCTCTCACTGATTTGTGAAAGAATGGGATTTTTAGAATTGTGTGTCATTCCTCTGTGTGAGTGTAATTGAGCATTTGTTGCCCCTCCCTTTTTTTTGCATGAGATATTTTGATATTGTCAGTGTGAACATGCAGATATCATAGAATCTGTTGTTAACATTATGAAAATATTGCAGTGACTCTGAGGATTTGAAAACGTGCCCATGTTTTACAAGTGATATGGCATTCATAGCTACAGTACCTGGTACAAATGTAAGTTTTATGGCATCTGTAAGTTCAATACCCCTCCCAGTGAAATGTCATGCCACGAGGGGGCTGTTTATCACATTTCGCAGCACTTCCATGCACTCGCCAGTCTACAGATAGCATTTATAACCAACATATACTGTACGTAGGGAAATGACTTGATAAATGGATTTCCTGCAGATAAAGAAAAAAAAAAAGATGGCCGACACTGGTATGCTGACCAATGGTCTCCTTCCCCTGCCACGACCTTCATATGCAATTGCTTCAAGTACAGAGGCTGGCACAAGATTTTCTCTTAGACAGTCATTAATGTGACTTCCTGTTGGCTTGTCTCAAGTTGCCCCTGTGGTGACCTCAGCTGACCCCAGTGTAGGGCAATACATAGGCTATCATCAAGGCACTCTGGCGTCATTGAATTGTAACAGGTGTCGACCACTTGCTGGGGGCTCATATTGCTGTTCATCTATTCATAGAGACACATGACCAGAATGCCTCTGGTTTCCCCCTCAAAGGGTCTGGAGACTTGTGGCTTGTTGGGGGGGGGGGGGGGGGGGGCGGGAGGAAGTAAGAGAGAGAGAAATGAGAACCAATAGTTACGTTCACACGCAGTTGCCAAACTTGAAGTTTATGTTAAAAACTTAACTGTCGATGATTAGCTCTGCTCATGAATTCACGACTCAGGTTCACATGCGCACCTAAACTTTAGTTACAAATTCGTCTTGCTAGATGACCTTGTGCCCATACTAATAGCTCAGCTGGAGGTTGACCCGGATGCGAACGAGAAGTGAGGATCACGCTAACTCACAAGCTCATTGCTTATTGTGTCCACACGGAGCGAAACTATGAGTGGGGACCCCCCCCCCTGTGGCTTGTGGAGAGAGCGTTAACCCTAAGATGCCTAGTGGTTCTAATCATCGACTAAACTTTAAGATTGCTAACTTTTGAGTGTGTCCACACGGTGCTAAACTACAAGCTAATCATCGCGAGTCAAGTTTTCGACCTAAACTTAAAGTTTAGGAACAGCTTGTGAACCTCACTAATGTTATTCTGACTATGCCAACCACACGATGATGTGAAATGTATGTTTGGGATACTGCATGTCCATAGTGCCAGTGATAGTTTTATTGCTGGGAAGTCTCCCTTTGTACAGTAATAAGATGTAACAAAATGAATGTGATGCATGCTGTGGTGTACATTGCATCTGTTCCTCAGATAGAGGCTGGTCTATGTTTTTTCTTGTTAATGTTAAACATAGGTTTTTGAATTATAACTGTCCAAGGACATGAATTTGTAAATCTTCCGTTCCTAGTGTGCAGCTAGAGAGAATAATCATTGCTATATTTAAGACATTAACAACAGCTGCATTATAAGATATTTCTGTTTTACTTGCTATGCTGAAGTGAAGTGAAATGAGGAAAATCAAATTGTTAAGGCCTGTATTTCACCACAAATACTGAACTCCTCAACAAATATAAGTTATCAATAAATGTTACATTCACTTTAAAAAAAAAAAGACATTTTCTAGTTGATTTGCAAATTGTTATATCATATGAGTCAGTGGCGTAAAAACTATGATAGCAACGTAAATCATGTCAGGGATATGGGTTTATAGCATTTGCTTTTTGAAGGTTTATCGTCTGTCTGTCTTGGATGCACCCTGTAAGAAGGCAATATAATTACAGTTGTATATTAAGGCTGAGATGTGAGGAATGTCTTCTTGTGCAGTATTTTGCCTGTAATTTATTTTTTAGGGGTATGTTCGGGGTTTTGTCCGATGAGGTCTGCATGGGGTCTGTTGCTATGTAGAATTATGTAAAAAGTGATCATATACATGACAAGATGAGGTAGTTTTTGTCAGTTATTGGCATGCTTGAACAGCTGCCGTTCAATTCCCATTTTTTTTTTTTCATGCCAGGCTCAAAGACTCGTCAATTGTCCATGGAGATGCTCAATCATGAGATGAAGTCATAGTACTCTTGGACCTTAAAGGCCAAGTATGGTCTCTCCTCAAAAACTTATCATGAGACTTGCTGCAAATTTTCTCCCCGACATCTATGTTTTATTTTGGTAGTGAAGAACACATCGTTTGGTGCACATTATAAAATATAACATAAAACAAGGAAAAAAACAAAACAAAACAACCACAACCAGTAGTTTTAGTAAGAATATCTTACAATCCAGAATTTTAGAAATACCAGGAATTGCTTATTCAAGTACCAGTGAAAAAGTAATATCTTATAGCAGTATAGTTCTGTGTACCCATATAACACTGTAGCTCTGTTACTAGATAATACATTTTTGCAACGCTTTTTTTTTTTTTGTGTATGAGCTCTTGCATATATATATGTATATAGGTCTATTCGTGTAAGCCATTAAGAACAAATGCGAGCTGTTTTTCCCAAAGAAAGTATTCTTTTTCTTTTTTTCTTTTTTTTTTTAATCTGAAGATGTCTCAAGACATGTAGACTATGATTATAAATACAAACAGGCAGTCATTTATATTTCATGAATTCATTGTTTGATTTTTATAGGCATTCAGACACTCCGTATTATTGAGCTGTTGAAACAGGAAACAACATTTTCATAGTGCTTAGTCTTCCATCATAGTTTTACAATTAGTCTTGCACTGGTTGCAAATCAACTCATAATTTTCATCTGCACTTTACCAATTCATGGGGTTTTGTCATAATGGCAGGGAATGTACTGTGTAGAAATGTACTTGTATGCACCAACTGCGCATTTGTTTTAGTGAATGCAAAGCAGTAATCTAAAATGATAATAATAATAATATTAAAAATATAAAAATTCTAACATGTAGAGTATACTCTTCTAATTTTTTTTTTTTAAAGATAGTAATGGGGTAGTTGGTCAATAGTTTAACTAATGTCAATTCTAAAAGTCCAAATAGATTAAAGATGTCATCATCTGTATGAATTAAGCAGGGGCACCATTTGTTTTGCGTTTTACACTACTTGCTCTTTCCAAATGATGAGAGGTAGTATAATGTAGGTTTGGGCCTTAAGCATTAAGTCCCATTTATGAAACATTTTTATCTACATTTTTTTCTCTTCCATGTACACAAGAATTATGGTATGATAAGCCTAAAAAGGTACTCGTTTGACCATGAAATGACTACTGTAACACCAGGAATGTTTGCTTGTATTTTAATTTTGCAAATTTCAAGAGTGCCAAGATTCCCGAAATTAAGGTGCATGCAAAAGTTCTTGTCAACACTAGGCGTTTTCACTTCAGCCCGATAAAAATCCAAGCTCGAAATATTTTTCGCTATCTCAAATTAGCGCGCTATTTCATTTCCTATTCACATCAGCCCGAACATTATTAAATAGTGCGCTAGTTCGCATTAATTATCCTGCTATTTCGGAAATTTCCCGAGTTGAACTCGAGAAATGTTCTCGATCAATTAGCGCGCTAATTTGTATTCACATTATCAAATAGCGCACTATTTCGTGATCGGGCTAATTTCCCAAGTCAGAAAATAGCACGCTATTTCGAAACATCGGGCTGATGTGAAAACGCCTATTATGTGCATTGAATGCCACAGATAATTATTGAAAATCTCATGTGGCGAAAAAAGCCGTCAGCTCCAATTTGCAAAAGCTTGATTAATGCCGCATAGATATCTTGCTGTAATGCAGTACCATAAAGATTCAGTGTAAGCTGTGTTATCTGCCATTATGCAGCTTAAAATATTGGTAAACTTTGTGACTTCATAGGAGAAACTCCTTTGCTGTTTTCCAAAAGGAATGTTTCCAAGACTCATCTGAAAAAGATGAAGCATGTGATGGACATTGCAGTGAGAGACATAGTATGTTGATGAATCAGACAATGCGCCAGGTGGGTAAATGTCAACAAGGAATGCACTGAAAATTGTGGGAAATTCTGAGTGCAAATGCATGTTTTCATTTCTCTTTCCGGGCGAAATTCAGGTAGCTCGAGATTAAATCTGACATGGCTATTTCAACACCGCTTCCATCCAAAGATGTATCGTTCCAATTGGGAGGGATCTTATCGGAGGGCAGAACTTCTTAAAAGAGGCTTGAAAGACAGATGGTAGAAGACAGCTGAGCTTGTGGCGTGTAACTGTTAGTCGTAGTTTATCGTATGGATGCAAAGTCCACCTCTCTTGTATGAATGTAAGAAAGATGAATTGGTAGTGTAATACCGATACTCATATATTGTGCAAGCACGACCTTCATGCCATTAACAAGATCGCTGCATTGCCACACGTATTGCCAGAGTGTTTACTTTAGATAAAGTCACATGTCTGGAAACATGAGCCAGTACGCTTTTGTTTGTGACGTGCCTGTATTGGCTATTGTGAGTGAACTCGCGGGCAAATCAATCTCACACAAGACACAGATAAAAACAGTGAACATAAAGAAAATTTACTTTGCTGGAGCAACATTTGGTAAATAACAGACAATGTATAGGTGTGTTGTGTTTTTTTTTCCTTTGTGTGTGTATCAAATGCATGAGCAAATACTGTACTAATATAGAGTTAAAAGTTAGAATGTTACTACGTTGTGTTAAACTGGTTTTGAGGGGGAGCATGCTGTGATTTGATGTGATATCCTCTCAGAAAAATATCCCCATAGTAGTATGACCTCTGAGAGCATTTTTCATTAACACTATCACTTCATTTTGAAAGGAAAGGTCAGCCAATGAGTAACCTAATCTACTCATTGCTTATAATGGTCTGTATTGTCCGAAGGCTGGCATCCATGTGTGTGTGTGTGTTGAATGCTTATGGGGTGTTCAGATATAATGGGGTGTTTATGTCTCTCGGTACAGGACAGAATGAGGTACTCGTTACGCACATTTTATGTGGAGAGATATGAGTCATGGACCAGAGGTCTATTACACTGTAGTGCCTGCAATGTAAACACATGTCTTATCCATCAGTATCGCCCCAGTGTGAGAGAAGGCTGGTGTGCCTGTAATCAGGCCATGCATAATGTGGCAAGGCTACTCTGTGCCACTAGCACAGCATGCTGAGCACCCCCCTTGTAGCCCAGCTGTATGTTATGTTGTGAAGGGTTGAAATCAACTTAAAAATGCATGCGTGTATACAGTACATACAAATACCTGCGGCATTCGTGCACAGTTTGTGTACCAGGACATTACAAGCCAGTCACGTGTGTGTACACACAAACAGACAAAAATATTTCCCTACGCAGTGTTTGGACATGTACAGCTGTAGCATCACAGACATCTCATTTGTGTACGTGCAGGCATGCAGTCGAGCTTGTGTGTAGGAGCTTATGTAGAAGATTACATTTCAGCTTGCATTTCATTGAGTGATATTCTAGTTGCAGACACTGTATTTTTATATATGTGTGAATTAAAGAAGGTCCACGATCTTCCTGTGAAATCGAGGTTTTGAAAGCTGATACTATCCAGTAACATAGGCCATAGCCCTTGAGAGATATTTGATACAATGAATGGCATGTCAGTGACCCTGGCAAAGAGTTTAAAGTAGATTTTTGTGCATTGATGTGTGTTATCTGTTTTGATGGTTTCATGCCGTTACAGGAATCATATCGTTGGGAGACCGTATTACGAAAGTTGGCCCGACTCAGTATATGTGATTCCGGAGTCCTGTTATGTTTCAGAAAATACTCATACAACATGCTCTTGCGAGCAGTCGTATTTGGAGAAGAATACCAAGAGGTTTAACAGACTTATTATGGCCAACCTCCTCGTTGACACGTACATGCGTAGGATTTCTATAGTAAATTCACTTAGATGCACACAATCATAACGTTGGACACTGTAGACCTGAGCTAGTGGTGGTTTTCAAATGTACTCAGGTGGGCAGCAAATGAAGATAGATTTAATTGAAGAACCATAATATCTGCCAGTCAGTTTCCTTTAAATGAAGGAATTTGTAAAAGAAGCTGGGCATTGTTGGCAGACAGAATGAGCTCCTACAAACATTGCATGTGGTAACAGAAATTTGGAATCTTTTGAATAAATGAGAACCGGGTGTTCAAGCTGAAATACACTACTGGCACTTGAAGCACCTTAAAGGACAAGTTCACCTTCTTACACATAAGGATTGAGAGAATGTAGCTATATTAGTAGAACACATCATTGAAAGTTTGAGGAAAATCGGACATTCCGTTCAAAAGGTATGAATTTTTGAAGTTTTTGTGCAGTAACCGCTGGATGAGAAGACTACTGCAGTGTATGAATAACTTAGATGTCACATGCATACAACAATATAAGGCGTCAGGGAATTAAGTCACTGCAGTTCTGCTCGCGTTCTGAACGCGTTCTGAACGGGGTACTTAAATGAAACAAAAGGCGCGTTACCTTCCGTTCTGCTGGAAAACTAACGGAAATTTCGCTATTGTTTGCGGAACGGGCAAGAACAAAGTCATTACCGATTTAGTGAGGACGGGTTCTTGAACGTTCCACGGAAAGATCGTGCGCTATTGTTCGCGAATCCACTAATGAAATTGCGACTCTACTCCTCCAAAACGCGCTTTTGAACGATCTATCCACAGTGTATACACAATAAGAGAATGCTCTTGCGTTCTACAGTGCTTGTGTACCTTGAAACTGCGAATGGGAAATGAACTCTCCATCGTATTTGAGGCTATAAAATGGTGCTTGTGTTGTGGTACAATAAGAATGAAAAGGCGGAAATTAGAACGGGTTATCGAGCGTTCCACGGAAAGCACGCCACTGACATGCTCTATTTGACCGCGTATTCCTTAAAATTATGACATGAAACTTACCTCCCTTCCGTGTTTGACGCTATCTACATGAAATACTACTATCGGATTTGGCAAGAAAGAATTCTTGATCGTAACAAATAAAATTCGCGTGCCATTATCAGAGCAGACCTCGAAAATTAGCCGTCGATGCTCTTGGCCGTGATGCCCCCAGAATGTGGCAGAAAACGATATTCTCTAGGCCATACAATTTACACCCGCCCCTTTTCTTCTTGACGTCGCTCCCCTGTGATCAAAGACGTGCCATTTTTCTTTTTGTCGTTAGTGCAGAGACTCCCACCCGAAGCACCTTCTGATCTGGAGATTCTCCCGCCCGAAACCCCTAGCAAACGGGAGACTCCAAGTTAATGTGTGCGAAGCGCGAAGTTCCTAGGGTTATAGATGCTCTCTGGTGCTATCTAAGGCTTATTTTTGCAACATACGATAGCAATAAGTAAGAAATCCTTTCCAACGGGAGACATTGAACCAGGGCGGGAGAAATTAAATCTCAAACGGGAGAACGGGAGATTTTGCAAAAATGGGTTTTCGGCGGGAGATCTCCCGTCGAAAACGGGAGAGTTGGAGTCTCTGTTAGTGTGCCTCTTTTTAATTCATTTGTTTTGGGGTTCTGTGGTGACAAAAACCAGGGCACACACACACACACACACACACACACACACACAAAATGACGGGAGTTTTATTGTACTTTTTGGAAATGAACAGCGTAAATGTCAGATATTTGATTTTGCGTTCGAAAATGAATAAGGATAACATTCGGCTCCGAAAGATGCTGAAATAAATGTCGAATGTTTGCTTTGACGTTTAGAAATAAATAATAATGATATTCAACTCCGTACAATGATGAAATAAATGCCGGATGTTTGTTTTTGCGTTTGAAAGTAAATAGCAATAACATTCGGCTCCGGAAGATGATGAAGTAAATATCAAATGATCCCTTTGACGTTCGGAAATGAATAACAATAGTATTCAACTCCATACGATGATTAAATAAATGTCGGATGTTTGCTTTTACTTTCGAAAGTAAATAGCAATAACATTCGGCTCCGGAAGATGCTAAAATAATGTCAGATGATTGCTTTTACGTTCGGAAGTGAATTGCAGTATTTATTCTGCTCCATACGGGCTATACGATACTAAAATGACTGTCAGATGTTTGCTTTTATATTTCGAAATGAATAACAGTAACATTCAGCTGCGTTCGATGGTGATATCAATGTATGATTTTGACTTAACATTTGGAAATGAAATAGCTAATATTCAACTCCGTGCGATGATAAAATAAATGCCGGATGTTTGCCTGTTTGTTCGAAAGTAAACAGCAATGACATTCGGCTCCGGAGGATGCCAAGATAAATGTCAGATGATTGTTTTATTCTTTTAGCGTTTGGAATTGAATGGGAGTAACATTCTGCTCCATGCGATGCTAAAATAAATGTCGGATATTTGCTATAAAATTTCAAAATGAATAACAGTAACATTTAGCTGCGTTTTATATGGTTAGCTAAGTGTCTGATCTCTGCCTTGACCTTCAAAAATGAAAAACAGTATACATTCGGTTAAGTACATTGCTAAAATAATTGTCAGATGATTCATTTCACTTTCGGAAGTGGACAGCAGTAATATTCGGCTCCGTATACGATAATAAAATAAATGTCGGATGTTTGCTTTTACATTTGGAAATGAATTACGGTAATATCATGCTCCATACGATGCTAAAAAATAACACATTGTTGCTGTTACATTTGGAAATGATTAACGGTATCAATCGGCTCAGTTAGATGCTAAGATAAATAGCGGATGTTTGCTTTCATGTCCGGAAATGAATAAAGATAACATTCAGCTCCGTAAGATGCTGAAACCAATGTCGGTTGTTTGCTTTTACATTCGAAAATGATAAACGGTAACATTTGGCTCCGTAAGTTGATTAAATACTAATAAACGTTGGATATATTTTTTTTTTCTACAATCAGAAATGGAAAATGGTTCTTCAGGGGTCGCGCTTAACTTTTTAACTAGCCAGGCAGATCAGTTAGATTCAATTTTGGATAGTCCGCAAAATTTTTGACTGGCCAACAGTCCGTCTTGTTTTTTAATCGCATGACTAATGTCACTTTGGGGAGGGCCCCAAGTAATACGACATTTCAATTACTGTATTATATATCATATTCATTATCATTACTTCATTATCATCATTCATCATTACTACGTTTTGTAACTGTTTTGTGACAGGTTGAATTGTCTTCCGGGTCAGGGGCAAGACATACAGCCTACAGGCCTCGGAAATGTTGATGTTTATTTATGAACGCACGCACACCGTAATCACACCAACACATTCACAAGAAGTGAAGAACAGGTCGATTATTCATTCTTTTTTTATTCTCCAAACAAACGTTTCAGTAGTGACCAATACACGCCTAAGTAATGGTCGATTCGTTCTAAGCGAAGCATTTTTGAGGCACCATCATAAACCAGGGTGCTACACAACTTTTTTTAATCACTTGCCCGATCGGGCAAGCAGATTTGCAAATTAGTGTAAAACACTTGCCCGAACAGAAAAAAAAAGTCAGAAAATATAAAAATAAAAAAAAATTACTTGCATGTCAAGGTTTTAATGGGAAAAAAAAAGAAAGAAAGTGAAGTTGATAAACAGCTGAGGTTGAGAAAAAGAGAGAAATCACAATTATCAGGGTTTCATTTTTCAGGACTATTACCACGCTCCTTACGCCTTGTCAGGAACACTAAAATAGGTGTAGCATTCTTTTTTTTTTTCTCACATAATGGTACTTCAAAATGCTTCTGGTAATTGGTTACTCCATCTCCCCTCTACCCGACTCCTTTCACTGTGTACTTGTACTCATTTCACTCTGATCTTTCCACGCCTTGGCCTCGATCCCATTGGAAAAAAAAAGGGGAAAAAAACGAAAGAAAACAAAAAAAAAAACACACACACACACACACGCACACACAACAAAAACCTCTTCTCTCTTCCACCTCCCTGCCTACACCTTTCTGATTTCCGTGTTTCTGTCAGGTGAAAGAATAAAACAACAGCAGATGTTGATTGAAACTTGACACCCATTCCTGCCAGCCAGGCCAGGCTGCCATGTAACTTCAAAGCACATTCCGACAGCTGGCTGGCAAAACCACATGGCAGAATTTGCGCGCGTTTGTAGATTGCTGGATTGGGTGGAGCTAGGGCCTGGGAACAGGCAAGGAGCTTCAAAGGGTGTTAGTCTGTGAGTTATCAAAAGCAGACCTTCTGAACAATTGAAACGTCATGATACTTTTGGACTGAAAGGGAAAAAAAAGACGAGTTTAGTATCATAAATTTTTACATAGTCATGCAAAAAGATTAATATACACTCATGTCATGACAAGAAATGAATCAATATTCCAAGACAAAAACAAAGCAGCCTCGGGTACCTAACGGTGACATCGAGACGCCATGTATTCACCATGCACGTTTGGGAGCAACATGTTGGAGTTGGTAGGGGAGGGGTGATCCTGGAGTTTGTGAAAATTTCCCGACACCTAGGGAGGTGATAGAATCTCTTCCCACTGTCTAACCGGATAGTGAATCCCATGTGAAAAAGTACTTCAAGTACTGCAGGAAATACTGCAGTATTATTGCAGTACTACTGCAGTACTCGTAGTACTTTTGAAGTACTTGCAGTAATCATAGTATATTTGCAGTACTTTTGAGGTAGTACTGCAGTACTTCTATGGTAGTACGGCAGAACTACTGCAGTACTCGTAGTACTTTTGAGGTACTTGCAGTAATCATAGTATATTTGCAGTACTTTTGAGGTAGTACTGCAGTACTTTTATGGTAGTACGGCAGTAATTGCAGTACCTTCGAGGTACTTGCAGTACTCACGCTATTCTCATTGTAATTTTGCAGTACTTTTGAGGTAGTACTGCAGTACTTCTATGGTAGTACGGCAGTAATTGCAGTACCTTCGAGGTACTTGCAGTACTCACGCTATTCTCATTGTAATTTTGCAGTACTTTTGAGGTAGTACTGCAGTACTTCTATGGTAGTACGGCAGTACTTCTATGGTAGTACGGCAGTAATCGCAGTACCTTCGAGGTACTTGCAGTACTCTCGCCATTCTCGTTATTTTGCAGTACTTTTGAGGTAGTACTGTAGTACAGTACTTCTATGGTAGTATATATACGGCAGTAAATCGCAGTACCTTACATCGAAATACTTGCAGTACTCATGCCATTCTCATTTAAATTTTGTAGTACTTTTTTGAGGCAGCACAGTACATTGTAGTAGTATTGCAGTACTTGAGAGGTAGTTTTATTGATGATTCTTCTGCAGTTTATAAGTTGGAGTACTGCAGTACTTTTGATTTTTTTTTTTAAGTGGCTTATTGTCGGTACTATAAATCTGCATTACTGTTTAAGTATAGCTATTGCAATAATAATTATGTAGAAGCTAACTTAGTGATTCTCATGCATGTATTTATTTCTGCTATAAAAAAAAAAAAATCATACAATGGACTAAAACTCAAACCTCTTGGTAGTACCTGTGGTTAACGCTATTTTAACCTCAGACTAGATCTTTACTGACGGGGGCAATTTAACTTTCATATTAGAAAAAAAAAATCGCTATCTATTTTTAAATATTCCAATTTATGCAAGAAATCATATTTTGACTGAAACAGAGCTGCCAACCTCTGGATGCATGATTTATTAATTTTTCCAGATTTAGTAATTTTTCAAGAAGTGCCCATTTCAATGTCTTAAACCTATAATCAATGACTTAATGCAGCACAAAATCACACCGTAAGGTAAATATTCTAGCTCAAATATTAGGTATTTACTGTTCTTACATTGTCACAAAATAAATCACACATTGACATAATTATACTAGTGTGAGGTTCCTGCCCTTAAGAGACTTTATTCTTGCCATTGTTTGACTTCATTAACATAGCAGCAGTGAAATACTCAACATTCTACAACAGCACTGTAATTTGTACATGACATTATTGGCCCCCACCCAAAGAAAAATAGAATTACACATGCTTATAAAACTATACTGTATAGCTCTTTGTATGAAAACAAACGTGCTCTGTTATGTTCTATTGTATTCTAACCTCGCTTTTGATTATAACATCGTCAATAAACTGACATCAGAAAATTACTTTCAGGGTTACTGTGTTTCCTTGTAAGACATCTTGCACCATCCACTTGATGGTAATTTACGTGATACATGACATTAACTTTTGGATCAAAATCTAACCTTTCACATGCATGACTCATACATGAGTTATTACACAAATACCATACCGTATAGGCATTTCAAATACTTAGAACAATTCATCAACATGCCAAACCTTATTATACCGCATAGGAAATTAACTTGTAATGTACAGTATTTTTAACCAAGCCCCATTCATATTTACCTAAATCTCAAATAGCAGAGTGGCTGTCTAAATAGTTCCATTATTCAGGGATGTAATGGATACCCTAAGTCTTAAGATCACAATTTGGACATCCTCAAACATTTGGACATCCTCAATTCATACATTGGTGTGTTCCTTGACTTAATACCATTATTTAATATCTAAATTCTCTTGTTCACCCTTAAAAAAATACTATGAATTAATCATGTCATGTTAAATAAAACAATGGATATAATACACTTGAAAATTCTATATAGGCGACTATAAAATCATGAGTTGTAAGTCAAGATACATAATGTTCATCTAAATACATTGCTATCATTGACTCCATACGGCCTTAAAGTCTTTGCTTCAAAAACAAAATCACCTTTCTATTCAATATACCATAATCATTGTATTGGTCTCAATCAAGGATTCACACCCTATGGGTGACACTGATAAGTCAACCCATTGCTGTTGTGAATGGCTGAAACAGCAAAGTACTATACAATGTATAGAAAAAAAAGACAGTATAAAACAACCCAATATTCACACACTATCAGAAATTTCTGTTGTAAATGGCAGAAACAGCACATTACCTAAACCAACATTCTTCATTGAAATATTGATACAATGAAACCCCGCTGTAACGAGGTCCGTGGGACCGGCGATATTACCTCGTTACAGCCGGTACCTCGTTATAACCGTACGCATCAAAAACAAAGAAAAACATAAGCACGACGTCATAATATACCCATCGATGAAAGTTTAGAACATCCTTTGCATTGTTATCACACAATATGGGTAATTATTATCGAGAGAATAAAGGTAAATTATTTGTGAATAAGGCGAAAAAAGTCGGGGTTGAAATGGATATTTTTCTTCCAAAATCTCTTCGAATATAATAGAGCACGTTACATTCTTGAGAAACATAGGCTTATATTATTATTATCAAAATCAGATTGCATAAAATGTGTTTAAGTTTTTCTAAACACCAGCGCAAATAAAGTAACATACATGCGTTGTTTACCGGACCTTTATGCGAGGCATTTTTACGCTGATTTCGAGCGGGAATGGGATAATTTCATGAATCACATCGGCTGTAAATCTTATACAATTTATGATTGTAGCGCCCGAAAGGATTAAAATGCGTTATTTTCTTTCGAAAATCTCTTCGCGTTTTGTACATCCGTTCCTGAAAAATAAGCGACAGGAATGAATCTAAGAAGGTTGTGATTCTTTTTACACATCAGATCTGTTCCTAATAGACCATTCTGAAAGAAAGAAAATGTTCATTGTGAAATGCGTTGTTAAAAATTGTGGTTATGAACAAACCCAGATCTATTCAAATTGTTAAATGCGTTAATTTCTTTTTCTGAACACCGACTAGGTAGCTTAACATGCGTTATTCAACTATTTTTACGCTACTGTCCACCGGCGAGATCGCGATGATTAGAGTAACATAACATTATGTGTCGTTTATCGTAACTTGTGGGATTTCTTCTTTTTTTTTACGCTGTTGGTGCCCAGCGGGAATGTGATAATTTCATAAATTATTTCGGCTGTCATCTCATACAATTATCGTTGCACCCGAAGGGATTGAAGATGCGTTGTTCATTTTCTTCTGAAAATCCATTCGCGTTTTCTACATCCCTTCTTGAAAAATATGCGACATGATTGAATTCAGAAAGTTGTGATCCATTTTACGCAAATCTGTTCTTCGTAGACCATTCTGAAGGAAAGAAATATCTGCATTGTAAACTGCGTTGTTAAAATTGTGATAATAAACAAACCCAGATCTATTCAAATAGTTAAATGCGTTTGTTTCTTCTTCTGAACACCGATTACGTAGCTTAACATGCGTTATTGTACTATTTTACGCTACTGTCATCCGGCGAGATCGCGATGATTTCAGAGTTATATATACGTGCGACGTTTATACCTTAACTTGCGAGATTAGGTTATACGTTACGTTGTTGGTGCCCATGCAGCGGGAATGCGATGAGTTCATGAATCATTTTGGCTGTATAATCTCACACATATCGTTGCGCCCAGGATCAAAGATGCTTCTTTATCTTTTCCCGAAAATCCCTTCGCGTTGTATACATCCATTAAATTAAATAGAAATGCGACAGGATTGCGTTATTTAAAATTTTTTACGCTATACTGTCAACCGGAGAGATCGCAGTTGTACAATGTATTAATTATTTCAGCTATATATATTCGTATATTTTTGCTAACCAGCAAAAGAACTGGAAGTCGGGACTACAAATGTTACCTCCATTTTCTTATTTGGCACCATGACATAGGCCTAATCTGGTCTTGACTTCTAGGATCCGTTCTCCGTTTCTTTTTCGCAAACACTGATTACTCGGGGCTTACAGCCAAACAAGATATAGGTCCCGTCATACTTCTCTTTAATCAACCCCATTTCGATTTCGATTTTGACCAGTTATCACTACATGTAATTATTGTGTTAACACCATGTATTTTGTGTTCCACACATTGTACAAAAAAAGTTAAAGAACTGGTTTGATTTCTGTTACAATGCTCATGAGAAGTATGGAAAATAAATGAATTTAATTGAATTGAAATGGAAAGGTTAATGTTGAGTTTTACACGCATTCCAATTTTCATATTAGCCACGAGTGTCGCCTGATAAAAAGTTGGAGTGCTGTTTTTGCTTGTTGCATTGTGGGCTGACCTAAAAAATTACGCACACGAAATGATTATGTTTGATAATTAATAGTAGGAAGATCTGATGGTATCTTATTGCATTTTTTTTTTCAAAGAAACATGGAAGGAACCGCGGTCTCTGCAAAATGGGAAAAACATGGGTGGTGTAAATTCGAAATTCCGTGTTGTAAAGCGGCAAGTCTACAAAATGGTACCTCGTTCACCTTGCCTACTATAATGCTCATCCTAACAGAATTTTGTAAGCATGACTACCTCCGTGTCTCAGAATAACGTGGCACACAGGGGATTTCCACCATGGCACATAAGGAGTTGAAATCCGATCAAATTTCTTATGTGTTATTCTATCATGATGCGCCGAAAATGTACTAACCGGATCTCCGATAGCCCCCCCCCCCCCCCCCATTCGTGTCTACTTAGTATTTTGTGGCGCCAATCGAGTGCACGTGTGATCGCCAGCCCGCGCGCACGCACATATCGCTTCTATGACCACTGAGTGGGGTTACTAGTATACATGTAGTAGCTACGCACGCGTGCGTGCGCGCACACTCGCGATGCGAGTACAGTGCATGTATTACGCAACGAGTCGAGTACCGCCGTTGAGTTGCATTTTCAAATTCTGTAAAACGTTAACGCGTACAAAGCAAAATGGCAGCGCAGAGAACGAAGAAATTTTATGCCCTGTGACTGTGATGACAGCGTTGGAAAAGGTCCTGCGGTGGACTGGATAAAGGACAATGCCCAATATTCACGTTGTTGTTCCCATGAGGAAGTGACTGTAGTGTAATGGGGCAGCGGAAAATCTGCATCAACACATCACGCAAAGCTGCTTGCAGCTAATGGTAAGTTACGTTCAACTGTATACCCTACATGTTGATTGTGTGTATGATTGAGGGTACCACCTATCGTCATCCTATTGGATTTGTAGCTTGTTTATTCCAAAAATATATTACAAATTCGCCTAAATCTTACCTCAAATATGCCATAAATACTACAGTTTCGAATGTCGTGACCGTCTTGTTGGTTTTAAATCTTCGTTTTAAAATAGCGCAATTTTAGTGCACGCAATCCGTTTTCTTCGCGCAACGTTAGTTCTAGCTGTTAGCGATCGGCAACCCTCCCTCCATAGGTAATACACGTCAATTTCACAGCCATGCGTCGTTACTGAGCGCATGTGTAATGTGTAATTGAAACATGTCTATAGGGCTACTACTAGTTTGGTTTGTTAGTTTGTTTGTGAGTTTGATTTGCGTTTCTTCGTTTTTATTGTTTTCAAAGCTAATGACACTTACTGTAATCCCGCGCATACTTTTTCGTTCGTACGCAAACAGCCATGATAAATACGCAGGGAGCCAGGGTGCCGATGTCAAGCAGGTACCCTGCCGATACTGGCGATAGGTGGTACCCTTACCATCATAAGATATAACGTTAGAATCTATTTACATGTATGTTAAGTTCAGCCGGGGGAGTTTTCAGCCGCCTCGAGACTCTACAATCAACTTTGCATCATACCTTTGCCCAGATATCCTGAATAGTAACCACCTAAAAACCTATGTCACATCCATAGCCACAACTACTGACTGGGAACCTGGCTGTACTATTAGATCGTTCAGACCTAAGTTGACCTTTTCCTCATTTTACTTTCAAAAATGAGAATTTGGACACAGAGGCTCAGAATTTGATTTTGTACTTACGCGTGCAGCTAACTGTAAGGAGACATACGTTTAGATTTAAGACATTCCTTGTCAAATTCCTTATGATTGTGACAAAAGTTCTTGTCAACTACAAAAGGCTAAAGCTAAGTCTAACCGTTAGGATACACCTCTTCACTCCATCACAAGCATTTTGCAAGTAACTTTCTGTGAGATTTTGGGTTTAACTACTTTGCTGCGGACCACGTAATATCCTTGGCAACATTCCATTGTGTGCTGAGCATGTAATATAATATTACGTCTTCATATAATGTGCAATTTGAAGCCTCAGCGCTGTGCTACCCCTACCCCTATGACATGATTGAATGTACGGGCAACAGGTGCCCCCCAAAATCAGTGATTTAGCTGTGATTTGTGAGGGTTTTGATTGGTCTCCAAGGTGAAAGTTTCTATAGAGTCTCAATTCAAAATGGCGACCTACAGTGGGAAGAAGGGTTTTGATGAATCTTTTGATGATAGTAAGTAAAGCTGCTCTTTGTGAAGGATTTGTGGAGGTATCGCAGATCAGGAGAGGATGATGCCTCACTATTTCATATTTCAAGCAATATAATTCTGGCGAATCTTTCGCCTTCTGGAAGGCATGTTTTGAGATACACATGCATTATTATGCATCAGCACCCAGGTGTTCAGTGTGCGTAAAAGCCTGCTGCAGTCCAGTGGTTAATTGTTTCATCCATTGTGAAGCATTATTATTATTATTATTATTACTTATAGTGCGCTTTTCCCACAAGGCCCAAAGCGCTTACAATCAATTCAAAATATGCACGACAGTATGCACGACAGTACGTCTTTAATCTTTTGAATGCTTTTCTTCATCTGCATTTTCAGATCAGAGGATGTTCACTCTCCATAGGCTTGAAGTATTGGAGAGGCTAGACCAACATGAGCAGGTGTACATTCAAATTGCAGAGCGCCACCACAGCAGGTTGCTTTACCAGTAAACATGGAGATTGGTGAGCTGAGGAGACTACGATGCCGCCATTACCCCCTCGAGAGTAAGGCAGCTTTCCAAGAGCTCGACAGCCTTCTAGCTTCTGGAGATTTCTTTTGCTGGTAGAAAGATATTGGTGAGCAAAATACTAGTATTCGAAAGTGTTGCCTATATGTGTCATTTTTCTTTCCCTTGACCTCTGTCCTCTGTAATCTGTTGTTAGTTTTTAACCAAATCAATTCAATGACAGTGAACATAGTGTTTATATGAAATTAAATGTCACATAAAATGAGAAATGAGATTTGAATGTTTTTTTTACATGTATAAAAAAGTAAGGAATTAATCATTTGTCTTGTCAGCTGCTTGTTTATGTTTAGTAAATTCTCTTATTTTATTTAAGGATTTGATCTTTTCAACTCTTTTTCAGACATACATCCTCAGAATCAGTGGATCCTAATGGCAGGCGGTGTGCGGCAACTCTCTGGAGAAGATTGTGGGTCATGAGATCAGAAAGACCTGCATGGCAACAACAGGTCGAGCATGAAGGGGACATCTTCGTTTGCAGATTTACAAGGTTGCCATGCTTTCGTCTCAAGTACTATTTTCAGTAAGTCAAGCCAAGCCCTCTTCAAAAACAGAATTACTTTCTTAGCCATTTTTTTTTTAATTTCCACATTCAAAGTCTTTTTTTTTTCCGTTCGTTTTTATATGATACAGAGCTCTATCATAAAGATTTGGTTGAGACTTGGCTTAAGGTTTTTGTCATGTTTTTGTTTTTTTGTGGGATAGTGAGAAACCTCTTGTAAAATACAACTGTATGAAAGACCATGTAGTTTCATGGGGATTTCTTTTTTTTTTTTTTTTTAATGAAAATCAATTTTGAAATGGCTGGGATGTCCAAAACAGAGCAATCCTATTAGAGCTTGGAATTCAAATTTTATTACAATCTTTTAGTTGTACTTTTTGGATTTTGTAGCTATTCCATATCCGATTTCCATCAAATAAACTTTGAATTCCTCTTACCCCTAACCAGGCCAGGCCCTTTTTAGTGTTCTGTGGCCTGGGAGGGGTTGATTCAATTACCCCCCCCCCCCCTCCCCCCCCCCCCTCCCCCCCCCTCCGAGATCTCAGCGTTTTATTGCACAATCGCTATGAAATTTGGCTTGTTCATTACCCGTGGTGTAATCTACCAAGCTATACAAAAAGAAATGGAAATTTTCGTCATACAGTATATGCATGAAATCATGCATTTTGCTCCCTATCAGATATTAAAGCTCCTAGAATCCTATTTTTTGGTGAAAACATTCTTTGTGGCATTTCTAACAATGAATTTGAAAAAAAAGATAGTATCAAAATCAATTTCTTCAGTATTTTATTGTATTAATTTCTTGGTAATCTTAGGTACATGTATTTTTTTGTTTTTTCGGCCTGTTGATTCATCATTTTTTTTCCCACAGAATTTATGTCAGAACCCATTTCAAGCATTATCATGATAAAATTAATTAGTTTCAGCCCATGAAAGTGAAAATGATTAGATCTTTATGAATAAGAAGAGAAAACTCAATTTGCATAGACTTTATACACAAAATCACGTTTTGAGCCATTTTCAGTCTGACAGGCATACATAAAACGTCATGCAGCGTCATGACAGTATCAAAAGATGTGCAAGACTTCAAAGTAAAAGTCAGGGAACGATGCAGTCAAAAAATTTCATGTGGCGGAGTAGTCGCCAAAATGTGGAGGGGGAGGGGGTTGATTCAATATCTGGATACTTGGAATAAAATTTCCATGATGTTTCACTTTTTCAATCTTGAAATACATGTATGTATACACAGGTATGTACTGACAATTTAGCATTTCTTTTTCTATCATCTTTTCTACTGCAGACATGATACATTCGTATGCACAAGCAAAGGGATGCAAGATACCAGCGAGAAAGAGACCACAAACTGGGCTTGCCACTGGATTTCCAACTCGCGTGATCATAAAGGAAACATGCAGACGAGGAGGAGGACAAAGAGTGTGCAAGAGGCTCCAGCTGGAAATTAAGAAAAAGATTGACTGTCGCCTTTGTGATTGTAGACTATGGTGGGACATTTATCACATTCAGTGACATTTCTTCTCTCTTTTTATTTATAAATGAGGAGAATGTTGATTGTGTTATCTTGAATGAAAAGGAAAAGTGTCAGGATCAAGTCAGCTATGTACTACTACTTGGACTGTAAAATCAAACCAAATATTGGAAATATTTTCATGCATCATTTTTATTTATATGATCATCATTGAAAATACATATAATTCCTTATACATGTACTGTATCATGATATTGACAGAACATTACAATTTTTTTTTTCTTGCATGCATTGTGAATATGTTCCTTCATTTGCTGGACTTTCCATAATAAATAGTTTAAATTTTATGCTACATCAAGTCTACTCAGATTTAAGTTCTTTGTGTTCTCTACTCCTCTCAACTTAACTTTACATCAGGATTGCATGTTTTCGTAATACATGTACATCATATTGATCATTATTCCTGTCAGCGCTTGAAGTGTCATCTCTTGTGCCAACAAACCGTTTCTGTAATGTATTACATAACAACTTACGGATATTTCTTTTCCAACAGCCTAGAAATGAAGCATATCATTCACCTGCCCCCTTCCACCGAGTTCCACAGACATGAATTCCCCTGGCTGTTGCTGGTTTGGGCAAGCCTTCAGTCAAGCTTTGTGGTTGTTAAGGTTCAATTTTGTGAAGAAAGCATGCATAAAATCTGACTAAATTGCAGAAGCGGTCTGTTGTAATTCATCTTCATACATTTACTGTATGTTTTTTGTTATTTCATTACTTTGCAAACATTCACATGAGAGAAATCTGTGTTTCCACCTTGGAAAACAAATTTCCCTTTCAACCTAGCTACACTTACACTGTAGAATATCTTCTAGATTACATGCCTGCCCTGACAAAACCAGTGTGGGCCCCATGTGGTGTATATGGGGAAAATATGGAACTAAATTGGCAAAGCCCATTTGGCCCATATGGGCCCCAGATGGGGTGTAGGCCTACAGGGAAAAACATACATGGGTTTCATGTATACTCAGTACTTGAATTCTAGAAAAAAACAAACATTGTATTATATTTTATTGATTGTTTATGTATGCTATGAAAGCGGATATAGATTGTCACTTGTTTATCGTTGTAATTGTACATGTATATTCATTTGCAGTAATGAAGTACAGGGTAACCCTTTTATAATGAGGTTGGTGGGACCACCATTTTGTCCTCGTTATAACCAGTACCTCATTGTAAACATAGGCATACTGTATGTTTACTATTTCAATATTTGCAAATTCAGATGAGACCAGTAAGATATCCTCTTTTCCCAGGTTTCCCTGTACTGGTATTACTGCAATACCATTGTAGTACTACTGCAGTACTGGTACTACAGTACTACAGCAGTACCGGTACTGCAGTACCACTATTGGTACTGTAGTACTACTGCAGTACTGGTACTGCAGTACTACAGCAGTGCCGGTACTGAGTACTGCAGTATCATTACTGGTACTGTAGTACTACTGCAGTACTGGTACTGCAGTGGTACTGCAGTACTACTGCAGTACTGGTACTGCAGTGGTACTGCAGTACTACTGTAGTACTGGTACTGCAGTGGTACTGCAGTGCTGGTACTGCAGTAGTACTGCAGTGCTGGTACTGCAGTACTACTGCAGTACTGGTACTGCAGTGGTACTGCAGTAGTACTGCAGTACCACTGAGGTACCACTGCAGTACCAGTACTGTAGTACTGCAGTACTGGTACTGCAATACTGGTACTGCAGTACTACTGGTACTGCAGTACTGGTACTGCAATACTGGTACTGCAGTACTGGTACTGCAGTACTACTGCTGTGTAGTACTGGTACTGCAGTAGGCCTACTGGTACTGCAGTACCAGTACTGCAGTACTACTGATGCAATGACTACTGCAGTACCAGTACTGCAGTACTACTAGTACTGCAAGGAAGAAGTGAGGTAGTACTGCAGTACTGGTACTGCAGTACTGCAGTACTAGTACTGCAGTAAAGTGTCCAATTTACTACAGTACTTCTGCAGTACTAGTACTGCAGTACTACTGCAGTACGTGTACTGCAGTAGTACTGCAATACTTGTACTGCAGTACTACTGCAGTACTTTTTCACAAGGGATTTGTCTCGGCATACGAGACCTTTCATATATTTCTGTGATTTAGTTTTTAATCGAGTGATTAATCAATCCCTTCCTACAGTTCAGTAAACATTTAAAATACTCGATCAAGCACACTATTATAATTTAAAGTGTAATCGACTGTTCGATATTTCTACTATGGGTCAAAAGAAAGGCCAGAGAACCATGTGTTGCTTATAGAATCATGATCTTTGCGATGATTCCTTGAACTCAACTCACGAGCTAGTTCTTCGATAGCCTTTTGTCAAGGCCCTCTCGCTGTATGGTGAAGAGAGCCCAGCTGAGTGGGGTTGCGCTGGCGCGCTCGGCTGGGCTCGCTTCGCTCGCCCATTACAGCGAGATGGCCTTGACAAAAGGCTAGTTCTTCGATCGATATTTCCAGGCTATATTTACACGCTGTTTATTCCAGTGCGCACATTCTTTCGTCTGGCACCTGGTTTTGTGGAAATTTCCACAAGTTTCTCGTAAGACCAGAGACTGCACACACAATCTCTTCGCTTGTTTTTACTGTCGGGTTTTCCCCCTTTGCTGGTAATGAGCATTTACACTACCAGCACTAACCGTGGTACTTACGTGTTGAAAAGGCACAGAGTTTTGCTGTAGATTGCTACTGAAAAAATAGTAAGAAAGTCGTAGTTTTGCCGTGGTTCTTTGTGTTCGTGCCTTAGTGTTGAATACGTTGTTGTTAAGAAGTGAAAGAGGCGTAGATAATGTAAAGTGGTTGTAGATCAGGGGTGGATTAGTGAGGTTTAAGTCGTAGGAAAGTCGTAGTTTTGCCACAGAACAAAAGACGACTTCCGCATCTCCGCTCTCGCGACCGAGAACGCCGTCTTTTGTAATATGCAGTGTGAAAATCGGACAATAGACCACTAGCTATTCACGGCGATAATCCGTCTTTTGATACCACTTCTATTTTCCTCCAGGGCAGTTCCCTCAAAACTATGACTTTTCTACGAACAGCCAACTACTATTTTATGACTTAATTATCGGCTTAAATCATTCTGGACCACTTAGTATTGTTCTAGGTAAAATCCATTCGCGCACACAATGTGGCTTCGTTATTGCGGCTAGCTAGTACTAGCTCTCAGCTTCTTACTAATCGTGGCCGCGCCTCAAACGAGTAAGAAATGGGGCCAAGTTCGAGCAAATCTGACGGAGAAGAATAGATTTCTTTTTGCGGTCGTATACCTACAGTTCGAGCTCATCTGGTCAGCTAAACGAGCTGGTACAACTGGTAATTGTATTAGTATACCGCTACCGTTTGCACAGTCGATCGAAGTACAGACTGCATGACAGCGCTGATGCACCTGATAAATTACTACTGTAGTACCGTAATCGATGGTCCGTCGTAAACACACGGTGCGCACGTGTGACATGACAGTCCATTTTTCCTCTTCATGTGGACGTGTCAAGGCAACAACGCACGTTGTGCATCCATAAACGGGGGTACAATACTGTACTAGTAGTCACGTGAGAATTCAGCGGTGGTCGAAGCTCACCCAGGGAAACATAAGGCACGTGAGAAGTCTGACTGGCAAAACTTCGAGATCTTATAAAGATCGCGATGTTAAACTTCTCGATCTTTTGCCAGTCTGTTCGTGCCTATTTTGTATACACTGCATTCCATTTATAAATAATCGAAGTCCTAGGGATTGGCAATTTCATACAAAGTATAACGACATTTCGTCTTATCGAACGAATACAGTTCTGAGTATGTAAAAAAAAAAAAGGCGGCAACGATACGCATGATGCGTAATTCAATGCTTAGTGCACAATGTAATATTTGGTCATATCAAATACGCTGCACTGGATGAAAAAGCAATTTGAAACCGATTTCAAACAGAGTATAGTTTGTACTTTCATGCTTAGTTTGGAAAAAAATATATAAAAAAGTGATGGTTAAGGAATGTGTTTAAAGGCCTGATTCGTTATTCCAAAGTTCGTCGATTACGAACGTTTACGAACGTTCATTATTCCCGACTTTATTTCGGAGGATCACTCCGAAGATTCGATATTCCCAGGATTCGTAATTCAAAAGGTTGCGTGGTTAATCCGAAAATGAAATAAGGTTCTGCAAGGCGTAACTTTGCTATAGAAACGGATACGATGATTTAGATTTGTAATTCCAAAATTGTGTCAGTGTACTCTTCTCTTTTTTCACTTTTGGATTCACGAATCTTAATTCATATTCCTATCGACGAATCTTTAATAATTTATATTCCTATCAGCGAATCTTCGGAATAACGAAGATTCTTATCATTTTCGGATTAAGAAATCTGATTTCATTTTCGCAGTGATGAACCGTATACGAATAACGAACCTTCGGACAAACGCCATAAAATAATGTTCGTGATAACGAGCCCTAATATTCACTTTCGATTAATGCAATGAAAGTTATCCACGGAGAAAAGTGAACGAATATAAATAACAAGCGTTCGCTCATGCAGTCTCTGTGACTTTCTTCTTGTACAATGTAGGAAAGCGAGGAGTGGCATCTCACTGGAACGGAGCATGTTTCTTTTGTTCTTTGCCAATGACGCTCGGAAATGACTATTTCAACAAGAATTTTGCTGTAACCGTGTACTTACAAAAGTGTTCCTAATAATTTTACACCATTGTTTTTAATGTCGACAAATTTGGCAACTTTAACTATGAATTACTTCGTTATCGCAAAATATCGTCATATTACCCTCTCCGTTGCAACAGGAGTGAATGCCACACGCTTAAACATGCACACTATAAAATTTTTACACACACTATACATTATTATAGATTCAATCGAAATGTAAAAGCAGCCACCGATTGTCCCGCGGTTATTTCCACGTTTTCTTATACAATCCAAGATTAGCAAAATGATTCCCCCCAGACATCTTTGACACTTACTTTCTCCTTTTTTTTTCTTTTTTTCTCTCTTTTTTTTTCTCTCGAGATCTTATATGCGACTTATATGATGCGGTTATCCCCTTATCAGTGACGAATGTCAACTACGCGAGTAAACCGTTTAATATACTTCATTTTTTTCTTCAAACGCACGGTTTTAACAGCTCCATAACTATAATAGACGAGTTTGGAATATGTCGACTATTATTTTTAAGAGACACGCGTGCGAGATATGATTTCTACCAGTCGTATAGCGTGAGGGGCAAACAGTCTATGATTTTAATCATTCGAAAATGTGTATCTTGTCGGGCACAATTATAATCTATAAGGGTCCAGTGGAAAATGAGAGAATGTGTTTTTAATTCATGTTTGCCTGTATACATTGTCATTTCATCTCTATATCCCCTTCAAGTTTAGTTCCAACTGGATTTCGAGAACATTTTGCTGTCTCCTGAGTCATGAAGTCAGTTTTCTGAATATTATTCATCAAAGTATAATATCAAATACTTTCATAAACAATTCATGTCGTCGATGAATAACATAGTCGGAAAAGCTTACTTATCATAAAGGAGGGATTCCTTATAATGGATTTTTTCCAATTTTATAGGAAAACACTATCATCTCTGTGAGAAAATTTTAGAGCTGTGTGTCCTCTTTGGTCTGTGCAGCTGGGGTGTTATAGACGGAGTGGCAACTCTTCGTAATTCGGACAAACACGATGCATATTCAATGCATTTTTATACAAACCTGTGTACCATATAAGATGTCCAACATTCATAGGCTACGCTTCAAATGAAGTCCTGCTCGACACCACTCTGTGAGACGAAAAACGCGCTTCGAATTTCATTGATTGCTACAAGCTATATTTTACCGGAAAATCTTTAAAAAATGCTCGATATTTGGAATTCATAAACATGTATTTCTAGATTCTTCGAAATGCCATTAAAACTAGATTTTTCTAGACATTTATATTTATCCATGATGCAAACTTTTTGCTTACATGTAATTTTTGATTGTTTGTTATATCTGTAAGGTGATTTTTGAAAGAAAGTGCTCCGCCGAATCAAGCATGTTCCATGCAGCGTGTTTTTTTTAACTCTTTGGCGTCAAAATCGACAGTTTTACACTGCATTTTGATTCTCTACTCCAATTATTCAAGACCTGCTTACCGCATGATGCACTCTCTCTTGTCAAAGCACATGGCTACACGAAGTGTTGAACGCGTAACGTTCTATGTACGGTGTCGAGCATGACTTCAAAGGAGAGTTGTTTCCTCTTCTCGGGCCACCTTCCCTGGTCGGTGTAAGCCCACACGTCTCTACCTTGAAAGGAAACTATTCTCCTTTTGTTCTCAGGGAAGATGAAGAGATGAACAATTACACCTGTCGGCATGTGCATCGAAGCGTATGCTCGGTGGTATACCTTCGTCGACATAACTATTCGGCTGCTGTGAACTCATTAAACAGAGAATTGGTTAATGAGTTTATACTCACCTCATGCACAGATGAGTGATAAAGCTCAGGGGCGGATCCAGGAATTCCGCAAAGAGGACGCCTTTACAAAATTACAATGTGTCTTGGGACGCACGCGCCCACTCCATTTTTCTTTATAACCATCATGAATATGGAGCAGAATGTTACTGCTAATTCACTTCCAAAGGTAAAATCAATCATCTGACGTTTATTTTGGCATCTTCCGGAGCCGAACATTATTGTTATTTACTTTCGAAAGGATATTAAAAGCAAATATCCGACATTTATTTTACCTAATCATCGTACGGAGTTGAATATTATGGTTATTCATTTCCGAACGTCAAAGGGTTAGTCGACATTCATTTTGCATCTTCCGAAGCTGAATGTTATTGCTGTCTACTTTCGAACGTAAAAACAAACATCTGGCATTTATTTTATTATCATACGGAGTTGAATACTATATTGTTATTCATTTCCGAACGTCAAAGCAAACATCAAACATTAATTGTTTATTTTACCATCGAACGCAACTAAATGTTACTGTTATTCATTTCAAAATGTAAAAGCAAACATCCGACAGTTATTTTAGCCTCGTATGGAGCAGAACATACTGCTATTCACTTCCGAACGTAAAAGCAATAATCATCTGACATTTATTTTAGCATCTTCCGGAGCCGAATGTTATTGCTATTTACTTTCGAAAGTAAAAGCGCATCCGACATTCGTACGGAGTTGAATATTATTTTATTCATTTCCGAACGTCAAAAGGATCATTCGACATTTTTTTAATCATCTTCCGGAGCTGTATGTTACTGCTATCTACTTTCCAACGTTAAAGCAAACATCCGGCATTTATTTTATCATCGTACGGAGTTGAATATTACTACTATTCTTTTACGAACGTCAAAGCAAACATTCAACGTTTATTTCAGCATCTTCTGGAACCGAATGTTATCCTTATTCATTTCCGAACGCGATATCAAGTCTGACATTGATTTTAGCACCGTACGGAGCTGCATGAATCTTAACCGTTATTCAATTCCAAAAGTAATCACGGCCTGTCATGCACGTTTGCATGAAGAAGAGGTGCTGGATGCTGTTAGAAATAAAAACACAACACACACACACACACACACACACACACCCCAAAAAAACAAAAAAACAAAAAACACACACACACACAAACAAGCATACATACTACAAGCAGCTCGCTAAAGGTAGTGATACTAGCCCGGTATATCCAGGGAGGTGAGAACCTCCCTGGTATATCCGGGTGGGCCTTCACCGTGCAGTGGTCCTCGTTAATAATGGGGAAAAAATACGAATGAAGAAGAAAAGAAACACACACACACAAACACAAAAGCCTAGACTTTGCGATTGTCTCACGCACTAACATCCAACATTTCAAGACTCTTGAAGCAAAACATTAACGGTAACAACAACCACAACGACAAGAAAAATAACGACAATAGGCGCAGTCACACTGGCAAAAGATCGAGAAGTGTAAGATCGCGATTACACTTCTCCAACTTTTGGAAGTCTGACCACGGCTATGACAGTGACAAACACTTGGACGCTTCTCAACGTCTCGAAGTATTTCCATCAGGAAAGATTAAGCAGGCGCAAGCGCACAGGTGTTCATTGTGGCCACAGCCTTGGAACACTGACGAAATTGTCGTTGCTGTTTTGAACATATGAATATTTTGCGCCTTCATTTTTGCAATATCACTGTTTCGATTATAATAAATTTCACGGAAAATAAACTAAATACTTCATAGTTATATTTATGCGCGGGGATCTGTCTGCTAGCTGTCATACGGACTACACGGCCTCAGTCAAAGAACATTTTGGAATCATTGCGGCGTCATGATTCTACATCGTATCTCTATTTCCGCCTAAAAAACAGTCAATTTTCGACTAATATTTTCCAAGATCTAACTAACCGAGGAAAGGTTCCACTCTCTGACTCATCCCTTCATGGGGAAAAAAAAATCACATGAACAAAGACAGGGCTCCACACTAAATTTATTGATTTTTATTTATTGGTGGCCCGAAAAGAAAATCTAGAAAGACATAAGAAAAATCAAATCATAAAAGTTGATGCCTATTTAGGTGGTCAAAACTTACGCTTGAAATGAAAAAGTGGGAGCATTTGCAGACATTTGTAAACATTTGGAATTTGTTTTACCATGGTAAAGACCCGTTATTCATTTCTGATTGTGAACACAATCATCTAAAATTTATTAGTATTTTATCAACTTACGGAGCCGAACGTTACCGTTTATCATTTTCAAATGTAAAAGCAAACAACCGACATTCATTTCAGCATCTTACGGAGCTGAATGTTATCCTTGTTCATTTCCAAACGTGAAGCCATCATCCGCTATTTATTTTAGCATCTAACTGAGCAGCATATTACCGTTATTCATTTCCAAATTTAAAAGCAAACATCCGACATTTATTTTATTATCGTACGGAATCGAATGTTATTGCTGTCCACTTCCGAAAGGGAAATGAATCATCTGACAATTATTTTAGCATCTTACGAAGCCGAATGTTACCGTTTTTCATTTTTGAACGTCAGGGCAGACATCAGACATTTATGTTACCATCAAACGCAGCTGAATGTTACTGTTATTCATTTCGAAATATAATAGCAAATATTTAGCATTTATTTTAGCATCGCATGGAGCAGAATGTTACTGCTATTCAGTTCCAAACGTAAAACAATCATCTGACATTTATTTGGGTATCTTCCGGGGATGAATGTTATTGCTATATTTACTTTCGAAAGTAAAAACAATCATCCGACTTTATTCGATCATCGTACAAAATCGAATATTATTGATATTCATTCCGAACGTCAAAGGGATCATTCGACATTTTAGCATCTTCTTGAGCTGAATGTTATTCCTATTTACTTTCGAACATAAAAGCAAACACCACACACTTATTTCATCATCGTACGGAGTTGAATATTATCGTTATTCATTTCCGAACGTCAAAGCAAACATCAAACATTAATGTTACCATCGCACGCAGCTTGATGTTACTGTTATTCATTTCGAAATTTAAAAGCAAACATCCGACAGTTATTTCAGCATCGTATGGAGCAGAATATTACTGCTATTCACTTCCGAACGTAAAAGCAATCGTCTGACATTTATTTTAGCAGTTTCCGGAGCCGAATGTTATTGTCATTTACTTTCAAAAGTAAACATAAAAAAACCCGACATTTATTTGATCATCGGATACAGAGTTGAATATTATTCTTACTAATTTTCGAACGTCAGATAGATCATTCGATATTGATAACATCTTCCGGAGCTGAATGTTATTGTCATTTACCTTCGAACGTAAAAGCAAGGACATGCGTGATATACAAAATCACCATCAAGATGAAAGTAGTTTTCCTGAAATTCTTGTCTGTGATATTATCATTACTCATATGTCACTAAAACTGCGATCAAAACGAAAACATACACGCACGAAAACAGAGGGAAAACGCTTGTGAATTAACAATGTTAAGCTTTTTTGCGTCCTGTTTTTGCAAACGGCTATTTGTCCCAGAGAGCCTTTTCTCCGTCAGTGTATCCGAGAATAAATGACGGAGATTCAATCGCGTATTGACGTGTTCAATGGCGTTCCAGGCTTCCCCTAAATAGCCCTGTTCTAGAAGTGCCTCGTTGAGTAATCGCACGGCGGAACAAAAGCCCTTTGTTGCGCATCGAATTGCCCCGTGATCTCGCGTTCGACTTAGCGGTACGGAGAACAATGGACGTTCAGAACGGGCGAAGAACGGCGAAGAACGCCAGTGACTTAATTCCCTGACGCCTAAGGAAAATATAAAGAGAATTTCACAAAATTTCATCTTTTGAAAAAAGTACACATTCCCTTGACTCGTTACTGACATATGTTAGGGGTAATATTAAATTATTCCCCCTGCCTTTAGAAAGGGGCAAGTCTAGTGCTCTTTTATTATGTGAAAAAAGTGAAAATATGTTGGAATTTTCTTTACATTTTCTTTATACTGTTGTACGCATATGACTCACAAGCTGTAGTAGTCTCCTCATCCAGCGGTTCCAACACAAAAATTTTAAAAATTCATAACTTTTGCATCGATTGTCCAATTTTCTCAAACTTTCACTGATGTGTTATACTAATATTGCTGCATTCTCTCAATCCTTATGTTTATGAAGGTGAACTTGTCCTTTAAGTGCGCAGGACATGTCAAAAGTATTTCTGCAGTATCAATCATAACACACAATTGGATAAAGTTTATTAATCCTATTCCTTGTATTTAGGGCCTATAAGTCAGTATAATCTCTAAAGAAGAAAAAAAAGAAAGAAAGAAATACTGACTATTTTAAGTGATGTCGTTATGAACTGACCGCAGTCAAGATGATTTGATCTACAATGTATCCTTGTCTATAACTTTTCCTCGATAGACTTAAAATAATCTCCACCCCATGTTATGTTACTTCCTAGCAGTATGGCCTTTTATGCAGAAACAACTTATTATTTCCTGTAGATGCTTATGTCCACTATTCATGCAGAATTCAAAGAAACGTGAGCCCAAAATCTTTGTGTGCATGTATGTCTGTCTGTATGGCTGTGTGTGTGTCTGTATTTTATTCATTCAGCTTCCTTTATGACACAAGCAAGTCTACTGTAATGTAGTACTTTTAAATAGAGGGGAATTCACCAGTTACTGCCTTTCTTTACACAAAACTGGAGAGTGGCCAGAATCCTTGTCATGTCATACTGTACTTCGTAGCAATATGATGCATCACGCGTTACATTTGTACCCCAGGGTAAGTACCCTGGGTTACCGCGTTGTGTAACGCCACCTCACGTCCACTCGAGGACAGCCGCAGAGAAATGCATGCCCTGTGTGTGCGTGTACATACTGTATACGCCGAATATTTTGCAAGGTTTTTATTTTCGCGAATTTCGCGAGTCAGGTGCTATTCACGAAATGAAAGACATGCGAAAATATTGACTCTGATCCCGATGTGAATGTAACGTACGTGTGTACACTACTCCGTTCCAGTACAAGACTCCACGATCGCGAATTTAACCACTCACGAAATTGTCGGCAATTCCCGATTCGCGAAATTTTAGACTTGCGAAATATATGGCGTATACAGTAGTCACTCCCATGCCACTGCATGTTATACATATGTACAATGCATGCATGGCAGGCTGTGCTAGCAATAGCGTGTGCTTTAATGCACTGTAGTGTAGTGGCTAGCGCCGCTAGCTCCAGCTCCAAAATAATTTCCACTTTTTGGCAACCCAGGGTACAACCTTTTAAAAAAAAAAATGAATAATTCAACGAAATGGCTGATTTTCATTTGGTACCCCAGGATACCATTTGCGTGCCATCAATACATATTGACATTAAAGGGATGTTACAGTATTGGTTGAGGTGAGGTTTCAGCTTTTAACCTTTTACTGAGATACTTAGAAGTTACCACTTTATGAAATGTTAATATTCTAACAGGAATTCAAAGTTTGATTGATAATTCAAAGTTTGATTGATGAAAATCGGTTTTGAAATGGCTGATTTATTATAGGTAAAAGCAAAGAAAAACAAAGTGATCCTAATAAAAGGTGGGTCCCACCCTTTATTAGGATCTTTTGTTTTGGATATCTCAGTCATTTCAAAACCAATTTTCATCAAATAAACTTTGAATTCCTCTTATAATTATATGCTCTTTCAAATTTCATATGAGGCTTCTCATTATCTCCAAAAATCATGATCAAAAAACATTGGAAACCTGAAGCCCCATCACAACCGAAACTGGCCTACGAAGGACATAAAATAAAACAGATTGTTTCAACTGCATTTGTATTTGAAACTGTGATTAATTTGTGTGTACAAGATTCACGATTCAAATTTATTGTCATGCACTAATAAAATATAATGGCATGAAATTTGCATTCTGGCAGTTTCGGATACAACTAAAAAAAAAAAAATGTATACACATAAACCATAACAATTTCCACATATAAATGTAATTGCACTAATTACTTACATAATTATACATATATATGTACCATGCATGACACAAATTATATAAAACCAAAACCAAGGCCATTACAAAATGATTTCTTTCCAGAGGGGAAAAAAAAAGCCCACCTCCATCTATAAAAAATTGAACGAAATCTACCCAATTTGTGAAGAATTTTGGCTTTTATATCTGTGTCTCTGTTGGGGGAGTGTGGTGACTGGACCCATTTGTCTTTTTTTTTAAATAAAAAGAAATAAGAGTTTTTTAAGAAATGTTTGTATCACCTTGCTACAAATTCATAGTGCATAGTGTGCATGCTGCCATCTCGAATCAGCTTGTTCACTTCATTGTATGTTGATGAAGCAGCTACGTCGATAGATGTAAAACACGTGCGGCCCTGCGTTCATCACGAACGGGGCCTGGTCGGCCCCAGAAGGACGGAGCGTAAGTGTCCCAGTCGTCCATGCGTTTTTCATGCTCCGCTCCACGTGAACGACAAACATGCTCTGTCATCGCGTCGCTACCATCCATTTTTTCCTCCCCCGGACGTTGTTGCCATGTGATTCAACTGTTTTGCCAAGTGATTTAGTCAAGCCTCCTCTTCGGCTGCCATCTTCTAGTGCTCTGTTCATGATCGACTCTCAATTCTCGGCGGCCTTGCTCGTTCTGTCAATTTAGAGACCCTGGGGGGTTTTCTTCTCTAACATGAGTTCATTATGTACATTGAATGTGCAGTAGTTCTATCATAGTCTTTTGTCATCTAGAGCTCTGTAGACTAGTACTCGTTATTGTGCCTGCCATGAATTAAGAAAGACAAAAAAATCATTGTCTGTCAGATCCTTGTCAAATACTTATTTCGCACTGTTCAATTCAATTAAATTCAGGTATATTTTGTTTCCATCCAATAAAAGAGTTGAACATAATGTAAAGCATACATTTCACAAATCAATCAATCAAACAGTTTGTGAAAAATCAGAGGGATCACTCAGCTGCGATACGGTAGGTATAAAGCATGGAGTTGGCTTGCCAGAGTACAAACTGCAGAATATCATTGAGCGAAAATATGATTTCTATACATATAAATGAATCAATGCGTACAGCATATCTGCAAGCTGTATATCGTATCAGAGGAAGATAGTAGAATGCAGTATCTGTGTGTAAAGTGACAAGAAAAAATAAAAACAAAAACAAAACCCGTTATGGGATCTGTGCAATTAATACTCATCATAATGCCCATGAGGAGCCAGTGCCATACAAATGTAATTTTCATCTTTAGGCATGAAACATCAAAATGTGTTCATGCACAAAAGAGCCCAGTAATTGTTTCTTTGCTCTCAATTTCTGCAGGAATATTCTGCATAAGGATTGAGTTCATTGCATCAGCACTGTTTTCAAGAGTATATGTTATGCCAACAGCTCATGAATTACGTAAAGATGTGCTAAGTAATTTCACACAGAAAGCGTCCATTAGGGTGAGAGCTCAAACTTTGCATTTATCATGAATTATCATTCATAACAAATATGTATAAATCAGACATGTCTCACTTTGAATGGAATCAGACCACGTTACATTGTCACTGTCCATGTCAGTGCTAAAAAATACTGCCTGCTTGAATTCCTGTAGAAACGTTCTGTTAGAAATTAATTTAGATGTTCAGTTAAAACTCCAACATTAGCTGTGTGTTACACTCACAATTGGCATTTTCATTTTAATGCAGAGTGCAGCATGCACAGAGGACATTCATTACCAAAGATTCCTCAAACTTTGCTTTGACCTTATAACAACTGGATGTACACATTCATTTGAAGTTAGTTCTGGATTAAAATGTGCTAAAAGAAGTGTAACATGTCTCCTAAATAGCTGTATTTTTTGTGCGGATAAAATGTTATGTGCATGTTATTTAGATGACATCAGCCAAAAGTGAGATTCTAGTGGAGGCTTTTCTGTGGTTACTTTGAAAGCCTTTTGCGCTGTCTAATGGCCTTGAAGCAGGACAGTGTTGGTTTGTGGGCTTAATGAATCGGGTATTCTCGAGGACCAATAGTGACATCGTGATGACATGGAATTCTTCATACACTTAAATATTATTTTGTGCTGCAGGTGGCAGATGGTGCTCTGAGGTGCTTTGCATCACTGGCGGATCGCTTCACTCGCCGTGGGGTGGACCCCGCCCCTCTCGCCAGGCATGGACTGACCAACGAGCTCCTGGAGAGGCTGGCCAACTGCGGACAGCCCGCCTCGTTCACTGTGACAACCACCCAGTCCACCACTCCTAGGGGTGCAGCAGGTGCCACACCGGACTCCAAGAGCAACCCCAACATCTCCACAGTCATCAGCTTGCTCTCCACCCTGTGTAGGGGCTCGCCCAGCGTCACCCACGTGAGTCACAAAATTCCTTGTGATATATCTGCTTACCATGTTTCTACCCAACTCCTGAGGTCCATTTTATGCTTCACTTCACTTTAATCCAATGATGATGTAGGACTGATGCCTTCTCATTGATCTGCAATGATGAGAGAGAAGTTTATTTCCAGTTTTTCAAGCAGGAAAGGGAGTTCTGCAGCTGTACATGTACAAGTGTAAGTCAGGGGTGGATCCAGGAATTCCATAAAGGGGAGGTGCCTTTACAAAATTAAATGGGGGGGGGGGGGGGGGGCGCACGCGCCCCCCATTTTTCCCTTTTTATTTCTTTTGTTTAAACAAAAAATAAAGAGGGGGCGTGCACCCAGTGAGCCCCCCTCTGGATCCCCTACTGTAAGTTGCAGTTACTACAGCAACCTCTCAAATGCTCACAACTGATTTATATTAATAATAATAGAGTATCTTTATCAAATGGATCCCTACTTAATTACATTTTGTTCAGTTCCTGTCTCTCCAACCAAGATAATAACAGATACTTGGAAGAAATGATAAATTCCACCTCAAAATCAGAGACGCGAGCCACGCTCCAAGTTCAACTGGTGATGCGCTGCTCCAGAGACTTAATTAGTGAAGACACAGTTGTTCCGAACAAGGGGAATTTCCATTTGATGAACAAAAGCTGCAAATCCAACGTCAGAAATAGTTCCAGAACCATGAATTATAAGCATCATGAATGGCATAACAACTGAATGTTGGCAAGTTTTCAAACATGGAGTCTTCTGGGAAAATGAAATTAACTATCATGGTCAAGCACCCCTGTCATTGCATGCTATTTTTTTTTGGTACGTGCATAAGGGACCAAATTGACCCGGATTTTCCGTAACATGTCTGAGGTTGTGAGTTCACTTCTTCAGGCCAGGGGAATACTAAGTAATACTAATATCTTTTATGCATTTTGAGAAAGAGTTGCGGATGCTATGTCTTTCAAGAAATGTCAAATATATTTTTTCTTTACATGTAAAGTGTGAGGAGTAGAATTACTCATATTTGTGTCATGCTTGCTGTGTAGCTCCATATACCATTTTTGAAGAACCCTTTGACAGCCATTTCAGCTGTCTGTTCCAAATGCATTTTGATGGTCAAAACTCCTAATTTCCTCATTTTTCTGGTTGCTTGTTGCTTGTCTTTTTGCATTGATGTGATTGTTAATGTTGTGACTGATGGACAGGCATGACAAGGGGCTTTTGTGTGCTGCCAGATGATAATGCCCCCACGATAGATATTTGAAATTTTGAGGAAAAGAAGCCAAATTTCAGGTTTTTGACAGCTCAAAACTGGAGAGAGACCAATTGCAGTTTTGTGTTTGGACAACCAGGAAGAGCAGATAATGTATTCATGTAAAATTACACTTCTCTAATTGATGAGGAATTCTTCTCCAAATTGAGGTTCGGTCAAAGTTTCAAGGTTCTTGTGTGTGTGTGTGTGTGTGTGTTTAATCCTCTGCCATGTTGGTCGAAAATTTTGTTCTCATGGTCATGGGTAAAGATTCAACGTAGACCAAGAGAATGTTCTCAGTTTTGGGGTAACAGTGAGCTGAGGATGCACGCTCACCTGATAAGAACAAATGATCAGATGGCACACCTGTAACTGTGTTAATGAGCACCTCCTGAAAGTAAGGAGAGGGAGAAAGAAAAAACATTGAGTTTGTTCTCTCCGTGATGGCCACACCACCTTCTGAGAGTGGTGATGACGACAGTCATGGTCGTATCGTGTCCGCAAGGGTTGATGACTGTGTCAGGTGCGAGCGTCCAGTCGTCGGCGTCGTTGAGTACTGGAACCTAAAATGCGTAGAGCCATGCCACCCTCTGTCAGGTGGTGGCTGTGTCCCGAGTTTGATGTCATGTTTTCACCATCATTTAATAGACCATGGAAATTGGATAACCCCCTCCTCCCCACCCCCCCCCCCCCCACCCCTTGGAGGCTGCTAGCACAAGAGGGTGCTGAGAGAAGAACAAGTTGTTGGTACACTTCAGCCGAGGTGTGGCATTATGTACTCCGCTTAAAAGAAATATTAAAATTTATGATGTCAGCCCATGCTGCCAAGCGCATTAAGAATATTTTTGGGTACTAGGAAGTGTGCCAAAAGCCAGAAGGGGGTTTGTGGCTTTCAAAGCGTGGCGCGGTAGCTACAAGTTTGAGCCGGCTGTGGCCCTGAGTGTTTGTGTGTGTTTGTGTGTGTGTGCGTGTGTGTGATTGTATACGGGTGGCTGTACTGTGCTACTGTTATTTATAGCCAGCGAAAGACTTAGGCTGGGGAGTGAAGTGATATCATGAGATGCCATGTCATAGGCATTGTGGGACAAATTAAAGGAAAATGTACCCGCAGAGATGAAGACAGGTAGAATCATGTAGATTGATTGATAGATAAAGATTGAAAGAGAAAAAGAAAGACATAGCTTACAACATAATTGTAGCTATCACAGAGGAGGATATGAAACCAGGAGCAACCTGCGTGATGAAGACTTGAGTGAAATCTGTCAGGAAAATTACTCTCCTTCACATATATCTGTAATGGACTCGGCAGAATGGCTTGTGGAGACTCTCAGCAAGACACTCTCACTCAGATCTCCATATCATCTTGCTGCTTGCGCTAGACTCCACACTTTTTAATGTTAGACATCAGTCATTTGTGTTTCTACTTAATGATGCTTTTTTTTGTTAATTGTTTGCTCAAGATATTTCCCCAATTGTATTTCATTTTGAAGCATTTCACAATGAGTGACAATTGAATCCTGCGTGAAGGGTTCAAAAATATAAATATTTCAGGCTACCTATATGTACACAACTGACATATCATCATTGAACATAATGGATATCTTTGTCATAATATGGGTCAATTTGAATACATCCACAGGTCCCATGTGTGATGATGAGAGTTTCATTGGCGCGGTGAATGTAAATAAAAAGAAAAGTTCACTTTTTTTTTTTTGGGGGGGGGGGGGGGTCAGTTTCACAGAACCTTTTCTTTGATGCTGCTATTGTGTCCTGTTTATGTTCAGATTTACTCTGCCCTTTAAGTGTAGCCTTTTTAAGGTGTCACTATTGACTCATGAATGTGCAGACAGTGTGGGATTTTGAAGATCATGTCAGTAGTAACCCTGCTATTCCTAGAAAGGATGAACTAATTGTATTTGCCCATTGATTTTTGGAAAGGAAAAAAAAAAGTCTGAGCTAGGTGCACACTCTTTTTTATGATGATTCTGTCGATTGTGTTGTGGTTTGCTACTAAACAGTGGCTTTCTATGCAAAATATGAAACTGAACCCAACCCCACCCCCATCCCCACAAATGTTCATATTGGAATGATGAATATCTCAAGACCTTTACCTTTCTACCAGATTGGAGTTCTTTGTAGATTTTATGGAACAAATAGCTTGGGGATGGGAGAAATCATGATGAAATTCTCACATTACAGAACAATTGAAAAACAGTTGATATTAAATTGTGATAATGTTGAGCGATCAGGGGACTAGAACCAGATAAACTTGCTGAAGATCTGTAAGTTACCGATGTGGACATGGCTCTATAGGGCAACATATTTTAAGATGAGTGTGCAATGAAAAAAAAAAAAAAAGGGGGGGGGGGAGGAAAGCACACATGCATAATTACGGGATCACATAAAAGGGCAACATTCTACAAATGTATAGTTCCACCTTGCTGTTTGATGCCCCTGATTTTAAAATATTAGTCACTACAAAAACAAAGAATTGGTTTAGATAAAAGCAGTCAGAACTCAGATGGAGATCAATGTCAGTTGAATTGCTATAACTTATCAAATGATTGAAATGTGCATTCACTTGAGTATCTATGAGTCATTTGTAAATCAAAAGAGATGTTTGATCATGTGACTTAAAGGTCACTCGCCAAATAATCTCCGTTGATTGTTTACATGAATTTGTACCTATTTCTTTTAAGTGCCTTAAACGAGATATGCTTTCATTGATTTGTGTTGTGGATCGATACATCATCTGTGTAACACAGAATGTATATTTGGTTTCAATTTCCAGCAAACTCAGATTTTGTTTTTGTCTCTTGGTATACAAAGGCTATGAAAATGATTGTGCCAAATATGCTGTATACTCACATGACAATGACCGATGTATTGTGGTGCCTACATGTATTTAAGCCAATGCCCAACAAGATTTGTTTACGTTTAGAGGGTTGTGACTTTCACAGTACATTGTATCTGTTTAGTCTAGTTGACTCATGAAATTCATGAAAATGAAAGTCCTGCAAAATACTGTAAACCCAGAAACATTCGCGACACGAAACTTTCGCGATTTGGAGGCGACGGCCTTTTTCGCGGCATGAAACCTGTGTAAATTGCCACTAGCATTCAATGCATTGTGTAGGCAAGAACTCTTGTGTGTATTTTACCTCATGAGTCTTTGTGTCTCTTGAAAATTGGGAAAGTTTCATGCATGCAAAATTTTGGAAAGTTTCATGCACACGAAAAATTTCTGGTGTTAAGTTTATGGCGTATCCAATATTTCTGTCTTCAATCTTTTTTGAGTCTTCCCTGTGTCCCCTTTTCTCCCTTCGCTCTGTTTCCCTTGTCTATCCCTCTCTCACACTCTGTCTTAAAATCTCTCTCTCTCTGTGATATGAGTGCACTGTGAGATTATAAGACTAAGCTGTTTGTGTCTTGTGGCTGTTTTATAATAAGATGTTCTTGTTCTTTTTTTACCCCCCCCCCCCTTCTCTCTTTCCTCCATAACAGGATCTGCTGAGATCTGCTTTGCCCGCTTCGATAGAGAAGGCGCTAATGGGAGATGAACGGTAGGTTTTGCCAGACTTTTTATATTCCAAATGCCAGACCAGGGCAGTATCTAGAAATAAAATGGTTTTACAGTTATTGATTGGCATATTGAGATCAGTTGGACAGTTGGAATAACTATGCATCTTAGGAAAAGTATTGACTCTCCACATGATATAATACAGGGCATAGGGCAGATTGCCCGTAATATTACACAGTTGAAAACAAAAATGAATCTGCTACATATGTATTTTTGAAATGGCAATGTGGGAAAAGGTGACTGGTAGCAGAAATGACACATAATTTGATAGAAAAAAAAGTGGTAATGAAGGTAGTATTCGTTACGATATATTGAAGACTTACATATTTGCTATTAGGACAGATTTATGCCTTATGTGTTATGCAGAGTAGACTGAATCATTGAAATGTTAGTAACTTTTGATTTTGAAAGTGAGTACAATTTTATTCATTATGATGGCTGTGTTACATTCCTTTGTTGCCCTCTACAAATTTGAGCAGATCTGTGTGTCTTGTGCATGTATTGCACAAGGATAAATTCACATGAGAATGAGAGATTACTTGTCAAACTATACATTTTCTGGAGGATTAAGAATTATTCTCATGTTAGATTTCACTCTTGTTTGAAACTATTCATGTCATTTGTTTTTATCTGATGTGTGATGCCTGTGAAAAACTGTAATTTTGGCATAAATCAAAGCTTTTGAGAATGTGAATATGTGTGAGCGTGCGGGAATGGGGGGGGGGGGGTGTTGGACCGTGGAATTTCAGAATTGTGTCAGCAGGATGTGTGAATATCTCTCACAAGCCTTCCTCATGCTGTTTCATTATAAAGTAACATATGAATATGTGGTAATATGTGACCTCGAAAAAGCAGGTTGTATACACCAGTGTCTGCATTGGTGGTTGGATATCCTGAACGGATAAATAACTCGCTTGCTTGTTATTTGTTCAGTTGGTGGTAACATTTTTTGTCACTTTACTTTCAGGTCAAGTTTGGCAGTGGTGACTCCATATATCAAACTCACCAAACATTCACATTTTGAGGGTTACTGTGAAGTTGGGAGAGAGAACTGAATAGTGTTATGACACAGTGCATTATGAAAACATGCAGAGAAATCTACAATCAGAATCTGTGATGCCTTTGACATTAAAGATTTTTCATAATGTTATAGTCCTGATTTAAATGTAACCGTTTTTACAACTAACAGTTGACTACAACAAGTCAATGATTTTGTTCCAAGTAAACAGACCAATCCTCCCCCCCCCCCCACCAAAAAAAGAAATAAAAACAACAGCGGACAAGTTACTATAGATGATCCCTCATTTACAAGTGTTCTCATATGCACAGAATTCCTAGTCATGAGGAGTCTCTCTAAATTTATCACATCAGAGTATTTTTGGCTTTGCCTGTGCTAAAATCAATACAGTTCTTAAAAGGAATTCTATTCTGGGGTCATTTCAGTTTTAAGATTACGATAATGATGATTGACTATTAGTATTTCCTTTCTACAGACTATGTAGGTATTTAAGCTGCGCTCCATGAAATGTCAAAGTATGTGAGATACCACAAATTGCCAGCATGCCTAGGCTTCATAGGTCCATTTGTGTAGAGTTGACCTTCTAGGAACCTATTCTCCATGTCGCGAGGAAGGGAGAAATGTTTGCATGTGAACATCATGTGATGAGACCAGATATTATCAGGTTATGAATCCAATGTTGATGTACAGTAAAACCAGAAATTTTCATGTGCATGAAACGCTAGCAAAGTTCACAAGGAGCCAAGATTCTTGAAAGTAAAACGCACAAAAAAGTTTTTGTGTACACTACTCAAAAACCAGAAAGATTCCTGTGCATTTTAATTTTGCAAGAGCCAAGATTCACAAAATTAAAATTCACACAAAAGTTCTTGTCTACACAAATAGACTTATGAATGCCAATGGTAATTCTTGAAAATTTCATGACATGAAAAGGCTATCGGCTCCAATTCGCAAACATTTCATGCCACAAATATTTCTTGCTTTACAGTATGCATTGAATGCTAGTCGCCAGTTTGCAAAAATTTCATGCTGCGAAAAAGGCTGTTGGTTCAAATTTGCTAAAGCTTCATGCCGTTAATTTTTGTAGTTTTACAAAAAGTTCAGGTACCGGTACCTGGAATGATATGGAGGTTGTGGAAGGTGCGTCTTTTAAGTATTTGATTCCTTGGTATGGCAGGTGTGTCCTGGATACAATGCGCCTGGTCGACCTCCTCCTCGTCCTCCTGTTCGAGGGCAGGAAGGCTCTGCCAAAGTCCAGCATTGCCCCCCGGCTGCGGAGCAGCACCACGGGCCTGCGCCGACTGGATAGCGCCGGGGAGCGCACCCACCGCCACCTAATTGACTGCATCCGCAGCAAGGACACAGATGCCCTGATCGATGCCATCGACACTGGCGGTGAGCATGACACTGGGGAAATGGAAGTGTTATAATTCCTCTACCAACCTGTATAAAGTAGTACTTTGCCTTTGTGTTTGTAGACATTAAAGCCCAATGGTGGTTTATATGTAGTCCATATGTTACGCTATGTGTTGACTTTGAACATATGAAGACATATAATTTGGGGTTCCAACTAGTAAAACATCCAGTAATCAAATTGTGTAGAGGGCAAGTTACTGTAATTTGTTACTTACAAGCAGCAGAGGATTGATTTCGACCACCTTTGTGCAATGAGACTCTCTACATTGCACTTGAACTTTATCTAATGTTCACTTTAAGAGGAAATTAACGGAGGAAAACTATTTGAGAAAGTAATAATTATTTTGTATATCCACTGGTAACATTTGAATCTTCTGAACATGTAAAAACTCATATCAATGGAGGGAAATGATCCTAAATTTTTTTCGTCGTTTTAAAATTTTGATGCAAAATATGTAAATATATCACTTTGTGGCTGCTAGATTCATTTTTTTTTTTTTGATGTATGCCAAAATCAATTTAGATTCATTTGAAATTTTTTCTCTGCGGCTGGTAATGAAAATTTCTGCATTTAAACTTATCATTATGATGACTATCAAATTGAGCTGAAATTCAAAGCTACAAAAGATCATCCACCCTAGAAGGTATCTCCATGTGTTTGGAAATATGGAACTATTAAGCTATCATTTCGTGAATGAAAATTGCGTCAGATTTATTCTACTGAGACGTTGTTTCAAAGCCATTCTGCAAATTTTACTTTGAATGTCTATGACATGCTTCCTTTGTTCATATAATCTCAAGGAAGAAGTACTCAATTTTAGAACATAATTTTATCTTCTTGTTTTCCCCCAAACTAATTGTGGACTGTAAGCTTTGATATACGATCATACATGATAACAGTGAATGTGAGGTTTTAGCCAAAATAATAAGTGCACTTCCCCAAATAAACTCATTTTTACCACTGTCATTGCAGACATGTGTGTCTCATAACATACTATTTTGGGAACCATGACTCGTGCCATTGTTTTGACTAGGTATAAGCAAGGATTACAAATATATTTATGGATTGCTTGGCATGGATGGATTTCAGGCATGTTATACCCTCATTTATATGTTTGTTTGTATGTTTTTTCCCCAGTGGAAGTAAACTACATGGATGATGTTGGTCAGACTTTGCTTAACTGGGCCTCTGCTTTTGGAACCCAAGAAATGGTGAGAGAAAGCAACTCTTTTCTTGTTTATTTTGAGACGTAAAACGTAGTAGCCGCAAGTTGGAATAATTCAAAGTTCTCACTTCCAGACCAAATGTTCATCATAAATGGAAAATGCTTATTTCTAGCTTGCTTGATCAAATGTTTATCATGAGAAACAATGGACATGTGGTAAGGACAATGAAATTTGAGCTCTGCTGTTAGCCAGACAACAAGCTCACACACACACACACACACACCCACACACGCACACGCACACACACACACTCAAACTAAGCAATAAAGCTGATATAGGGGAAATCCCTTTGTGCTTTTACTTCATTGTACCAATATGATGTCAATGTTTGACCTTGCCTGTTTTGAGAGTGCTGTCCATTTTCACAGTAGAAAAACTCAAGGAGGTGTCCTCTATTCTATTTTCACTCGCCAACCTCTCCCCCACCCCCACCACCCCCTCAACCTTTCTCCCAGGTGGAATTCCTATGTGAGAGAGGCGCTGACGTCAACAGGGGCCAACGTTCGTCCTCGCTTCACTACGCGGCGTGCTTCGGGAGACCGCAGGTTGCCAAGGTACTTGAGGCATTGCGTGGGAGAGAGAGAGAGAGAGGAGGGCATAAAAACCCACAGTGGGGCTGAAGATATCCACTCTTTGGTTTCCTCTCTGTCAGCCATCTACGGCTGTGGTTGTCAGTGGGTCAAATACTCACCTCTCAGACTCTGCGTTTTATAAGGCTCTTTTTGATTTTACATGTTTTGTAGTCTATTATTGCTGCCTGTGTAAGACATTTTTTTTTTTTGTTGTTTCCTGGTGTATTTCCTTATTTTGAAATCATGAGTCTAGGTTGCTGTTTTCAAGTTCAAGCTTCCCTACCTAGGTCTTGTGTTATGATGATATGCTTGGAAATTAAAAAAAATGTAAGCAAAACAGAATTTCAGGCATCAAAGCAAACTTATAGCTGTAATGGAGACATAGTGATGTCTCAGCGTAGTCACAGCTTATGGATAATGAGAAGAAAGATGGTTGTTAGTAATGCTTAATGAGTTTCAAAAACCATAACATTTATGAATGCCTTTTGATAATTTTGCATCAGACCTCATGAAATCATCTCAACTTCAGTATCCTTGTTGACCAATGTCCATTTTTGTGCTGTCCCTAAAGTCGTCATTGACAATCTGCACAAAACTAGCTCCATACCGATATCCGATATCATCCTATCAGTCACGCAATTTAGTAGTGAAGTTCACCGTCCTGTCCCAACGTGACAGAGAAACGATTTGTGACACCAATGTGCTATCGCCTCGCAGACGCTGCTGAGGCACGGCGCCAACCCCGACCTCCGCGACGAAGATGGGAAGACCCCCCTGGACAAAGCTCGGGAGAGGAATGACGAGGGTCACAGGGAGGTCATGCAGATTCTGCAGTCTCCAGGTAAGCTGGTGCAAGGGTGGATGTTGGTGGCACGCTGGCAGGCGTCGCCATGATTACCATATACATTTCTGCACACCATTGGGAGAGGCCAGAGGTGGTAACAGTTTCTACTCATCTGGCCAAATTCTGTGTACCACTTGTGTTGATATACTGTATACGCCATATATTTAGGGAGTCTAAATTTACCCGAATCGTGACTTCCTGACATTTTCGCGAGTGGTTAAATTTGTGATCGTGGCGAACCAGTATTGAACTGAGGAATGTATGTGTGTATGTCGCATTCATGTCGGATGAGAGTCGTTATTTTCGCATGTTTTTAAATTCGCGAAAAGCACCCAACTCGCGAATTTTGCGAAAATTAAAACCTCGCGAAATATTTGGCGTATACAGTAACATGATTACATACTAGCCTCATTGAGCACCAGTAGTCGTCATCATTGTTTCGGCATACAGGAATGGCTTGCCTGACTTATGAGTAGCTAGTTTTGGTTCACTTTTACTTTAGGTCGTGTTTATTCTGTTTCTCCATACTCTGTGGGTGGTGAACACTTTCAACTCTATTTGCAAATAGCAAAGATTATAAACAAAACTGCATTTGGTAACCACTTTAGAATATCAAAGGAGACTATATGGAATATATACAAGGAAACTGTTTGCAATTGTTCAGGTTAGGTAATTAGAATGAGAAAGTTGAAGATTAAATCAAATAGATAGGCGTTCATAGACATGCGTAAAGTAGTAAAGAAAAAGTAGTTTCGGACATGACGAGTTCCTCACCAAGACACCGATGCAAGTTACCTCTCCATCTCCCCCTGCTCCAGGAGAGTGGATGGTGCCGGTGTCCTCGGCAACGGAGTCCACTATCACCAGCACGGAGGACATCAAGCCTGAGGACGGGGACAAGGAGCCGAGGGGGGACCCCGAGATGGCGCCCGTCTACCTCCGGAAAATGCTGCCTACCTTTGCTCAGGTCTACAACAACACCATGATGCCTTCAGTCAGGTAGGATGGGGTTGGGGCAGTGGCCTGGGAAGATCGGGGGAGGGGATGGGGGTGGGGCAGGAGGTGTTGGGGGGTAGAAGAAAGTGACTGTGAAGTGAAATTTCACATCTTGTTCGAGTTTACTCTGTTGAATGGAGCAAAACCAGACACACAGCATGGTAAAATTCCCATAAAAACCAGACAGTAGTTAAAAAAGATATGAAAGTTTTGATACTTGTGTCATTTTCTTTGTCTGATTTTCCTCAAGTCAGTGAAGTTAACATGAACATGGGTTTGAAATGAGCTCTAAATATCATTGAAACCAGGAGGATAAATCAGTTGAATGACAGTACTTCAGTAGAGAGTGAAATGGAAGGTAAACCAAACTACCATCCATAATACAATTCATGCACTGATGCAAAATTGCAGCAATCTGACAAATGCTATCTACAGCAGAGTAGAAATGGAAAGTTTGTCGTGAAAGTGACCTTCATGACCCAGTGATCAGTAATATTTTACACCCAAGTGGCTTTAATCATGTGATGAGTGTGTGTTCCATTGAAGGTGTATATTGTCATAACTGTACTGATGAAAATGATGATGAGAGTGAAGATTGTTATCAGTATCGTTGTCATCACTGGGGTTAGGTAATGGTGTTACTGTTCATTTCATCATCCTAGTCATAAACAAAACTGGAAATGCCATTTTTCTGCTTTGATTCTGTTCCCTTTCTTGTTTTTTTTTTTTTTGTACAAGGCATCTCATTAAACAAAATGACACAACAGTGGTATTCAAACAGCAAAGAACAAAACAATGCATGAGAAAATACATTTTGTACTGTACATCCAAAGTGTAGTGAATCAATGCGTTTGGCTGGAAATCAAAAAAATCACTATTACTCGATTCATAACATGCTACTTGTCGTAAATGTGATGACCGCCCTTGTAAGCAAACAAAGAGGGTACATCTCTAGAAGTGAAACTGAGATTCTTTGAAGCAGGATATGATGACAATTTTCTTGTCAATGATTCATACGGCAACAGAGAAGGTTGGCGCTGTGTGAACGGGTCCTCTTCTGATTGTTTGCATTTGTACTCTGAGACTGTGACCCCGTTGTGCACAGTTCACACTATTGTTCAGTTCGTTGTCCTTGTCGCGTAATTGTTGCTGCCTGTGTTGTTGTTGTCTTTTTGCTCCTCCGCCCATTTGGCCTTGATTCACACAACTGTGGCAAAGAGGCAAATGGAAACCACTTGGGGTTTCTTGTTATACAGTCAGATAGACATGACCACAAATTGGTCAGTTTGTTAGGAATTTCCGGGGAAACGGGCTAAAACACTGAGATAGGTGCTCCTGTACACTGTCTGACTCCTCAAAATACTAGTATAAGAGCACTTGACAATGTCATGCAGCATGGGGAGAAAATAGCCTCAAAAAAAGTTGATCGTATACTGTAAGGGAGTCCTACCATAGTCCCAGATGTGATGCCCAGTGACTGTATTGGTTACAAACTGTCATAATATGAAGCAGTCTAGTCTCTTAAAAGAACCCAGCAAATCAAACACACACACACAATGATGACATGTATTTCTGAGTATGTATGTTCATTCGTAATGTAACATAATGATTAAATGTGTATAACAGACATGTCATATCTTGGAGACTTTTTTTTCTGCCCCATCCTCTGCCTTTTTTCCAGCTCTGAAAAAAGACTATGATTATGATAAACGTGTATCGTTAGGAAGTAATGAAATAGCACAGTACATGGGTTTAGTAAGAATGTATATAGTGTGGGATGAGTACAAATTTGAGTTGTTTTCTGTTGCCATCTGCAGCGTGTGTTGGCCCCTAGAAAGACACAATTGGCCTTCGGGACCAAAATAAGTCACATGCGGGACTTGCAGTTTAGTTGCAAGGGAAGCACATGTGTATTCATACTCTAAAACAACACCAACAAATGTTCTTTGAAAACCAGTGCACCAGCATTGCAATATAAAGTGACTACCAGTAGGAGAGCCCTGATGCCATAGACATGTTTCTCCAGTAGAACTTTTTTTTTTTTTTAATGAGAGATTTTATCTCATATTAAGCACTATTTTAACAAAAAGGTTTGTTTGAACTATTTTTCTGAACAATTGTGTCATCATTTTTTTTTCAATTATGATGATGAGAAGACTGTAAAGCTCAAAATTATCAACTGGTGAAAGTTTCCAATCAACTGCCAGTCATTGAAGATATCTGTATGCGAAAAACATCTGTATGCAAGTATATTAGGTGACAGGCTACTGCTTTTTAGAAGCAGAAGACATTACATAACACTTTGAGACACAATCAAGAAAGTGAACTGATTCTGCTTGTGAGCAGGAGCAGCAGCAAGTCTGAAAAGAGATTGTCTTCTGCAAGGCTGTGTTTTGATTTGTCGGTGTTAATGCAACCTTGTAATGTATTGAGATTGTAATTTACTATGAAATCATTCATTCTTTGTGTAGCAACTCTAAGAGACATGCTCGTCTCCAAACTATGCTAGGGCTGTCAGCAATGGGTTCTGCTGCCCCCTTTTGCCCTCTCTTCTCCTCATCGAATGACACCAAACATCTTCTCCTCTCTGTCAACCCTGTCGCCCTATTTTTCTTTCCAGGAAAGCCACACTGGCCCTGATCCGTAAGATGATCCACTATGCACCGTCCAGACTGCTGTGCGAGATATGTGCCGGCGACCTGCTGGGGTTCACCCCCGTCCTGGTGGAGGTTCTGGCAGCGGTCCTCGATCATGAGGTGAGCATGCCGAGCGGCGCTTTGCCAGCATCGATGGTCGGTGTCGCTGAAAGTGATACCTATTGAGAGTGATGACAGGAAGATGAGATCGTGCTTCATTGGTAACAAGCGTGAGGCGATGGAAGAGCGTGAGGCGATGGAAGAGCGTGAGGCGATGGAAGATGAAAGCAGTGCTTTGCCAATGTTGATGATGTTGCTGAAACTGATACCTGTTGAGAGTGATGACAAGATGTTGAGATCGTGCAGTGTTTGTAATGGATGTGATGCGACAGAAGAGCTACAACGTCAAGACTTCTGTATAGTGTCAATGCCTTGTGTAGTGAAAAGTTCTGGTTTGTGATCCACTTAAATGAGATGTGCCTTTGCTTAAAGTAAGGTTGTCTCCAGTTAAATTGATAATCAAATTAATCAAATGCATTAAAATGATAATCACTGTTGTTGATATTACAGGTGAATGCTATACCATTGAAAGGGAATGTGATGGTGATGGGAATTTGGACGTAGGTGTATATTAAATACAACAGAGTAAGATATTGTTGATATTAAAGGCATACGATCGTCATCCCTTATGGTACGTAAACTCCGAACGACCGAAGTTTGTGCATGCAATTGCGCAATGCCAGACTCGATGCTATATCCATAAACGTGTGGGACAATGCTGCTACTGAGACACGTGTGTGTGTGTGTGTGTGTGTGTGTGTGTGTGTGTGTACGCATCATACACAAACATTGTCACCGTGAGGTGTGGTGATTGGAGGAGAGAGGCCAGAAGACGCGTGGCTCTTTTGGCCTCTCTTCATGGGCATGCGCACTGAGAGTGTGCGTCCATTCGGAAGCTCTCGTGGCTCGCTCAGACAGCCATTTTGGGTTAGGAGATTTGTAGCACAGAGCTCTTGTAGTCTAGCTTGTTGTTCGCTGACCCATTGAGCCAGCGCTATTCTCATTCCGCGTCACTACATTTGATACAGAATTGGGGAGGCAGCATGTTGCATTCGTCTCTGTGCCGCACAAACCACTCGCCAGGATTGTATGCCTTTAAGGCTATCAGTCTCAAAATATGTTTGTTTTATCTTGAAAATGCACAGTACATGCAAGCAGAGGTAGTATATTTCAGTCGTGACATTTCATCGATGATAAGTTGATGCATTCCAGCCAGAAAGCTCTAGGGTTCAATAAGATTCATTGGTTGCATTGCATAAGCGAAGAACAGTGAGTGAGTGGTGGTGCATGATACGCAAGTGAAGTGTTGGTGATTTTGTAGTGTTGGTGGTGACATGATTACGCACGTCTGCATCGTGTATGTAAAGACAGACAACGGTTTCAGTATAATTCTGTCGTCGGAGGAGCACGAACTCAACGTTGATGTCTACTTCATCTTTCTCTGCCTAGGATGATGATGAAGGTCACCTGACCGCTCTCCAGATCATCCAGGACCTCATGAACAAGGGCCAGGACCTGTTCCTGGACCACTTTGCCAGGCTGGGCGTCTTCAGCAAGGTGTCCTCCCTGGTGGGTCCCATGGAGGAGGAACGAGAGGAGGAGGGAGCCACCGCCCAGCAGAAGAGGGTGAGGTTGCATTGCTCGGTTGTTACAGACTTTTTTTTAAGTCCCCTTTCCCTATGATCACAAAGAAACAAAAAAGAAAATGTTTCTTCTAACAAACTGATGCATGAGTTTCTTGTCATAACTGTAAATATGAAGAATATCTTAATATCAAAAAGTGTGTTTGTATGTGTGTTTGTGCACCAGGAACCAGACGATCAGCAGAGGATGGACGACTCCAAGGAGGTGGTGGCTGGTAGGCCCTACAACTGGAAGGACTGGTGCTTGGCGCGGGGCAGGGACTGCCTCTACATCTGGAGTGATGCTGCCGCCCTGGAGCTCTCCAACGGCAGCAACGGCTGGTTCCGCTTCATCTTGGACGGGAAACTGGCCACCATGTACTCCAGTGGGAGCCCTGAAGGAGGCTCCGACAGCTCAGGTATCAGTCTAGCGGTGCTGATTGCATGGCACCTGCATAAATTTCTGTCTTTGAAATACTTGTAATCAGCATTCATCCACATTTCCTTTGCAAATGCATGAGAAAATTCTTTCACATGGTAACAGTGAAGTGGAAGTAGATGAAGTACAGGCGAATCCCATTATATTGATGATAATTAGGGGACCTGAATATTTACTCCCTTGTAACAAGAATTTTTTTCTATAACCATGTGTGTTATAATGAGACAGGCATGATATTCTGTAGATTTAAATCTGATTTCAGATTTTTTTTTTTTAAAATGTCAAGTCTAGACACATTTTTCTTTTTCCATGTATCAAAATCACCTGAAAAATTTGATTTCTCTCGAAATATGAGACCAATGATGTGATAAGTGAACTTGTCTGATTGTCAGCAAATCATGATGTCCCTTTTCTGTTGCCTCTATTTCTTCCCCTCCCCCCCCCCATTCATTCAAAGTGATTTACTCTCTCTCCTACAGCAGCTACTACTTTTTAATTACCTCCATTTAAATATCAAGTTACTTGTCTGTTCCACCTTTTGAAATAGAATCTTTCTCTTCTTTTTGCCTCCCTCGCCCTCCAGAGAGTCGCAGCGAGTTCCTGGAGAAGCTGCAGCGGGCCCGCAGCCAGGTCCTACCGGCCATCCAGACCCAGCCCATACTGTCGACCCCAGGCCCCACCAAGCTGGCCGTGGGCAACTGGACCATCCAGTGCAAGAGGGAAGGGGAGCTGGTCATCCACAACTCAGACGGTCAGCAGGTCAGTCCTCTCGGATTTACTTTTAATCAGTGGATAGAGGGAGACAGGACTGATTGGGCTGCAGTTTGTCTCTCCTAAGTGTTTGTGAAAGTTGCAGAGGGAATGCCTCACACTGTTGTAGCTTTTTTAATTGCATCACTCAAAATGCATGAAATGTTGTTGTTTTTTTTCCTTAGCCTGCCCCCCCCCCAAAAAAAAAAAAAGAAGAAAGAAAGAAAGAAACCCATATGACAAATATTTGCAATCAGTTATGACACTTGTTGCTGGGTAGCTTATTTCATGTGATGTCTACTCCAGTTTTCTCCCTTGCAGATATTACACAGGTAGTATGTCTATTATTTACGGTCACATTCAAACATGGTTTAGTGTGCTTGGAAGCTGCACACATTTCACAAAGGAGTCATGTGAGTACCACAAATTGATCAGCACTAGAAAGATATGTGTACATTACATGTGTTTTTCATTTCACCCCTGCCATTTTTAGTTGCTTCTAACTCTCTTTCTCTTTTTGCGAAATATATTCAGCAACAAGCCACAATCCTGCGAGAGGACCTGGCCGGTTTCATCTTTGAGTCCAATCGTGGGACCAAGCACTCCTTCATTGCTGAGACCTCACTGGGACCGGAGTTCTCCACCGGTTGGACCGGCAAGCGAGGGAGGAGGTTCCGCTCCAAACTGGAGCAGGTGCAACAGAAGGTGTGTGACAATGACAAATCAGTTACATATTTTGGGGAGAACGTACAGTTGTAATCTTCCATATTGTTTAATGTCTTCATCCTGTGCGTGGAAGTAAGCAGTTGGTGTGAACCTGAAGTGAGCTGAGGTATAGAGTATGAAAGTGCTGATTTTAGAGTCTTTTGCTATAGCTTGGGTTGAAACCAGGTATGTGCACAAACACTTGGGCCAGGGTGAGGTTCTCTAGAACCAGTTTCCATGGCAATGAATTACTATGACATCACAGCTTCGTAGAAAGACATGTGAAATAACTTTTTGTTGCCATGCATTGTAGGATTGCTTGTCATTTTGACTTCACAATAAAGTATCCCTTTTTAATACCCTATCTGCTCTTTCATTTATTTTCAAGCTTAGTTGAATAGTGATACTGTGTCTGTTTGTCTCGCTTTGTCTCTCTCAATCTTTCTGTCTCCTCCATCTTCTCCCTCCAGGTGAAGAGCCTTGCCCGAGAGCTCTATGAGGGTCACTTCAAGGCCGCAGAATCTCATCCCAGGGACGTGGTGGCCAAACTACACTCCATTGTCCAGCAGCTGGAGGCGGCCTGTGACCTCTACAACGACCCCATCAAGGTACGATAAGAAAAAAAAAAAAAGGGCAAAATGTCATCCCTGGCCCCGAGAAATGGTATCAATATTTCTTGGGGCAACCAAGGGCATTAGAGAGGAGATGCCTAACTGATGATGGAAAAAGTCAGGGCCAGGATCCAATATACCAGATGAGCAAGCTTAAGTGAGAAAGTGTAAGCCATTTTTCTTACTTTCTGGCTAAGATGAAATCCTTAGCCAAAGCGCATATTCCGTAAGATTTGTCTGTGGGTTTGGCTCAGAATTTTGCCTGTCTTTAGACAGATTTTGGTGTGTTGGCTTATCAAATTTTCTTAAAATTGTGCAGTCGGTATTACATATTTATATTTTTCTAAAAAAATTTCCCTTTAGTTTTAAGACAGCTATGAGTTGTCATAATTTGGGTTGCTGTGGTATACTTTCATATGAGTGTAACGTTAACTATGTAGGAAAGATGGCAGCTTTAGCTTGTAATCCACTGCTTGCACCACAACCAACATTAAATTATACAGTATGTGGCAAATAAACAAGTTCATCAGTAACAAAATGGTTTCAGAGTTTAGTGCCTCGTGTGCGTCTAGATCTGGACATTGGGCCACAGGGATGTATGGTGACCCCATACAGAAAAAGACTCGGTAGGGGGTTAAGTGATGCGGGTGTATGGATCTCAACGCTCGATTAGAAAGAGTGCATTCTGCTCTGGCACGCCCAGTTCAATTTAGGAGCAGAAAGGAGCGCGCTGAGGATGCAGCGCAGGCTCAGTTAGGAGGAACGCGCAGTGCAATGGTATCTTACTCATCCATACCATATCTATGTCTATCCATGTTGTGTACTACTAATAGTACTTTCATAGCTTACGCCGTCTTGTACCTTGTACAGACCCTTTTGTGCAGCGATCGCAGTCTGAGTCTCAACTCAGGCGCATGCGAAGCATCCTCTGGCATGGCTGGCAAACAGATGGGATCAATGAGTATGGTAATGAGGTTTCTCCCTTTCATATATACCTCTACACACAATGCGTCAACTGTGATTCCCATGATTTAATGATGTTCACTCGGTGTGATAATGTGGCGGGATGTGATTGCTGTGAGTCTGACAGAAATGTCCACAACTACAATCCAAAAAGATTCAAAAGTATAACTGGAGGAATTATCCAGCTGCATGAAAATTACTAAGTAGACCTAAAAGGGTTGTCCCAATGTACCATATGTTACAAACCTAGTAAATGTACAATGACATTGCTCCTAAGCCTTGAATTACCGTTAGACATCTAGCATTTTTTTTTATAAGGTGGCTAGGGGTTGCTGCGATTTTTGCTTAAACGTGTGAATTACACTTTTACTGCAGGGCAGCTGTTGTGAACGTTGCAAGCTATATTGCTAGACTTAAGAAAAATGCACTCATGTTTATATAATACTGCTGGTCCTTGCGCAGGCTGTTTGTTGGGTTTATTCGTATGTGTTCAAGTTAATGTGTGCCAAGGTGTTCTTCGCCGTATCAAAGAGGTAGGTGTCTGATGCTTTTTCATTCATTAACGAGTCTCTGTCATTGTGAGTGTATGTGTAACAAGGTGGTGAAGAAAGTCAACTTTTATACTATGTGATGAGTCTCATCTTCTTTCTTCCCATTGCTAGGGTTGCGATGACGAGCAGGGCTGGGTGGAGGAGATGAAGATGGCGCTGGAGAGTCTCACCTGTCTGCTCCGGGAGGAGAACAACATCTCAGCCTTTGAGCTCCACAGCAGCGGCTTGGTGCAGGCCCTGCTCTACTGCCTCAGCGATGTGAGTCATTCTACAAGGCTTTGCATGGCCAATGCATTTGAATTATAACTTCCGCCCAAAAAGTAAGAGATTTCCGTGGCTAATGCCAGTGGGTTTATTGATATATCTGTGAGCTAACACTATCTGCTTACTTGTATTTTCTTGATAGTAAAAACTGCAAGCTAGGCTGATTTCTTACTGAATACTAAAAACTGCTAGCTAAGGTTATTTCTTACTGAAGAATCCTGTCTCATTTTACGCAAGGACCGTACTGTAAAACCAGAAATTTTTGTGTGTATGAAACTTTCGTGAATTTTGCGAGGAACCCAGTTTCGCGAAAGTAAGATGCATGCAAAAGGTTTTGTCAATACAATTCATTGAATGTAATGCACTTGAATTTCTAACAGACTACTGCCAGGCTGTGATGTAATGAAACCTGATGTAAAGTGCCTATGTGCTTGTTTCTCACCATGAATTTTGTTTGGATCTTGTTTTGGTGTCTAGGGCTACGACCACGTGGCTCTGCATGACAGACACATCAAGGAAAGGGTGTCTCTCTTCAAAGCAGCATTCAGGGACAGCAGTGAGGAGGATGGGTGAGTCTATAGATGTCATTGATGAGTTTTATGGAAGGTTTGCAGATGATGGTGCAGTATACTTTCATTTTTTTAGCAAGTGTTAGTCGTATTGTAAGAAGAGATGGGGAACTCCTCACCCTCACAAACAGAATCCTTAATAAGAACAACTTCTGTGTGTGATGTAGGGCTATGTGTCCTAGAAATGAGAAATTACAGTCAAGAATGATTTTACTGACCATGGCAGCAGCCAGTGGAGATATTTAGCTTTTAGCACTTTGATTGTTGCTATGGTGACTAGAACATATTTAGTCAGCAGTAATAACAAATCAGTTAAAAAGATATGACAAAAATGTTATTGGGATTTTTCTGGTATGAAGTCAGGTACTGCATGAAGATTGTCCTCATCTTGATTTTTTTCTCCCTTCCACAGTGCCGTTTCACCCTCTGTCATGCTTGTGAGGAAGCTCGTAGCAGTTCTTGAATCAATTGAGAGACTTCCTCTGTTCATCTACGACTCTGCCGGCTCAAGCTATGGCCTCCAGGTTAGTGTTCGATCTCTTATCCACATGTTACAGACCCAATAAAAAATATGCGTTACTCATGGTAGCTCATATATGATGAAGCATTCTGTGTTGGACGGTAATGACATTGTTTGATACTGCCAAGCCTCTGTGGTACCTTTGAAAATAAAACAACGAGAATGGTAAATTGTGATGCTGGGAACTACAAGTCGACCCTCATTGTGTTCCTTTATGTCTGTTATCAGGTTTTGACAAGGAGGCTGAGATTCCGTCTAGAGAGGGCGCCAGGCGAGACATCCCTTATTGACCGCACGGGACGCACCTTAAAAATGGAGCCGCTGACAACCGTGGCATGTCTGGAGAGATATCTGCTTAAAATGGTATGTTTGAGACGATAGAAATAATTTATGTAGTATCAGTGGAAAGAGTTTGTAACTTAACACAGGGAAAGCTGGCAATGATAAGAATTACATACCATTCCAGTATTTCCCAAATAGCTGTAGTAAGCATGACTGCCTTCATGCTTAGAACATGATACTTGCTGATGTAATTCTGAAACACCTCGTGGACTAAACTATATGGTCGGATGATGGAAGGTGAATTGTCATTAGAGAGTGTCACGTGGTGCACTGATCTTGTATCATATTTCCTCATGCTTGTAGAGTTTTGTTACCAGCATGTTTATAGGATGGGGATATTATAATCTTATATGATTATACCCAGGATAGCCTTTTCAGTGTTAGCACTGTTCTTTCAGAGCAGCCCTGCCATTATTATTACCCCAGCTTTGCCCGTTACCAATCTTTGACACCAAGGTGGAGAGGGACCTCACGGGTAAAGACATCTAGTCTAAGGATGTTGGCATTTGGCAGGACTCAAATTTGAGACCTCCTTTTTGAAGTCAAAAGAGTACAATCCATTGAACCACAGTGTGCCCACATGATTTGACAAAACCAGCCACTTAAAGGTGAATTTGCAGAGTCTGAAAAGTTGGCTATGTTCACTGACCATTTTTTGGGTGTGGATGAATGTGCGACTTGCTCCCTTTGTCCATTCAAACTTTGTTGTAAAATTGTGTTTGTTTTGTGGGTTTCAGGTGGCGAAGCAGTGGTACGACTACGATCGGTCAAGCTTCACTTTTGTCCGACGCCTCAAAGAGGGCCCTCCCATCACCTTTAGGCACACCCATGATTTTGATGAGAACGGCTTCATTCACTGGATTGGGACCAATGCAAAGTAAGTCAAACTGACAGTGGCAATCTCACTAATGGTAATAAGTGGACATTAATTTTTGATTTCTTAAAACCAAACTACTTTTAGGTCGTAGACAAAATAACAATTTCAAATTCATAGTTCTCACGTTAAAAAAATTTTTATGCTCTGGAAAATGCCATTTGAAAAAATGAAGACAGTCTTAATGAGACTGACATGAAATTGTTAAATCTCATGAAAACCATGTTCAGAAGTGAGTATGTATGCGTAAAGGCTCAAATGTGAATGCATCAGTTTTATATCGAACTAAATATATAATAGTATTTTATTGAGATCATCATGGTTATGTAGCGCTGTATTTTTCACTCACTTAATCTAACGCCTGCTTACTTGTGAGTGAAGCAAGTTTTGTCATTAATTTACAATGATCTTCCTAAACTCCTCTCAGGCTGTTAAAGGAGGAAATCAAACTTTACAAGAATTGACAAATGATACTGCTTCTTTTGTCATGGAGTGAACAAGTACCATAATTTTAGATGTCCACTCACATTCTTTTACCCCTTACCTTTGCAAGGACTGCCTACGAGTGGGTGAATCCCGGTCAATATGGTCTGGTAGTGGTCAGCAGCTCTGATGGACGATCCCTGCCCTACGGCCATCTGGAAGACATCCTGAGCCGAGATGCGTCAGCTCTCAACTGCCACACTAATGACGACAAGTAGGTGTTTGGTTTTTTTTTTCAGTGCCAGAGAGCACTCAAAGCATTTTCAGATATAAGATATACCTTCTGTTGGCTTTATGGAAAGTAGAACTAAATTATGGACCTTTTTACCTTCTCAAAACTACTTCAGACTGATGACTCTTTACATATTATGAGTTGTCTAGATCACTCCCAATGAAGTGGTCAGTTGTTATATTACCTGTGTAATGTCACTGAAATAAACTTGATATTGGCACACACTGACATGATATTTCTATGCTCATCACTCTCTTACAATAGATTTACTTGGAACAGTGGTATATATATATATTCCTGGTTGTGTGTGTCAGTCTGCATGTCCAGTTGTATATACATGTTTGCTCTCTGTTCTGCACAGATAAAAGTTGTGTTTATTACTGTTCTGTTTTGTTTTTAACTCCACTGTGCCATTTCATGTCTGTGATGTAACACAGTAATATTATCAATTTCTTTTTTTTTTTTTTACCCACCTCTGCAGGAAAGCCTGGTTTGCTATCGATCTGGGTGCCTGGATCATTCCCTCGGCCTACACCCTGCGCCACGCCCGAGGCTATGGCCGCTCTGCCCTGCGCAACTGGCAGTACCAGGTGTCCAAGGATGGCACCACTTGGATGACCCTGCTCACCCACACCGACGACTGCTCGCTGAACGAACCAGGGTGAGCGCCCTCTTTGGCCAATGACTGATAGAGACGTTCAGATTTTTATTTTGATATTTATCCATGGTGGTGTTACTCTGTGAGGAGAATGGCATCAGACTTTGATTTTTGTTATTAAAGATTCAAGAGGACACAGCATGGATAAGCATTCCTTGGAACACAGTGACTGACTTGCTGACTAGTTTGATGGAAGTCATTTTAGACATTACTAATCGTCTTTAATTCATGCATAAACTGTTTTGATCTATGATGTGTGTGTTTTTGAGTGTGGGCTCACGCTCGTATGTTTTGTGTTATTTATGGCTGTTGAAGAGTAGGAAGGCTGAATAATGGACAAGAAATTAAACTGATAAAATAGCTTGACTACATAGTGAGCTGAACCCTTAGGCCCGAATTCACGAAGGTGGTACAAATGAAACCATGGTTTAAACCATGGACAAAAACCATAGAGTGCCAAGTGTCACATGGAATATTTCATTACGAAATCAGTTATTTCGTCGATAAAATCATTATTTTGTAACGAAATGACAATATTTTGTAACTAAAAGAACATTTCGTCCACAAAATTATAATTTCGTTAACGAAACCGTCATTTTGTCGACGAAATGACCAATTTCGTAATGAAATATTCCATGCGACACTTGGCGCTCCATGGTTTTTGTCCATGGTTTATACCATGGTTTCATTTGTACCACCTTCGTGAATTCGGGCCTTATTGTCTATTGTCTGCCCATCAGAGCATAGACTGGCATGCTCTCATCATGAGTCACCAAATATATCTTGCAACTTCCACACAACTTACTTACAGTGAATGAAGATTTTATAGCAGTATTTGTCCTCCTTGTAAGACATAACACTTCTCATTAAACTGTTGTGTTACCATGCCCAAGTGGAAAAAACTCGCTGAGGCCTGCTTTGTTGAGTTGAATGAATGGCTGCAAAAAAAAAATGTCTTGACCTAGTGCATTGGTGCAACAAAAGTTGATAGAAAAGAATATTTATTTCTTTGCCATTGCAGGTCCACTGCCACCTGGCCTCTGGAGCCACCCACCAGTGAGAAGAAAGGCTGGCGCTACGTCCGTCTCCACCAGATGGGAAAGAACGCCAGCGGCCAGACCCACTACCTGTCTCTCTCGGGCTTTGAGGTCTACGGCACCGTCACTTCGGTGGTGGAGGAGAGCCTCAGTGAGTCCAATGTCGGGTGTTGAGTACAGACTGAGTAGTCTCGAGTCCTATTTCAAGAGTGTTGAGTACAGACTGAGTAGTCTCGAGTCCTATTTCAAGAGTGTTGAGTACAGACTGAGTAGTCTCGAGTCCTATTTCAAGAGTGTTGAGTACAGACTGAGTAGTCTCGAGTCCTATTTCAAGAGTGTTGAGTACAGACTGAGTAGTCTCGAGTCCTATTTCAAGAGTGTTGAGTGCAGGCTGAGTAGTCTCGAGTCCTATTTCAAGAGTGTTGAGTGCAGACTGAGTAGTCTCGAGTCCTATTTCAAGAGTGTTGAGTGCAGACTGAGTAGTCTCAAGTCCTATTTCAAGAGTGTTGAGTACAGACTGAGTAGTCTCAAGTCCTATTTCCAGAGTGTTGAGTGCAGACTGAGTAGTCTCAAGTCCTATTTCCAGAGTGTTGAGTACAGACTGAGTAGTCTCAAGTCCTATTTCAAGAGTGTTGAGTACAGACTGAGTAGTCTCGAGTCCTATTTCAAGAGTGTTGAGTACAGACTTAGTAGTCTCAAGTCCTATTTCCAGAGTGTTGAGTGCAGACTGAGTAGTCTCGAGTCCTATTTCCAGAGTGTTGAGTACAGACTGAGTAGTCTCGAGTCCTATTTCCAGAGTGTTGAGTACAGACTGAGTAGTCTCAAGTCCTATTTCCAGAGTGTTGAGTGCAGACTGAGTAGTCTCGAGTGCGTATTGAGTTTTAAAGTCTGGTTGGATTCATCAAAGCTTGTTGACTTTCTGTCAAATTTGGGATAGTTGTGAGAGTACTTACTCTAACCCCACTTCTTCCACCATGATAACTTTGTGTCATTTTCTTGCTTTGCAGGCGTGGCCCCAGCGAAAGTGGTGAAAGATGTGGAGTCTAGCGTACGCAAGCAGCGCAAGCTGGTGCGCTCACAGGTGCTGCGGCAGATGGTGATGGGGCAGCGGGGACGGAGCACTGACTGGCGGTGGCGGGAGTTTGAGGGGGCCCAGCAAGCCGAGGGACTGGCGTCCAGCGAGAGGGAATGTAAGAAATTTGACAGGTCCATCCAGAGATGGATTTCCTTTGTGCTTCCCATGAATTCAAGATCCTCCTTGAGACCATATCTCATGTTAAGGGTTCCACAGGTGACAGCTGCATTTGGCCGAGAAAGATTTTCATGTGAGCTGTGAAGTGTTTGAAATCAGGGAACTGTGAGTGCTTGAACTGCAGCTCCTCTATTCTTTATGTCAGTTATACCAGTTAATGGTGAGACAAGTGACAGGGCAGTGCTCACCCGTTAATTGGGAACTGCTTTAGCGGGAACCCCGCTTAAGTGCAACAAAACTTGACATAACAAATTTTTCATGTGTTACCTCCACCGCTTTATCAGAACCATGAACGGCTTTATTGGGACAAATTCTGGCTGAAACACTTCTATTGTCCATCATTACAAATACATCTACAAATAATAAGTAAATCCTTAGAAATGATCTTAGGGATTTCATTTCCTCACCAGAAGGGTTATTTTCTAACCAATTCCAGATGGATTATGCCAATTGCACAGTCTATTACCACCCATTGAATACAATTTGGATATTCACCTTCTCCAAGTGCAGCCCATACTCTCCCTGTTTGTGCGTAGTATGCATGTAGTGTAGGTGTTTTTGTGTGACAGACAGAGAAAGGAGGCATGATTATGAGAAAAATGAAGAGTTTTACTTGTAACTCTTACAACAGCACTGGTTGCAGCAGTCCTGAAAGCAGCGGCCCACAATGAGCCCCTCCCGTCGAGGGAGCCCCCACCCCTCCCCCGCATGAAGACGGTCACGGTGCCCGGCACCAAGAGCCCCTCTGTCACCACCGCGGGGTCCGGCAGCACCCCCGGGGCCACAGGCCCCGTCCTGGGCCGGAACAAGAGCAACTCCACCCCTAGTCTGAGTGCCGGAGAGATCGCTGAAGCTAGTTCTGCAGGAAAAGGTGAGTGGGTCATGTGAGACTTTCATTTCACCCCATTTTACAAAAGCAAGCAACTCCACCTCAGAACACTGTTTGGATTGTTGCCTCTCTCGGAATGTAATGTTTTTGAAACAATAAATCATCTCAAGAAAGAGTGGAAGGAAAACCAATCACCGCGTAAATGAGCTGCATGTATTACAGCAGGTTAAATAGATTGTTAATGGAATAACTTGTAGACCTACTGCTATTGAGATCTGCATGGGCATTATTGTCACCATAGTATCTTGCACACCTTTTCAGACAGTTTCATTAATACAGTGTCTAATCAGTCTCTGTGCAGACAAAGACTTTATTCACTTTATTATATTTGAGATGTGCTGATTGAATTCAATGTAGTCATTTCTATTCAATGAGAAATTAGTGGATGTACAACAAGGGTAGTTGACCTTGCAGTTGCATTCTTAGCATTTTAGATGGATTCATTCTAATTTTACATACACATATTTAAAAAAAAAAATATATATATATATATATATATTGAACTTGTGGTTGTATTGTATTTGTGAATGTACTATTGATGTACCAATCAGAGCATTTAATTCATTTGAGTGCAAAGTGTCAGCAAGGTATATCTACCAATGTTTCAGTGTGTGCCCGATCAGTCTTGCCTTTTATGTATCTTTATTTGTCCTGCTGTTGTGTTAATGGAGGCATGCACGTATTCGTAATTGCATATTCCCTTGTGTTGGTGCATCTCCTAGTACTGTATGTCAGTATTTTCTCTGTGTTTTGCATAAGATTGTATATTTTTGTTAACTCTTTAGCAGCACTTTTGTGTATTGTACTACATGTGTATGCACCCTACATTAATTCGTTTCAGCACTCTCTAAAAACAAAATCATGGGTATGGCATTGAAATGAGGCCATCTGTCCGTTGGAATAACACGACTAAAAGACCAGCAGCAAATTTGACTGAAAGCCAATCTGCGCTATTAACCTCCTTCTGTGGCATAACAAAGGCTTGTCTGCTCCTTTGGTAATGAGTTGTGCATGAAAGAAAAAAAAAGTAACAACTTTAAGTGACCTTTCACTGCGCTTTGACCACCACAAAGACATTTGTTAACTTCAATATACAATGCAAACATGTATTCTTTCTTGGAATAGAGAGAGAGAAAAAATATACTAAATAGTTCATGATTATCATCATTGAAATCTTCTAGAGTCTTCTAGAAAAAAAAAAAGTCTTCTAGTGTCTTCTAGAAGAAAAAAAGTCTTCTAGAGAAAATTTGGTTAAAAAGGTGTCATTGGCTGCATATGAAAAGCAGTACACCTATGAGGGCTGCCAATATTATCTTTGCTTTGGTTTGCAGAGAAAAGAAGGCCACATGTTACTTGATCTGCTGTTTCCTCAGCTTATTTAGCTTCTGTTTGTGTTCTTCTTGCTCTATTATTTTGATTTGTTTTATTTCTGTTTGCCTGTGTTGTGGACAATGATTTGTGGCATCTTGTGTGTACGTGTCTATCCCCCCACGTCTACCACTACTTGGCCCCACTATTCGTCCTCCTCCCTCCTCCTCCTCCTCCTCTTCCTCTTCCTCTTCCTTTCCTCCTTCCTCTTCTACTTCCTCTTCCTCCTCCCCGTCCTCTTCCTCCTCCTCCTCTTCCTTCTCCTCTTCCTCTTCCTCTTCCTCCTCCTCCTCCTCTTCCTCCTCCTCTTCTTCCTCCTCCTCTTTTTCTCCTCCTCTTCTTCCTCCTTCTCCTCCTCTTCTTCCTCCTTCTCTTCTTCTTCCTCCTTTTCCTCTTCCTCCTCCTCTTCCTCTTCCTCCTCCTCCTCCTCCTTCTCATCCTTACCTCCTTCTCTTCCTCTGCCCCCCTTGCACCTGTGCTGTCCGTGTGTCTTGTTTTGTCTGTCCGCCCTTGTTACGCAACCGATCCCGCAGATAAAGATCACGCCTCCACCTCCGATCTCTCAGCTCCCAGTCTGGCTGCCGCGGCGGTGCTCATGGAGAACCAGCTGATGCGGTCTGGCCTGGAGGCAGTGCTCGCGGAGACGGAAGCAGTTGTCGAGGGTGCAGTGAGCAGCGCCCTCAGTGGCAGCCGAGGGAAGCGATCCGCCACAGACTCTGAGAAGGCGTCCATGGAAGGAATCGAGGTCCCACTGCCTACAGGTACATATTGTATATCTGCCTTTAACTCTGAGCTCCGAGCATGTGTATGCGTTTGTGTATATGTGTGTGTGTGTGTGTGTTTGTGTGTGCACGTGCAATTTTTGTTAAACCTTAAATCATAATGCTTCTAGCCTCTGCATTCTGTAACATAACTTTAACAAAATTGAAAGAGGCTGTGTAATCTGATATCTCACCAAAGTGTCCTTACAATTGAAAGGGAAAATGGGACTCTGTCTTGCGCAGTTATTTTTCGTAATTTTATTGAGCATAAACTGTTTCGATATGCTGGACGAGCAAAGTAATAATACTTAAAGTGAATAGAGTCAGGCTGTGATAGCCATATATATATCACATAGATAGATTGTTGAATCTGACTCTGGATTTTACAAGAAAAAGTACCCTACCTGCTCTCTGACCATGATGCAGGCACAACCAGCAACACTGCCCTGCCCCCGACCACGAGCAGCATGAGTGTGAGCGTGCCCAACCTGAGCAGCACACAGGACGTGGTGTCCAGTCTGGCAGACACCTTCCCCTCCCTGGTCCGACAGACCAGGGGGAGCGTCGGGAGTGGCAACAGTGCCCTCTCTAACCGGGCCAACACCTTCACCTCCAGTTTCGTCCGCTTCCCATACTCCTCCTCTGGCCTGCCAAGCAGTGAGTGTGCCTCTTGTTAAAAAGTGATATTCCCAGATGGGTATTTCTGGGGACCAGACCATCCATGTTGCAACTGCATTTTTTTTTTTTTTCTTTTCGGTACTACGTAATTCATTGGGATGAGATGCAACTCCCAACGAAGGATGAAAAAAACATGTAGGAATAAATTGAGAAAATCAAATGTGACATTCGCGTTGTACTTTTCGTAGGAGTATTCTTTGCTGTTTGCATATTGCATAGAAATGCTTTGAACTATTATATTCAGCCTTTTCACAAACTGGTCAGAGCAAGTCATAAGTAAACAGTGGCTGGTGATGTAATAGATAAATCAGTGATTCTAACAATTTTAATATTTTGACCCAATGTTCGAAAATATTTATAGTATGAATTGGTATGATTGTATTCATTTCTCAGATTCGAAAGTCTTGATTGAAATTAACAAGTATTCTTTAGGAGAATCACTCGATGGGCCTTGGTAGCTCCAAACTTTGCATGATCACACCCATCGACCATTTACTATCGCCTTTCTCTTGCACCTGCGTTCAGCCCTACCTCCCATGTCTGTGCCCCTAGGTAACTACCTGAGCAGCGCCCAGAGTGCCCCCAACCTGCCGGGGGCCACCACCACCACTACCACCTCCTCCCTGCCCACCTCCACGGTGCAGACCAGCACTCTCAGCTCTGCCCTGGCCCCCTCCCTCACCTCCACCTCCAGCGAGAGTGACAACGAGTTCCTCGAGCCCTGCCCGACCAACTCCCTCATGGTGGAGCTGGAGGACGAGGAGTTTCCTGAGCCGGAGGATCTGGACGATGAGAACGAGGATGACAGTGATGGCGAGGACTACGATGACGGCACGGTAAGATTACTGTAAAACCGGAAACATTTTGCAGCATGAAACTTTTGTGAATTGCTGCCCATGGAGAAAAAGAAGAAATGAGTAAATTACATGTAATGGATTGTGTACACAAAAACATTAACGTGCATTTTACTTTCGCAAATTGTGGCTTCTTGTGAAATTTGCAAAAGTTTCATGCAAGCAAAACTTTCTGGCTTTGCAGTATCAGCAGAAATGCTGCCACAGTGAACAGCAACAACAACATTAGTCTCCTGTGCAGTCTAGGTCTTGTTGGATGAAACTTTGGTAACTCTACAATCAGTGGTAGTTATCACAGCAACATTATACCATAGCCCATCAAAGCCAGGAAATCACTGATGTTTCCAAATGTTTACAGAATTACCATAGTTCTATACAATAAGTCTCTGGTTTGCAATCTGTGTCAAAACTTGGCTGTGTGAATGCAGATTATTATTTGCCTCAATCTTCATATTTTTTTTCCTCCATGTCAGTTTCAAACATTGTTTTGAATGAAGAAAAGAATATGGCATGTGGAAAGACAAATAAGAGAGCAGTAACTTTTGTGGCACAGTGGCTTAAAGGAGTCAGTGTATGATGATGACCCCTGCTAAAGGCAACTTAGGAGTAAACCAGCTGGATTTGCATCGCCAAGGGTCAATGAAGGAGTGCGGTGCAAAATATTCATTTGGTGATCAGTGCTTTTCTCTCATGGTGTACAGGAGGAGGAGGACTACGACAGTCGCGGCGTGAGGCGGAAGACGTGGGATGACGAACACGTCCTCAAGCGCCAGTTCTCTGCCTTAGTCCCTGCCTTTGACCCGCGTCCTGGCAGAACCAATGTGCAGCAGACCACAGACCTGGAAATACCTCCACCTGGTACGTTCAAGCTCACAATGGATTCTTGAGGAAGAGTGAATGATTGTTATCATTCAAGTATTGCAAACTTGCATAATCTCTCAAGTTCTTCAGAATTTAGTAGGATTTCCTGGAAAAAAAAAAATGTGTTTTTTTTTTCATGTTCTGACAAGAGAATAATGTACTAGTAAAATCCTCTCTGATTTTTTAATCATTACCCTGTAATATACATGCGACACGCATGTATCTTCCAGAAAGCTCTGTCAAACCTCTTTGATATAGGTTTGTGTATTTTGGAAGCCATGGTATTTGATTTTATTGATTGATTTTATTTTATTTCTGAATTTCTTTTTCATACATAAATGAAATACAAAGTCAATTGAATAAACTAATTGAGCACTGTATAATTTGAATCTGACACTTAAACAAATGATTAATTCAAATATCCACCATTTTTTCTGACAGAATGCAAAATGAAAATAAACTATATTGTGCATACATGTATGCAAACATAAAGTTACAGTATATCTATTGTTCAAAGACAAATTAGGCAACTCTTGATGTACAGAAATTCAGGAGACCATCATCATCATCATAAACATTGCTGTATGTTCAGTAAGTATTTGAAATGTTCTTTTTTTCGTTGCTCTGACCACAAGGTACTCCTGACACTTCCTTCCGGGAAGAAACCGACAGTGCCCCGTCGCCGAGGTTGGCACTGTTCCTCCGTGGGCCCGGCCTTCCAGGGGTGAGTCGCCATTCAAAGCCTAAAGGGCCACAAGTGCAGGTGGTTATACACAAGGATTTATCATATTCCTTATCATGTTTTTCCTCCTCATAACAGTTACTTCTATCTCCTTTTACAGCCTTTTAGCTCTCATGTGTATGTGGTGATCCAAAATTCATTGACTGGTTTGAAGTTGTGTGCCATTCTTGATGTGCTGATGTGTGAAAACTGCATTACATTTCTTTAGCTATTAAACTTTCTTGTGTTAAGACATTCCACATTCATAACTTATATGCACTGGTGACAGAAGCATTGGATGAAAAAGAATAATTAGAATGTACAAAGATTTTTATGGACGGCTGAAAGAAATGTTGGAAGGATAGTTAACAATTCAGTTTCTGTGGAAGACATGTCATTGATTTCTTACGTCGTCAGATACACTTTGGATTAAATTACGTAATCTCTTGATCTCTCCCTCACCCACTTTCATGTCCCTGTAGGTCCCTGAAACTGAGGTGTACTGCGAAGGGGCAATGTCTACAATTTTCAGATACGTCCAGATGCTGTACCAGCAGACCCCTGCAGGAACCAAGCAGGACAGACTGCGTAGGATATGGGAACCAACTTACACGTAAGGAGTCCCCTCATTGTAGATTCCTTATGCAGCAATAGCAGTACTGAAACTTTATAAATTCATAATTTTTTAACAGATTATTCAATTTTCCTCAAATCTGACTGATGTGTTCTACTTATATATGTGCATTGACGTATTGTAATCCGCATATATCATTGGGTTTGATTCCTCTCTAACAAAAGCAATAGTCTCTAAGTATGAAAGCTTGCTGAAACTTAATTTCCACAGATATGGAGACTTTTTGGTATTGTAAGTTAACTTTAAACAAAGTGAGCATCAGAATGAGCAGTTTAATGGTAAGGTATATCATGAATATGATTTTGTTGTTGTGAAGGAATATCATTCATGTATTTGCTTCACAATAATGGTATTTTGTTGTTGTTGTTGTTTCAGTGTTGTGTATAGAGAATCACGGCCTCAGGATGAGAGTACGTCCAGTGTAGAAAATACAGAGGTAAGAGCATTTTCTTGTTACCGTGATAACATGTAGTAAAAATCACTTCTGACTTTTGAAGGATTGTTTTGTTTTGTAAGCTAAAGGAACCTATTAATGAACGTGAGCTGTAAGCCTTGCTAGTTAGTAGATCCACCTCCGTCTTGTGATAAGACTTCCAGAAGCAGACATTGTACCAGCAGTTTTACTGAAATGGTAATTTGCAATGGCGATTGTGTGATATTGTCAGGTGCATAATCTTATAATATTGCTCCTTTTCTTTTGGTTTTGAAAGGGGAAAATGAAAGAGTTCTTGTTCAGTGGCATGAAAACAATGAATACAGCATGGATTTTATGCTGATGTCTTAATCATTGTACCAATAATCCTGATAAACAAGTAATCTCAGAGTTTGTGTGGATATTGTCGACTGCATAAACTGATGATATTACTGTTTTTCTTTTGGGTAGGAAAGGGGAGAAGGATTAGAGTTTTTATGGATTTCATGCTGATTGTCACGCCCCCTTTAATCTCTGCAGGGTCCATGGACGGTGGGCTTTGTACAGAGGCACCTCGGCACCGAGAGGTTGCCCAAGACTGAACTCATCATGTACCTCCAGGAGAAGGCTGACCCGCAGTTCCTCAGGAGGTGGAAGCTCACCAGCAATGCCACCAATATACGCAGGACCAGGAACTCCTCTAGGCTTATTGCCGCATACAGGGTGAGCGTGCGGGGATGGGATGTTGCACGCAGGCACACATACACACTCACACACATGTACACGCAAACATACATGCACATAGACACACATACAAGCATGAACACATGTTAGTATGTGCCTATTTGTGAGACCAGTTCAGAAATGTGTTCTTATCTGTGAACACACACTGACTGCCAGGAATTTGCACACTGGAGCAGATACACCTACCAATTTAGGTGCAACTGTAAGAGGTTTACTCTTTTCCTCATAAAATTACAAGGCTTCCAAGTGGCAGTAGGAGATGTCACACTTTGAATCCCTAAGCACCATATCTTGGAATTGTAAATGAGGTTTGAATAAAAAAGTTGAATTGAAACCAGGGAGTTAAATTTGAAATGAAATTCCTGTTTTGAACATCACAGTACCTTACAAGCTTTTATTGCATAAACAAAAGTAGCTGCATTGCTGCAGAAATAAAGGAGATTGTGAAACCTCAGTGTTGACAGCTTGCGCTGAATTCAATTGACTATGGACATATTTTAGTCTCAGGAGAGGCTCAAAATCAGATTGTACAATCATATTTATTGCTCATTTATATGCCTAGTTTCTCATTTATGCGTTCATGCATTTATGCACACATTCACCGTAAATCATCAGATATTCATTCATAATTGTGTTTCTGTATTTTTAATGACCTGTTCAGGAGTTCATACAGCTGGGTCTGGCCAAGCCAGCTAGCCAGAGAGTTAGCCAGGACTCTGGACACGTACTCAGTGAGAGTGATGGGGGCTCTATGAGCTTCACCAGCAAGGACACCGCTGCCTGTAGTGTGGACGACGTGCTCCAGCTGCTTAGAATACTCTACGCCATCGCCACGGATGTCTCGCCAAGTGGTAAGAGCTTTTGTATGCTTAACGGTGGAGCATATCTAATTTGTTGGTGTTTTTTTTTCGGTGTATTTTAGTAACTGTAAAGACTCTTAAATAATTTTCTTTTTCTCCCTCAAGGGCACCTTTGCACCTTGCTAAGTTGTTGATTAAACCTGAAGTGGTCTCATCTTATCTCTCATTGTGACGTATGTGCATGTATGTATCTCTCCCCTTCATATTTGTGGTCAACCACTTTCTTTTTGACAGATCCAGATGGTCACCACTTTAATGTCCCTCCTGAGGAGTTCTACAGCAAAAAGATCACCAATAAGTTAGCTCAACAAGTGCAAGTAAGTAACTAGACTCTTACATTTGTATGTAACGACATGTGACTCTGTTAAGACTGTAGTACCATTTAAAACCAGACTTGAGATGATTATTGTCATATGCCATGTAAGCAAATGCCAATTAAGATGCACTTTTCAAACATCAGCTTCTTGCCCCAGAACTCTACCTTTTGTCACTTGATGTAATGTGCAGAAAAAAAAAAAGAAAAATATGCAAGAGGGCCAGTTCCATTAATGCATTGGTGTAATTTCCATCTACAAGCACATTTGGATGGAAGTTTTGTAAATGAAATGCTACAGAATTGCGTAAATTGGTTGACAAGCGGCACTGAAGCAACATGTAGAGCTTGCATGTTAGCAACTTCATCTTATTAGAATTACAAATATCTTCGTATGATAATAGACATTTAGTATGAGGAAGTGAAGTGTCACACAATGAATAAAATTACAGGATAGTCTTATTCCTTCATTCATTTGTCATGCATGATGTAGATGGGCGATACCGTTTATTGACTATTGCTAGTCACCTGGACCAAACTTGATTGTCCTCCGATGATCACAGAGTGAATTCTAGACATGGCTAAATTTTAACCACATTACCTTTGTTCGGCCGGTTCAATTCTCATTTTGTTTTCTCTTGTGGTCACCTCTTCACAGGATCCCCTTGTCCTGGCCAGCCTGTCACTGCCCAAGTGGTGTGAGAGACTGACCAACCGCTGTCCAATGCTCTTCCCCTTTGAGACCCGACAGCTGTACTTCACGTGTACTGCCTTCGGGGTGTCCAGGTAAGGCAGTTGCTCCTTCTGTTTGTGAGTGCTTTGTTGGTGCAGATGAAGTGATATGTTATGCAAGGTTCAAAGCCTGTATGGTATGCACATCCTTCGGGGACATCCTATTCCCCTAGGGGAATGAATAAATGGGTGCTGACAGTGATTGGACTGTGGTAATTGTAGGTTGGAGGGAGAACAATGTTTTGCACTAACAAGGCAAGTTCGTCATGTGTTTATGGGCAGGTTTGGCGCATTTTGGTATTTACGTCACCAGATGATCAAAAATCATCCCTATTTCGAAGTTAATAAAGTTAATTGGGCATGAGATCGCAAGTATGATTCAGAGCTCTTACTTGATGGACATGAGGAGCTATGCCGTACTCATTTTGTTTTTCTTCTCATATTCAACACAATGCAATACAGGTAAGAACGCTATTTTGGCACACCCTCCCAGCACTGTGATATTTCACCCCCAGACCTGTTAGTTTGGTTTTGGGTTTGTTTTTGTTTTTGTTTTTTTTCTTACTCATGTGGCAGTAACTGTTTGCTGCTCCATTAAAGAGAAAAATCATTCTTAACTGACTGTCATATATCTCTTCCCTCCTGACTGCACAGAGCCATCGCCTGGCTCCAGGGCAAGCGAGAGGCCAGCACTGAGAGGGTACGGACACCGAGCACCCGCCGCGATGACCACCACGAGTTCCAGGTGGGACGCCTCAAGCACGAGAGGGTGAAGGTTCCCCGGGGAGAACAGCTGCTGGAATGGGCCATTAATGTCATGCGTCTCCATAGCAACAGGAAGTCCATACTGGAGGTGAGCCGCACACATACTCGGAAACAACATACAGTCATATGTACACATAGACACAGACACACTCAATCACAACATACATTCATACGTACGCACAGACACAGACACAGACACACACACACATGCATACATCTACATAAAGAAGTTCTGGAGCATGACCAAGTTGCTAACAACAGTCAGGAGTAAGAAGCTAATTTGTCTGAATTTGCCAGCTCTGGTGTTTTCAAATCCATACCTGCTCCTGAGCTCAGCTGTGCTATTTGTTTTGGGGGTTTCCTATTTTCTGGCCATTTTATTGATAAAGTGTTACACCAGACATGCTTACCGCTCAGCTTAGAGCTGCTGTTTTGTGATATGGGCTGGCAAGGGGACTGTTTCAGATCCAATAAATTGTGTGTTGTTATTGTTGGTGTATCTTTATTGTCCAATGTTTCCTCTTTCCTCACATTTCCACTCGTTGTAAAAGGATGATCGAGGGAAGAGTCGCTTAATTACATAGTAAGTGCCATGGTATTCTCCTTCTAGGTTGAGTTTCTGGGAGAGGAAGGGACTGGCCTTGGCCCCACACTAGAGTTCTATGCCCTGATAGCTGCCGAACTCCAGAGGAAGAGTCTTGGGATGTGGCTGACGGATGACGAGATAGCTGACGACATGTCAAGAGAGGTGAGGCTTAAAGTGATGCTTGCGGCTTGGTATTGTTTTGACAGATTTGTCATCTGACAGACTTGTGTGGATTGAGGGGGTACAGCAGAGATGTTACTATACTCACATAGTTTCCCACCTTCTGGTGTCTTCATACTCATGAGTGATGTTGTGCCAGTGATCACTAAGATCAGTCAACATTCGAAAGGCTGTCTGTAGTGGTCATGCCCATGCATTCTTAGTTAATATATAGATCATCTCTGGAATCAGAACTAAGAGATGATATCCCCCTGTTATGGGATAAGGCTGTCATTAATAGCTCAGTAAACAGATGTCCAGTATTTCAGTATTATATTTCTGATTCGTCTACCCCAGTATACCAAAGATTGTCTTATCTGAGTCATACCCGCTCAGAGTGGAGCATTTGTGATTATGGCACCGTCCATTTTTCCTTCTTTTTAAAAAAACATCAGGTTGACATTGGAGAGGGCCAGAAGCCACCAGGATTTTACATCCAGCGTGCGTCTGGCCTCTTCCCCGCCCCCATGATTCAGGACAGCGAGGAGATCTCCCGCGTGGAGCTCCTCTACAACTTCCTCGGCATCTTCTTGGCCAAGTGCCTGCAGGACAACCGCATGGTCGACATTCCACTCTCCCGCCCCTTCCTCAAGCTCATGTGCATGGGCGAGACGGGGGGCACCAGCGTGTACTACCTGTCCACGCAGCAGTCCCAGACATCGCCCCGGGACTCCGAGGTGTTCCTGGCCGAGGTGCAGCAGTCGGAGGCGTCCCTGGAGAGCGTGAGTGAGCTCATCTCCGACCTAGCCATCGACAGTGGCAACGAGTCGAAGGAGCTGATCCTGGCCGGGGACCCGCCGAAGCCGTCCACGCCCGCCTGGTTCGCCGGCGTGCTCTCCTGGGCCGACTTCGAGCTGGTGGACCCCCACCGGGCCCGCTTCCTGCAGCAGCTGCAGGAGATGGTGGATCGGCGACAGCAGATCCTCCTGGACCAGAGCAAGACGGAGGAGGAGCGCAACAACGAGATCCAGAACCTGGCCCTGGAGAACTTCTCAGGCTCTGCCATCCCTGTCAGGCTGGAGGACTTAGGGTACGTACAGACCCTCTCTGATTCTGGCCCCACCCTTAATTACAAACCTTCTTGGAGAAGTTACAACCCAGTGGACACCTTGTACCATTGACCAAGCAGATATAAGTGCTTGAATTTTACATGACTTGTGATAACAAGCTCTGCAGTTCCAAATGGTGGAGACTTTTATTGGTGATGCCTATCTCCTGAGTTTACATTGGATTAATACAGATAGCAGACTTTCTGTTGGTATCATCTTCATGAGTTGAGTCTGAGTTTGATACAGTTTATACCAACACCAGTGCTCACATTAAACTGTGCATTACCCTACATTCCAGGGACCAGTGATTCAGGTCTTATACATAAACTACCAGTGAAGAGCAGTCAGTTGTAGTCCAAGTTAACAATGCAATGCAGAGACTGGGGAGATAAGTAGCAGATAAGTAAGACAAAGATGAAAAGGGGGGGGGGGGGAGGGTTGTTACTGTACAGAGGCAAAGAAGATTAGTTGCTCTTGATACTGTAGGAGGACTACCCATTGAGGCCGAACACCGAGACAAAAAAACGAACATAAATACTATTTGATTTCCAAGTTTGTTCGTGTGATGTGATGTCAGGTGTCTCTGCTGCTGTGATGAAATGTGTGATCATCAATAAAAGCCAGTGTTTCGGTTGCTGAAGAAAATGGCTTCTTGGTAATTTACAACGAACTAACCGGCTACAACCCCTCTTGCAGGCTGACGTTCCAGTTCAACCCGTCCTCCAAGGTGTACGGCTACTCCAGCTTCAACCTCAAGCCCAGCGGGGACGATGAGTGCGTCACTCTGGACAACGCGGAGGAGTACATCGAGCTGGTGACTGACTTCTGCCTCCACTCTGGTATCAGGAGGCAGATGGAGGCATTCAGAGGTACACCACTTAATCTCCTGCTACACCATATGTACATTGTATATCACTCTCCCCTGGGAGGCAGAATATTCCCCTTTCAAAGCTCGTAATGATGTGCCAACCACCGTAAAACCAGAAATTTCCAGGTGCATGAAACTTTTGCAAATTTTTGCAAGACAATACCTCACGAGACGGCAAGATCAAATAAAGATTTTGTATGTTTAGGGAAACAGATATTGAATGGATCAGCAGATTGTGAAATGCAAATTACACGATGTATCGCGTGTGTAAACTTTGTTGTTCCATGTGGTGCAGCGAGACAATACCTCACGAGACGGCAAGATCAAATAAAGATTTTTTATGTTTAGGGAAACAGATATTGCTTTCCCCCGTGTTGATGTCGCTGTTGAAAATTGATCGTGGCTCCAGTAGAGAACCACAAGAACATTAATGCTGTTGATGGAGATTAAAGCCCTTAAGAAAGGAAAGCTGGATGTGTGAGATCGCATTGCATGTAGCTGTTGGGGTCAGGTGTTTCATATGAAAAATGAAAACCTTCCTTTTCCAAACACCTGTTTCAAAAATATTCAAAATCGAATTTCAGACTTCGTATATATTTCCCAATAAAACTTTGAAGCAATTAAAAAAAAAAAATGTAGATAGGGGCAATCCTGAAGCTAAGTTCTATCTGTTGTTGATTTCATCTTTCGTAGTTTGGATATGTGTCGTGATGAAGATTTGAACATTTAATCAAGCTCGGATCAACTTCAACTTTTGTCTTCTTGATGCAGATGGCTTCAATCAGGTGTTCCCCATTGAGAAGCTGCACAGCTTCAGTCCAGCCGAGCTGCAGACCATCCTGTGTGGGGACCAGGCGCCAAAGTGGACCCGAGAGGACATCCTCAACTACACGGAGCCCAAACTGGGCTATACCAGAGAAAGGTAGGCCAGCCGAGCAAGGCGCTTGTCTCAACTTTTCTTTGTCACCCCTTGTTACTAGAATGTTTGGGTCCTCATTGGTTGATGTTTGGACAAATTTAGTGTTTCAACTTCCAGGATGAACAATCACATAGCCTTGAAGTGGCTATCATCGTCTAGAATTTGTGGATTACTTTTCCAGTGAGTTTTCCTGACTCTCTACAAGAACTTTGTCTTGGAAAGAATGTGATACCAGTGGGCAATCTTGTGCAAAACTCAGAAATGAGACAATTAGAAAAGTTTGAGTAGTGAGCTGTCATAGTATGCAGGTAGGACCACTGTTGATAAACCCTGCGCGCTTTCTGGAGATAGGACAGAGTGTGAAGAGATGTACTTACATTTAAATGGTCAGAGTATATCATTCTTTATCGTATTTACAGGTTCTTGTACTTGCTTGTACACATTTTCATAAACAGTAAATGTCTTCATCGGGAAAGACTGTCTTCTACCCTTTGGAAAACAACCTAACCATTATGTTTCTGCATTTGTTTGTTTGTTTTTTTGTTTCTGACAGTCCCGGTTTCCAACGCTTTGTGAATGTGCTTTGTGCAATGAATGGCGACGAACGCAAGAGTCTTCTGCAGTTTACCACTGGCTGCTCTTCCCTGCCCCCCGGCGGCCTGGCTAACCTGCACCCCCGCCTGACCATCGTCCGCAAGGTGGACGCCAATGACCACACCTACCCTTCCGTCAATACCTGCGTCCACTACCTGAAGCTGCCGGAGTACTCCAGCGAGGACATCATGCGGGAACGGTTACTGAGCGCCACGCGGGAGAAGGGCTTCCACCTCAATTAATGCTGGTTCTCATCAGGGAGGGCGGGAATTCGTGATGATCGGGACTTTGTTTCATAATCATGGAGATGATTCGATTGTACCTTCTTCTTCTTTTCCTTTGAAGTATCAGTGAGCTAGGATTATGATGGAACCTTGCCATGTTTGAAACAGTGCAACAAGATTTGTCGTCGTGATATTGACACTTGACCGAACAGAAGTGAAACCCGAGCAAGAAATTGTAATGAAGAATTGTGAGCGGACTGCAGAACGTCTCGTGCGTCACTGTTTTACCTTGCTTAGTATGGCGTGCTTTGGCGTGAACTTGAATGCAAGATGGAGGACTGTGTTGAAATTCCCTAGAGGGCACATTGACTATGAGGGACTTGTCAAGGGTAATGCTACGGACCTCACTGCTCTGCGAACAATCCCCTCCCCCCTCTCAAAGTCACACCGTGCCATTCTGCCACATTCTGCGAAATATGTACGGCTCCGTGCCGGAGCACATTTTTGTCGCGGGCATCACGTAACTAACAAGTTTCTGCTGGGTGCGCACACTGTCATATTGAGTGGTTCTGCTTGCTTGATATACATGTAGTTGGACTTAAAAATCGTTCCGTTGCATAGATACGATATGAAAATGACAAATGATCAGAATATTTTTTCAGAGAGAGAATTTGATATTTATTGGCTTCTCATAAATTTCTATAGCGATGCACTTCACGGCCCCACGGATTCTGAGAACATGTCTTGCGGAAGCGCACACGTTGTTAATGATTGTATTTATTCAATCTCAGATAAGTGTTTGTGTATTGCATCTCAGCTATGTTGTGTTGCAACAAGTCAGTGCTGTCAGAGAATAAGAGTTTGTGAAAAAGTCGTGACACTGGCAATTTTTTTTCCCTTCCACTTGTTATGCTGTATGAGAAGAAAATGTGCTGTAAGTTTGATGATTGACATTTGGCTCTGTGTGAAGCTTGGAATTGGCCTCAGCCTTAACCGACTTGGCTGGAATTCTGCAATTTGTATTTGATTATGCATGACAGTTTGTTATGGTCTCTATTTTTTTTTCATGTCAACACTTCCAACCCTGATATCTCCTTCCAAAGTTATTGCAAATTTTGCCACAAAAGTAGTGGGTGGTCACTAATTGTGCTTTTGACAGTAGGCAATTTTTTTGATTTGTGGATTATTCTTTTCTTCTTTTTTTTTAAGTTTCACTATAGTATCAATTGCTAGTGACTTGGCCTGTGAGAAATAGAAGAGCATTTTGTTGTTGTATGAGGCCTTTCTGTAGAACTGAAGAATCTGTTAATTCGTGAGGGACATTTCTTCAGAAGTTTGATTTCTTCAAATAAAAAAACAAACGAAAAATGAAGATATTGTTGAAGTACAGAGAAATTGGGAGACTGACTATGCACAATCAGTTCCATGCTGAACGTTTTATGTACTTGTGGCTTGGAAGAATTACGAGAGATGCTACCATTATCAACAACTCTTTAGAGGAAAATGCAGCAATGGTAGATTGTTCAGAAATATATCTCAGAGGTCCTTTTTTGACTCTTCTCCCAGAGGTGAAGGGAGTGTGCTTCGGTACTGTGATTGTAAAGCAAGAAATTCAGGGCTCTGATGTAGAGTGGCACTGGAGCATGCTGTTAATTGCAATGTCATAGCTACCCTCTCCTTTAACAAGTGCATTGTCCAAATTACTGGCAAAAATTGCCATCGCGGGTCAGTGATCTGTGCTATCAAGGTATTTTCATGATTTACTCTCTCACACACACAAACATGCAGGCACATGCAGGCACACTCAGGGAGCGTTGGAGTAAAAAAGTCAGTGCTTGCGAGAATGACTTAATGACTTTTTTTGCATTAGGAAAAGAGGCACAAGTCCTCTGACAGGTGGCATTGAAAAAATTATTATTTCACAGTGAAACTCATCAGATGCATGTATTGGAGATATATAAGTTGCTTCAATGGACCTGAGCTGATCATGTTTTATTTTGTAATAAGAAATAAAGCAGGAGTTAGCTCCCCGTATTCTTTGGCCAATATGATTTTACTGGCATGCATCCACTCCTCCATTGTCTACTGTTGTGATGGGGGGGGGGGGGGGGGGTGGGTGGGGGATATGGAGTAGTTAGCTAGGAAAGGGGGTTCTTTCCATTTTGTTCTTTTTTTTTTTCTTGCTTGGTATTAAATCACATTGCGAAGTCTGCGGTTTGATTTCTTATGGCATTTGCATGTATGAGTACAGGTAGCGATATCATCATTGCGTTCATGATTCTGCAGACTTCCGACAGCAGTGCAATCATTTACAGATTATGTCCGCTGGTGTTACAAATGTTGGGGGACGATTGGTCGGGGGGCTGGGTAGGGAGGTATGTTTTGTTCACTTGCTCTGAGAGTTTCAATGGATGAACTTTGTGTAAACCTGTGAAGTTTTGAAGTGTCCTTAGTAGTGGATGAATAGTACAAGTATGTTTCTTTGCATTATTTATGACCGCATTGCGGTAGTATATGGTCTAGTATTTGCCAAATTGTTGCACCAAATTCCTTAAAGTCCCAGTATTTCTCTCTACTGTATCATTTTATATAAAGTAGTTTCATTTTTTTTCCTTTTTTATTTATTTATTTTTGTTTGTGGTTAATCACTTAAAACAAATCACATAATTTGAGAATATTGGCTATAAGTATTATCAAGTGTATGGTGAATAAATCGTGTATGCTGATGAATGTACTCACATGTTGAGTCAGGCTGGTTTTGAATTTGATATGTTGGTTTCTGTTTTTGCTCTTTTTTGGGGGTGGGGGGGGGGGTGGGGGAAGAGTTGAGGCAGAAATTTTATGCCTTCAAAGGATTTGCATGACAAAGGCACCTTCCTTTAGAGAATTTGTTTCTTTATCAAATGCTGGACTGTTTCTAATCTCAAAGTCCTTAAATAACTAATTCATTATCATCATTTCCTTCCTTTAGGAAGTCTCACTAATTACTGTTCAAGCTGTTTCCTGACAGATATATCCACGAATGAGGAGGTCACAGACATTTTCGCCAGATGTTGTTTTCGCAAATTGACACCGAGGCTATCGCAAGGGCATTATCACGTTAGTGAACGGCAGCATTTTTGGCATGCTGTTAACTTTGCGGTCCTACAGGAAATGGCGAAATTTGTGAAAATCAAACCCTCCTGAAAATAACAGCTTATACAGTAACATGACCCGTGATTTTTAACAATTGTTTGATTAATTGCATGCTGTTATCCAATGAAATTTGGCATAAACAGAAATTTATGAGGGACTAAGAATTGTTTCAAAAAATTATGTATAATTTGAAAATGTTGCGTAAAAGGCGCAGTATCAGTAAATCAAATGGAAAAAAGAAGAAGAAAGGATAAAGACTAAAGTCTCCGTTGGATCCTTGATGTCATGTTTGATTTGATCATCGTCATTTGAAGTCTGTGACTATCAATTGTGTCATTAAATAATTAATTCTGTTAATTGCAGGTCATTCTGTTGGTCTGTCCCAACCAAAATGAAAGAAGAATAGATGAGACGATCACTCGCAAAACTGAAGGACAGAAAATTTCTGTTACTCGGCAATGATAGCCAACATTTTGATTTCGTGGGTTGGTTTTATTTTTCTGTTCTCATCGAGATGCATTGTCATGGAGTTCGTTTAAATGATGGAGCTACAACAGACAGCTCCATGTTTAAATTTAGCAGTGGAAATTTCATGGAAAGATTGGGTTTCCATTTAGACTGATGTCCAGTAAAACTAAAGTCTCTGACTGCCACATCCATGAGCCTTCTTTCTCCAGTTTATCCTGGGAGGCATTTCATGAAGGAGCTTGTCGGATAAAATGTCCGACAAGTCAATTATATCCGACAAGTTTTGAGAAATTCTTAAGTCTGATTGGCTGATTTCTCAAAACTTGTCGGATATAATTGACTTGTCGGACATTTTATCCGACAAGTTCCTTCATGAAATGCCTCCCTGATGCAGTTGATGCTAGCATTGTTCTACAGTAAAGGGAGACTCGTTTGGTGGCAGATGTATAATTATGTAGGTTGGCCGGGGTATGTGGGTATTGCTTCATGCTATGTATCATAAATAGCCAAGCATATATCCTTTTCTGTTCTCTATCTATCTATCTATCTATCTATCTCTCTCTTTTTACTTTTTCCTTCATTTTTTTCTTTCTTTCATATTGCCTGTGACATGTAATATTGTAATTTAGCGAGCAGCAAATAACTGTGCTGAGGTGATGCATAAGTATAATCTATTGTAGTTACCGTTTTTTTGTATATTGCTCAAGTGATGATTATTATGCACAAAAGTATTCAATAAAGACACTTTGTGCTCAAACAAGAAAGATTGCGACCACATCTGTTGTCTCTGTCTCTCCACTATTGTGCTTTGCATGCAGCATATTGAAATTACAGATAAGCAGCATCTGCAATGTATCTGGGCACACAAAATATCCATGTGTAGAGGCCTTGTCTCCAAAAATAGTAACGACACTGTCCCAGGTCATTGTAAAGATTTCCTCACAAAGATTATCTGTTTTATTCCCCCCCCCCCCCATTTATTTTAATGTGATGCTTTAGTTTGGCAGTCTGTGGCAAAAGCAACGCCTCCCTTTGATGGGTAACTTTGGCTTTGCTCGCACAGCAAAGCAAACTCTGCAGAACTAACAAGCAAAGCATCGGCCATGTGTGCATATGTACAGCAGGTATGCCCTGGTAAACTGGCTACACTAATCATGTAATTAGGTGTGCGCAAGCAATGGATGCACCTGGGAGCATGCAAGGGCCAGTGCTAAAGTATATACTGGGGTATACTTACAACTATGTAAAATTGTCAAAAACAGAAAAAAAAACGAAAAAAACAAACAAAAACGAAACAAATCCCCAATCCCGTAATTTGTCTGATATATGGTTTATATTGCCGGTTCGGTCATTCTAAGTCAAGTTTTGATGGTCATTTACTGGCCTAGAAGGTGCTCTTCACCCTATTCATGCACACTGTGACTGATCATAAAATTACCATACCAGTGACCTACTAGTATATTATGCACACATGTAAACATGCACAGACAGACACACACACAAACAGGAAAAATCTACAACAGCATCAACTGACGAGATAACTACTCATTTCTGTCTTATCAGCTCTTTCCTATGGTTTTATTGTCTCCCAGGCTACTATCCTCCTATGCTCGCTTGCTCAAGATGCTCAAAACCCAACTACACTCTCCTCCATTGCACTTTCATTCAGTACTCCCTTCACATACGCTGAAGCAGCTTCATTTAAATTTAGCCCATTTTCCCATTCCAAAATGTACTTTCCATCAACATAAACATGTCAATATAATCTCACATCTCGAGCTGTTATCAAGGAGAATGCATGACCTTCATTTTTGCCTTATCGTTGCACTTTGATCAACCATCTCTATAAATCTCCAATCATTGTGTACCCACCTCCCCCCCCCCCCCCCCATCTCTTTCTTGGTCTGTATTGTACTCGTGCAAAGAATTTTTTAATGAGAATAAACAAACGGACGAAAATTCATATCATTTTCCATTTTCCGTTTATTTTTCCAATCCCGTATATGTTCATGAAAAATTTGTATCTTCATCAGTTTTTTACAGCAACCCCCAGCTCACCCTACCCCCGCCTTCCAGATTACCCCCTTCCCCGCCTCCCAGATTACCCCCTTCCCCGCTTCCTCAGTCTTCATTGCTGTGCCCCTGTCTGCTGACACAGCATCTAAAGATTTTCCACCACTTCCGTCGAGATTTTTTCCTCCTCTTGGTGTTGTTGGATGGCATGTCGTTTTCGAGTGAGGCTCTCTCCTCTATCATGCCCTCTTCCATATTTCCTTTAAACTCTGCTGTAATTTTCTCCCTATCCTGAACTAAGTCCTTCCCAGTTCTTGCCACATGTCTTTCAGCAGCAGTCTTTTCCGTTTCCTCTTCCACCTTCCTCTGCTCATAGGTTAAGGTGTCCCTTTCCTCAAACGCATTTTTGTCCTCGGATGCTTTCTCCTGCCCTTCTTGCACATTCAGAGTTTCACCCTCTCCTGTAGCTACTCCCTCTACCACCTGTTTAGGCTCCTTCGCCTCAATAATATGAGTCTTCTCTTCCTGAGCCTCCTCCGGCTCCCTCGCGTTCTCGTTTCCGTGTTGGTCATCCTGATTTATCTCAAGCAAACCATGCTGCCTCTTCTCCTCATCTTCTTTCTGTCTCTCCCCCAGCTCATTTAATGCCAGTCTTTCTTTCTCATCCTTGCTTAATACTTCATCGTTCTCCTCTTTTCTGTCATCCTCGTTTCTATCTTCTTGTTTCTCCTCATCCTTTCCGGCCATCTCACCATTCGCATTTTTCTCTTCTTGGCTTGAGTGTGGCTCTGCCTCCTCCGGCCGTTCTTCCCGTTCTTCCCTCTTTTCGTGCTCCTCCTCATCATGTTCAGTTTTCGCGCCAATTTTCTGCTGCTGCCTCTCCTCCTTTTCCTCCTCCTCTTCCTCCTCCTCCTCCTTAATCTCAATCTGCTTCTTGATCTCCTCGTGAATATACCCTGCCGCGGCCGCCCCCTCTGTCTCCCCTTTTTTTATCTGCCCAAGCGCCTCATTATTTTGCTCTTCAGGATGTTCATTCTCCTCATGCCAGCACTCTTCTTCCTCACCCGCTGTCTGCTTGGTCTCCTCCTGCTGCCGATACTCTGCTCCCCTTTCCATCTCCTCTTTCTCCTCGACGAGTGTATCCTCATCCATCTCCTCCCCAACATGCTCATTTTCCTCTTGCGAGGACTCCTTGTCTCCCTCCCCCGCCATCTGTACCGTCTCCATCTCCTCCTCCCCCTCTCCATCCTTATCCTCATCCTTCTCCAATAACTGCGTATTCACATTGGCATTTTGTCCATAGTCCTCTTCCTCCTCCTCCTCAATCTCAATCTGCTTCTTGATCTCCTCGTGTCTATACCCTGCCGCCCCCTCAGTCTCCCCCTTCTTCATCTGCCCAAACGCCTCCTTATTCTCCTCTCTAAGCTGCCCGTTCTCCTCGTGCCAGGACTCCTCGACGAGTGTATCCTCATCCCTCTCCTCTCCAAGGTGCTCATTTTCCTCTTGTGAGCACTCCTCGTCTTCCTCCCCCGCCATCTGCGTCGTCTCCGTCTTCTCATCCTCCTCTACCTCATAATCCTTCTCCAACTGCGCATTCTCATCGCCGTTCTGTCCATACTCGAACTCCTCCACCTCCACCTTCCCCTCCTCCTCCTCCTCCTCTTCTTCCACTGTATGCGTAGTTTCCTCCCCCTCCGCAGACTCCTGTCGACATTTCGAAGCCAGTTCAAGGCTGTCTGAGGATGCCTCTTTTCCAACTTTTTCATCTTTCGGGATCTCGACCGTCTTGCCATCCTCGTCGGTCATACCCTCTTCTCCTCCCGTCTGCTCTTTTGTCTCGTCTTTTCCCGGCTTCTCATCAACAATTTTCTCTTGGCTTTCCTCAACTGTTTCTTCCTCCTCTTCAGCGCACTCTTTCCTCTTCTGAGCAGTGCTTTCCTCCACTGACGCTCTCTTAAACTTCTCTTCCATATGTTTTCTCTCCGTAAACATATTATTTCCCCCTTCTTCGTCGTCATTAGCTTTGTCTGAGAATTCAGTCGCTTCTCCCTCCCCAACTTTCCCTTCCGCTGCAATCTCTTCCTCAGATGTCTGCCTCTGCACCTTCCACTCTGCCTCCGTCGTCCCCCAAGATCTCACGACCTCGTCGGTGTTGCCGATGTCATCATCCGGCATGATGTCTGGGATGTCTCTCAGAAAGACGAATTCAATGAATTCGTTCATCGCCTTCAAATATTTCTTGAAAGCGGGAATCACCCGAGTGGCTAAGGATGAAATGAATTATATGTTGTATTAATAATTATATACATGAATACTGGTGGGTGTTTGTTCATAATGCAAGCATAACGAGTAGTAGCAGAAACAGTTTCCATGGGACGAGTCTACAACAGGATTACATTTCGTACTTGGAAATATGTATCTAAAACCTTAAAAAATTATAATCATTATTGGTAATGCTCTAAAAAAATATGGAGGGGAACTTACGTTCGTCGCTCATGGTTGATTGGTAGAATTTCAACCGTCGATTCGATGAAAGAAGAAAATAACCGCTCAAAATCAACGTAAGACAATAGTCAAGCGTCAAGAGCTCAAGCATAAGGCCTGAATAGGTAACACCTATATCTGTGATCATCGTATTTATAGATAATGCACCGTTTATGTTGCCATAGCTATGTACTGTACTTTTGCGCATGCGTGAGAGTGATGTAACAGTGGAGTTTTCGCGCCTACCTTTTACCCGCGCAGCATCAACGCAAGGACGCGCGTACACGTAAATGAGATTTTATTATGTGTTAATTTATTGGGTGTTCAACTCGATTTCTGTTAACCGCGAGAGCTGAATTCACGTCGAGTCTTTTATTTTTGCCTAAAGACCTCAATTTCCTTTTTACCGGGCGTTACAGTACACTGCTCGTCTGCACTCAACTGCATTTCCCGTGTGTTATAAATGCATTGCAGTTATTGTTTGTGCATTGTGCATATGTTTTGTTTTATTTTGTTTAAGCTTGGAGCATGACGCTGGCGTGGGAATCTTGTGAAAATGACTGTCACGAAATCTGAATTATGTCACGATTAATAAAAACTAACAATGCACATTACTTGGACTGGTGTGTATACCATTATTCATTCTCCTTATAAACTATTGATAGTCGAACACACACTCGGGTCGTTCCACTTTTTTATACTATAGGGTGGATATACCTTCTTATTAATGACCTGTGTCGTGTGCATTATTTGTATGCTATTATACACTCAGCAACAACAACAACAACAACAAAAAAATGACAGTAAACACTTTTTCCAGCTCAAATATTTCAAAGAAAGTTTCGATAAAAATGAATGTGTCATATACCATATTAAAGGCTATCTAATTAATTGCTATCCATCTGGTAGGTTCCCTAAAAGGGATACTTTACGCTTGAATAAACATATTTGTTTTGTTTGTTTTTTTCCTCCAAGACACAAAAGTAAAAATTGCAGAATTGATGTTTTGTCATGTGAATGCCCTTTAAGATAACAGTAATAACAAAATACCAAATCAACACAATGAGAGACATGAATGAAAAAGCAAAAATAAGTTGTCGTTCCCTTGTATCTCTGTACATCCTCAAACAAAAACAAAATAGGAAAGAAAAGGGGAAAATAAAAATTTCTTGTCGAATTAAACTTTGAATGACACAGAGAGTAAGCCGAAAAGGTGATAACATGGACAGAATTTCTTCATTTCATTCTTTTAATTCAGGAATTTAAGAATTCACGAGACAAATTAAAGAACTAAATATCATTTTCCATTTTCTTAATTTGAAATAACACGTCCAATTTCTACAATTTTTGTTAAAATTTCCATGCCATTTGAATTTGGAATTGACAGAAGATTCTTTATTTTCTCCATTATTTTTCACCTTTTTCAATCTTTTGACTGCTACAAAGACATTATAGAGGTCACATGATGATTTTTTTTGTTGTTGAAATATTTGATATTTTTTTAATAAACTATAAATGTCGATATGGCGACTGCCATGGTATACCTCCGCCATAATGCATGGTTCTCCTAATAGGCAGTACAATGTCTTAACAATGTGTGATGACAGTTTCACATAATTGGCAAAATATTAAAATGACAGCTGGTTTGTCACGAACGCGTTGAATGTTCACTTTCCTTAAAGGGAACACAACCCCAAGAGCAATGTGGATTAAAGTGAAAGCAGCAACATTAGTAGAACACATCAGTGAAAGTTTGAAGAAAATCGGACAATCGATGCAAATAACCGCTGGATGAGGAGACTACTAGAGGTTATGACGTATGAGTGGAAACACAGGATGATTTTTGCAAATCAGTTTGTGTTTCTTACTGTGTTGAATTTTCTTTTGTTCTCATTGTTATAAGGAAGACCACATGCGCATGAATGACAACTTGTCCATTTTTGCAATTTTTACTTTTGTGTCTTGGAAGAGAAAAACCGAATGTGTTTACTCATGCGTAAAGTTTTCTTTTTTGTTGACCTACCAGGTTGATAGCCAATTAAAGGAGACCTCAAGATGATTTGCAGATTTTTACATTTGAACAACAATAAATTAGTTTTACTGAGGACAGAATTTCAGAATTTATGATTATTGGAATGAAGAATAAGAATATTTTCGAAATTTATAACAAATTGCAATGAAAAAGGATAATGGCATGGCAGGGTCACCATAAGAATGCATAAGTTGGGGCTTTAGGAAGTAAAACAAAACAAGAAGGTATTCATAGATTTTATTTACACAGGTGAACTTGCAAGCAAGCGGTATTGTAATGGAATTACGCTGCTACATTTCTGAAATATGTGAGTCTCCTATGTCATCATCCCTGTTCAGTGTAATTTGTTCAAGGTTTTTCAAAGTATTGTTTCTCTGCTCAAGAACTACAATAAATTCTACAAATCTATACATGGAGCTGTTGATTTATGTACTACCTGATGTGAAATTATGAAAATCGTCTGGAATGACCCTTTAAATCACCCTTAACATGGTACGTAAAATGTTGATATTTATACAAATATTCTATGATAAATATGAATTTGAACAAGTGTTTATTTTCTTTCTTCTTCTTCTTTTTTGCTGAGTGTACATACTTGCATATCTTGATTGGTTATTAAGTGTATAATAGGTTGTATTGTTTATACGTTGATATAACGATTGTTATCATTTCTAATCCATGGAATATGCATTTGTTTTTGTTTGTCATGCTACAAGTTCATGCTCGTTTTTGTGAACAAACTTGTGTTATCACGTGCAATTTTGTCACAATACACTTAAATCAACAACAACAAGCAACAAGCAACAAGCAACATGGAGTTAACACATACCCACAAACTAATACAGTGCTCTTCCGTTATAACAAAATTCTCGTTACAACAAAGTTATTTAGGTTCAAAAATTGATTCTGTACTTTACTGTTCTGTTATTACGAAATTTCGATATATCGAAAGAAATATGCAGGCCCTTACGATTTGGTTATAACGGGAGTCCAGTGTACCAACATGGAGCTACCTTGGTAGCTCCATGGTACCAAGTACAATAAGGTTATATTATGTAGGGTTCTCCCCCCCCCCCCCCCACACACACACACACATGGAAAATGTAACGTTAGTAATGATAACTGATCAACTGACAAATTAACTTCTCTGATCTGTCTTATCACTTCTGGTTTTGTCTCCAAGGCTCCTATCCCCCTATCAGTCAAGATGCTCAAAACCCAACTACACTCTCCTCCATTGCACTTACATTCAGTACCCCCTTCACATACGTTGAGGCATGCAGCTACATTTAAATGTAGCCCATTTTCCCGTTCCACAATGTACTTTCCATCACCAAATGTCAATATGCATTCGCATCTTGAGCTGGAATCACATCTCGAGCTGTTTTCAGTGAGATTGAATGCTCTTCTTTTTTGCCTTTTCGTTGTACTTTGAATAGCCGTCTCTATAAATCTCCAATCATTGTGTACCCACCCTCTGCTCTTTCTTCGTCTGCATTGTACTCGTGCAAAGAATTTTCGAAATTAAAATAAAACGAATAGACGAAATTTTTATGTTATTTTCCATTCTTCCGTTTATTTTTTCCAATCCCGTATATGTTTATGAAAAGTTTGTATCTTCATCACAGTTTTTACCCCAACCCCCAGCTCACCCTATCCCCCGCCTCCCAGACTACCCCCTTCCCCGCCTCCCAAATTACCCCCTCCCCCGCCTCCCTCAGTCTTCATTGCTGTGCCCCTGTCTGCTGACACAGCATCTAAAGATTTTCCACCACTTCCGTCGAGATTTTTTCTTCCTGTTGGTGTTGTTGGATGGCATGGCGTTTTCTAGCGAGGCGCTCTCGTCTGTCATGTCCTCTTCCATATTTCCTTTAACCTCTGCTGTAATTTTCTCCTTATCCTGAACTAGGTCCTTCCCAGTTCTTGCCACTTGTCTTTCAGCAGCAGTATTTTCCGTTTCCTCTTCCACCTCCCTCTGCTCAGAGGTTAAGGTGTCCCTTTCCTCAAACGCATTTTTGTCCTCGGATGCTTTCTCGTGCCCTTCTTGCACATTCAGAGTTTCACCCTCTCCTGTAGCTACTCCCTCTACCACCTGTTTAGGCTCCTTCGCCTCAATAATATGAGTCTTCTCTTCCTGAGCCTCCTCCGGCTCCCTCGCGTTCTCGTTTCCGTATTGGTCATCCTGATTTACCTCAAGCAAATCATGCTGCCTCTTCTCCTCATCTTCTTTCTGTCTCTCCCCCAGCTCATTTAATGCCAGTCTTTCTTTCTCATCCTTGCTTAATACTTCATCGTGCTCCTCTGCTTCGTCATTCTCCTTTCTATTTTCTCGCTTCTCCTCATCCTTTCCAGCAACCTCACCCATCGCATATTCCTCCTCTTCGTTCGTCTGTGGCTCCGCCTCCTCCGGCAGCTCTTCCCGTTTTTTCTTAATGTCTTCCCTCTTTTCCTGCTCCTCCTCATCATGTTCAGTTTTCGCGCCAATTTTCTGTCGCTGCCTCTCCTCCTCCTCTTCCTCCTCCTCAACCTCAATCTGCTTCTTGATCTCCTCGTGTGTACACTCTGCCGCCCACTCAGTCTCCCCCTTCTTCATCTGCCCAAACGCCTCCTTATAATTCTCCTCTCCAAGCTGCTCATTCTCCTCGTGCCAGGACTCCTCTTCCTCACCCGTTGTCTGCTTCGTCTCCTCCTGCTCCCGATACTCTGCTCTCCTTTCCATCTCCTTTCCCTCCTCTACAAGAATATCCTCATCCATCTCCTCCTCAAGGTGCTCATTTTCTTCTTGCGAGCACTCCTCGTCTTCCTCCCCCGCCATCTGCGCCGTTTCCGTCTTCTCCTCCTCTCCCTCATCCTCCTCATCCTTCTCCAACGGCGTATCCTCATCGCCATTCTGTCCATACTCCTCCATATCCACCTCTACCACCACCACCTCCTCCTCCTCAATCTCAATCTGCTTCTTGATCTCCTCGTGTCTATACCCTGCTGCCCCCTCAGTCTCCCCCTTCTTCATCTGCCCAAACGCCTCCTTATTCTCCTCTCTATAAGCTGTCCATTCTCCTCGTGCCGGGTCTCCTCGACGAGTGTATCCTCATCCGTCTCCTCCCCAAGGTGCTCATTTTCCTCTTGTGAGCACTCCTCGTCTTCCTCCCCCACCATCTGCGTCGTCTCCGTCTTCTCATCCTCCTCTCCCTCCTCATCCTTCTCCAACTGCGCATTCTCATCGCCGTTCTGTCCATACTCCTCCACCTCCACCTTCTCCTCCTCCTCTTCTCCCACCGTATGCGTAGTTTCCTCCCCCTCCGCATACTCCTGCCGATGTTTTGCAGCCAGTTCAATGCTGTCTGAGGATGCCTCTTTTCCAACTTTTTCATCTTTCGGGATCTCGACCGTCTTGCCATCCTCGTCGGTCATACCCTTTTCTCCTTCCGTCTGCTCTTTCGTCTCGTCTTCTCCCGGCTTCTCATCAACAATTTTCTCTTGGCTTTCCTCAACTGTTTCTTCCTCCTCTTCAGCGCACTCTTTTCTCTTCTGAGACGTGTTTTCTGCCACTGACACCATCTTAAGCTTCTCTTCTATATGTTTTCTCTCCGTAACCATACTTCCCCCTTCTTCTTCGTCATTAGCTTCGTCTGAGAATTCAGTCGCTTCTCCCTCCCCAACTTTCCCTTCCGCTGCAATCTCGTCCTCAGATGTCTGCCTCTGCATCTTCCAATCTGCCTCCGTCGTCCCCCAAGATCTCACGACCTCGTCGGTGTTGCCGATTTCATCATCCGGCATGATGTCTGGGATGTCTCTCAGAAAGACGAATTCGATGAATTCGTTCATCGCCTTCAAATATTCCTTGAAAGCGGGAATGACCCGAGTGGCTGAAGATGGAATGAATGGTAAATTGTATTAATATACGTGATCGCTGGTCGGTGTTTGTTCATAATGCAAGCATAACGAGTAGTAGCAGAAATAGTCTCCATGGTGCGAGTCTACAGCAGGATTACATTTCGTACTTGGAAATATGTATATAAAACCTTAAAAAAATGATAATCATTGTTGGTAATACTGTAAAAAAATATGGAGGAGAACTTACGTTCGTCGCTCATGGTTGATTGGTAGAATTTCAACCGTCGATTCGATGAAAGAAGAAAATAACCGCTCAAAATCAACGTAAGACAATAGTCAAGCGTCAAGAGCTCAATCATAAGGCCTGAATAGGTAACACCTATATCTGTGATCATCGTATTTATAGATATGTACCGTTTATGTTGCCATAGCTTTGTACTGTACTTTTGCGCATGCGTGAGAGTGATGTAACAGTGGAGTTTTCGCGCCTACCTTTCACCCGCGCAGCATCAACGCAATGACGTGCATACGTAAATGAGATTTTATCATGCGTTAATTTATTGGGTGTTCCATTCGAAGAGCTTAATTCACGATATTTTAATCTCTCCGTTGACAATATTAATCAGACTACATCGGTGCCTCGAAATCTACCGCACTTTGGGTATGTGCTACGCTTGAGCACATGACTCAGTCTACTTGCATTCTACTGCTTTGCATATTGCGTCCAGCGTCGAGTATAATGACAACCTAATACAACAATGTGCGATTGTGACAATACACCGAAGATGACAAGTTTACAGTGTCATAATGTCAAGTGAATAAAAGGCACGAGATTTTGTGCCAACGTAACTATGCTCACTTACAAAAATTTCGAAAAGTTAGAATTTATAACATCATGTTGTTAGTTATTTGCCACACGGGATGGGATGATGGGGCAACCAAAGCATGAGTGGAGGATATTTTGCGTCAATCCAGCTGGCGCGAAAATGTATGACCTTCACGTCGTTAATTGTGAATCAATTTCTCTCGAAATTGAAATCAAATCTAAAAGGAATGATGCAGAACGAAATTGAATATTCATAGAATGAAAGTAAACCGTGAGAGCAGAGAGGTGTCAGTTGTTCTAACTTTTATTCTGACGCCTATTCTTGAATTCGAATGACACAGTCTGATGAAATTGGGCGGGAAATCATACATCAATCATGTTTGAAGTTTTTTTTTTTTTTTTTTTTAGGCCTACTTCCATGTAACTTACGCTCAAAGCCTGTGGATAACCAGTATCGTTTGAGATGTGAATAACCACACTCTGAATACTGCCTCCTTCATTGACCACCGGAGGCTCATCTGATCTCCAAATTCAACATTTTCAGCGTTCCGATTAGTTCCGAAGAAATCTGAGCCGACAAGCTCCAGCGGGCTGGCACCATTAAGGTTCACCAACGGTGATGCCAAAAGAGTCCTCAGAACCTGAATTCCATTTAATCTGTCAGATGACTTTTAATCATCGGACACTCAGACTGTCATATATGACGTCGGCTGGACACGCCCGATATCCGCAAAACACAAATGTGACACAAATTATAGGATTGACTCGACTTTCATCCGACACTGTCTCGACTTACGACCGGAGATGACGTCTGATTGCGAACTATAAATATTATAAAGCTCTGAGCTTAGTTCATTCATCGCACAATCTTGCCTCTTCTGATCATGCCCGGCACGTCTGACAATGAATGCTCTAAAAGACGCTCCCTCGCTTTTCCTACTTATATGAAAGCCCTCGACGGTCATTTTAATTTGAATAATGCAAATGCTTGATTCTTTGACCGAAGTGTGAAATTTGATGAACGAAAAATGAATTTGGATGAGCAACTTTATGGAGCATTTTTTTTCGCGTCTTTACATAACCTGATTATCAAATTGAATGACAAACACACGAAAATGATGCAAAACATAGTAATTGAATGTTGAAGTATAGACCCTAATCTGGTGATTGGCTGAGAGCTATAGCTTGACGAGTCTTTTATTTTTGCCTAAAAACTTCAATTTCCTTTCACTTCTCGTCTGCACTCAGCTGCATTTCCTGTGTATTATAAATACATTGCAATCATTGTTTGTGCGTGTTTTGTTTTGTTTTTTGTAAGCTTGGAGCATGTCCTGGCCTGGGAATCTCGTGAAAATGGCTGTCACGAAATCTGAATAACGTCACCATTACTTGGACTGGCGTTTATAACATTGTACACCTATACCTTAGCTATTGAACAATGCCACACACATTTGGGTCGTTCCACTTCTAAGGTGAATATACCTTCTTATTAATGACCTGTGTCATGTGCATTATTTGTATACTGAGTACTTTACATACTTGCATATCTTATTGGTTTATTAGTTGTGTAATAGGTTGTATTGTTTATATACGTTGATATAATGATTGCTATCGTTTCTAATCCATGGAATATGCATTTGTTTCTATTTGTCATACCACAGGTTCGAGCTCACTTTTATGAACAAACTTGGGTTACCCAGTCCACGTGCAATTTTGTCACAATACACTTAAATCAACATCAACAACAAAATCTCCTTTCAATCAACATGGAGTTAACACATACCAACTCAATAATACAAAAGACATTATGCAGGGTTGTTCCCCTCCCACCCCCCCCCCCCATACAAACACACACACTCTCTTTCCCTTTAGCGAAGACACAAACAACCCCTATAAAAAGACGTAACGTACCAGTTTTTCAGGCATCGATCATCACAAGCCCTTGATCCTTCCGCTTATTTTCATCTTTGACTCATCGTTTCCTTCTTACAACTTTTTCTTAAATACGTTATCTATTGTCTTTGCTTGAAACAGTCATAAACCTTTTTATATATGACTCGAAATAGTTGTAGTAGTGTCAGAAAAAAAACCCCACAAATTAAACAAAAACAAAAGCAAAAACAAGAACTAATACTATAGAGCAACTGGCTAGTCAGTAACTCCTTTAAAGGAGAATTCCGAACCAATAGATTGTTAGTCTGAAAAGAAAAAAAGCACCACATTTTATGAGCACGAAAACGAAAAAATGATCAAAATCGCATAAGTAGGACAAATTCATGTGAAATTGTGAAGTTTCGCTAATTTTTGTTGAACAGTTTGCGAACAGTAGATATGAGCATGCAAATGAGCGAGCTGATGTTACCACCTCTAGTTTTTATTCGATATTAATCAGATTTTTACTGTCCGGAATCGAACTTTATGTATATGCGAATCCCCCCCCCCCCTCCCCCCACCGCCCGCCGCAAAAGTGTGTTTTGGTTTTCTCTTATCAACTTTTTATCATCTTTCCGCGCTCCCTTCCTGATGTGAAACGCTTTTGGCACGAGTAATGACCTCACCAAGGACACAGACGATGATGACAAACTATTAACCGCCGTTTTACACTTTCAGCCCATCAGATCCCGGGGAAATTTCATGCTGTGTAGAAAGTATCATATTATTTCAATCATTAAAGGACAACCTCCGGAAGATTTTCAGACATTCACAAATGTATTTACAATTTACAACTATAAATTCTATGGTTATAATGGGCACAGACTTTCATAACATATAGTGATTGGGATGAGGAATAAGAATGTTTTCAAGATTACCAACTCACAACAAGGATGATGACATGTTAGCCTCACCATAGGCATGCGTGAGTTGAGGGGGGGGGGGGGGGCTCAATGAAGCAGAACAAAAGAAGAAAACGTGCATAAATTATACGCAGGAGAACTTGCTAAGCATGCTGTCCTGTAACGGAATTACATTGCTACATTTCTGAAATTTGTGAGCCTCCTATGTCCTCAACTTTGTTCAGTGTAATTTGTTTGGGGGTTTTCAAAGTATTGGTTTCTCCGATCTATAAAGGATCACAATAAATTCCACAAATCTACACATAGAGCAAGTCGATTTGTGTATGTGAAATAATGAAAGTCGTCTGGAATTCCTCTTTAATAACTTAACTGACAGCTCCGAATCTCTCTGCCTGTCTTACCTTTTCAGAAAATGTTAGGATCAGGATATCGTTTCATGAAAGTTGTCAGCCCTGACAAGTTGCTAGCTTCTGCAATTACCATAACAGTCAGTGACCAGAGCGTCTCAGTCAATCCAAATCAATGATTTTGCTGAAATTGTCAGAGACGACAACTTGTCAGGGCTGACATACAAATCTCTGTTAGGAAACGGTGCCTTATAGCTTCACACCAGCGAAAAATGGTCGCCGACCATTCTACAACCTTTGTAACAACTGGTTGGCAGTTGGTCGTCAGAGATTGTTATGAAAGAAAGCTTTTCGGACGTCAGCAGTTGAGAGTATCGCCAATACGTAGGTGCCGTGCGCAGAGCAGCGTTTTAGATGCATTATGGGATAGCTCATGGGCCCCTGGGACAAACTTGCCCCTGTTTTGGCTGCACATCAACTTACATCACGCTCTGTCTTTATAAAGAGGTTTTTTTTTTTTTTTTGGGGGGGGGGGGGGGGAAGATTTCTTTGCTTTCCATCATGTGACCAGCACATTGAAGCCTGTCAGTATAGTGAACCATGACTCTAGTGACCGCAAATCAGTATAGCTTTCAACTCTTTTAAGCTGAATTAGCCAAGAAAAAAAGGGCCAACAACGGAAAAGCAAACAAAGAACTCCATTGAATCGTATGCGAACTGCGACTCGCGTGAGACAACCGGAAGCGAACAAGGGACCGAGGAATTAATCCCACAGTGCACCTGTGACAGAGCTAGCGTGCGCAGGAGTTTTTTACGTCATTGGCGTCATAGCGAGAATTTTTGTTTCCTCTTTCTTTGTCAGCGACCGATCGGCAAACTGTTTTGGTATGCTAGAAGTTTTTGGACGTTGTATCGAAAACCTCTTGATGACCCAAATTGTTCGATATAAGTTTCATTTATGCATGGTTTTCCGTTAGTTGGTTATGAAAATGAAAAAGGTCGTTAATTAGATCGCCGAGTAGTGTTTGTGTCTGCTGGGTAACTAGAAATCTAATGACCCGATAAGAGGACTAAAAGCAGTCTTCCGTTCATGGGGTAGCAGCATCACTGCGCACAAACAAGTCATTTCACCTGCATGGATTATTTATCCGTACAATGTTGACAGCAATGGAAACTTATTTGCTCATGGGCATTTCAATAAAACAATCAAATTTATTAGAATACAGTACATGAGTAGTATTCTCTGCAGCAAATTTACATTGCAAGTATCATTTCAAAATAAGAGTACAAATCGATGACGAACACGACTAACATAAGAGTCGTGTATGATAAATATGTATAGGAATAGACGAACGTGTGTCAATGCTGATAAAAGTAACATATGGCTATACTGTTAAGCAGTGAAAATCACACTGACTGGAACAATTCGCGTCGAATCCTATGCTTCTGTCATCAGTGCAATTTTCTTCGTATTCTCCTATCACTATATCACAATGAAATTCCCTGTATCATGGTAAAATCGCCAAATTGCACATCCTGTTCATGGAGGGAAAGTGCATATCACGGTTACAGATCGTTATTCCGAAGGTCCGTTATTCCTAAGGCTCTTCAGTCCGAAGATTTGTTATTCCGAAGGTTCGTTATTCCGAATTTCATTTTCGGATTAACAAATCGTCGGAATAACGAACCTTTGGAATAACGCCACAAATTTAATGTTCGGATTAACGAACCTCTAGGTATAGGGATTTGTGTGTTTCGGATTAACGAACCTTCGGAAAAACGAACAGCACCCCATATTATACAACAGAGGTTTCACATCTGATTCCGTAACAGCTAAAATAATATACCATCAGCACTTAGATATTGTGTTATACAATGTTGTATCGAGACATGCAGTCTTCCATTGCGCACCTGTTATCTATATAGATAAAAAACAATCAACATTTCACATTCAAAAGATATCCCTTTTTATACTGTTTTCAGTATAAAACATTATTAACACTGTCGGAAGAAAACTTTGAGTGTCACCACCGTACTTACTAATAATAATTTTTGACTCAAACTATATATATATGTGTATATATATATATATATATATATATATATATATATATGAAATGAAGAGTTTTATTGCAAATGAGCCAAGCGCCATCTCTAAACATTTCAAAGTAAGAGAGAGCAAAATTAAACCTTTCCAGTTATACCTCACTTGTGACATAAAAGGAATATTCTGGAATGTAGTTATGATTAAAACAATTTGTATTTTCTTATTATTTTTGTTGTTTTTAATCAACATCACTTTAATCGCTTTAATCACAACTATCTCAACTTAATTTCTCCTTTATTTCTCATATATATATACACATATTAATCACCCCTCAGCTGATTTATATTGCAGCTTTATTTTTAACGTAGGTGTCTAGGTCATGGACTAGTGACCTTAGACAAAAACTTATCGTCGAATTAGCGTGCATAATATAAACTCTCAACAGCGGTACTCGTTGATATCCTTGAATTAACTGGTGCCCTCTATCTAAACCCCGGATGTCTGTTATGATGACCTGTCATCAAAATGATAGTTATAGGGCCTAAACTTTTGCTGACAGCTCGGAGAGTTGAGTTTACATATTATAGACCTATTCACCAATACATTATGTCTAGCATTTGATAGAATAATACTGCTCTTACCCTGTACAGGATGTCTATATACATCACAATATTTTACCAGTGTTTAATGACATCCCATATAACTTTAAGTTGGTTTAAGTTTCTTTTCATTGTGGCTGTGTGCTGTGCTTCCTCTTGACACAAAGATAATGTTGCTGCATAAAACCAACGTTGGGTTGTTTATTATGTAGAAACATTGTCGTCCTGTTTACATGCTCTTCTATTTTGGTCCAAACCAGTGCTTCTATTGTCACGAAAATTTGATAAATCAGAGGTATACATTGTGCCGTTTTCATCATGAAAAGCTTACAATACACCTATCGACTGAACTGACAACGACTGCCATATGGAGTGTCCTCTCGGTGTGTCTATATTGTTGCTGCATATGTTTAAAAAGAAAAAAAAAAAACACACACACACAGAAAAAAAAATATAATGAAATAAAAGTACGTAACCCTAACCTTCGATAACTAGATATCGTCCAGTTGATGATGATTGATGATTGCACGCCATTTCTGTCTGCATAACAAACATACTAGTTGTTCCCAATCTTAGTCCTTTGGTGAGTACAGTAACTTTCCCACATGTGCCTAAAAAAGTTTCTCATCAGTATGCGGATGCTTCGGAACGACCTTGGACAACAGTCAAAGTTTCTTAATATTTGAACCCCGTATCTATTATCTCAAAATATCTTTGCACGACGGAAATCTATATAAAACAATACCAAAAATGAGTAAAAAGATAATCTTTTTTTTTTGTGTGTCATACAAGTGACTCCATATTTGACCCTCCTTCCAACAACTTTGAGTCAACTGGGCGACCTTTCTCTGAAGTCTGCACTCTCTTTTCTAGTTGCCTCTGTTGCCTGTGCTGTTCCAACATGACATAGCGATCTTTCGCGAAAAATTTTTGATATGCTGGAGCCATGACTAGGAGAAAGGCCACAAGTAAGTGTGTTCCTGTAAAAATCCTGATTGCACTGAGGTAGGAACCGCTGTCATCCAAGCTCTGACCTTTTGAGAAGAACGACGAAGGGGAAAAAACACGAAATTAGAATGAACATGATGTCGAAAAATTGCAAATTTTCGTTAATCCAAAAATTAAAACAAAATTCATTATTCCGAAGGTTCGTTAATCCAAAAAGAAAGTGTGTTTCGTCAATCCGAAATTAAAACAAATTTCATCATTCTGAAGGTTCGTTAATCCAGAAAAGAAGATAAGTTTCGTTAATCCGAAAATGTCATGGCTACTACTAAAACACTGATTAATTTAGTGTTTATTTACGTCGATGTCAATCAGTAGCTGCAAAGTTCTGACAATCCCTGTCAAGTATAAGCGTATCGGCAGCATGTCCTAACATAATGACAATATTGTGCAGAGGTGATGGCTTTTAAAGAATGATACTTCAGATCGTATCCGGGCAATTACCCCCGGAGGGCAATTACCCCCCGGCCAAATACTGGTTAGTGGTAAGGTAAGAGTAAAGATTAGGGTTAGGGTTAGGTTTAGGGTTAGGAGTTTGGGTTAGGGTTAGGGTTAGGTTCAGGATTAGGATTAGGATTAGGGCCAGGGGAAGGGTGCGGGGTAATTGCCCAGGGGGTAATTGCCCTAGACCCACTTCAGATACAATCATTGTTGCGGCTCCGCGTATTCATTTTTGTGATTTTGATCATTGCATTCGAGCGTACTTGTAAGCGAAGGATGGTGAGAAACCCGTTTCCCGGCCCATCATGCACCATGCTTCCTATTGTGTGTGTGTGTGTGTGTGTGTGTGTATATATATGTGTGTGTGTGTGAGTGTACGTGTTTCCATCACCGTTATTGAATGCCTCTCCCCATGGTCAAGTTTTGGCGGGAAATTACCTGAGATGGAGCTGAGGATGTATCCGATGCCATTGCTAGACAGTATCACAGGCCAGACGGCTTCGGCCCTGCCAGGTCCGAAGAATCTTTGTGGTAGGGTAAAAATCAGGCCAGTGGTCATACCGACCATACAACCGATAACTGGTAAGACAGAGAGAGAATGGGAGAGAGAGAGAGAGAGAGAGAGAGAAGGAACATAATCATATAGGGTTCAGTTTTTACGTCACTATAGATACATACGCTTTATAATATTATCATGTCTCGTTACGTAATGATATTAGACCATCTTGGGCATAATGCAGTGCCTTCAATTACGGTTATACAATACTCTGTTGACGTATGCTTGAAAACATGGAATAGTGGTGACGACTTTACTGTCAAAATACTGCCAAATAGGTCAAATAGGCCAACTACTGCTTTTTCGGTGTCGTATTGCATGACTCAAACATGAATTAATAATGCATTGAATATGGTGGCATCTTGGAGCCTATAAAATGCCGTAAAGTCTTCGAAACACTTATCGAGCAAAATTGTAAAAGTTACTCAAATCAATAACAAAAGTTAGGAACATTAATGAAAATGTTTAAGTCGTTCTTGATAAGAAATAAGGTAACGGAGTTTATGCCCTGAAAGCTCCGGCATTAGGATAATCGAACTTAAAGTCTAGGGATGTCAGTGGGGCTCTGATGTTCATATAGACAATTTAAGTAATAAAACCTGAAATATGTGGGACTCTATATCATTTACAGTTGGGAAAGTAAAACAAACTGAGGTTATAATATCACTTTACTGCGCGTACATAAAGTAAATTTCTTCCCTTGCTCTGTCAAGAAGGATGGAACTCGTAAGCGATTAATATCTCACTGCCAAATAGGATGAAAACAAACCAAGTAGTAATCGGCATTTTTTTGTTTTTGTTTCTCAGATTGTGTTATACTCTGGAACCATGCTAACCTCCTCCTATGATGTACATGAACAGCATGGTTTTGGCCAGTGGCAGACAGATCATGACGCCACAGTTGATGAAGGCAGTGATGAGCATGGTGAAGACGGTCGGGAACGGAACCAGCTCTCCGCCGAACGACAAGAGGAGTTTTCCGACCAGCGACGACACGCCGACGATGGAGAGAATCTGAGAGCCCTGGGTTTCCGTGAACCCAGCGGATACCATAAAGCTGACCTGTTATGGGGTGGAGAACGGGAGATGGGGATGTCTTTAAGAAATCCGCAAGTGTCAGGACGCTTTCTAAGATGACACCACTGGCGGCTCCCGTTGTAACGAATTCCTTGGGACCGTCAGTTTTCTTTCGTTATATCGGAAGTTCGTTACATACTGTAAAACAAGGAAATGGGTTTAACGCACGTTTACCAATGTCACACTGGGGCTCCTTTACGGGTGCAACTTTGCACCTTTCAGACTAGTGTCACAATGGAAGCACCTTTAAAGGCGCAACTTCACACCTTTCTGGTCTGGAAGGTGCAAAGTTACACCCATTAAGATGCTCCCATAATAGTGTGCCATTGGTCTGCAAAGTTGAACCTATTTTTCTTAGTGAGGAGCCGAACAATAAGGTATAATAACCTTATTTAAGGGTATAGAAGATAAGTTTGGGGTGATTTCTACTTCATTGTATGAGAATTTCATTATAATCGTGTCCGTTATAACGTGAATGCACTGTACCAGTCGTACAAATTTGCGTATCATGGCTAACCCAAATGTAAGAGTCTTTAATAAGGTATGACGTTTTAGACAATGAAGTGTCTAATGATCACTCCGTGCAGTTTTGTAAGAAATAAGACTTGCCGCTATTTACCTCCTGATGCATCCATATCGCAACAGATTATAAAGATCTGTAATGATCCTTTTCTCTCAACCATATCAAAATCAATAAAATTAACACATCACAGAACCTCAAACACTACCACAGACAGCAACACTAACAAAACACAATTCAGATTGGTAGTACATTGAAATTCTGTTGTTCAGGATATAGGCCTAGTGACGTCATAAACGAGTGACTACCACATTATGTCATAAAATCGCTCTTTCGACAAGTTTATGATTATGAATCTATGGTTTATGGCATTTGCTATCCGCGTAATCAGTGATGAGCATTGGTCATTTTATCGTGGGTCATAATAAGGTTATTATCCAACGTCCATGGCAATTAAATTACAGAGTGCATGGGGACACGAAGAAGAAGGAAGTGGAGGGTGGCGCAGGAAAGCAAGGCAGAGATGCGGGAAGGGTAAACAAGAATAAGAGAAAAAAATAGAAGAAAAAATCCCCAGCAACTTTCATCAGGAACACAGTATCGTTGAGGCATGTAAAATGACAATATCATAATCGGGCAAGTACTTCAGAGTCATATTGGGTCAGTTCCCGAACAAGCGTGGGTGAGCGTTTGTAATAATTAGATATTTCATAGCTTTAGAAATCAAATCCAGTTGCATTTATATTGCAGTGATTAGAATGAGTCTCACAGTTCATATCATTGAAATTTTTTTCATCCTACAGAAATTTGAACGTGATAGTTATTTCTATTACACGCCTTTCCTGTGATTACCGTACTAATTATACAAAAGTTCCATGTTGGCAACGGCAAGCTATAAATAGTGCGAGGTTATACCGCGTTGCAAAAGATCACAGCAACATGAATGAAGGTAACGAACTGAAGATGGCTGGAGACATGCATAAAGAGAACTACTGGTCTATAAGCATAGATTGATGTCTAATATCAGGGATAGAGCAATACAAGGAGATGGAGGTGGATACACTCTCCGTACAGAACCAGTCCTATAGTTGTGAAAAGAGAGCTGGGTGCAAGATCTACTCTCAGCTGAGTCTGGTGGACGATGTTGACGCAGAAACACCCATCTTTGCCACTCGTGCTCTGCGTGAAAAGCTCTCAAGGAGCCTCCATCACATGAATGAACAATATACAGATTAATAAATGGATAGGAAGTAGATACATAGATTGATAAACAAGTGAATGAATGAATAAGCAAATGGACAAGAATTAAAGTCACTCTTGGAAGAGTAGATCCCTAAACGTCATCTTAACAAATAGCCATATCGCCTCGATTTTCCGCCTGACTTCTCTTTTCACGCATTAGCAATGTGGGGTATGCATGTACAGGGTCCTTGGTAGGGATGTGTATGTATGGATATTAATTATCTAAGAAATGTCAGTAGACAGAGGATTATTAATGATAGCCTGGGGAGTTTTATATGCACGTACCAGATTCACGATGTAAAAGCACTCTCCGACACCGCTTAGCAGCACGGCGAGTGACAGCATCCACAGCTCCGGGTACGTCACTACGACTCGCAATCCGCCGAGGAGTGTCGTCTGCATCCACTCGCCATCTACAGTTGCCGTCTTACTCGGTCCTTCTTCAAGAGGGTCTGCTTCCTGCTCTTTTCGTGATAAATCGTCCGAGATGATGACCTGAGACGATGGCAGCGACGAGTCAACGTCCAGGGACAGTTTCTGTCCATTACTCGGCCTTGTCTCGCTCCACGAATGCTCTTTTTCGGCGTCACAGGCCGTCCCTCTTTTGGAATCCACTTTGTGGTAAGCGACATGTTTGTTCTCGCATTTGAAATCTCTCCTCGTGTATTCACTATCTTCAGTGCTCTCCTCCTCCTCTTCCTCTTCTTCCTCATTCCGCTGGTCGGCTGAGTCCAATGCTAAGTCGTTTGAAGTTGGAGGTTGGGCGTACGTGAGGACGCAGGGTATACCCACTACAAACATGGTGACGGCAAGAATGCGCAGTGTTATCCGCCAGCCGATGACTTTTATGAGATGCGACAATATTGGCGCGTAAGCCAGCATACCTGATAAGATTCACAAAACACATAGTGATAACAATATTGATGTTATTGAGCAAAGACAAAGAGAACATTATAGAAGAAGACAACGGGTGTGTGAGTGAGATAGAGAGAGTGAGAGGGGGAAGGGACTGGGAGGAGAAAGAGGGGAAAATGGGGGTATCTACGTCTACACAATGATGTACTCCTCCCTCACAAGAAAAATCGATCTCATCCTTGATGAATCCCTCCGCAGCTGTGATGTCCGTCCATCCTTTGGACTTTGCTTCTCTTAAGTGCGATACTTTAGATTTGTACCCACATTTATTATAATCAAGGACATTCCAAGTAGTGTCATGGATTAGCTCTGCACCGCCATACTGAGTTTCGCACAATACAATATTGAACTCTGAAGCTTTTTTAATTCTTTTTGGATTGTATACTTCTATCTTTCATCCTCTAGCAAGTCCTCTCAACTGGGCCTCTCAGTTTTAAAATGTCGTTCGTGCACTTAATATATAGTTTCTTTCTGTTTTACCTGAATTCATTGTTACTTTCTTACAAGCGTTTCCTTTTGAAGATGTTTGCTTATTTTGCTGTGATTATTCAAGTTTCTAATGTGACAAGTATTTTCAATTTTCCAATGCTTTATTCCGAGCGTATCTTATGAAAGAGGCGTAAATAGTAAGCAGCAGATGTTTTCCAAACATGTGTGTATGTGCATGAATGCATGTGTAATTTGTGCGTCTGTATAATTCCATCATTACAGTACATAATTTCGTATAAACTGCGTCATACGTGAGAACAGCAAACAGTGCAGACGCACAAATTAAGTTAACTTTGTTTTAGTTTATGAACACAAACTCAAACAAACATCCCTGGAACCTTTAATTATACCTGCGTTCCCCCCAGAAATCGCCAGACTCGAGGCACGGACGCAGTTCTTGGACGGAAAGTACTTGATGATGAGGGAGACGGGAGCAAGACCGATGATCGCCGTGCCGACCCCTAGAATCAGGCTGTAAGTGACCAGCATCGGCAGCAGGTAAGGCATGAAGGAGGTGAGAAGGATCCCCGAGCACTCGAGAACGACTCCGACGATGCATACGACGCGATGGCCGAAGCGCTCGACGGCGAGGCCGATGGGTAGAGCTAAGAGCCTCACAAGGGCCAGGGGGATGCATCCTACCCAACCTAAATACGACATGAACAACATGGAAACTGAACTCGAATATAGATGAAATCAGGGAGGTGGAAGAAGTACTTCCACCTCCCTGATGAAATTGATGGACACTGCTGAGCAATGGGACTTAATATTTAAATAAAATTGTCTTCTCAGCAGAAGTGATCTATAACAATTTAAGCACGAACAGAAACAAGACTTGTGTAAAGATGTATGCCTGAGAAAAGTGATCAACGAAAAAATTCTCCATTTTTTTTTTCATCGAGAAAGCTTTCAATCAATACCCCTCTTTGATAACAAACAAACTGACAAACAAACAAACAAACAAACAAACAAACAAGAACGACTATTTCTATATCACAGAGGTCGCTTCATTGTCCTCAGGTCTTGTCGATCTATTGTGACGGGGTTGTAATTTAGGCACTTTGTGACAATTATTCCACCACTGACTTGACTGTATAACAACCACAAGAGACATAAAACAAACCTTTGGACTCAAAGATGTCCGCTACCGAACTTTTATTTGTCACAAAATAACATTATATTCTGGACTGTGCACAGCCGAATTGTGTGCTTGCGAATAAAACAAACAAACGAAGTTACAAACATTCTGGTTAGCATAGGATTATTGTGATTTCAACTCAAAACGTCGTCTAGAGGTCAGAGTATAAGAATTAATTTGAGTCAAGTTCGATGAATAATATTTCAATATCGAATGACAATCGGCAATGCTTTTGAGCATTGCCCATATATAGCTGCAGAACAAGATGCTGAACAAAAATTATCGCATAGAGAACCACACAGAAGACATAGGAAACAAAGAGCTGCATAATTCACACGTCTTGATTGTGATAATAAATATTTGAGGAACAATGTATGAGAGCCATAAGACATCAAAATAAGACAAAATTACGTCACCTCATTTATGTCTGAGTCTTCTCATCTTCCCAAATCCCCGCTAATAATTTTCTTCCATGTGATACGCACTCACCTATTAAAGTCGTGCTGCTGTCGAAGTCGGCCTGGAACTCGACGAAGAAAATGCCGAACGACATGATGACTCCCTGAAGAGCCAGCATCAACAGCCAGGTCGTCGTTACCACCACCCAACCCCAGTGGGCGGACAGGTACTGTCTCATCGTCCTCATCATCCACGCTATCTTTCCTTTCAAGCAGTTAGCGGAAGAACTATATGTTAGACGGTGTATAAACGCCTGCTATTGTCTTTGCTTGGTTGCCTCTTCTGTAACGCGTTGCACCTATTGAATGAGAAAGAATGAGACTTATTATGTAGAGTAATTGAAGGACACTGTCTATCTCGTTTTTTTTTTTCTTTTTATAACAGTGGACGTTCTAGACAAGGACTAACAAACACGGCAAGGTTTTGAGTGTCTCCCAAATTATATGACCCTACGTGAGGGGAAATTCAGTCAATTCGTATGGATCTGAATGGTTATAAACAGCTGATAAACGCCCATCGATATCTCGTAACCAAATTTCTCCCATGATGAATTTTGGGTTTTATGGGTCGATGTGTATTCGTGCAGGGAATGTAACCGTGTTATTTTCCTTGTTTGATGTAACCGCAACCCAATGGGACGTTACCTTTAGGCTACATTAGGGTACGTGATTTTCAGTTGCTAACGGGGTTCTGCACACCAAATCTGTTTGTGCATGCAAACATGTGTGTGTTTTCAAAATATGATTAGTCATGCATATATATATATCTATCTATATATATATATATATATATATATATATATATATATATATATATATATATGTATATATATGTATATATATATATATATATGTATATATATATATATGTATACATATATATATATATATATATATATATATATATATATACAAAGAAATGAAGAAATAAACTGGTAATGCATTTTTTTTTTTGCCAACAAAGAATGAGTTTATTTGACTCGAATTTTCAGCGGTCTCCGCCTTTTATTGGCAAAAAAAAAAATGCATTGCCAGTTTATTTCTTTATTTCTTCGTGGATCCAATAAGTGAATTATATATGTATATATATATATATATATATATATATATATATATATATATATATATATATATATAATTCTCCTGTATGGTGGAGGCCCTATGTCTCTTAGCCAGAGGCCTGTTATAGGGTGTTTGATTCAAATTATTCCAAAAGCACCAAATGTGGCCTACAGGTCACTTATATCATACGTTTTCGATTTTTGATGGGCGTCAAGACTGGCGCCTCCTCCATCGAAGCCAATATGGCCGCCATCCAGGCTAATTTCAATTACAGAACTGAAGATCTGAGGTTAGACGAGCATTCTTTACATGCAGGTACACCTGCAGCCACCGCGAGCGATCATCTCCAAGTCCTCCAATGGCAATTTCTAAACAGTTAAAAAGAAGACAAGCTGGTCACTTTGAGAATTTATGCACTGACATAGCAACGAACCTGGTTCATTTCATAACCATTGAAAGTGCTTTTGTTCTTCTTTGGAGGCCCCCCCCCCCCCCCCCCAAACAAGGAGTTACTATCTTAGTAACTCCTCGGTATAATGTCGTAAATTCACTTTGTACACGTACTGTCCTACTTTAGTGAGGATGTGGGGGAGGGGGTCGAAAATCACTCAAATCTGAGTTATTGATGCTTTACTGGAAAATATGGCGTAAATAATCCTATTGAGATATGTCATTGGAATCGACAGCACAATTAATTGTCCATTGACTTGCTGCTTTTTTGCCAGTGTGGGACAGTGCAGGTTTGACCGATTTGCGAGTGCATCACAGTGTAATGAATATCTTCTCCGGAAACATGGCGCCTTTACACTATACCAATTCCATGTTAAATTTTCCTGAAGTTTTTGTGTTGTTTAAAGCGTGTGTGTATGTGTGTGTGTGGGGTGGGGTGATTAGTCGTAGGCCTGCACAGTTTTTTCTTCTCTATGAGTATTCATTTTGGTCAGTACTTAATCATATCCGATTTACATATTGATTCTAAAAATTTACATTCTATTGGAAACCTTCAATTCCTATTTTACATACGTTTCTTTCATGTTTCTCTCTGCAATTTTACGTGAGTAATGTCAGCATAACTGACAGTAAATATTGAGAGTCCCCCCCCCCCGTTACAGCTCAAACTAGAACGTAATAAGTTGCAACATTTTTTTTTTATTTCTCATATTATCATTTTGTTATCGTAGTCAGAATAAGATCCCCTGAACGTTACCACATGGTGTTGAAATAATGGTTGTATGCCTTTGTTATAGCCTATACTTTTACCATGAAAAGCAGACATAATTGTATATAAGTCGTGGGCAGCTATATATAGCTTTTACTCCCTGCCCGTTCCAGCCACCAGCCCCTTAAAGAGAAGGGGAGGGGAGCCTCCATCCTTTTGGTCATGAAGCTCTCGCATAAAAAGTAATGCTTTCAGAAGAATCTGAACTACCGATGAACATTTCTGATAACATCTATAACAGAGATATCAACTGTTACTGCAGGTTTAATGGAAAATACTGTTTTCCAAAATTATACACATGTCTACTGCAGATTTTTTTTTTTTTTGGTCACCAGATAGAATAGAGTCTTTCAGCCCTCAGCAACTGCAATTCTATTCCCAAGGTTGCCTTCCCTGCTACAGTCATTGTGTACGCAAGCCATTTTAAACCTACCCCTTACGAATTCATATACAATTTGTAGATAGTGTGTTAACCCCCAAACTAGCGTGACTCTGTAATGCAAAGTCGATCACAAAAATAACTTAAGAATCTACTTTCTTGACCTAGAAAAAACTCTTGAACTGATTTTGTAAATGACTAAAACCTCTAATAGTTTTTAACTGTTATTATTAGGCCTACAGCCATATTGGATTTTGCCAATAAAGTTATGGCCGCCCCAGAGGCGGGGCCCAGAGAGTGCCTCTCTCTGCGCCCGTCTAAAGTCTATATATTATAATGGTTTGATGTACACATGGGGTGCAAAATTTGGTGCTTTTTAAATGAATTCGAACCAAAAAGTCCCTTGCGCCTTCCTCTATCTGTCATGTTCCTTTTCCTCACAGCAGCAGGCATAAAGGCAGGATGTTTCTGTACACGCCGACTATGTAGGTCTACAGAAGGTTTTCTTTTTCTTTTCTTTTTTTAAGCGTTTGAATGTGTTATAATAAATAACTGGCTCGTATAAACGGGGGTGGGGGTTATTGCCAGTATGAGATCAAAATCCCGTTCGTATCGTCGGCAAATAGAATATATTGCAATTGCATTGCAAAGTTCAATTGATTGAATGAAAACGGGAGCAAAGTACGACAAGTATATGACACCAAAACGCACTACCTAAATGCATTGCCTAAATTCACTTCCAAATTCTCAGAAATTTGCGGAATTGATCTTGTTAAGAACGCTATACATTGCAACAACGTAATAATCTATAGAAAGAACATTTCTACCACCACTTGATTGACATCACACTCATATTTTCATCAGAACTGGTAATATATTTCAGCAGATATTTGAGCAAGGATGGTACGCACCATGAAGCACACCAAATACATCGGAAGAAACCCAAACTCTTCGTGGGACGGAGCAGGGGACCATGGACTCTGATGGACCGTCAGAAGAAAATGCTGGTCACCCGAGTGAATCCTCAGTTCCAGACAAAGGAGGTTCAATGTCCCATCTTCTTCAAATGTCTATTGTACAAGCTCTCTGCGCTGCTGCCACACAAAAGAGATCGGTTGACGCTATCATATCGTTGAAGTCACCGTGAAAAGTGTTACGCAATTGGTGCATGAAGCATTACGGATAGATCTTCACCAACAAAAGGATGAAATTACGTCACTCACAAAAATGGTAAACGATCTCAACGAAAAAAAAAAAAAATGAGAGGGTGAAGAGCTCATGTGAAACGCAGGAACGATACAGCGGGAAAACTATCTCCGATTTCATGGAATCCCAGAGCAGGCGAACGAAAACACAGATGATGTCGATCGACAGGTCGTCCAGGAGAAGCTTGACATCAACCTCGCGGAGACCGACATCGAGTTACCACAAGATCAGGATCGAGAGCAGATGTAGAAAGCCACGCGTCATCATCATGAAATTCGCTTGCTACACTGTTCGATAGTCAATATACAGCAACAGGGCTAAATTGAAAGCCTTTCAGCTCTGTCCCTGAGAGACTCAGATCTACATCCATGAATACACTATACAAGCCACTCAGACAAACCCTTGTGAATCTAGCCAGCAGGTCCCCACATGCACCAAAGGTCTACACAACACTATATACTGATGGACGTGGTGTCAAAGCACTATATAGCGAAGTTATTATTCAAAATGATGTGCGCACGTCAGTGACATTCGTGAAATCAAATCTTCATATTTGAAGCAAGAAAAGATCCACGACTGCTCAGGTTATATTGTGACCAGTGTGCTCGGTTTTCTTTTTTACACCCTAGTTTGTTTAAACTGACCTGCTGTTTTGTTTGCCATGGTATGACTTTTTCACATTAGATTTTGAGCACATCATAACGCAGCTATGGTAAAATTTCGCTGAACGTGACCTGGTGCTATATGATAAGCAGGCAGGTAATTAGCTAACAGGCAAACGACGGTGTGTGTGTGTGTGTGTGTGTGTGTGTGTGTGTGTAATTCCATTATCTTTATCTTCAGATAAAAGGAGTGCTTCATTCAACGAATTTATAAATTATAAAGATCAGGAAAGGGAATTAGTGATCAGAAAAAGGGAAAAATGTAAAATAGGGTTACATTTATTGAAATGGGAAGAGTAAAATATTGAGGGAATGTAAGTGTAGTATTGTAATTTTATTGAACTTATCTTTTATCATTCTGTTCGGCAATCTGTAGGATGTAACTGCATGGGTTTTGTTGTTGGTTGTATGTTGTTTTTTTTTACCTTCATATATACACACCCATAACTAATGCTTCCCTGGCAGTATCATACAGCACTGTAACTTTTTGAATTAAGTATTTGAGTGAATGGGAATGTGAGGAGGTTCACATCGGACATGGGGTTGGGTGGGTGGGTGGGGTGCCTTGTTCCCTTTTGTTTGATGTGTTTACATTTTCTTTATCCCCTTGTATACCGAAATGATTTCTTTTTCATTTGTAATATTGAAAGAATGAACAACAAAAATCGCTGGGGCAGAGGAACATCGGGGGGGGGGGGGGGAGGTAGGGCAGGGGTCAAGCGTCAAGGGTCAAGTCCCCCGCACCCCGCACCCCTATCCCTCCCCTGAATCGAATATCACAGTCTTGTCGCAGACTCTGTTCAGAATATTATTGAAGGTGATGTGTGGAGCAGTTTCTTATACATCAAGCGAAATCAAACGAAATGAGTTTGCTCGGAATGCACCATTTTACTTGTCTCACACATTGTGTCAGACTGGCACAATTTTGATTTGACTGCTATTATCATATTCGAATAGAACAGAGGCATTATTAGAATGGACATTAATGGAATAGAACAAAGAAAGAGAGTATTATACTAGACCACGACGTACAATGTTATTTATCCTTTCACCTGAATATTGATGACATCTTAATGTTGGCAGTTGCCATAAAATAATCGCTTTCTGATAATAGGCCCGACATCTATAATATATGTCTATTTACATGTATACTGAGTGAAAAGGACGAGCTTTGACGTTCTGTACTGAACTGAACAGCGTCGTAACTTATTCCCGAGTCTCATTCCCTACAGGGCGGTCTCATTGTGTGGTTATTCTGTTTGACCTACGTCCTACATACGAGCACCAAGGTCAGGAGAAGTTGAACTTCACCCTAATTCTCAATTCATTGTTCACCCAGGTCCTCCTAAACTAATGGACGCAAACAGCATCACTCACGGGCTGTAGGCCTATATACCTCCCTGGTATATTATACGAGCCATTGTACAACTATAGTACAACCATACATCCATTATTGAGCATGCATCCATCATCATATATAATGGAATGTAAAAGGTTTTAACCAACCAGAACGTACACAACTGCATGATTCAACAGGGCAGCCGTAGGCCTATAATACGCAGCCGGAGAATGAATAGAAGCTAAAAAGAGAACAATAATTGTGTGTTGAGCGACGGAATAATAACTGTATGAATTTCTTGAATCTTGATTCATCATGGTTGAAACAATAAAAATCATTCTTCAATATTTATATGCTGCAATGGGGTTCTAACTTTACAGTTTCTTGCTCCCTGACGCATAAATATATAATTGCCCGGGTACTTTGGCCCGCAGAGACAGTTTTCTTCCTCGTGTGTGTGTGTGTGTGTGTGTGTGTGTGTGTGTGTGTGTGTGTGGGCGTGTGTGTGTGTGTGTGTGTGTGTGTGTCCGTTTTGATGAGTTATCACAACAGTATCTCACGCATGACAATGATCCATCACGATAACATACAAACATTTTAGCTCACTTTGTTCATCAATCAGGGCATTTTACGTATTAATTCATATATAAACTCGTGAGTTCGATTGTTTGTAAAATCTAAAATCCTGCTTAACCATTTGGAAATGCTTACATTAATTGTTTGTTTTTTAAGACACAATACTATGATCTACTCACTCCAACTCGAGACGTTCCACTACATTCGTTGCTCGTCTTGATGCTTTATCGGCTTCCAAACCTGATGACCTTCGAACGCCTCTCGGCAGAGATCCTTAATACTTAAGGTGGAAAATATCTCTTGGAGCAGCATTCAAAACTTCAGTTTATTATGTTGGCGTCGGCAAGGCTCCCTCCTTAGAAACAGTCGAGATCAACTTCCCAACTATCGTGCAGGTTCCATCCTTGAAAATATCAAAAAAGACGGAATGCAATTGTGCAATCAAATAATACGCTGTGAGATGCAGGAACGGAGTGCGAAAACGCGCAGAAAAGAAACACACAACACAAAACAATTCGTATGATGAAGAACGATCGCGGTTATAGAGTTGCTGGTACATCAATATCGCATCAGCTCGAAGGATCTATGGAAGCCTTTGCTACGAGTACTCTCGCGCTAAGCGTAGTTGGTAGTGTGAAGAGTACAAAACACGAACGTACTAGCAGAAGGTATCCACACGAACAGGAGCGAAGTCACAATCCAGCGAACGAGCGTTTATGTTATGAATGATAAATGGGTAGATACTAGTATATGTTTTAATCTCGAAAAATAGATCTTAAAAGGACCCTCGCGCATTGGATACGCTCGGTCTCTGCTCATATCGTTGGCCATTGTCGGCGCTATACGATCATAATACTCTACATGTAAACAACGAGGTTGAGGTCAAATTCAATTGTGGAAAGCTAGCCGACCCTTTCCTTGCTCAGTCTGTCCATGCGTAGCATCCCTGGGCACTGACCCTGCTCTGAACTGCCCTTGCTCAAAGCCCGTTCTGTTCTTGCTTATTCACTAGCGCCCTCTATAGTTGACTCATGCGTTAACGTTTTCAACATACTGAACAATTAATTCGACCATGTTACTATGCCGTCAAAGATCTCCCCCTCTCTCTCTCTCTCTCTCCCTCCCTCCCTTCCTCTCTATCAATTGATTAATCAATTTATTTAATAATTTCATTTATTTGTTTTGTTTCAGTAGGGGTAGCTCTGTCAGTAGCTACAAACACTGTTATTCTCAGAGGCCCTACACATACATCACAATATACAAATATAGAGTCATGAAAAAACAGAAGAAAGAAATAACATAATACATAATACAGTTACAGTAAACTTACTTGTAGGCTACAAGAAGGCCACATTGTTAAGTATTGCGGAGACAGACAAAATCATAAATAACTTCATTTTTGCCATTATAATTCACTCAGAAATAAAATATAGGGATCTCAAAAAAATTTTTAATGTCCAAAATACAATTCAATACATACATAGTTGTATACCCTAATACATACATAGTTGTATACCCTGCATATTTCCTAATTTTCTTCATTTCACATCATGAAAAAGATAAGGAGTTGCATGAATGTAATATGCTGTGGAAAAAAAATATACTAAGTAATGCATAATTCATTATCCCAGAATAATGCATTTCATATAAACATTATTTTTTAATTACAGACATCATAAAATTATCTAAACATTACCAAATATCATTTAATACACCTGGGTTATAAACCATAATGGAATGAAACTGTACGTATGTATGTATGTATGTATGTGTGTATGTATATATGTATCTATCTTTTTATATATTATATCATCCGAGATGCATAATAATCTATTACCAAACTTCATTTTTTTTTTAGAAAGAAAAAAAAGAGAAAGTTATGCTAGCATCAAATGTTCACACATCACACTTATCACTCCCAAAGAAGAAGAAAGATAATTTTGGTCACATCCCCATATACCAAAGCTCCTACCAGCTTTGCATATACATTGTGCCTACATACTCTTTATTAGATAACATTATTATCAGTGCAATTTCCCTGCCCTATCCCCATCCTTGACATTGAGATTGCACCATCATTTCCCTGTCCCTTTCTAAACACACACTCACACACACACACACACACACACACACACACTTTAATCTGAGAAACCCAAAACCAACGAGAAATAAAGACTCAAATCAAATGACAAGAGAGTAGTATATACATGTACCCGTTCGCACCCCGTGGAGCAGTGGAGCTGTGGAGCGGTGGAGCTCCACAGCTTATGAATATTAATGAGTTCATGAATAGTAATGATCATGAATATGTATGAATATGTATTTATGTAAATGTACATGCATTATGTATGAGTGTGAGATATAATAGTCTGTGAATGGGAGTGGCAATAGCAATAGTGAATTGTGGAGCAGTGGAGCTCTCTGACCTAGCATATCATATTAGTGAGCTTGATTTATGAATATGTATGATTATGCATTTATGTTAACATTGTATAAACTATGCGTACGCTGTGGAGCTATGGAGCTGTGGAGTGGTGGAGCGGGAGTGACTCTCTCGCAACATGGCTGGTGTGGAGTGTATGTTGTGGAGTCTATTATTTTTGCACGTAAGTTGATGCAAATATAATTATGCAAATGCGTATAACAGTAAGGTGCGAAGAAATGAACATTATCAATTATGAAGTGTGGAGCTGCGGAGCTTCAAATTGACCTAACATATGAATATTAATGAGCTTAAGCCATGAATATGTATGATTATATATTTATGTAAATATGATTTGTTTATGCGTTTGCGGAGGTGTGGAGGGTGACTCTTTGCAACCGATGGCATGGCTTGTGTGGAGTGTTTGTTGTGGAGTCGTATGATTTTACACGATGAATATTATGAAAGGGTAAATTATATCAGCATATGCAAAGATTAAATGTATGACACAGATATGTTTACTTTGTGAATGGGCGTGACGGTAACGCATGTGGGCTTAAGTTTATTTGATATTTGATTGTTTTATATTTTTTGCAACGGATTGTATGGCTTACAGTGTGGAGTGCATATTGTGGAGTCGTGTTTTTTTTTTTGCTATGTTTTTTATGTTTGTTTGTTTGTTTGCTCGCACGATGATACGAAAGGTTGATATATATGCAAATGCGTATATATACCAGTAACGTATGAAGTATTAAGCATCATCTATAGTGAATTGTGGAGTAGTGGAACTCCAAGATGACTAATATATGAATATTGATAAGCTTTATTCATGAATATGTATGAATATGCATTTATGTTAATATATGAATTATGTTTGGGCTAAGGAGCTGTGGAGCTATGGAGCTGTGGGGGGGGGGGGGTCTCTCTTTTTTCAATTGATTGTATGGTTGGTGTTGAGTGTATGTTGTGGAGTCGTATGATTTTGCGCGATGATACGAAAGATTGATATGAATAGAACTATGCAAATTCGTATAACAGTAACGTATGTAGGATAAGTCATCACCAATATAGCGAATTGTGAAGCAGCGGAGCTCCAACAAGATGACCTAGCATATGAATATTAATGTATGCAAATGCGTATCAATTATGTATGATTGTAAGATTAAGCACGCTCAGGTGAGACTTGTGGAGCTGTGGAGAGCGAGACTCTTAAAATGATTTCTATGGTTATTGTGAAGTTAGGTTGTAGAGTCGCATGCTTGCACGATAATACATACAGAAAATTTCATATCATTACAGATATTCGTGTAAATGTGTAAACACGACGTAGGATCATAAGATAGGCCTATGATCACGTACCCGCTGAGCAGCGGAGTCGTGAAGCAGTGAAGTTCCAAGATAATGCAAAATGTATGAATATTCATGAGTTGAGGGTTAAATGTGGAGTTAATGGTGTGATGGGGTTGTGCGCCTTTATATGATGGAAATCTTATGTGACTTTGCTTGACGTAATATCATTACGGTGTGAGTACTTGGTATCAAAAGTGAGAATGAATGAGAACAATAACATTCATCGTTTCATCATTTCATCATTTCATCGTTTCATCATTTCATCGTTTCATCATTTCATCGTTTCATCATTCCATCGTTTCATCATTTCATCGTTTCATCATTCCATCGTGTAATCCTTTCGTCGTTTCATCATTTTATTGCGTCATCATGTCCATCGTTTCATCTCATTTGCATTATCTACAAGTGCGAAGTAACAGATTGTAGCGTTTTGTACGATAATTGCGGAGTCTTATGCTTCGCACAATAGTATACGGAAAGGTGATATAGCATTCCAGGCATAATTATGTGTAAATGTGTAAACAAGTTGATCGTAAGGTAATGACCGAGTACCCAATGAGCAATAGAGAGTTCCAAGGTGTTGCATGATGCATGAATGAGTGCTCATTACAGATATGACTAAGATGTGTGAGTTCTCTGTCGTGGTCACGGCGTTTTACATAACATGAATGAATCCTATATGCATGGTATGGAAATTTAACCTTATGCGGCACTTTCGGATGGTGCGGACATCTATAAGAACTAATAGCATTTAAAACAGAATACGCAAAAAAAACAAAATCAACATCAAGAAAGTGAACAATTGGTGTAATCTACGTTTCCATATTTTCCGTGTTCATGATACATATTTTACTCTACTACAAGTCGCACCTAGCTTGCATCGTTTACAAAAATGTATCTTGTAATATCGTGTAATGTAATATCGTTGAACCTATTGATGAACAAAAAGACATTTCACTACAGCATTTTACATCGCAGTGTTTTCTCTCATGCATAACAAGCTGGTACTTGTATCTTGTACAATTTTCTCTCTCCCTCTCTTGTTGTCTTTCTCTCAAAAAATCGGCAAACCACACGATCATTAACATGTAATCATGTTCCGAGATGTAAGCATATCAGACGTTACACAATGATATTGAAGTTGTAAAGTATCGCGACTATCATGTCGCCGTTTATTTGTTAACTTGTTTAAGAATGTGTTGTACAACATTTTAACATGTTTTTTCCGTTTCGATAAAGTTAAGCGTTTTGAATAAACAACAACAATGACAGATAGATTCAAAAGAAGAAGAAGAAAAAAAAAAGTATGTCCCGAAGACGATATCGTACTGAATTTTTGGGCAAAATATTAATGGGAGAAAGGAAGTGAGATAGGGAGAGGCGGAAAGAGTAGGATTATAAAGTCCCATTGCGCGTGTACATTGATTGACTGAAAGTGTGGGTCACGGGAACAGGAGAAGAGAAACAAGAATCATTGGAGCATGAAGTATAATCAATGCGAAACGGCGAAACGGCGAGTTGACGAATATGAGTACAATTATTCTTACCTATAGGGTACCACGACTGAATTTTACTCTTCTAATCGTCCATACACGCATACTCTACACAACTACGCAAGGAGAAAAAAAATACACATTTTAGTCTTTCAGTATTATATACACCTTAAACGCTTTAATAAAAAAAAAACGTTAATACAAACAATGTGTATCGTAGAGATGTTGAAATGAAGAATATTGATAAATTAGTAACATATAACGATGTTTGGTAGTATCAATGCTTTTTGTCAACTGAAAATGAACATTTGCTGAATATTACATAATACTATGATTATGATGCATATATTCAGCTATATATACAACCATCAAAGCTGTATACTGTACCTAAAGAACCTCCAAGGGAAAAAAAAAATATGCAGCACATAGTCATGAAATGGTAACACGAAAATATTAGTCTGGTTTTGCGCAGCATCAACGAATATTTAAATCGAGACCATGACCATGAACCGACAGATTTCACCTGTTGAGACTCGTCTGCATGAGTCATAACTCTTACGTAAGAACGACCGATTGTGGATTTCCCAAGTCGAATGACATCATTGTTGATTTAGATATCCCTGACGGGTGGTGAGCAATTAGATATTTTGTGTCATTCGTGAATGACATTCTTTGACAAAAATGTAGTGAAATAACTATGTTCAGTAGTCTTGGTGGTATGGCGATTTTGATTTTGCACGTAAATCTGTGTGATAGAATACAACGATAATTCACCACCTCGAATGGAAAACAAACGACAAAAGCGATTGATATTCCACAGCAACACTCCACCACCAAAGGTCTGCCTTTGAATTTAGATATAAACTTAATATTTGCCCACTCCCCATCAAGGGTTTCCAGTTTACACAATAGACAATGAAGTAAGCTGCTGAGTAGGTTGTAAGATCATTTAGACCCCACCAAGAATATTACTTGCGAAATCTTGTCGAATTCAAGTGAAATATAAAAAAAAAACCAAGAACTTAAAAAAAGAAAAGGGCCAATTTCTTACACACGTGCTCCGTATTAAACATTTGAGAAAATCGAACATAAATTATATCCATATTATGCAACTGCTGTGTACATAAGTTTATGCAACTAATGTGGATCACTGGATATACACTATTGATAACATAGAATTATAAATATCTCTATTGCAAAGCTTAGTATCATTGTCAAACAGCCCTATATTAAATAAAATGAAACCCAGGTGTTTTTTTTTTGCGACAAAATTCAAACCACTACCTAATGTTTTGTCAATCCGTATTCATGATTTTGTACGTTCATACAATAACGTGCATTGTACCAAGCATCTAAATCTAAATCAAAGGAGACCTCCGAAAGATTTTCTGAGTTTTACATTTGAACAACTATAAATCAGTTATACTGAGTACAGAGTTTCAAAATTTATAGTGACTGGGTTGAGGAATAATAATGTTTTCAAAATTTACAACAAATGGCAATGTACAAAGACGATGACATGACAGCCTCACCATAAGAATGCATGAGTTGGGGCTCAAGGAAGCAGAAGAAAAGAAGAAGGCATGTATAGATTCTACACTGGTGAACTTGTTAAGCAAGCGGTACTGGAATTACACTGCTACATTTCTGAAATATGTAAGGCTCCTATGATATCAACACTGTTCATTGTAATTTTTTAAAGATTTTAAGATTATTGGTTTCTCTGCTCAAAGGCCACAATAAATTACACAAGTCTATACATGGAGCTGTTGATTTATGTACTACATGATGTGAAATTATGAAAATCGTCTGGGATACCCCCAATTCTTACATAAAAAACGTGTTGAAGACTATACGCTCATTCCGCGGTGTATGTAATCCAATAATGTGAAAGATTTACATGTACAATCAATAGCAACTAGACCAACAATAAACATATACATATAAACAGACATTCTCTAATAACTCGCTTCAACCGTAGATACAAACAAGCCAAAATTATAATCCTTTGAGATGCAAACAATATTTTGCATGAAAATTACAACACTCTTTGCAATATTACATTCATAATGATATCATAACTGAGTGTACGATGAAGGCATCTGTATCATTTTTTTTTTCTCGTTAGACTACCGGGAGGAAAACATAAGAATGGAAAATAATTGTATGCAATGACTGATGATACTGCGTGTTTTTTACTCAGATATCTAAATACGTCGTGGAGGTGTTGTCATCCAAGATTTTACGCTTTGGATAGAAATAAGTGAAGGCATTTCTTGTTTGCGAGTATGTAGAGACGCCATTGTTTACAACACGAAATCCTAAATTGGTTCCACCGCCCGACACTCTTGAATGGAGAACCTCTAGGTAAGTGTTTTTGTTGATGTCATTTTGTCTCTTACTGACGCCTTTGCAACTGAATTTGTCTGTTGGGCCAAAACAATAGTACGTCTTGCTACAAAGAGCAACTATTCCGTCACCCTCCCATTCCACTTTGAATAAACCCGGAGTTCGTTTATCATACATAGCATTTTCCACACAGTCATTTCGAGGAAACCAGTTGCCTTTGTCTTCTTCGTATTGCTCTCTCATGCTCGGTTTTATCACATCCTCAAAATCTTTGGAAGAGATGGCGATATACGCAGAATCCGTATCCATTTCACACATCTGAAAATCTGAAGGATCAACATACTTCACGAGGAAATCATAATAGAATTGCAACATTCGAAGTTTTGCCATTTGGTACACGGCGTGTCCAATCTGAACAGGAAGATCCATTTTGATTTTTTTGTTTGGCCATGTCCACTTCATAGCAGTCTTTTCCGATAGGATTGAGATCCCGAAACAGAGTGCTATTGACTTGTTTTTGTGCCCTATTTTCATCGCACACATTCACATTGCGATGTTTTTCCTTGTTTGTAATTGTCTTTCCGTACGAAGAGTTTCCGATCAGCTTCATAGTATCAGCAATGATGCTCTTGCACGGATCGCTATCCCCCGCACGACGTGCGTCTGACACAGCTTCCCCAAATGTTTCAAAGCAAGCATTTGGTTTGTATTCTACAAATTGTGAGATGTTGGTAACAATGAGACCGTGTTCAAGGTACCAACAAAGAAGAGGGGTATACAACAAAATGTTCTTCCCGAACATACTTCCAATGAGGCTACGTCGAGGTGTCTGCATAATGCCATGTTTTTCTGCGTAGTTCCGCATTACATCTCCAATATCCTCCCGCGATATGTTTGTATTCTTAAAGATAGGGCACATTTCGGAGAAATAGTCTTTAAACTTGTCTGGCACGTGTATGTCGCATACAACAAACCCAAAGAGGTGTCCTTTCTGTATAGCGGAGAGAAGTTGTGCTTGTGACGCTCCATGGCGAAGCTTGGGTGGGGGAAAATGTTCTGAGAGAAACGCACTGAGAGTAGAGTCGTGCTTGCGCATGTCTCGATATTCACATTCCCAAATGGAAATGTACTCATATCCCATTTGTTGAATGTATTTCTTTTTCTCCTCAGTATTTTGACGTAATTCTTCCATAGGTTTCCCCAGTCTTTTGTTCAGTGTTTCCCCTTTGGTCAGATGACAAGAATGCCCGTGGAAATAGCATCCATTGAATTCAAAGACCTGATTAGTCTCCGCGCAGAAGCCATCCACGGGGAATTGGAGAGGGCCGATTCTTTTTTCGGAGTGATTGCCATTGTGTCGGATTTTAATGTCTCTTCTAAAACTTTCATACTGGAGCCATTCTTGCGCAATAGGATGTCTGCTCTCCGGTTTGAAATTATTTTCCGCTCTTCGTCTCACATAGTGTCCAGTAGGCATGTCCTGCATGATTGCCCATAGATATAGAGCGTTCGCGTCAAAGCCAACCACTTTCTGACACATTTTACCTCCTCGAATCTTCGTCACGTTCTTTTCATGATGGCGATGAAAAATAATCGATGGACCCCCGACTAAATTTTCGCGAAAAGTGTAGAATAGGTCTTTATCCTTCTCCGAGAACAAACCGAAATGTGCGTCGGGACTACATTTCATCAGATATTTCATGGTAAGTCCCGGAACAGAAATCCCGTCCTTAAATAAATCAATTCCTCTATGCTCGTAGAATGCACGCATCTTTTCTACAGCCTCAATGAATGGGGTAACATCGCGATTGTTATACCAGACGAGGTAGTCACGGAAAGTGGACATCTGGTTGTCTTTCCACTCACGCTGACATTGCTTGTATTGTTCAGGGGTCAATGCAGTGCGATGAAGGGTGTCATTAAATGCATCAATGGGTGGAAGTTGTGGTTCATTCAACTTGGCCAGAGAGTCTACCCATTCGTACGGAAAATACCCCTTTGTTTCCTTGCATCCATAGGCCTTCATGAATGAAGCTAAAGAGAATCCTGGGGCAAGAAAGTTCAAAATGTCGACGAATTGTAGGTGCTGAGTTTTGATAGCCATGTGATTGTGGTTTCTCTTTACTAGGTAGTTGATAGGATCCATTTCGAGAAGGGTTGGGTATAGAAACTCCTTAATGACATTAATGTCGTATTTACCCGAGTTAAATCCGACAACTGGCAATTCTTGTAAATAATTTAAGACTTTTTGTCGCAGTCTCGTTAAGTATTTGGGTACAGGAGATATTTCCCCATCTGTCAAGAATCTACTTCGTATCTCCTCAGTTTTGTCGTCAATCTTGTCCAGGACGTCTTGATAAAGTGGTTCCAGAAGTTGAAAAGATCGTTGGCTGACTTCTAGTAAGTACGCCACCATAGTGTCGATTAATGTCTGGGGATTTCCATCCGACACCATGCAATAAGCCTCGTTGTAACCTGGTACATTTGAGTTCACGCTAACACTCAAAGGTATGTGTCGAGATGTATATTGTAGGTTGCCATTAGATTTACATTCACTTTCATCACATTTTTCAAGATAGCTCTCTATGTCAAATGTAGCAAAATATGGGAAAAATCTCCTACTTTCCTCAACGAAAATTCCCTCAGCCTCCAGTTCCTCCCATATTGTGACTGAGTTGTGAAATGTTGCAAGCCCCTTAGGAAAAACGTGTTTGGTGGCTTTTGCGCTGCAGAGTTTTTCATGTCGGTGAAGCGATTTTCGAGATTTCCACAATTTGTTGCATTGTCTACATTGATAGTTACGGCAATACCTCTCGATGTCAGTGATATAACTGAAGTGACTGTCGTGAAGATTAACGTACAGTGTCTCGGCAAACTTATCCAGACCTCGACGAATGAGTGTAGCAGCCACTGTCTGTTCACTGTTGAATAGATCTTTTTCAGTTTCAGTCGAACTAACAGTAGCGGTACAAACATCGTTGACTTCCTTTCCACAATCTCCACCTATTGATTCGTCACCTACAGGCACTAACTTATAAACAATTATATTAATTTGAAAGAATTCTTCGATGTCACTTAGTTCGCTGAGTTTAACACCTGGGAATTTGTTGATATCTTCATTTGGTTTGTAGCTCTGTAACAATTCTTTCGTTGTTGTTTCTAGACATTTTGAACTGTTACCACGAAGAAGGGCGATACATCGAAAGAGGCACAAATTGTCGTCGTACGTTTTACCAGTCTTTCGGTTCTTGACCAATGATACGATTGCTTTGTTATCTAGCACGTACAGTGGGAGCTCCATTCCCCTACCGATGGGATGATCAATGAGGGAAAATACGTAGAATGTGACGTTCGTGATATGTTGAACCACCCATTTGGAATCTGGGCGCAGGGACCTGGCATATTCAAGAACATCTTCATGAATGAATGTGTTAATGAAACCTTCAAACGAAGCGTGATTTGTGATAACGTATGGTTCGTTGAAAATCTTCGTGTTTCTACTCGCGTAAAAGTACCTACACTCTTTCGTTTCGTTGTTAAACAAAACGAATCCATACGAAGCGTTAATTTTAAAGGCAGTGGACTGCAGTTCAAACACTTTTCGAGCCTTTTCTTTCAAGATGGTATTGTCGAGTGATTGGAGGTGAAAATTGTACCATCTATGTACTCGTCCTTGTGATTGTCTGTCCTTGATATTGTACCAGTGTTCCTTGTACATTCTGGCGACGCATCCCTCTGGGTCCACGTGCGGGGGTAGCTTGATATCCATACTGAAGTCAGACTGTTGGTCAGACTGAGGGCACCGTGCTAGAAACAAACAAACAAACAATGGTCTTAATTCGTGCCTGAGAGACTGTAGAGTCGGTGATTATATTGACATTTATAATTATAGCATTCAAATGAAAACTACTTACAATCAATTATGATCTAAAAACCAAAAAAAAAAAATGCGCGTTATTATTCATTCATTTTCATTTCATTTCCGACGAAAGTATACAATATGACAATTGCATATTACGAAATAAAGTACAACGTGACTTTTACATATCAGAATGAGATTTAAATGCACGTCATTTGTTTACAATGAGACAATACACATACTAGACGAAGAAATGCATGGACAAAAATGTAATTGAATAGATCATAACAAAGAAAGAGTCGAAAATGGAGGCGACTGCTAAAAAGATGTTCCCTCCAATTTCAGTTATCTATTTACTTGCTAAACAGGAAGAGAGAGAGAGAGAGAGAGAGAGTTCTCTAGAGTGCATCATTAACGGAGATGAAGGTAATTTCGTTGATAAACACTAAATCTTTACTGAAACCTTAATTATGAGATAATGAAGAATTGATTCAACAGCAGAAAATTCAAACAAGAATACTTACGTTTCTTTCGCCTTGTTGACTGATTGTCTCGTGGAGACTTCCGCTTACACGTTGGTGTTGACGAAGATTGTTTCCCATGACTTTTAATGTGTTTCACAAATTTTCTGCATTCATTGTATACTCGTCCGCAAGTGTGACAGAGATAAGTTTCTTTTGGATAATGAGTTTTCTTATGATCTTCAAGATCTCTGATCGTGGTAAAATGAGCATTACATTCTGAACAAACCAATCGTTGACTTTCCTCATCCGAATGACATTTGGAAAGATGTTGTGTCTTCTCATGTCGTCTTAAACTATCGAGTCGACCAAACGCCTTCCCACACGTATTGCAAACATACAAAACTCGCTGATCCTGATGAAATGTGCGATGATGACGGGTTAAGTTTCTCCTCACTGAAAACTCTGCATTACACGTCAGACAACTGTATTTCCTAGCTCCGGCCGTCGTTTTATCCTCCTGTCCTCGGACATTTTGATGATGGTGTCGGGATTTCTCATGGCGCTTCAAGCTGTCGGTTCGTTTGAAAGTCTGACCACACACCTTACATGCGTGCAATACTTGCTGATCCTGATGATGTATGCGATGATGACGCCTAAGATTTCTCCTAGCTGAAAACTTTGCACAGCACAGCTCACAGGTATATTTTATCGAACTTTCCATCTTACCTTCAAAAGATAGTATGCATGGGTAGGCCTAACTTGAGAGCCTGGAGAGTCTCGCTAAGACGAGAGACGAGAGATGTTTTATTGTGTACGCCGTAAAAGATTAGCACCTGACTGAGCTCGAAGTCCAATTTGCGCTCATTTAAATCACCCGCCAATTATGCTTAAATTAACAATGACGTCATTGGACCAGGGCATTTCGCCATTGTCCACTCTTATTACGCAAGAGTTATGACTCATAGAGACAAGTCCCGAAAGGTGAAATCTGTTTGTCGGTTCACAGTCACGACCTCGCTTCTGATATTCGATGCTGATGCGCAAAACCAAACTAGTATATCTGTATATATTATGTTTCGCAGTTTCATGACTCCTATTCGTGTCCGTATCATCGTGTTAACGAACACTTCCTATTTTGTGTATAGTCATTTGTTCATGTATAATAATTTGATTTGAGTTATGTATAATATAATTCTAAAATGAGAATTGCTTTTACTGTTCTTTTATTTCTACGCAATGTTACAGATTATCATTGGGATATTTCAAAATACGTAAGTACGTCCATTGTAATTTCTATCGTGCTATATAGACGTGGAAACAGAGGGGATATTGTTAGCTTTAAAAAAAAAAGATACGAAAAGGTGATTCCATTGTAAAAGAAGACTGTGTTAAACCTCATTTCGATTGAACACAATGTACTATACTTCATTTGCCATTGTGTACACTGAAAGTCCTTGACGGAAAGTGGGCAAATGTTGTGAGTTTATATTTAAACTTGAACGAGTATACAATGTACCTTAAATTTTTGGATGTTTCTGTAGCATATCAATCGCTTTTGTCGTTTATTTTCCATTCGATGTGATGAAATATCGTTTTATTACACAACACTAAATTACGTGCAAAATCGCAGTCTCAGCAGCGAAAAAAACAACAACAGAACAAAACAAGAAAATGACAAGATGAATAACAAAACAAAACAAAAACAAGTCCGTTGAACGCGATTGTTTCTGACTATTAGTCAACTCAACATAGTTAATTCACTATACAATTTATTTTTTTTTGTCAAAGAATAGTATGCTCGAATAACACAAGCTATTGCTCACCACCTGCCAGCGATACTTAAATTAATGACGTCATTCGACCGGGGGATTCCGCATTGGCCTTTCTTACGTAAGAGTTCTGACTCATGCAGACGAGTCTCAACAGGTGAAATCTGTCGGTTCATGGTCATGGTCTCGATTCAAATATTCGATAATGCTGCGCAAAACCAGACTGATATTTTCGTGTTACCGTTTCATGACTATGTTTTGCGTATTTCTTTTCCCTTGGAGGTTCTTTAGTTACAGTATGCACAGCTTCGATAGTTGTTTATATGTATGTATAACATCGTTATATGTTACTTATTTTAACATCAATATTCCTCATTTCAACATTTCTACTATTCAATGTGTAAATAGTTTGTGTTAACTTCATTTTTTTTTGTTTATTAAAGCGTTTAATGTGCATATAATACCGAAAAACTAAATGTGTATTTCTTTCTCCTTGCGTAGCTGTGTAGAGTATGCGTGTATGAACGATTAAAAGAGTAAAATTCAATCGTGGTCCTCTAAAGGCAAGAATAATTGTACTCATACTCGCCGTTTCGCCGTTTCGCCGTTTCATCATTTCGCCATTTTGTCATTTCGCTATTTTGTTTAAATATATGTACTATGTGCGACTTCTGTTGTTGTTGTTTTTGTTGTTGTTTATTCAAATCGCTGAACTTTAACGAAACCCCCCCCCCCAAAAAAAAAAAAAAAATGTTAAAATGTTGTACAACACATTCTCAAACAAAATTAACAAATAAACGACGACATGATAGTCGCGATACTTTACAACTTCAATATCATTGTGTAACGTCTGATATGCTTACATCTCGAAACATAATTGCACATTAATGACCGTGTGGTTTGCTGGTTTTTTTTTTAAGTTCAACTATATATACATAACACGATATTACAAGATACATTTTTGTAAACTATTAAAGCTAGGTGCGACTTGTAGTAGAGTAAAAGATGTATCATGAACATTGCGAATATCAAAACGTCGATTACATCAATCACTCATTTTTTTTCTTATGATTTTTTTTTCGCGTATTCTTTCTGAATATATTTGAAAGACTTCGAGTTGTTTGAACCCCTATTCGTTATATCACGAAACACATAAGTTATTGATCACACCATGCATATAGACCTCATTGGGTCACTGTACGTTGTTGTGACCATGACAAAGAACCCATATGCCTCAATTGCATCTATGAGCACTCTTTCATGCGTCATCCGCCATGTTGGAACTCCACTGCTCAGTGGGAACTCGATCGTTATCTTGCGAAAATCGTGTGTTCATATTTACACATGATTATACCTAGAATGATATCACATTTCCGTATTATCGGGTAAACATACGACTCCGCAATTATCGTACAAAACGCTATAATCTGTTACTTCGCACTTGTGAACACTATATACAAGTTTGTGTGTCTACATGTTTGCTTTTCCAACAATGTGTAGAAAACTGACTTAAGTCTCTTTAACAATACGATAAAATGATGAACGTGATGAACTAACGAAATGATGAAATGACGAAATGATGAAACGATGAAATTATGAAACGATGAAATCATGAAACGATGGAATGATGAAACGACGAAATGATGAAACGATGAAATGATGGAATGATGAAACGATGAATATTATTGTTCTCATTCATTCTCACTTTTGATGCCAAGTACTCACACCGTAATGATATTACGTCAAGCAAAGTCACATAAGATTTCCATCATATAAAGGCGCACAACCCCATCACACCATTAACTCCACATTTAACCCTCAACTCATGAATATTCATACATTTTGCATTATCTTGGAACTTCACTGCTTCACGACTCCGCTGCTCAGCGGGTACGTGATCATAGGCCTATCTTATGATCCTATACGTCGTGTTTACACATTTACACGAATATCTGTAATGATATGAAATTTTCTGTATGTATTATCGTGCAAGCATGCGACTCTACAACCTAACTTCGCAATAACCATAGAAATCATTTTAAGAGTCTCGCTCTCCACAGCTCCACAAGTCTCACCTGAGCGTGCTTAATCTTACAATCATACATAATTGATACGCATTTGCATACATTAATATTCATATGCTAGGTCATCTTGTTGGAGCTCCGCTGCTTCACAATTCGCTATTGGTGATGACTTATCCTACATACGTTACTGTTATACGAATTTGCATAGTTCTATTCATATCAATCTTTCGTATCATCGCGCAAAATCATACGACTCCACAACATACACTCAACACCAACCATACAATCAATTGAAAAAAGAGAGACCCCCCCCCACAGCTCCATAGCTCCACAGCTCCTTAGCCCAAACATAATTCATATATTAACATAAATGCATATTCATACATATTCATGAATAAAGCTTATCAATATTCATATATTAGTCATCTTGGAGTTCCACTACTCCACAATTCACTATAGATGATGCTTAATACTTCATACGTTACTGGTATATATACGCATTTGCATATATATCAACCTTTCGTATCATCGTGCGAGCAAACAAACAAACAAACATAAAAAACATAGCAAAAAAAAAAAACACGACTCCACAATATGCACTCCACACTGTAAGCCATACAATCCGTTGCAAAAAATATAAAACAATCAAATATCAAATAAACTTAAGCCCACATGCGTTACCGTCACGCCCATTCACAAAGTAAACATATCTGTGTCATACATTTAATCTTTGCATATGCTGATATAATTTACCCTTTCATAATATTCATCGTGTAAAATCATACGACTCCACAACAAACACTCCACACAAGCCATGCCATCGGTTGCAAAGAGTCACCCTCCACACCTCCGCAAACGCATAAACAAATCATATTTACATAAATATATAATCATACATATTCATGGCTTAAGCTCATTAATATTCATATGTTAGGTCAATTTGAAGCTCCGCAGCTCCACACTTCATAATTGATAATGTTCATTTCTTCGCACCTTACTGTTATACGCATTTGCATAATTATATTTGCATCAACTTACGTGCAAAAATAATAGACTCCACAACATACACTCCACACCAGCCATGTTGCGAGAGAGTCACTCCCGCTCCACCACTCCACAGCTCCATAGCTCCACAGCGTACGCATAGTTTATACAATGTTAACATAAATGCATAATCATACATATTCATAAATCAAGCTCACTAATATGATATGCTAGGTCAGAGAGCTCCACTGCTCCACAATTCACTATTGCTATTGCCACTCCCATTCACAGACTATTATATCTCACACTCATACATAATGCATGTACATTTACATAAATACATATTCATACATATTCATGATCATTACTATTCATGAACTCATTAATATTCATAAGCTGTGGAGCTCCACCGCTCCACAGCTCCACTGCTCCACGGGGTGCGAACGGGTACATGTATATACTACTCAAGAGTATTCTTTTTTTTTCCCAAAAAAAAGCATTGTATTATACGACTGCAATCAGGTTTCTGCCACACAAGTATAAAACTGACAGAAAGTCTGGCAAAATGACCATAATCCTGTCAAAATACATCTTCATGAATGAAACTAGTGAAAAAAAGAAGAAGAAAACTTTCATCAGTTCTGGAGAGTTCACAGTATCTATACATTTGAATGAAAAAAAAAAAAACATTTGCAAAATAGTACATCCACGCTGATACAAAAATTTACACATTCCGTTCAGGTTAACAATTTTTGACAGACACATATATCTATTAAGAACCACAGTACAAAAGGGTAACATATAATAATAACAGTTAGTTTTTATAATACAGCACATTCCATACTCTTTTTAAGTATCTCAATGTGGTTCAAAGACTATTATTACCCCTAAGTTTTACAAACTTTGTGAATTTATCTGCACGGATCAGTTGTTTCAGTGGGTAAAAGAAAGAAAAACACAAACTTTTAGTATACATTTTGAATGCAAGACCCTCCTGCGTGTTACACTTGTATAAGCAAACATAAGAGTTGACATTATGACAATGTAAAATACATACAGTAATTCTGAATACCTTAGGATAACATGACTATCATAAAAAGTGAATAAAAAGGTATCTACACGTATTACTGCGAGCAGAGAACGGAAGGATGATTAGGAGATACTGGATACCGAGGCGTCTTCTAGAGCAAGCTGGATTAAAATCATTACCCAGGGCATAAAGATAATATGAACAGAAATAATTTGCCCTCGTGTGTAAACGTGTGCATTACCTACACCTTTAAGAAGTTCTCAGCTGAACTCTTTTGTTTGTGTAAAGACTTCAGAATTTGGACAAAATTCATTTTATTATTCAAACAAAAATTTGAGGTGACAGACTAATTTGGTGAAAAAGACTTGTCTTGTGCCATCTCCATTTTGTGCAATCTGATGTTGAAGTTGGAGTTGTGGATTTCAGGTTGCCTGTCTACTGTTCCCAAAGAATGGCACAAACAAACTGTCACTCAATGTGACATGCTGATTATGACCGCTTTCCACAGATACTTCTCAAGAACTACAAACAAAAAGGTAGACAGAAAATGTGGTCACACACTCTCACACCAGCCACAACTTAAATGATATTTAGCTTTGGAGCCAATGGATTAATTGCTTCCGCCAAGGCAGGAGCTTATGTTTTCATTACCGTTTGTTTGTTTGTTAGTTGGTTAGTTTGTTTGTCCATGCGCAAAGTATCTTAAAAAGTTGTGAATGGATTTAGATGAAACTTGCCGGAAAGGTTGAGAATGACAGAGGGAACAGATTATTAAATTTTGGTAGTGATCAGGAAATTTTCATAGATCTCATGAAGGATTTTCGATATTTTGGCAGGTAGGGTCAATAAATTTGGGAGTTCAAGCTGCGCATTTTTTAGCTTTTCATATGCGCACTAAAGTGCAGGCTCTAGTTTCTGCTAGAGCAAGGTGTGCCACACAGCTGAGGATTACTGACGTAACAAAAGGCTTCTATATTGGAAATCTGGCGATTTTCAGTATGCATACGTGTGGGTGAAAATCACTGATCTCTTTGGAAGAACAAGATCATTGGTGGAAAGTAGCTGCTTGGCGGAGGTCTGCGCTCTCAGACTGCTTCTCTAGTTTCTTGCTGTTTTCTGAATACAAACGTACATGTAGGGCAGGAGGTTGGGGTGTGTGCGGGTGTGGGTAGGAAGGGGGTTACAGAGACTAGACAGGCATCAGATTAGAATGGATGAGTTTATCTACATAAATTAAGAAATAAGGACAATGAGTGTCTATGAATACAATTCATCAGCTTTATGGACCAATCTTTAGGTGGATGCAATCAATGGACATCAAGGAATTGCACAAGAATTAGGGCAAACATCATCACACAGTTCATGAAACAAAGATATCAAGTCCTCATGGTTAGATTCACTCTAGCAAAATTTGTACCTAGTGGATATTTTTAATTTAAAAAAAAAAACATTTTTTTTAATACACCTTCCACAACAGACTTTTGATAAAGAATCATTATAAAAGGCCCTTTTCCATATATGTAAATTAGCAAAAAATATACACAGTAGGCAAATTTCTTTGAACACTGATTATTATAAACAGTATCAGCGAATCAAATCATACAAATATCATTCATATTCAGGAAAGGAAAAAGTAATCAAATTTTATTATAGCAAAATGCAGCCATCACCGAACAGTTGACGTCATAGATGTTCTACATTTGCCATTTAAAATGTTACAAGGGCTGCAATATATATCATCTCCTACTGAATTTGAAAGCATACAAATAAATGTGACATCAGCATAAAATCACTCAGATGCGCACGCACACACACAAACACATACACTGTTCACACATTCGTTGCTCGTCTTGATGCTTTATCGGCTTCCAAACCTGATGACCTTCGAACGCCTCTCGGCAGAGATCCTTAATACTTAAGGTGGAAAATATCTCTTGGAGCAGCATTCAAAACTTCAGTTTATTATGTTGGCGTCGGCAAGGCTCCCTCCTTAGAAACAGTCGAGATCAACTTCCCAACTATCGTGCAGGTTCCATCCTTGAAAATATCAAAAAAGACGGAATGCAATTGTGCAATCAAATAATACGCTGTGAGATGCAGGAACGGAGTGCGAAAACGCGCAGAAAAGAAACACACAACACAAAACAATTCGTATGATGAAGAACGATCGCGGTTATAGAGTTGCTGGTACATCAATATCGCATCAGCTCGAAGGATCTATGGAAGCCTTTGCTACGAGTACTCTCGCGCTAAGCGTAGTTGGTAGTGTGAAGAGTACAAAACACGAACGTACTAGCAGAAGGTATCCACACGAACAGGAGCGAAGTCACAATCCAGCGAACGAGCGTTTATGTTATGAATGATAAATGGGTAGATACTAGTATATGTTTTAATCTCGAAAAATAGATCTTAAAAGGACCCTCGCGCATTGGATACGCTCGGTCTCTGCTCATATCGTTGGCCATTGTCGGCGCTATACGATCATAATACTCTACATGTAAACAACGAGGTTGAGGTCAAATTCAATTGTGGAAAGCTAGCCGACCCTTTCCTTGCTCAGTCTGTCCATGCGTAGCATCCCTGGGCACTGACCCTGCTCTGAACTGCCCTTGCTCAAAGCCCGTTCTGTTCTTGCTTATTCACTAGCGCCCTCTATAGTTGACTCATGCGTTAACGTTTTCAACATACTGAACAATTAATTCGACCATGTTACTATGCCGTCAAAGATCTCCCCCTCTCTCTCTCTCTCTCTCCCTCCCTCCCTTCCTCTCTATCAATTGATTAATCAATTTATTTAATAATTTCATTTATTTGTTTTGTTTCAGTAGGGGTAGCTCTGTCAGTAGCTACAAACACTGTTATTCTCAGAGGCCCTACACATACATCACAATATACAAATATAGAGTCATGAAAAAACAGAAGAAAGAAATAACATAATACATAATACAGTTACAGTAAACTTACTTGTAGGCTACAAGAAGGCCACATTGTTAAGTATTGCGGAGACAGACAAAATCATAAATAACTTCATTTTTGCCATTATAATTCACTCAGAAATAAAATATAGGGATCTCAAAAAAATTTTTAATGTCCAAAATACAATTCAATACATACATAGTTGTATACCCTAATACATACATAGTTGTATACCCTGCATATTTCCTAATTTTCTTCATTTCACATCATGAAAAAGATAAGGAGTTGCATGAATGTAATATGCTGTGGAAAAAAAATATACTAAGTAATGCATAATTCATTATCCCAGAATAATGCATTTCATATAAACATTATTTTTTAATTACAGACATCATAAAATTATCTAAACATTACCAAATATCATTTAATACACCTGGGTTATAAACCATAATGGAATGAAACTGTACGTATGTATGTATGTATGTATGTGTGTATGTATATATGTATCTATCTTTTTATATATTATATCATCCGAGATGCATAATAATCTATTACCAAACTTCATTTTTTTTTTAGAAAGAAAAAAAGAGAAAGTTATGCTAGCATCAAATGTTCACACATCACACTTATCACTCCCAAAGAAGAAGAAAGATAATTTTGGTCACATCCCCATATACCAAAGCTCCTACCAGCTTTGCATATACATTGTACCTACATACTCTTTATTAGATAACATTATTATCAGTGCAATTTCCCTGCCCTATCCCCATCCTTGACATTGAGATTGCACCATCATTTCCCTGTCCCTTTCTAAACACACACTCACACACACACACACACACACACACACACTTTAATCTGAGAAACCCAAAACCAACGAGAAATAAAGACTCAAATCAAATGACAAGAGTATTCTTTTTTTTTCCCAAAAAAAAGCATTGTATTATACGACTGCAATCAGGTTTCTGCCACACAAGTATAAAACTGACAGAAAGTCTGGCAAAATGACCATAATCCTGTCAAAATACATCTTCATGAATGAAACTAGTGAAAAAAAGAAGAAGAAAACTTTCATCAGTTCTGGAGAGTTCACAGTATCTATACATTTGAATGAAAAAAAAAAAAACATTTGCAAAATAGTACATCCACGCTGATACAAAAATTTACACATTCCGTTCAGGTTAACAATTTTTGACAGACACATATATCTATTAAGAACCACAGTACAAAAGGGTAACATATAATAATAACAGTTAGTTTTTATAATACAGCACATTCCATACTCTTTTTAAGTATCTCAATGTGGTTCAAAGACTATTATTACCCCTAAGTTTTACAAACTTTGTGAATTTATCTGCACGGATCAGTTGTTTCAGTGGGTAAAAGAAAGAAAAACACAAACTTTTAGTATACATTTTGAATGCAAGACCCTCCTGCGTGTTACACTTGTATAAGCAAACATAAGAGTTGACATTATGACAATGTAAAATACATACAGTAATTCTGAATACCTTAGGATAACATGACTATCATAAAAAGTGAATAAAAAGGTATCTACACGTATTACTGCGAGCAGAGAACGGAAGGATGATTAGGAGATACTGGATACCGAGGCGTCTTCTAGAGCAAGCTGGATTAAAATCATTACCCAGGGCATAAAGATAATATGAACAGAAATAATTTGCCCTCGTGTGTAAACGTGTGCATTACCTACACCTTTAAGAAGTTCTCAGCTGAACTCTTTTGTTTGTGTAAAGACTTCAGAATTTGGACAAAATTCATTTTATTATTCAAACAAAAATTTGAGGTGACAGACTAATTTGGTGAAAAAGACTTGTCTTGTGCCATCTCCATTTTGTGCAATCTGATGTTGAAGTTGGAGTTGTGGATTTCAGGTTGCCTGTCTACTGTTCCCAAAGAATGGCACAAACAAACTGTCACTCAATGTGACATGCTGATTATGACCGCTTTCCACAGATACTTCTCAAGAACTACAAACAAAAAGGTAGACAGAAAATGTGGTCACACACTCTCACACCAGCCACAACTTAAATGATATTTAGCTTTGGAGCCAATGGATTAATTGCTTCCGCCAAGGCAGGAGCTTATGTTTTCATTACCGTTTGTTTGTTTGTTAGTTGGTTAGTTTGTTTGTCCATGCGCAAAGTATCTTAAAAAGTTGTGAATGGATTTAAATGAAACTTGCCGGAAAGGTTGAGAATGACAGAGGGAACAGATTATTAAATTTTGGTAGTGATCAGGAAATTTTCATAGATCTCATGAAGGATTTTCGATATTTTGGCAGGTAGGGTCAATAAATTTGGGAGTTCAAGCTGCGCATTTTTTAGCTTTTCATATGCGCACTAAAGTGCAGGCTCTAGTTTCTGCTAGAGCAAGGTGTGCCACACAGCTGAGGATTACTGACGTAACAAAAGGCTTCTATATTGGAAATCTGGCGATTTTCAGTATGCATACGTGTGGGTGAAAATCACTGATCTCTTTGGAAGAACAAGATCATTGGTGGAAAGTAGCTGCTTGGCGGAGGTCTGCGCTCTCAGACTGCTTCTCTAGTTTCTTGCTGTTTTCTGAATACAAACGTACATGTAGGGCAGGAGGTTGGGGTGTGTGCGGGTGTGGGTAGGAAGGGGGTTACAGAGACTAGACAGGCATCAGATTAGAATGGATGAGTTTATCTACATAAATTAAGAAATAAGGACAATGAGTGTCTATGAATACAATTCATCAGCTTTATGGACCAATCTTTAGGTGGATGCAATCAATGGACATCAAGGAATTGCACAAGAATTAGGGCAAACATCATCACACAGTTCATGAAACAAAGATATCAAGTCCTCATGGTTAGATTCACTCTAGCAAAATTTGTACCTAGTGGATATTTTTAATTTAAAAAAAAAACATTTTTTTTAATACACCTTCCACAACAGACTTTTGATAAAGAATCATTATAAAAGGCCCTTTTCCATATATGTAAATTAGCAAAAAATATACACAGTAGGCAAATTTCTTTGAACACTGATTATTATAAACAGTATCAGCGAATCAAATCATACAAATATCATTCATATTCAGGAAAGGAAAAAGTAATCAAATTTTATTATAGCAAAATGCAGCCATCACCGAACAGTTGACGTCATAGATGTTCTACATTTGCCATTTAAAATGTTACAAGGGCTGCAATATATATCATCTCCTACTGAATTTGAAAGCATACAAATAAATGTGACATCAGCATAAAATCACTCAGATGCGCACGCACACACACAAACACATACACTGTTCACACAAAAATATGCACTCACAACTGCTATGAGATTCTGTGCACAAAGTAATCTTTGCGGTCTCAATCCTGGTTATGTTAACAATTCATGTTGAAACATATACACCAAGATGTCATTCGACAAGAGTTCCTGTCTCAAAAAGGGCAAAAGTGAAATAAAAGCTAAGCAACGGAATGACTCTCTACTCCTAAAATTTGTCCCCCCCTTTTTTTTTTATAGATGCAAATACGTGCGATAATCTGTTGAAGAACTGTGGCATGAAAGTCTTTACTTTTGGGACATCCATCCAAAGCCTCCGCTGATACTAAGTCCTCTGTCATGATTGGGGCATTTGCTAATTCTCAGTCTAATACACTTCAAGGTCTACCGGAACTCACAAAACACTTGCTAAGATTCTACCGTAAAAACTGACATTTTTCAGTACTGATGATACATACAATCTACTCTTGTTGCAAGGATTAGACAAATAGACACAATAAAAAAAAAAAAAAAATGAGTACGTTTGTTGTAAAATATCCCAGTATCTCATCACAAATGCTGTGGTATAACCCCCCAACCAATACATTATACGGCTGCCTCGAAATTATATAAATAACAAACCACGTAGTTAGCATATATACTGAACGCTCCTCAGTAAACTGCATTATGTTGGCCTTGGGCAGTGTGAAAGATGGGCTTGGCGATGTGATGGCAACAGTGCCGCCATATATGCGAGCATTTCTTTCAAACACTCCACCTTAGAATGCTTCACCCTACGTCTTTGACCACAAACTGGGTGGTGAATGATGAGACAATGTGATTGGTTAAAATTCTACGTGCAGGGATGCCTGTTAGAATGAAAGGGAGGGCCTGAAATACATCGAAATGAAGCCTCATTGTACGACAAAGAGCCTGATTTTAAAATACTACCAGGGCCTGAATTTAGGCTTTTGCCTGACAACTGACATCACTGCATGCCACATGCCAATTTATCTGGGCTTTTCAAAAGATTTTGCTGACCATGCCCACTGTGACTGAGCCTCTATCTGACTTAATGCACATGTGAATGCAAGAATAAAAGTCTGAAACCAACAACAACAAAACTTTCACTTGTTCTGAAAATGGAAGGATACATTAAGTTCTATTTTTGCAAAACATCTTTCCATAGCTTCATACAGCAGCCTGTCTAGCTACCATCAGCTGAAAAAAGTGAACCAAATAATGCATCCTGCTATATAATGCCACTTCTCTCCAAAATTTTTCTGGGAGGAGATCTGAATAAATAAACCAACTACATGTACTCTCGTGAGCTTGACTTCTCACAAAATGGATTATGATACGGAGATAGTAAAAGAAGCTACCAGTACTTTTTCGTTTCTTGTATAGCACAACATCTGATGTGCAATGAAAGAATCTTGGCGAAAATAATGACATTTGTATTTAAAAGCTTTTACACTGCAATGGCAGAAAAAAAAATCTGATGAGGGCTTTGTGCAGGAATTGCACAGTTTCTGAGAGCCTCAAAACACAACATATGGTATGCGAGAATCCTTCTATTTCCCCGAGAAATAAAAAGGCAAATGTTTAAAACTTTAAACTAGGTTGCAGGCCAGTGGTGCTTGCATAAGGTTTTAAAGTCAAAGACTTTTGATGTGACAAACAATCCCATTTCACAAAATGAATGGCCACGGGAAAGACAAGCAACAACATCAATACACATTTTGTCAACAGAAAAGTTTGCACAGGTCGAGTGCAATCAAGAATGCAATCAAGTACTTTTAGGGGAAAATGAGCAATTTGCAGCATTTTTTTTTTTTTTTTTTGTCTCACAAAATTCTGTTTTCATAATATGTTGGGTCAAACTTAGTTGCCACAATGTTAGTTGTCTATCTAGTTGGAAGGAAACAAACCACCATGCATGAATATCATATGTCAGCTGGTGAGAAGCAATGCACCATGCAAAAGTGATAAAAGCAATATCTATCATATATTCTTCTTGAGCCATTAGCAAATTTTGTGGCTTTTTCGGCATGTTGATGAATGTTACTGACACCTTAGATTTCGCACACTTGGTGCAAATAGAATTGTCAGATATGATTAAAATAATACTGACAATTAATCCCAAGTACTGTCTCGGTCCATTCACATCCTGTTTGTTTCTCATCAATGAATATGGATCGGATTTCCTCAAAAGATCTACCCTCACGGCTCTCTTCAGTCTAGCACCTTCACTGGTGATATACCCATGTTTGCTAGTCGGTGGTTTTTACTCCCAGTACAGACCTCTTACAATAAAGTTCTCCCTAATTCAGTATGTTCTAGTCAAATGTGTCTTGGAACATCAAAGGAAGATGCTCCAATTTTGCACTGATGCTACTGCATATTCCTCACACATGTCATAGACAGAATTCTCCAAGAACTCAAATCAATCTCGAAACACAATTTGAAGAAAAAAAAGCATCAACGAAAGCAAATTGATTCAAACAAAGATTTCATCTGCGAAGCAATCAAGAAGATTTCAAGCATTCGATGTGCGGGTATCAGAGATGTTGAGGGGAAGGATGAGGTACATGGTAGGGTGGTGTTCAGTCAGCTTTGGTTTTGGTATCTGTCTTGTCTTCTATCTGACGACGGGTTGAGTACTTGACACCAAGTAAATCGCCAACCTCATCTAAGATCTGTAAGGCCTGGAATCAAACACACATAATAGCGTCTACACATCATTATCAACTCTTCTGAAATGATTCAATCATACTGAATAAATAGATAAGTAAACAAATAAAAAATGCACACTCAAACTCTCAGACCATCATAGGCAACTTCTAAAATATATAAAACAAGAGACACTAAACATAATGAGAAAATGAAAAATACATCCATAAAAACTGCACTTACTAACAGCTTGGTAAATCTTGATAAGGTAAATGAAATTTTGCATCGTGATTAAAAAAAAATATATATATATGCAGCATACAGCGCAAGACAAATCATAGGAACAGTTTCACAAAAATAAAGCTGGAATAACAAAAAAAAAAATATATCACTTGGCTGCAATTGAAGCACATTGAATTTCCAGATGGCTCCACGCCTAAACAAATAAATGGAATGCGACCATGGGCATCTCAGCATGCGGATCCTACTGTGGTGAGTTGCATTGTGGGATAAAAACTTAATGGTGTCCTCTCGTGCCTATGGAACTCCCTCCCATCTTTTCTTCGTGAAATTGACAAACTGGATCACTTCAAAGCCTCACTCAAAACTCACATTTTTCCGCAGGCATTCAATTGCTAACTGTCTTGGAGGAGTCTGCGCTTTGAATGTTTCTATAACAGATATATGGCGCCATACAAATGCTGTGGATCATCATCGTCATTAACACACACGGCGCAGGGCAAATTATTGTTTATTCATTATTGTTTATCATTATCATTATAAGAGTTTGAAAAAATATCAAGCACGATTAATTTCACATTGTAATAAGTATCGCAAGAGTTAATTTGTGTGTGTGTGTGTCCACACACAAGAATTAACAGTTATCACATCACACTGCAAAAATAAATTTTCAAACACCGTTAATTATGGGTGTGTGAGAAAGTGGCTTCTGCCTCCTCTCAACTCACCTCTTCCAGCATTTCCATGGAGTGGGCAGCTGACAGGCATATCCGCGCCCTCCCCTCAATGATAGGCGTGGCCGGGAAGCCAACCACAACAACAGCCAGGCCTCGCTTGCGACACTCCCGGGCAAAGCACCTGTGTGCATGCATGAGGGGGGTAGGGCAAGATTTTATTTGCAGATCATTTGAGGAGATGTTTTGTTAATTTTTCAACTGACTTGTCAAAGCAACATCAAAGTACCATTAAAATACTGCTAACAATCATGAAGTGATGATGCAAGATAATTCTCTCTCCAGGGACAATTCTTTCCCTACATGCAGGTGTACGACACACTGATTACGGTGACTGAGTACATGTTTTACGTTTGAGAATCATATACATTAACAAGACACTATTAAAAGATTGACAAGTCATCATAATGAGACATTGGGTCTGTAAGAAGTCGTCCAAAGCAGATATCGCTTGAACCAAGGATAAACTTAGTGTTATTGTTTGAAAACACAAGTGTAAACAAGACATGATTGCTATTGTTTCAAGTCATGTGGTTCAACATTATCACATGCATACCCACACACACATACACACACACACACATGCATACAGACTCTCCAAAGAACGAATGACATTTCTTCATCTCTGGCAAATGTGGCATTCTGAAAAGGTTGGGGTGGGGGGAGGAAGGGGAGGGAGGAGGAATCCTTTTTTTTCTCACCCAATTTTTGCAGGCATGTAGAGCAGGATAGGCACAACCGGTGAGTCGTCATTCCCGTAGACGATGAAGCCCATATCCCTCATGCGCTTCCTGAAGTACTGTGTGTTCCTCTTAAGGGCCTGGATTCGTTCTTGGCCTGCGGGGAATTGGAAAATAGAGACAAGTTGTTACATTTCACTCAATGAAGAGCCACTTCCATGGATGCAATGTATCATAAATCCCATGATTAGGAAAATGGACCACTTATTTACTTGTCAAGTGTCTTCTTTTTTTTTCTTTCTTCTTTTATAAAAAAAACTCAAACAGTGTGCATCAGTATGAGTATCGGAATGAGAAAAACATGACATGCTAGCATGACATGATCTCTTTTAGCAGATGATTGGCAGAAAACATGAGGATTACCAAGATGAGCCAAGCTCTATGAATTTGAACTTACTTTTATAGTCTTACCTTAGGAGTATCAGATTGGAATTCTCTTTTCTTAGATGACATGATTCTCACAATTGTTGACATGCTGGCTATCTTTGTGACCATGATTTTCATTTAATCTTAAATGCCAGATTGGCTGATATTTGCACATATAATGAATACATTTTATAATGTGCAGAGTGAACTAGAAATGTCGCTACGGCGACTGGTATGCCTCCGCCATAATGCATGGTTCTCCTAATAGGTGTATAGTACAATGTCTTGACAATGTGTGATGACAGTTTCACACAATTGGCAAAATATTAAAATGACAGGTTTGCCACAAATGTGCTGAATGTTCACTTTCCTAGAACTAGGTTCAATTGGATGAATGATTAAAACATCAGAGTGCAGATATTTGGGGAACTGATGATTTTATTTGACTTTTGACCCTTTTATAAGTTTATGCATTAAGTAATTTTCAAGGCATTGAGAAAAAGTATAATTTCAGTATCAAATGGTAAAATAGTATAATCTAAACCTGGCCTTTGACCTTTGACCTCACAGTTCCAAAGAGAATCACTATTAGGTAGAACATGCATAAATATGTAAGTTTCATGATGATATCTTGAGTTACTTTCGAGATATGGAGGAAAAAGTGCAATTTAGCACTTTCACTTGACCTTTGATCTTTTGACCTTTGACCTTTTGGCAAGAAACTTCCCACAGAATATATATTGGGTAATACATGCATACATCAAGTTAAAAAAAAAATCCTTCAGGCATTGCATAAATATAAGGAAAGTAGTGATATTTTGAGGAGTTGACCTTGACCTTTGACCCCCTGACCTTTGACCCATGACCCCCAACTTCCCTAGATAATCACTGCCCATCGGTATACATATATACTAAGTTCCATGAAGATACCTTGAACCATTTGCGAGATATGGAGAAAAACATGAAATTTCAACCTTTTTTCCCACAAAATAACCTATGACCTTTGACCTTTGACCCTGTGACCCTAAAATCCAAACAAAGTATTATCCCCCCAGGATATACCCTCATACCAAGCTTGATGTAAAACCACCACATGGTTCTTGAGATATCGACAAAGACAAAACGGGACGGACATACGGACGGACGACCCGAAAACATAATGCCTCCGGCCACTTCGTTGGCGGAGGCATAAAAATAGAACCACAGGACCATCAAAGACTATAGAAGAGAAGTTGGTCCAGGTCTTACTTACCCACTGTGGTTCCATCTTTGCCCATGATGGTCTTCAGGGTACTTAGGACCTGCTCCACCACTGGTGCCGGAGTGGAGCTGGCGTAGGTGGAGCTGTGGGAATGGATCCTGATGTGATCCACCATGTTCTGCCAGGATGGAGACACAGGTGGAAATAGAAGAACAATCAAGATTCAATCCTTGGTTTTATGGTGACAATATTCACAATTCAGTTTTGCAGGATAAACTATGTTTGCACATAAAACACTGCATCTACAGTGAAACACTCGGCCAACCACCGAACAAACATTTTGATGGTGAAATAGCAATTTACTAGCCGACTTTTTATCAATGACATTTTTATTTCTTATAATACATTTCTAGTCATGTCATGCCCTTGGGCAGAGCAAAGTGCCACACCTCTTTGGCGGGTAATACCAGGTATCCCCCCATACACCTCAGCTTGTGAAAGTCCTTTCACATCATTCTAAACACATAACATGGAATAGGGCATATATGAATGCATTTCAAACTAGTTTAAAGTGTCAGCTATCGACGAGACATAAGGCCATGTTTGAGCCTTGTAAATATTCTTGTCATGTCTTACTCCAGTCAATGTTACACCTTCCTCTTCAAAAGAATCACGAGGAAATGTCCATGGGCTCAGCTTACCTTGGATCCAGCAATGTACCCTCCTGCTCCACCAAAACTCTTCGTGAACGTGCCCATCATGATGTCCACATCCTTTGGGTTCAGACCAAAGTATTCGATGACACCCCGCCCCGTCTCTCCAATGGCGCCGATGCTGTGGGCCTCATCCAGGTACAAGTAGCACTTGTACTTTTTCTTCAAGGCAATGACCTCGGGTAACCTGACAACTGACCCCTCCATGCTGTAGGGAGGAGAAGGAAAGGAGGGGATCACAAGGAGGGGATCTTATCACAAGTCCTCTCCACTCAGAATGTTTGGAGGGCATTTTCTGCTCCTGCTTCTCCTACTATTACTACTGCGCCATCTTATTATCATCATCATCCTCACCGTCGTCACCGTCATCACCATCATCACCATCATCACCATCATCACCATTACCACCATCACCATCATCACCACCACCACCATCACCATCATCACCACCACCACCACTATCACCATCATCACCATCATGATCATCATCACCACCACCATCACCATCACATCACCACCACCACCATCATCATCATCACCATCATCATCACTTGGTTATCCAAGTACCTGTATATTCCTTCCACAATAATGAGAATCTTCTTCCAGGGACGATGGGTCCTGGGTTGACCGTCGACGATTGCTTTCCTCAGCAGCTTCTCCAGGCTCTCCATATCTGTAATCATCAAGAAATGAATATATTAATTTCGCAAACCACTTCCCAGAGAGCAAAGTACATTAAGAAAAACAAATAATGATAATAAATTATACATTGTACTGTAAAGTACATCAGGCGCTCTTGCAGCACAATGATATTTGCTCTTTACAAATATGTGTATCATCATCACCACATAATGACAAAGATTCATGCACAACTTCTTTTTTCCCAAAAAAAATTGCTGTTATTTTCACATCATTGGTTTATTTAGGAACATGGAAGAGACTTGTTGAGTCGAATCATGTTAAATCATATCGACATCATGTTGCACTCCTCTGCTTCCATTACCTGGACAATATTTTCTGGTATCGGGGGGGGGGGGGGGGGGGGGAACTCTCGGTATTGCATACCAAGTTTTATAATCTGATACTGCGCAAAATATGTTTTATAATGGACAAACAAAAAATTTCAGGTCAGCTGACTGCTAATGTACCGAAGATAACCTGACAGCCCCAAAATCATATCTGTTTGCATCAATGAACAAGAGCATCATCCACACACACACAAACACTGGAATGGGGGTGGGGTGGGGAGAAGTTAGGGGGTACTCACTGCAGACTGGCAAGAAAAAAATATTTTCTGTCCCTTTATACGTTGTCTCCTCAACACTGCTTTCATTGTAGTCGCATGTATTCAAGTCCATTGTAAAGATTGCAAGTCATCTGGCATACAGCACAGCTGCCTTCTTTTAACTCATGTATGGGGGGGGGGGGGAACCCAGGTCACAGCAACCATTGAAACTCTGGAACAAAGCTGCGTGGTGGGGGGGGGGGGGGAAGAGCGTTTAAAAGGCTGAACTCACTATTGTGCTCAAAGACTCTGACAGAGGCCCCAGACAGCCGAATGCCGAGAACCAGCGATGAATGGTTCAGTCTGTCACTGACTATGAGGCACCCCTGGGGCAGGTCGAAGGATAAAAAGAGTTGGAGTGAGTGACATGAGGTTAAAAAGAGCCTCTTATTGCTAGTTCTGCTGTCATAATGTTTGACAGTCTGTAAAAAAGAAAATACCATTAAAAAATGTCTCATAGCAACAAAGAAGATTTCTTCCAATCTCTCTTTCTCTCTATAAAAGGAAATTGTGAATTCTTCTTTTCAACTGAGTTGGTTGCACTATTTATCTCTTTCTCTCTCTAAAAAAAAAAACTAAAACATTTTCAGTTTTGTTGTATGTTAAAGACAAACATCTTTGTTATCGATAAGAGATGACTAAAGTTGTTTTTGCCCATGGGTAGGTAATGCATACTGACCATGTTTACCTTCAAATCACACTCAGTATATAATGCTTGACATGCAAAATCATACACTCATGCCACATTTTCTGCTGAGCTTTGCAGTCCTTTTGCTTACACATACCTGTGACACATTAAAGATATAATCTTTTTATTCCCTTATGAGAGCTAGCATTTTTTTCTCTAAACTTGAGAAGGAAAGACAGGGTTTATTCTTCCTTTGCCAATAAAAGAGCTATAGTTGTTTATAAGGGTGTGTTCTGCAGTAGGAGTTCGGTTTATGTACAGTTGTGGGCAGACTGGTTTTGGCTTTATTTGCAAGAAAAAAAAAATCCATTTAGAAAATAAGCACCCTTCAGTTACACCCTGCTAATACATAAATCTCTCACAAGTATGGCCAGTTATCCTTCAAAACCTTGATAAAGCCAAACATTCAAACAACTGAAAAGTAAGTCATATGACTAGGTTTTACTGTGTGACCAATTCTTTCCATAACAATGCGCTACAAAATAGGGCCTCTTGCACTGTACTTGTACCATCGCACATCCAAATTGTGAACTGATCTAGCTGGATTCTTTCAGAGTTTACACACCCATAATCATACGGATCTATCTATGCCCGAAACCATCCAAACAGTATGGCAGACACACAAGACAGGGCTACACACTAACACATTTTTTTTTCTACTGGTCCAACATGTCTGTTAGACCAGTAGGTACCCAGTTTTTCCATTTTTTTTTTAATTGGTCCATTTCTGAAAAAAAGTTTCTGGTCCGACAGTGATTTTTACTGGTTTTGGACCGTTAGACCAGTGCCAATGTGCAACCTTGCATAAGACAACATGTACCTTCCCCATGAGGCTGGGAATGTTGAGGGCATTGGTGGCAAAGCCCATGCCGAACGTGATGGCATCTTCCTGTCCACAGAACTCTGCTATGTGCCTCTCTAGGTCTTCATGTATGGCCAGGTTACCTGGCAACCAAATCAAGAAAAAATGACAATAAGAACAAACAATGATGAAACTGATGGCAAAGACCATGATCTGTCAATTTGTCTCCCTCTTTTTCCTTTTTTGAATGTGTACAAATGACTGAGCAATGTCAATGCCAATAGTTGTCTCCTTTCACACTGATTGCAATGGAGGTGTTCAATTCATACCGGTACTCCCTTCAATCACGGTACAACAAGCAACTATATGAGGAGTTTGTGATCTTTATGTACTGCCACCTGGAATGTCTAGGCAGTACTACATTCATTGAGAGAAACTGCCTATTAACTGTTACTAACATATACGCACAACATAAACTGCCAAGTTTGGGAAAGTGTGTTAGTATTGATGTCACTTTTTCAACTGTTCTCATTCTGAATGACTTGGATATATCTTGACTTATATTTTCACGACTTTCTTTTCCAAATTTGATTTCACATTTTCTTCGAGGTAATGCCCCTTGAGAATTTTGTAACGAGTCTTTTATTCAAGTAATGACATTCAAAACCTACACACAACTGCTGACGATTTTGAAAGAGAAACACACCAAATTGTTTAGCATGACCAACAATGGAGCACATCCGAACATACCTAATTCTTGCCTTGAGCTGCATACCCCATTACCATAGTAACGAGTGGTATTTTCCACGGCATCTGTTCTTGGGCCGCGGTTTTCTGCAAATCCCAGATAATTATAGGACCCAATGTTTATTGCTGGCTTGGTGGTCCCAGAGTGCCTGTGTTGTATTTGGAAGAAGAATACTAAGTCAGATTGCAGATAAACATCTATTACAGTTTCTCTTCTTTAATCTCTTTCATCTGACAAGGTTCAATGAGATATTATCATCAGAATCAGTTTACATTGTCTGAAATCATTGGTTCATTTCTGTCTCTTAACGGTCAGCTAGTCAATCAAATAAAAGCCATGGCCATTGATTGTGGTTCAGGTCATCGTAAATTAATAGAAAAAAAAAATCCTGACCTTTTGCAAAATTTTCAATGTAAAATGAAGAGAGGCTTCAGTTAATGGTGTACAAATTAACTGAATTTTTTTTTTTTCAAAGTTCTGAAAATACATAGCATATCTCCAACAGTCAATCATAAATCAAGCCAACTGGTCTTGTTACGATATCTTGCACGATGGACTTAAATGTGTACACCATATTCTGTGATTAAGTGAATATGCTCCTTCGTGAGACTCTGTAATTACATTTTACTTATTTTTTAAACCAATCAGTTTAAGAAATTATGGAGATTTGAAACAAACTGAGATATCACAACAACAAAATTTGCAAATCTTATTGCAAAAAAACCCTCAAAACCTTCATATCACTCTAATAAAAGAAGATATCTACTGTCAGAGATGAAGGTCTCTACACAAACGACTGCTCCGGAAATATCACAATTGAAATTACTTGTAAGGAAAAAAAATGACAAGTAATAATAGCAGGGTGGTCCACAACTTGAAATTTTAGCATACTGTTGCAAGCTCTGAATGTGAGAATATTGCAGAAACTGTATGTGCGCTGAGGGCACATCACATTTCCCGTTGTGCAAATTACATTTCATGTTCTGTCTCATGTTTTGTGTACAAATTTTCTAAGTAGTTCGATATTTTTCAAGTTTTGTACATGTTTTTCACATTTTTGATTATACACTTTATTCAGAGCAAGTTGCCAATTCTGGAGGATGTTGCTCAACAACTGGAGCACGTTGCAGCAACTTGCTAAAACCTCTTGTGGACCACCCTGCAACAGTTATTCTTTTTTTTTCTCCTGTTCAAGAAACAAAAAGCAGGTGGCACATACTTGAATGACCAGAAGTGGTCATCGCTGTACCGCTCCCATAGATCAAACTTGGCCCCGGGCAGGCTGGCTATCGGCACGTTCCAGTTATCTCTCAGCTTGCGGTACATGTGACGAGTGAAGAAGCTGTCAAAGTCCTGGTACAGCGGGACGAAGGACTGCATGGAGAGACAGGAATTGCATCCACAGCACTCATATTACCGAAGAAAACTCAAATCAGGCATTTGACACATATCAGCACAGAATGTATGTGAAATCCAACACTAGTAACATCTCTCAAAAATGACCACTGGTATAAATAAAATAGGAGCTACTGAAGAGAGTAAACTCTGCATAAGCTCAATATCAGTCAACAAACTCCTACTTTTATACAAAGTGTTGGTCATTACAGCGATCTTGAAAAAGTTGAAAACAGCGATTTGATAACGATTCCTTTCTTTTTAAATGCCCTTGTCAATTGTTGTCCTAAGCCCTGGGTACCTGTGGATGGATGGGACTTGCATGAGTTGCATTTTTATGATGTAAACACTACCCAGTCATGGAGCTGTCAAGTACCTGACAGAATGGGGCAAAATTTGTGTAGGAATTTCCGGCCCAGTCCTTAACAGGCGGTTCAGTAGTTGAGCAGAAATCCCCAACAGGTCGGGCTGTATTTGAGGCACTCAAAAATATACCTCAGTGTAAATATTTGTCCTTAAACCACGGTATCCCGACCCATCCAGCCAAAATTTATAAGTGAATTTCCTCTGACAAACCCCAGGACATTCTCCGACCCACCAAGGAAAAAAAAAAAGAAAGAAAAAGCTAAAATCCCTGTCCAACTTGGAATGGATGCAAGTCCTGGATGTCCCTGGGTACCTAGGGGTCAGGACTAAAATTGACAAGTGTGTTACACTTTCACATACACGTGTATTATATACAAATATTGAATGCATGTTATGCAAATTTTGGGTTGGCAAATATACACATTCCATATTGGACCACATAAAAATCTTGTATAGAAACATCAAGAAATGATGACTTGAATATTATGCGAGACTTCTCACAGAAATTGATCAAAACCTACCGCCAGCTGGGGAGACTCTTGGGCTGCCAGGTTTTTGGACAGCCCCAGATTTCGAAAGAAGTCCCTGACATAGCCGACCAGCGCCAAGACGATGTAGCCAAGGTAGGTCAGGAAGGCAGTGAGCAGAGTAGCCTCCTCGAAGGACTCACGGAAATTAGCTTGGTACGCCTGAAGAGAAACCAAACAGGGTAACAAATAGTCTAGTTTCTAGCCGTTTTTATTTCGTCTTTATTTCTCCGAGCTGCAGCTTACAAGTGTGTGCAGAAGCCCGCTGTATTGCGCTAAGCCGAGTGAGGGCACATACCCAGTGATTGCGACGCACGAAAAAGTTTTATTTTTTATTTTTTTTGGTAAACGGGGTCATAAAGTCTCAAAACCATCGGAGACCAGTTTTAACAAAATGATTACACAATCTTCAAATAAAGCCCTTCAACTTGTTCTGAAACAGTCATTCATCTATAACTCAACACCAGTTTTAAACCATTAACTAAAATGGACCATCAGGAGGGATCTCAAATTAGCATATATATGACATTGTACACAAATAGATGAACATGGTCGACGTTTAGTCATCTCACATATTTACTAGAATCCATGACAATGATTTATATTCCATGGAGCCCTTATGTTTTCCTCCAACAAAAACACAAAAACAAAATAAAAGATAAAATAAAAACAAACTAGAATAAAAAGGAACAGCCCCTCGAGACTTCATCCTATTTTGGCTGAAAAGTCATTGAGAGTAACAACATGTGATTGAAAATAAAATAAGCAATAAAAAAAATATTTCACCACTACATACTATTGTAGCATACACCACTCACTGTCATTGTGTGGAGCCAAACTAAACAAAAACATGTACAGTGTATTTTTCCATGCAGCAATCGTTCAAAGCAAGAGCATGCTCAGGACAGTAAATTTCAGTTATTGCTTGACCTTTTTAACCCCCCCCCCCCCGAAAAAAAGAAAGAAATAAAGAATGCACATGTATTTGTACAAAGTTCAAGTGTCGTGCAGGAAAAGGCTCTTTTGTGTTACTTGCATGACAGTTTAGTAGAGCATATTCACAGCTACCAGTGCACAATTGCCGGTCTGGCACTTTACGGCCCTATATTATCGGTGCAAGATTTTACCCCAATCGAGCAGTGCGTACGAATTTGAGTACCTATCATGCACCGCGGGTCGACAGCGTGTCTTCCGGCACTGTACTGTGTACAATGTACATGTGTGTGAGATTTCGCGTTGGGATGCAGTGTGTGTGAATCACGGCGTGCGTGTGCATAATGAAAGCTCGTACGGTACGCCACATGGTTGCTCTAATGCCCTTCCCTGTGCGGCAAGGTGTGATCGAGCGCCAGCAGACAGGGTGCTGTGCATTGGCACACAACGGAACGCAACGAGTGGTAAACTTCCGTGCTTCAATCATGATTTCAAATGAATGAATTTTGCGTTATATCTCAAGTAGGGAATCACTAATTAACCTATTGCAGAGGACATATTTCCACTCGCTGCTTTGGCGAAATTATTTTGTGGAATACTAATAAAAAATAAAAAATATCTTATCCTGATTTGTCAGTCTGTTAGTGTTTATTTCGTCTCTACACAGTTACCGTTTAACGAGCCCGACCAGACGCCGTGCGAAGTGTGTATAGGTTCTAGAGACTCAAGCTACCGATTTATGGGCAGCCACTACATGGACACACACACACACAAACACAAGCCTCGCCCGCGTGGTTGGTTTGCGCGATGGGGTCGGATCGGCACGCGAAATCGCGATCACACAGTGTTCGAAGTGTCTGCTAGCTCCGCAGAAGCGAGCGCAGTGAGTGAGGCGGGCTATTAGTGACCTTATCTCTTGTCAAACGGCGTTCCATACAGCAAGAGAAGCTCGCCAGCTGCTCAGTGCGTGGTGGTTCATGGGATAATACCTTGGCATACGGCGAATGAGGTACCGATAATATAGGGCCGTAAAGTGCACAATTGCCGGTCTGTATCTTGTCATTGGATATATGTTCTGCAGAGACTACCGTACATCTGGCTTCACAGAAACCTCCCCGGAGGAGAGCCGTAAAAGAAAAACAAAAACAAAAAACAAAATGAAAAAAAAAACCCTCCTCTGGACAGAGACCTAGCTAGGCGTACCACAAACATTATGGGTTGAATTCAGGCGTCTTGGAGTTAAAATGGCACACGTTGATGTTTAATGTTTATACACAAGACAACAAAGGAGTAAATTGACTAACAGTTACAGACTATTATACTCAGTAACTAACGTTAGATCTAAAATTAAACTTTACCAGTGCAAGAACTTAGGGTCACTGAGGTAACCAACAGTTCCTAGTGTTTATAATATATTAATTTATATTTTGTACAGAATCATAAACTTCACAGTGGAGTTGGATGTAGTGCATTGAAAACAAACAATCATAGGAAGACGGGCTGAGGTAGAGAAAGAGTTCTTGTTTGCATTTTTTGCTCCGTTTTTCGAGCTCAGTAACGTTAGTCAGGTGTACAACTGGGCTGTCACGGCGCCGCCGCCGCAGCTTGCCGAAACACTATCGCCCTGCATTCAGCCTGCTGCGTGCAGGTTTACAGGCTGGGCGTGCCATGGGCATGGTATATACAGTAACACTAGTCACTACGTCGCCAGGCAAGTGAAGCCGAACACACAAGTGATACAAACCTTTGGTTCGCATGGTGTAGAAGCAGTCGAATGAACTCCATTTGACTTGTGATGCCCGTTGGAATAAGCAACGCTGCCATTCTTGCCGAAATCTGAGAAATTCTTCCCATAAGGAGCTCCATTTCTCCTGTGTAAGGCCATCTTCTGGAAGTGTTTAGCGACTCTCTCACATCAGTTTACTACGGCTTACGCTATAACAGGGAATAAACCTTACATCATAACTCGCTCGATCGGCCCGAGCGATAAGCATCATGAATATGCATATTTTGCTGAATGAGGCCATACAGCGCACCTAACCACAGCACGGAGTTTCTCGCGTGCACATGAAGTAGCTGTACAAAAACAGTACTACTGACAGGTGCAATAATGAGCGCATCTAGGTAAAAAGTAAATCCCGAACAAAATCTTAGTAGTTGAAGAGTCGGAGTGGGATGTGCACGAAGTTGACAATCAGTTTTTGTATCCTCCAGAAACAGTACTTTCCGAAAGAAAAAAAGAAAAGAAAAGAAAAAGAGTGTATAATAAGAGAGAAAAACCCTTGGAACCCCCCCCCCCAAAAAAAAAAAATAAAATAAACAAACAAAAACCCAAACTCGACTTTGCCTATAACTACTAGTATACCTTGTACATATTCTATGAAAACAAAAAGGGTGAAAGAGACTGATGTGGATGAAACTCCATATGGGATTCGAACCAAACAGCTGCATGTACACTCTTTGATCATTGAACTAATTCACTTTAGGGCTTAAATAAACATTCATATATTACCCAAAGCAAGATACATGCATATTAATAAAGTTACTCATATACATGTTTCTTTTTTTCTTTTAAGTGCTTGCTCTGTAACATTTGCAGAACAAATTTTGTAGTAACTTGACAGTTATTATATATATATATATATATATATATATATATATATATATATATATATATATATATATATATATATATATATATATATATATATAATAACTGTCAAGTTACTACAAAATTTGTATATATATATATATATATATATATATATATATATATACATTGTATATAATATAAAACCGTACACACACACACATGTATATATATATATATATATATATATATATATATATATATACAATAATGAAGAAACAACCTGGAAATGCTTTTTTGGCTAATAAAGCACAAGTTTATTTGACTTCATTGCCCAAAAATGCATCACCAGTTTGTTTCTTCATTTCCTCGTGGAGCCAATACATGAGATCTCAACATACACACACACACACACATATCATATATATATATATATATATATATATATATATATATATATATTATGCACATCTAAAACATCTACGTACACTTGCTAGATATATTGTCACCATTGTCACCATCGACAGTACTTAAAAGCACCCCCCATAATTAATTGATGGCAAATAGTCTGAGAAACACAATAAAAACTGGTAGCTGAATGACTCCATGCCAACCCTCCCCCCCCCAAAAAAAAAAAAAAAAATATATATATATATATATATATATATATATATATATATATATATATATATATATATATATATATATATGTTTGTCTGGATGCCTGTGTGGTGGTAAAAAAAATGAAACAACAAAAACAACAACACACACACATATAAACACATCTCTCAAAAACTTACACAGTGTAGAGCATTCATAAGTATACATCATAAATAGGAAGTCTTCAAGTACAGTGCATTCAGTAAACATATCACATCTAGTTGTCATCAGCTAACATTTTATTTCTATCATTCACACATATTGACACTCACAGAAAGTCAAGGTGATATCAGTAGTTTTCAAATTGAATTCACATCCAAAGTATAAATATAAATCATACACTACATATTCCCACATAGACTCTAATAACTTGTAACTGTATTATACATTACAAAGCTTTCCACTGAGAATCAATACCACAGTATAACAGTATGAATACCGATGACATCTCTTGAGGTGACATGATGTAGTACAAACCACAAGCAATATTCTGTGAAATGCAAATACGGGGTCTGCCTACTCAAGCATTCAAACATTTCATCACAGGACTTCGTCTCTTCACATTAAACTTAGGAAATGACTACTCAAGCCACCTCTCACTTGCTAACATGGACCAATCAAAATTAAATGCTGCTGACTTGCAACTGACAATCAAAATAAAGCACAGTTTTATTAATACACGGTACTAGGAAATTAGGTCGAGTGTCTGCACTGGAAATCTATGCAATTGTGAATATGTACAAGTACTTTATGGCATCCATGCACTATGACATGGATGTTAAAGAGGATTAAAATTGATACAAAAACAAACAACACAGGCCTGCACAGAAATATTTCTATTCTATATCTTACAAGGCACAGATGAATCAAAATACAAGAAAAATCACCAACTCGCAAAACCAGAAAGTAATGTGTTGGCTTGTACAAGGTGTAATGGTACAGACTGCAGCTTTTTGAAAGACACAATTCGCTACTTATTTGATAAAGAAGATCAGGATCAACCTCCAATTTGAGCCAAGTTCTGACAGTCTATCTATGTAAGACACAATCATGACAACGACTTTTAAATCAAAATAAATTCCCCAAGAGTGCGGAAATTTGAAGAAAATTGCAGTGCTGAACCTGAGAGGGATTCAGATTGTAGTACAAGACCAGAATTAAAGCAAAAGATTGCCATTGGATCAATGTACTAGTACACATATCTTTCATCCAAATGATATGCCACATGTTCTCTCACAAACTTCAGTTCTGTTGAATTGGGTTATCAATATACATGTTTTGAAATAACTGTATGAATTCTACCGAGTTTAATTCCTTCATTATGAATATTACACAGTATCAATGTCTATGGTGATAAAAAGATGAGAAAGATGATTTAACAGTCTTGAATAGTAGGTTGTACACTGTGAAATAAACATTCACAAAATATCCCAGAGCAGAGAATGATTTACCCAGTACTGATTTGTACCTCTAGATAAACTTCACTCGGCATAAAATTTAACACCAGTGAAGTGATACTTTTACACCGGGTACATATACGCATCTGCCTACTCTCTCACAAATTTGACTTCCTTTCATGTCTCTGATCAATTTGTACATACGTTGAAGTTCTTCTTTATTCTTATTTTTTTTTGGTTCATTCAGGTTCCCTCGTATTGAAACCAAAGACTGTAGCACAAATTTCAACCTTTCTAACTTTGATCCTGACTCTGAATCTTGCAGTAATCCATTTTAATAGTGGTGCTGATGGGTTGTTTGAAGGTTTGCCCATTCTTGCATTTCCTGTTGACAGAATATCTACTTTGATATGGACTCAAGTGTGGATACACTCATACCAACACAAACTTACTACCATTGGATAAGATTGTCAAATGTCATAAATATGAGGTGAAGGTCAATGGCCAAAATAGCCATCAGTGCAGACTATAATAATATATGATTTGCTGATATTCTAATAAACTTGGCACAATCAAAAGCTATAGCATTTTCTTGTTTCAGTTGAGCTATGTAATCCCGTGCAATTCACATGACAACTTGATAGGGACTGTGACAGGGCATTATAATACATTTATGTATACGTACAAACCATCTTACAAACATAAGCTTACATTAAAATGATTAATTTCTAATTTGAGCCAAGCTCTGATAAGACCTAACCATGACAATGTCTTATGAAGATCAATTATTGTAACAAGAATCCCCATGTTGGACAAAGGTTTTGACTGCTCCAACTTGAGATCTTTCAAGAACATTGATGGGATCAAGCATGAAAACAGAACATATCTAGAGTATATCTACTCTAAACATATCAAGTTTTACTTTAAAGCAAACACCAGTTCTTACTAAAAAAAAACTAAAAAAAAAAACAAAAAGCAAAAAACCAAAACAAAAGATCCCATCTTGGAATTCTGTCCTCTCAAAAAACTCTAATCTCCAGTGGAAGATACCTCATCTTCCTCATCCCTCTCACCATCGCTGTCACGCCCAAAGTCATCATCGTCCCCGTAATTATAGCTGGCCTCGCTCTCGCTCTCCTCCTCCCCTGCTCCCCTGGAAAAGCTGCCGGAGGATGCGGCCAAGCCTCGGCGACCCTTCTTCACCAGGAAGTCTTCGCTGATGCCGGCGCTCCTCAGCGCTTCCTCGTACTTTCGCTCCGCCCGTTTCTTGGCATTCAGCTATGGGTGATGAAGGGAAAGACATAGGAAACAAAGATGTGAGTGATTCATCATTGTGATTATTCATCATCATCATCATCAAGGACAGCCGGGAGTACAAAATGTTATACCTGTAATTATTTCCCTACATTCCAAATCAAAACTGAAAGAAGCACTGGCATGACAGAAAAAGATGCTGCCGGTCAACTGGTACAAGTATTCTCTCTTTATTTATCACACAACAAACGTAATGTCTTTATCTGTTGACAGCATTCATAGATCTAATTTCATGGTGCGAGTTCCTTCATTAAATGATTCGGGCAGAGGATGCAAAATGGCTCATGACATGTACAATTAACGCAGATATGAAGTACAATGTGCAAATGTTCCCTGCAATGAACTGTGGATTGGTCATACATTGTAGATAGATAATAATGTGAAGGCCACTCTATGAGAAAGTTAATATGCCAGTAATAAAATCATTGCAGCCACTGCAATTTAGATTCAGGTGAGAGATGAGTCACTACCATCTACCATACATGTATACCCAAATTGCTGTGGAAAGTGTCAGACATAAAATAACTAAAATGAACTGTAGAAAAGAAAGTGAAAATAATTCCCAATACAACATACAGTCCTACATTAAACAAATTCATTTTATCTTCTTTGTCAGCACAATGTTTTCAATGTTTTGTTTTTTTTCTTTTGATTGTTGCTCTCTTGTAACTGGCCCACCAATAATATATCATGCACGGCTTGTATCTATTGTATGAATAATCAGTCCACATTATTTTTTGTTTAGTTTCTCCTTTTCTCTCTCTCAAAAGACAGAACACAACAAAACAAAGCAAAACATACAAATATATCTTTTGCAAATTGTGCAAATTTTTGCAAATCAGTGACAAGACTTACTTCTGTCTCTCTTTCAAACAAGAGAGGGCGTGATTCAATCCTGGCCATCATTTCCTGCAGCTCTCTCTCATACTCCTCCTCCCTCTCCTTGTCTGCTTGCCTGCAAACATATTAAAGACAACATGACAAACATTATGTTCCATGAACAGGGATATCTGAACATCATTTAACTCAATCTACTTTGATCAGGATGGTTGAAATATTAGCTTACACATTTTCATGTCACATCCAAATAGAAATCTGGGGTAGATGTCTGAATGTTTGACACCAGAACTGTCGTAGGTATGTTTCTGTATTGGATGTCATGTGAGAACTTGCCTACACTATTACTTTTCAATTTCAGTCGAATGATATCAAACTACAAAGAGTGGTTGCTTGATGAGAAGACATCAAGGATCTACCCTATGCTTTATCGTTTTTGTGGACACATTTTTCAATTATTCAGATATCTAATAATTTCATTTGCATTGACAAATACAGACACACAGACTTAAGTGAGAAAGAAGAATGTTACAGAGAGCATGGAGGGTGCATTCATGCAGTATTCTTTTCATCTCAATGTCAGCTTTCGCATATTTTCAGAAAACCCTCCAAAGAAATCCCCAAATCAATATGCACTATCACAAGTTGAAATGTGATAAATCTGGCTTCACTGAACTGAAGGCAAACATAATAATCGAAGAGTAAGACTATTTATCATTATCAATGTGATTATCATCATAGCAGTGCGCGACGCTGACTTATGTTTGTACTTCTCTGGTGACCCATTCGGGCCACCAAAAGATAGCCAATTTGGACATTTAGTGGCCTGACATCACTCTTTAGTTGCCCCAGGCCTCTGCTAATGTTGAGCCCTGATTCTAGGAATGTCCTCTTATGGCTGAAATGCACTGACTTGTACTGCCTCAGCTTTTCCTGGTTGGTAGCCTCCAAGCTCCTGGACGTGTCGTTGGCCTGAGCTTTGCTTGCGATGAATCTCTGGAGGCGCTTCTGCTTGTAGCGCTGCTGCCGTTGCTTCTCCAGTTCAGTCTTCTCCTTCTCAGCTTTGTCCATCAGAGCTCTTGCTGTGACACTCTTCCTCAGCTCGGTGGATGCTGTGGTCTTTGACGGTATGGTATCCCCACTATCGATGGACCTGTTCAGATTGTGTGTTTGTAATACAAGTAAATGAAAGAAAAAGGACAATATTACATTTTGTAAACTTAATAAGTAAATTTGTGCAATGCAAATCTGGATCTCTTCATACAATATAAACAACCAAATGCCTTGCAACTGTCCATCATTTCATATACAAAATGTACATGTAAACGCAATCATATTTGGCAAGTTGGCACTTTCTGGCACCTTTTAGCCCAGTGGTCACTGAGGATTTTTGTTTTGAGTAAAAGTTTGTGAGAAAGCCTGTGTTTGAATGAAACTGAAAGTTTGTGAGAGGGGGATGACATGTCATACACACACAAGATGTCCGTCTCCCGTTACATAACCTTTGCTGATACTTCGCTTCAATGCATCTCAATATGTACATTGTCGATTGCATTCTTGTTATCTAAAATATAATTTGGAATTCACTTCGCAGTAGTTCGCACATTTCAAACTAGCTCGAATTGCGTGACTGCAAGCATACCTTCTTAATGAGGCTGACTTTGATAGTGTTCCTCGTAGAGCCTCTTTCCTCATCCTCTCCTCATCTTCCATTTCTGCAATGATCTTTGCTTTGCGAGATGGGATCCTTGCCGTCCGAAGATTGAAGGGTTCGACCACTGTCGGTTCTTTCTCTCTCTTCTTCCGTTGAACCTCCGCCTGGAACCTGTGGTACAACTCGTCATAATCTGGAATCTCCCCATTTACCTGTTGAATGCAGACAAAGATTGAACAAAATCGTTTGTAAAAATGGAATTGCACACAGTGTCACATTCTACAACACTTCTAATATTTACTGGCAAAGTCTTTTCTAAAAGGACATCATAAGAATGAAAATACTTCATCATAGAAAAGAGGATTAGTTTTGAAGAAAGTAAGCAATTATGAGGGTTTTTTTTTTTTTTTTTTTTGCTGCTCTCTGTACGTTCACATTATTTAAGGCCAAGTAAAAAAAGAAACCAGTTTCTCGTCCTCGCGCGCATCGATTTTGGCCGCCGCATCAATTTTTTTACTATTTACTATTTTCAAAATGGCGCTGAAAATACCAAGAAATTCATAATTTTCGTCCCAGCCCGCTCCCCGCCCGCATCGATTTTCAGTTGCCGCATCGACTTTTTTGATATTTACTATTTTTCGGCCGCCGAAAAAAAGATCGACAGTTCACCTACCAGTACCAATCGTGATGTCTCATTTCTAATTACGCCTTGCGTCCTCTACTTAGCTGTGGTATAGCTGTAGCTTCCGTAGTGCGTATGTAATAACGCATGCATTTCATACTGCGAGCTCGGCAAGAAGAAGGAATGACCCACAAAGCAGTCGAACTGTAGTTGGAAGGGCGCGGGCGGCCGCGGGCGCGGGCCTGGGCTGTGATGGATACAGCGCACTCGGTACGTCGTGAACGCGATAGCGGCAACATTTCTTCAAACAATCGCTGATATTCCACGCATATTTCGCGCATTGTTCGTATTTTCCCCGTTTCTCATATTTTAAGCGGATGAATTGTACTGTACAAATGCTTGTGAGGATTGTATCGAGTTTGTATACATGTTCATGTCATTGTGACTATGTGCATGTGTGCGCAGTGTTGAGGTACGGTGCTGGTCGCGTATGGCATGCATGTCTGCACTGCACTGTCTATGTACCAGGCACCAGGTGTAAGCCCGTACACTCTGCTCTGTAACGTTGCATCTGACGGCGATGACGGATTTGTTCTATTTTGAAGAGAAAATGAATGCGCTTTTCCAGCAAATGTAGAATTATTAAATGGGTGTATCCACAAAATATATAACTTTTCCATGGATTCTGGTTTGTCTCATATTTCTGCGGGATACATGTACTTTTCTTTACGATGTAAATTCAAGGACACGGCCGTGAGTCGTATCCCCTGTAGTGTAGTATACAATCATTCATCAAAATGTCGAACATGAAGAAACATCTTTAAAGGTTTAATGCTATAATGCCATATCAGCAAGTATCATTTTGACATCCATCTGCAATTGTACAAGCCAGTTTCCAGTTGAATGTTCTACAATATATTAGTTGTACTATGAAGATATGCAGATATATACATACCAGCTGTGTGGACACAAAAAGTCACACTACCAATGATAAATAAATGAGTGTTTTGAATATCATGGAAATTATTTCAGTCGTACATTGGTATTTTGCTGAAAGACATATTTTATACCTGTTTCAATTAATAGCACAATACATCAGAATTGCAAGCTTACACTGGTACCGGGTATCATATGCCATTACAACACTAGGCCTAGATACCAGTATTAAGATGGTCATTTTCCCTTGACATCTGTAGTGGAAAGAAAAAGCACATTCTGCATGTATGAAGTTTCATTTCAAGTTTGGTACATATATCTATTTGTTTGAAAAAGCACAGAGTGCAGGCAAGACATACACTTGGGACCTGGTCTCTCATAACACAGCTACCAGAGTGATAGTCATTTCATAAATTGGATATAGAAAATAGTAAAGCCCTCTCTCATTATCTTTCTCAAAATTACCGGACGAGAAACACATATTACTTCCATTTTGACAATCCTCGAAAAAATAGTAAGATATCAAATAGTAAGGACCTCCCTCATCGCCTTGCTCAAAAAACCCGGACGAGAAACTGCTTTCTTTTTTTACTTGGCCTAATTTGTAATGCAAAAGACATCTTAATTCATAACTGTAATAGCATTTACACTGCTTACATTTATACTGACCCTACAATTAAAGTTAACTGCCCAATTGCAAGCATACATGTACAAAGAATATCTGGATTAAAAAAAAAAAAAAAAAAAAAAAAAATTACCTGTGGTTGAAATTTATGGTCACTTGTCAGGAATGCCGATTTCTCCCGTTCCCTCATCTTGCTCATTCGCAATTTACCATCAGTGTACTCCTTGCCGCGTATTTGCATGTTTGGAGGAAGGGTTGACTGTCTGAGCATCTCCTCTGCTCTCATCTGAATACGTATCTTGCGGTACTCCTCTTCCTCAAGGATGCGCTCATCAACCCTGGGGTCAAAGACAGACTTTGGCACAGGCTTTGCCTTGAATTTGGGAGTTTTTGTCTTCTTCATCGACAACGGAGCACTATGCGATCGGTGATGTTTCTTCGTGTCAGTCAATTTAAATGGTTTCTGGGTTTCAAGGATCTTCTGCTTACTTTTATCTCGATTGGTCTTTGACTTCTCTGCCTGCTGAGACATGAGCTCATCATAGAGGGGTAAGAAAGTGTGCGCTGGCACTGGAGCTGCTTTAAACTTCTTCTGACATTCAATCTCTTCTTGCTTCTCTCTGTCAAGACGTTTCTGTTCTACTTCCATTGATGCTCTAGAGGTCTTCTTTCGTTCGGTACTCGATTCTCTCATAGTCATGGAAAAAGGCTTGGGTATTGTTATTTTGGGTGACCACTCCTTTGATTTGCTCTGCTGACTTGTGGAACTACGTGCTGATGACCTTGATAGACTGCGGGAGCGTGGTACATATGAATCAACGTTGAAATCATCCCACATGTTTTCAACCACATTTGCTGGTGACCCCGGTTGCTTGCTCAGCGTCAAATTCAGGGATGTGTTGACACTTGATAAGATTTCTTCAGTCGTTGCTGAACATTCACTACCACTTGTCCATGTGATATCGGACCAATCTTTCTTCTGGTGAGGGTCAGGAGTGTGACTGCGGGACCTGGATGAACGGTCATTCCATGCCGAACGTGGTCTTCCACTTGGCGGTTTAGCCGACATATCTTTGACATTGTCTCTTGGCAAAGCTGACCATGCAGGTAAGCTTTGATTAAACCTTTCCAATTCATCATCAAGATGCTTATGTTTATGTTCTGCAACATAAACTGGACCGCTCCTCGTCATTCCTTTAACCCTGTGAATGCCGTTCGCTGGACTCGAGTACTGAGCTGTCTCATGCAATAATTCTTCTCTATCACCACGATCACTGTCATCATCATACTCGTAGTCGGCTGACTGTCGACGTCTGTGAGATAACTTCTCATTGTACCTGGATTCTAGAGATTCTAAGGTTGCTCGATGCTTTTTCTTCAGCTCTTGTAATCGTTCGTAGAACTCTTCACTGCTGATGTTTTCCACATCGTGAGTAAGCTGGTCAATGAGTGCGTCTTCGGCCCAGACCGCGGAACCAGCAACATTTCCGCGTACGTGGGACTGAGCGAGGTGCGAGTCGTCATCTTGGTGGTAAGCACTTCTATGACCGTTTACACCAACTGAAGAGGAAAATACATCTCCGTTGACATTGGACCCTTCGGAAAATTTCTGGCTCTCAAGGAGACTCTCCGGTATGTTGGTTTTTGGTTTTCTTGGTCTTTTTACACAGGAATTGGTAACCACGGACAATGTATGTCCCGTTGCCATGTTGATAATTGACAACGGTCACTGCTACATATAATTCAAGTGTGTGGACGAACTCGGATCGTGTGGAGATTTACTCCACACCATGGATATGGGAGCGGATGCGGCGGCGCGGACGGTATCAATCGCCTACCACAACGGCAGTCCAGTGACAGTCAGGGTTACCTGTATCCCCCCTCGGCCTCCTCGAGATCCAGCTCGTACTCCCTCCTTTCATGGCTCCAGGCAGCGGAGGTATGTACAATTAGCCTGCATTACATTACCGTTCTCAGGAAGGCTTCGGATCTCCAGTCATATTGAAGGAGGCAGAAGAAGAAGAAGCCTAATAACCACATTTTTATTGTGGTGTGGGTATATATTTGCATTTTTATTTTTATTTTTTTTACTTCGTCAAAATATGGTGTAGGCCTAATTTGGTTCAAGGGGTGGTATAGCTCTTATTGAGATGGTGATCCAACTTTTAACTGTTTGCGAGATGATTATAAACCACTTACATGACATATGAAGAAACATAACAATTCTAAGAGGAATTAAAAATTAATTTAATTGACGAAAATTAGTTTTGAAATGGCAAATGTACCTAAACACAAAGAAAAATAAACTGGCCCTAATAAAAGGTTGGTCCCTGCACCTTTCATTAGGACCTATTTGTTTTTGGATATAATCTCAGCCATTTCAAAACCAATTTTCATCAAATAAACTTTGAATTCCTCTTAGAATTGTATGCTCTTTAGTATTTTGTATAAGTGGATTCTAATTATCTCATAACAAGTTAAAAACCTCAACCCCCATCCCAACCAAAACTATATCACCTCTTTAACCCTTTGGGAGCCACTATGAATACACATTTTTATTGTTGTATGAGCTGAGAAGCAGGGCTGCCACCTCTCATGCAACTCTCCAAAAATTCTCTCTCACTCTGATAAACAAAATTCTCGCAATAAAATTGAGTTCTATGAATAAAATTGAGTTCTATATCAACCCTTTAACCCTTTGGGAGCTACTATGAATACATGAACATGTAGTTATTGTTTTGTGAACTGAGAAATAAGCAGGGCTGCCACCTCTCGCGCAACTCGCCAAATTTTCTCTCACTCTGATAAAACTCATGTTGAATCCCCCCCCCCTCAAACCCCCCCCCAAAAAAAAAAACAAAAAAACAGACAATAAAAAAAGTGTCCAAATCCTTGATATTCCAGATACTTAAATTTGTATTTGATATTTCAACGAGATGTTTATCTATTCATTGCCACCCAGGCATACATCCTGAAACATATTCAATTTCAGTTGATCTGAGTGTCATGCTCATTAAATTGTTTTCTTTAATGCCCACTAAGCTAAAAGTTTCAAGATTTCTCCAGCAGGTTCACCCACTGTATGTATTTGTGTTGAAATCATGGTTGAAGTATACACCGCCAGATTGCACACCACCTTGAATGTGAAATTGTCATAGTTCCCTATTACAGTGCAGTGGAGGGGGGCAGGGATGCACCCCTTCCACACCCTCCCATCATTAGTACTTCACTCTAAACTCTCACTCAAGGTTGGCAGCCCTGTACTGGCCCATGGTCATAAACAGCTCAGCATTGGAGCAGAGCACATGCACAACACCTGTATCTCAAGCCATACTGAGATACTAGCATATTTCCTTTTATCCCCCCCCCCTTTTTTTTTGGGGGGGGGGGAGCATGGGATTAAAAATATTGGAGCCCTTCTAAAATGATTGTCGTCAAAACCTAGTCATTTAAAACATAAAATGTTTACTTTGCGAAAAAGAAAAAGAAAAAAATTCCTTTAATTCAATTGTGTTAATGATTTTCACACATAGGGCCTACATAGATCAGCTATTTACAGGCAACTTATTTGGTCATTAGGCCTAACCTATAGCATAGAAACTATGCATTATTCAGAAAATAATGACTGGTTAATTCTAATCATTGGAAAACTCAATAAAATTGAGTTCCAGTGAATAAGTCTTATGTACACCACAAGGCAGTTTCCATGACTACGGTACCTCAAAGATCAATTTTGATTTCATTACGTCGATCCTCTTGAGGGAAGATTCTCTGAGGCTTTCGTCATGTTTCTGAGATGTGTCATAGCATTCATAAAGGATTACCTACTAGATTTCTGATTATAGAGCATAAGTGTGAATTGGGGTTTAGGGTTTGGATAGATGAGTTGGGTTTGACTCGGCAGCTTCAAGTTTGTGCAAGCATGACATGCTTGGTGAGCTTTGGGAGCAGTGAATGAGATCATGGTATATAACACCATCAATTCTTATTCTTCTTCTCCTTTTTGTGAGGGGGGGGGGGGGGGCTAGTGTGGAGAAGTTAATAGTCATTTATATTATGAGAGCTATGTAAGGGCTTAATAATAGACCATCTCATTCATTCACCAATGTAATGGAAGTAATGTTCAGATGTGCCCCGTATGTGAATAGTCTAAATTGTGTGTGTGTCATGGCCCCTTGTGGAAAACGGCACGAGTTCAAAATGTGTATGATAATGCAGTTACCATCAGAATCATAGCATACTGTGCCTAACCTCTCCCCTAAAAAGACCACAAAAACATCTAACAAAAGTCTATAAACAGACGAGAATCCATTGATGTTTAGTTCTCAAATTTGGAGGAAGTATTCTTTTATGACAAATGCATTTGATGGTAGGTATATGACAGATTGGTTTGAATGGATATATAGAGGAAAAAATCTTGTGATGATAGACTGTATCACAACTTTGCTTAATTTACCAAATACATCTGAGTGATATCAGAAATATATAGTAACTGGGGACATGGAATATAATGTTTCAAGTGGGTTGGCCTAACCAAAGAATTGTATCTACTGTCTCATACTGTCATGTGTAATATATTTCTCCTGAAAGATCACAAATTTGTTTGTGTGGATGCTTCACTAATGTGCATTAAAAACAAATGTATCTCAGGAGAAAATATACAATGTAAGTGACTTCATTCTTTTTGTGACTTTTTTTTCTGTTTCAAGGATAACACTTTCAGTATGGAAAGTAGTCTCTGCTGTCACTGCCTTCGACTGAGACCAGGAGAGGAACTCAAAGGCAGACTTCTCCAGTATGTGTCGGCTCATGGCTTGAAGGCTGCATTTGTCTTATCCTGCGTAGGGAGTCTGAAGAGAGCTACTCTAAGACTAGCTGATTCTGTAACGGTGAGCAACATGCAAACATGCTGTTACTCACAGTTAGGACCCCTGAGATACTTGTACATTCCCTAAACAGTCATAATATGCAATATTGATATGAGTAAATATAAACAATACCATATATATATATATAATTTATTGATATCAGGATAGCAATCAACACAGTACAAAGTTTTGTGATAGCATTTTCTTCTCTACTGACTGCAGTATATGAATATGAAAAACATGTATATATTCACATACTCACACACACAAACACACACACAACCAAATGTATCACTAAGAGTCGTTATGTTACATCAATCTATTCAGAACTAGATATAACTGTGCTTTAGTATGTTTGAATGTGACAATTTTCCGCATTTTTTTCTCCTTCATTTTAAATCAAAGTATCCTTGTGCCAAAACTAGTTATGTAACATCCACACCAAATGAATATCGTGGAGACACAAAAACACTCATACTCACAAACAGTCATGTATCACATAATCCACAGGTCTATTCTAATGCAATTTCCATGATTATCATTGTCTCTTTTTCTTTTCCCATAATTTTTTGGAAACTCAATCTTTGATCACTTCACTTAAATGCATTCTGCATGTCTGCCAGGATCATGGACAACAAATTGTGTAAAATGAATTATGACACTGGATGGATTCGTACCTCACCCACACACACAAAAACACACAGGTTTGCATTTAATTTTTTGTTTGTTGCTTCTTTTGAGGGGAGGAAAAGGTTGAGAGTTGGTATAGTTATACCTCGTACATACGGGTGCTGTTCGTTATTCCGAAGGTTCGCTATTCCGAAGGTTCGTTATTCCAAAGGGTCGTTACTGCGAAACACACAAATTCCCTATACCTAGATGTTCGTTAATCCGAAAATGAAAAAGGGTTCGTTAATCCGAACATTTGTGGCGTTATTCCGAAGGTTCGTTATTCCGAAGATTTGTTAATCTGAAAATGAAATTCGGGACAATGAACCTTCGGAATAACGAATCTTCGGATGAAAGAGCCTTCGGAATAATGAACCTTCGGAATAACGAGCTGTAACCGTACATACAATAGCGATAACACTCGGTGGATTGTTACATCTCTCACATGAAATACTTTGTACATTGTATTAATTTTGCTTTGTCTTGTACTTTTTTCCCCAGAGGGGGCAGAGTGGAGGAAAGGGTTGGAAGATAGTAGGGTTATACCTTGTACATACGATATATCCAATGATAACACTTGATGTATACCCCTTTAACATGCGCCAAAATACACTAAGACTAATATGTTGTTTCGGTTCTTATGCTTTTTGAGGGGGCTTTTCCCATGTACATGTGATGAAGGTCTGAAAAACAAAAATCTTTAATAGTTATAGAAATGACAAGATTTTAGAATTCCTCTGTTCAGTTTGTAGATATGAAAGAATCGGAATATAGTTGAGTATACATTGTTCACTGTGCATTTGTATAAAGAGCAAGCACCACAGATAATAAGTAAGTTGTATTGAGTGATAGTAGTGAAATGACATCAAGACACATGGGAAAATCTGTTTCCTGTTGGAAAACAAAACACAACAACAACCAAATTTGCGTATTGAAACTATCCCTTTCCAGATTATCCATGTAGAAACCAACCATGAGATCGTCTCTCTTGTGGGAACCCTCTCAGCCGGAGGCCATCTCCATGTTTGCTTGTCGGATGATAAAGGAAAGGTGAGGTCTTCAGAAACTGAAAGTGAATTATTTATCTTCAGGCACTATCGATGAATCTGCAACATATGAGTTTGAGTCCTATACTTTTTGACAAAGTTTCTCTTTCCAAGGAGAAATATATGTCACCGTGCATATTTCCCATGAAGTCATTGTTGGGCTGTACTCGCACTGAAAAAAAAGTGTTAATTGACAGAATTAGTTAGGCAAAATAAGGCATAACTTAAACAAAGAACTGACAAAGAAATAGGAACATTATTTGGGAAAACTCTGTATAATACGAGTCTTTATTATCACATATTTATACATTTCAACAGGTCTTCAATAGCTACAAAGCAAAAACTTCAAACTGAGTGGTCTTGGGAGATCTGTCCTTCCTGTTCACTTACAGTTTAAAAGAAATCTTCCAATTTTTTTACGCTCCATCTGTACAAAGTCAAGTTTACACATGTCTTGTGCAAGTAAAATATATTGAAATAAGCTCAGGCTCTATATATATCTTGCTAATGCTCTAAACAAGTATACAACTTGTAGGCACATTATGCTCAAGTCAAAATCCATCCCCTCCCCCCTCCCTTTTTAGAAAAATCAGCATTGGCTTGACTTCTGCAGGAATGACTGCAGGTTTTACTCTTTGTTGGGGAAGAAGCTTCTCTTACTTGTTTACTTCACAAGGTGTGTATGTTTCCATCCAACTATTCCAACTTTTTCCACTCGTCCTCTTTCACCAAAGTATTCACCGATATGTTGCATCAACTTCGTAAATTTCACTCAAAGTAACTCCTCTCCCTTTCATACGAATTCCAGATTTGCTCTCTGGTCACCAATGTCAACCTGTGTACAATGTCAAAGACACTTGGAGGTGGTGGTATTGGAAAGGTTAAAGAGTGTGTCACAACTTTGGCCCTTTAAAAGGGAAATGAAACCCATATGTACATGTGGATTGAGGGAAGGCAGCAATATTAGTTGAACACATCTGTGAAAGTTTGAGGAAAGTTGGATTATCCGTTGTTGAAAAGTTATTAATTTTTAAAGTTTTGGTGCAGCCATCACTGGATATGAAGACTAGATCATTTTGTGATGTCACATATGGAAAACAGTATACAGTAAATGTAAAGAGAATTCCACAAAATGTAATTTTCTAAAATAAAAATTACACATTCCCTCCTCTTGTCACTGACAGATATATATACATATATATATATAAATATGTTAAGGGTAATATTATTCTTCCTGTTTTCTGAAAGAGGTAATTCAAGTTCTCTTTCATTCTGCTACAAAAGAGATATGTGTTGATTTTTTTAAAAACATTTTCTTTACATCGTTTTCCATTCATGAAGTCACAAGTGTTGTAGTCTTCTCATCCAGTGCTGGCAGCTCCAAAACTTCAACGGCTTGTCCAATTTTCCTCAAATATTCACCAATGTCTCCCATGGATATTGCTGCATTCCCTCGATTTACATACCATATGTTTGGGTTTCATTCTCCTTCAACACAGTCATGTGCCGAAAACAATACATAGTAATATATGTGCTTGCTGAAACATTGTGTCTTTTCAGACGGTTGGAGGCCACCTGGTGGGTGATGCTGTAGTCTTCACCACAGCAGAAATAGTCATTGGTGAACTACCCCAGCTGGAGTTTGACCGCAGTCTGGACCAAGAAACAGGCTACAAGGAACTCACGATACATGAAAGAACTGAAAAGACCTAAGGCATGGATGTTTGGCAGCCAGGGGATACTGTTTTTGTATTTATTAAAGTGTAAGATGTTCTGGTTCTGACAGCAGTCATTCATTTTTATGCAAAGTCACATCTGTCTATACAGTGGCTTCCGTTATAACAAAGTCCTCGGGACCGCCAGTTTTCTTTTGTTGTATCAAAATTTTGTTATAACGAACAAATAAACAATAAAAATACAGAGTTGATAATGTTGCGGCCTTAATTTTGACTTCGTTGAAACCGGAATTTCGTTATAACTGTGTTCGTTATAACGGGAGTGCACTGTAGCAACCACCGGCTGTATGATGGCCACTACAACCTCCTCTCCACAGTAGTCATGTGTTAAACACCTTCCATAAAGCAACCATCTGGTTTGGCAAACAGAGCTCATGATTTTTGTTGGAGTTTTACAATATCCTATGATAGCTCACATCATCCTTCTCAAAATCACAATTTTCAACACTGTACCAACAGCTGTTATCGTCGATGCCGTTTTTTATGAGATTGTATTTGGCGATGTGGTTATCGAGTGTACCATTAACATCATGAAGTGCGCAAAAAAATTGTACAGGATGAAGGTAAAGGAGAATGTACAAGCATAACACTGGTTACACATACACTTTGTGGAAGTATGGTAGTATAACATGGAATCAGCAGGCAGTAAGAATTTAGCAGATGGACATCTAGTGCAGCTATTGTCATTGAACAATTCATCTAAATGCAAAGAATCTACTTGTTACCTGCACCAAGGATGTATATATGTTTTCGTCGGCATTGATTTGTCTGTATGATTGCAAAATATAACTCAAAAAGTTGAAGACGGATTTGGATGAAACTTACAGGAAAGGTTGATAATGACACAAGGAAGAGATGATTAAATTTTGGTAGAGATTGGGACAACTGTCTGGATCCAGGATACTTTAAAAAAAAAAGTTTTTTGAAGGATACATTGTCCAATATGGCCAAGAAATGAGGGAGTTAAGTTGCGCATATTTGAGGTGTGCATAGATGTGCACTGAGCACATGCTTGAGGCACACAGAGCGCAGTGTGCAGCTAGCTGCCTGTGAGGTACACTGCTGAGACACACAACAGGAAGGCTTCTTCATCATTGGAAAATAAGGGTGATTCATTATCAGCATGTGTGTATGGGTGGACATAAGCTGCTTGGCAGAGGTCTACGCTCTCTGAGTGCCTTTCTAGTCTTCTTTTACTGTCTCAGGGTCTCTTTGCACACCAATGTCCATCTATTCCAGAATGTATAACCTTCAGTTGTTTGTTTGTTTGTTTTTTATTAATAAACTACTAGAATGACCCAAACTTTTTCATGTTTCTACATTCTTGCATCAAGTGTCAATGGTTGGCAGACTAAAAACCCCTGTCAGAATGTAAGTCACTTCACATATCCATTTCCTGTTATCATCAACATTATCATTCTGTGCAGGCTGGTGAATGCACTGGCTGGCTTCCATCCACTGGCTGGCTTCCATCCACTGTACAGTATACACACAATTGCAATGGCTTCGGAAACGTCTCCCAAACTTTGGTCCATTGTGCAAATAGTGACCCATCATTTTATTTTATTTATTTATTTTTTTGTTAATACACCTTGGATGTTTATGGGCATGGTCCAAGCCAAAGGCCTAAGAATAATAACACTGAATCTATGAAACTGCGAGGTCAGGAGCCGTTGTGGCTCAGTGTATACAACTCCAGACTGTCAGTCATATTACCGTCACAACGTTCCTTGTCCCTATGAGGATTGTACACAATTGGTGACATCATTCGCTAACCAAACTCAACAGTAAAAGCACGGAATGATACTTTTTTTTTCACGAATGCAAAGTGATGAGCTCCCAACGATTTGGATAGCAAGACTATTTTGGATGACGTGCATCAAACTTATTGATGAGTGTTTGACAATGACATGGCTACAAATCCTCACAGATCCATTGCCCTGCATTCATGCCACCAACTGCTTCCAGACTGCATGACAAATGTTCAAGTCCTTGACTTCCGATGCATAGTTCGTTCACTCCAAAAGATTGACATCATACACGTGGAGCACCGAATGCATCAGGCATCCTTTCTATTGTATATCTGAAATGAAACAAAGCCAGGAAGGAAGCAGGTAATTCATCATTGTATCTGTGTACCTTCCCCGAACCCAACACCATACTCTCTTCTATCTGATGCTAAAATTCCTCTTTTTGTTTCCCTACACTGCATGATTATGTCACTCATTAAAGCGATGTGAAATATATCCATCATAAAATGAATTTCAAATATTCATCTGTAGAAAGGATGTAGAGCCATTGGTCATTTCTATCCATGAGTGTGAGGGCAGGTTGTTTTCATTCATGGCACTGCTCAATATGAGTACTGTTCATGGCTCGAGCTGACAGCACACACATTATAACTGTATAAATGCAATAGTTTGTGGTGTGACCATTTTTCTACAACTTGCAGAGTATGGCACTGGTGCAAAAATTAAGATGAAGACAGAAAAATTCTCTGTTTCATTTCCACTCGAGCTTTATTTTATGTGTCTGGACATATACATTGTCATGCGTTCAATGAATACTTTATTTATAAGCACCCTGCACAGGTATGCAAAAGTCAGAGTTTGCTATGCTGGCAAATTTCTTTGAAATGAGTATGGAACATTTCTCATTTTTATTTTTTTAAAATACAAAATTTAGGATAAATAAAACTCCGCGAAGCACAAAGAATAAAAAATAAGTATTATCCAAGACATCACACTTTTCTCCAGAAAACTGCACCATGGACTTGCCTGTGTTGGGAGAGGTACATGATGGGTACACCAGGAATCTTTCGTATCCTTCGCTTCAAATCCCTGTCGCAGGTTGCCACGATGTAGCACTTGTGCTGTAGCAAAAACAGAAAAGAAGACACAAAAGCAGTTGTGTCAGTCTCGGGTGCAAATACTCATCTCAGTGTTTCAGAGAACATGCAATGGCTGGCACTCACCAAGACTACCATACCCCTTTCTTCACAAAACTAGGTACATACATACACATATGCACGCACATAAAAAGGATTAGGAGCAAACATCACACACAAGTACAGAAAAAAAAAATACATGTAACTGTGCATTACTAAATGGACAACGAGCACATTCTGGTAGCCATTTATTCCATTTAGATCTTTCTAGGCACTTTTTCATCATGGTTTCATTGTTTTCATGCTCAAAATCACACTATGGGAGGCAAAACTAAAACAAACAAACAAACAAACAAACTGAGTGATAGAGCATCAGCAAAAAACGAACGTTAGGCAAGTACGGGGTAGAGACATCTCCTACAATGATGTGCAGCTGTACAAGAACAAAGTGAGAATATCAAAAGTTCCTCTGGCACAAATTTACTTTAACCACCACATTCGTGGACCTAGAGCCAACTTTACTACTGCATGTCAATTTATATACAAGTCTTAGGCTCTTTTGCCACAATGCCCCTTTACTGGCAGATACAAATATTACATCATCCCAAGGGCACAGGTGTACTCTGCTTGATGTTTTGAGACTTTTCAACTCCATGTGCAAGTTAACTTTAATTAACAGAGGTAAATCACACAAAGGGAAGGTAGAAGTTTCTTCACAAGTGGACATACAGTGTAAAGAAAAAAAAAATGGAATTTTACAGAGTTTGTGCATTTTTCACTGAAGAGTGACAGAAGTTGTGACTGATTAGATAATGTAATGTAAATGACATAAAATATCTCCCAGTGTACAGTGCATGCACGTTATATCAAACACGGTTATAATGAAATAAAAATTAAGCCGCAACAATATTCTCTCTATGTTTTTCATTGTTTATTTGTTTGGTTATAACAAAATTTTGATACTAACGAAAGAAAACTGCTGGTCCCGAGGACTTTGTTATACCCGAGTCCACTGTATTCTCAATTAGTTTGTACACAAAAATATGACAGACTTTTGGTTGATCACCAGTAATTATCAATTATAACCCCTTGTGCTTTTTCTTTGTATTGCTTTCATGTAAAAAAAAAGACAAAAAATAATGAAATTTGGAGTGCAAGTCAATTGGAGACTTTTGATGAGATGACATCACAGCCTCACACAAGTCATATAAATACTTGGTCGAGACTCGCATCTCCATTTAATGGAACATAGTAAAGAACATGCAAACCTTTACATTCCCATTATTTTCTTATTTACATGTCCAATTTTGATGAAACATCCATCATTCTGCATGCTTGACTCCACTCCATTTACCAGAGTAAATTCGGGCCTGGGGAATGGCAGTTTTAACCCATTGAGGACAAGCTGATTTTACCATAACACATATTTCCCAGACACCTGCATGAATAAACTCGGGACTAGTCTTCAATGGGTCAAGTGTGGCAACATCCCGGGGCAATCCAGTGCCCATGTGATCGCGCCAGATGTCAAAAATTGGATGGGCACGAGTGTACACTTGCCTGTGTCACTCTCTGTACGATGCAGTCATCGGCGTACGTTCCGGCGTGCATGCAAGGGAGCCGCTCTATCCTGGGATCCTTCACCGTCCTGAGGGCGATGTTGTATTTCTTGCCCAGCTTCTCAATCTCCCCCATCACGCAGTCAGTGATGCAGGGTATGCCTGAGCAACATTTACCGAGAGTAAAAATGGGCTGATCGTGAATATTACTGGCATTTGATGACAGACACTGCACATGCCTGACGAGCAAACATGGGCCCCATTGCATAAAAGTGTTATTGAATTGATTGTGAACAAAATCTGATCATGAAATATTTGTTGGCGATATTCTTCATTTTTTTTTCTCTATGAGAAAAGATGACAAATACATTTTTGAAAACATACTTGAAATAACAAAAATCTTCTTCAAGCTCGTCACAAAATCAATAGATATACTGGCATTTATGTCAGCCAACATGAATATTGCATGAATGCACTTGACCATAACAATACTAACCCCTATAGAATTGGACTGTAGGAAACATATGTAGATTAAATACAGAATTTTTCAGAATACTCAATAGAAATATGTCCCTATCACTGCTACAGCAAAGTCATTATTCATCTGAAAGTTGCACTTGCCCAAGCAGAAAAAAAAATCAAAAAATCAAAAAATCACAATACCGGTAATCATTTACCCAATTGAGGGAAGAGCCAGTTGCCATTCATGACTCCTTATGAAAAAAGAATTGGTACAAGCCATCATAACTGCAAGCATATAGTAAAGGCTCGCACAACAAATTGTCGTTTTTTTGGAAACAAAACTGGATTGGTTCCTTACACTTTGCATAGAGGCAATCCATCATGCCTTGCACTAAATCGATCTTATTCTTGATGGAGAAGTTGACAAAGTTTGTGTCCACAATGACGTAGTATGGAGGCCCAAGCTGAGTGTTATACTTGAAGAAGAGGGCCGAAGAGTACTGGGGGACTTCCCGCTCTGTCACTTTAGATGCATTCTCTTTCTTCTTCTTCCACTGATCTTTTGGCTTTGCTCTATCTTTGTCCTTGCTGTAATGACAATCCAGTCAATAAAAATTGATCAGAGAAAGTGTAAGGGAAAACATGCGAATACATCAGGTCAACATGTAGAAAACCTGAAACAATTTGAAATCTATTTCAAAGTCATTCCACATCTAAAGACATCAAAGGCACATGTTTTGGTTATGAAATCATGATATGTATCTGTATGATACATATGACATACACAAGATCTGAATGCCCTTTCAAAAGGTCGCACTGTCGACCGTGCTGCTACCAAAGAGATTACACCACCCGATATTCAAAATGGCCTGGCGTGAAAGATGATGTACCGTTCGTTCGCTTATGCTGCATATAATCATCATTTTCTGTAAGTTGCAAAATGTGCATTTCAATATTGATAGCATAGATATGAAGTCTCATTATTGAAGATTCGCATTAGATGAGTTTGAGGTGACAAAAAAAATGATCTAAAGTATCAAAATTCAAAGCGATCCCATGCGATCGCTGAACTCTCTTCGTGTTGGTAGATCACGTCGGTACAGCCCCGTCGCTACTTACAGCGACTGGGCTGTGTATAGTTACTTAACTGCATACTTTCACCTTCATTTTCAACAATCACAGGTGTACAGAAGTTTAAAATATCCTTGTGTAGCTCTTGTGTTGCGATTCGTAAAAGTAGCCGTGCAAACAAATACACCATTCAAATTTACACCTAATATTAGGTGACCAAGTAACTTAAAAGGGAAAGGCCAACTAAAAAAATGTCCCTCTTCAGACTTGTAGAAATATTAAATTTACACCTTACTTTTATTCTAAACAAGGCCACCAAAAAGTTGATAACACACTTAAAATTACACAGATTTAGATCGTGTTATTGAATTAGGCCCTAGGACATTGTTTATCATGTTGTTAATCAGTGCAGTGTTAATTTAACTAGTTAGACTAGTTAGCCGGTTATTGGTTATACTTTATAGCCTGGGAAGTAGTTCTAAACGTTAATTTTACTTAATCTATTCATTGCATTGCTAAATTTAATTCACTGCCTTTCCTTCACTTCAATCAATGCTGATACAGATTCGAGATGTCGAATCTGTCGATGTTAAACTTATAAATAATACCAGGCCAGCATATGCTATCAATAGGAGAAAAATCAGGAGACTCTAGATCTAGATGGAGCTCTACCAAACTAACAATGTTGTTAGCTCTGCTCTGGGCCCCGTCTTACAAAGACTTGTGATAATGACAATGTGATTGATTCAATTCAAATCAATCACAACTTTACGATTGAATGCAAATCCATCTTATAAAAAAAGTTATGATTAAAATTAAGACGGAAAACTGCAATCAATCAATCACAGGTTGCGATTAATTTCAGCTTTCAAGAGATTTGTGATTGATTGATTTTCATTTCTATCACAAGTTTTATAAGACAGGGCCTTGCTGGGCCTGCGCCTGGGCCCTGTTTATTGTGGATTCGATAGAACCTACAAGTACTACAATATGTGGGACTACTATACACGCTATGACCATGCGTCTTATGTCACTTACATTCTTGAATCTCTGAGAGATATCATGCGCTTCATAGCGGCAAACTTCCTAGTTCTCTTGTCCTTTCCCTGTAAATAACGGAAAATAAAAGCGTATCAAATTATGTCACACAGTTAATTATTCACATAAAAATAGTCGAAGGTGGCATGTGTTTTCGGTTCTCACCATTTTGTCGCTCTTGTCTTGGATCTTTATATTGCGCAAGGTGTACACACACACACTACACCACCACCGACGTTACGTTGTTCGAGTTCGGTGACACACACACACACACACCCCAACCATGCACACGTAAACACACAGGTATTAGAGCGAGCTCGTGCCGATGTCATGCGGTACGACCGGCGCGGCGATCCGACACGACTCGACCGCATAAGTGCACGCGCGAGTATGAACCACTGAACGCGACGCGCGACTTGACTCGCGATCGCGTTGTCCAAACCTTGCTATCTGCACGTACGTCCACACAGTTGAGCAACCGCGGACTGTAATGTGAATCAAGACCTTCTTCAAAGCTCGATTTATCGCTGGCTCTGGTTCGTGTCATGGTGTGTGTATGTTTCGCTACTCTCGAAAATAGGCGTTGATACTGTTTCCCTGTCGTATATCGTACGTGACCTTGTATTGTCAACAAACATGGCGAGAATTGTTGGAATCTCCAGTTGAGTGGCGTTATTGTGAAGTATTTCTACCTGTGGTGTGCATTTGTCTTTCTTTAGCTCTGTTATTATGATTGTGTAGGGAGACGAAGAGCAATTTGGTATTTCCTTGGTTATCCTCACATAAAATGGACGATAATAGAACCACAGAGGAAGGAGTACGCGACGACGTGGAACTGAGGTCCATCTCGGCAGCTGACCAACGGCGTAGTGCTCCGGGACGAAATAGCGCAGACCCGCCTCGTGTACCCGCTATGCCGCCAGCAAGAGTGGATCATACAGCGGCGAACGCTGGCGCTGGTGCGGTCGCAGGAGGTGTGTCCGAGGTGGTACGCCAGTCCGCTGCAGCAGCGGCTGGACAGGGAGAACGAAAGAACAGTCCATCAGCTCATGGGAAGGGTGCGGGTAGAAGGGTATGGTTTCCAGAAGGGAGCCTTGTTACTCAAGAGATAGATCCCCCAAACCCGTGGATTAATGGTAAGTTATCTTCTGAACCCAAATGCTTTCCCCTTTCACATTGTCTCTTTCTCTCTCCCTGTCTTGTTCCAAGGAATTCCACTGGCCACGTTAGACAGGTGGTCGCTACAGACAGGTGGCTGGTAATAAAAGGCAGGTTTGACTGAACTCCAAAACAACTCATTATCCTGCGATTCCTGGCAAATCGGGTCAGTCAGACAAGTTTCGGACCCAAGTTTGCAATCTTGGTAATTGGTTATTGTTTAGATATAAACTAGAATCTTGTTCTGTAGACACACCTATTGCAAGCAAATTCCAAATCATGGAAGATGTATTTGAGCCCTTCTCAGTGAGTGGCAGATCCAGGCGGGGGTGCACCGGGTGCGCGCCCCCTTTAATTTCGCAAAGGCGCCCCCTCTTTATCTTTTAATTTCTGGATCTGCCCCAGTCTGAGAATGATGTCTATGTTTTACCTTTAAATAACTTTAAAGGGGATGGCTAGTAACTGATCAGTGGGAATCTGTGGGAATGCTGGAGGGTAATTGTTAATGTTTCCAGGTTAGCATGCCTGTACAGTGACAAGGCCCTAAACTGCACATTACTTGAATATGAGACCATTCTGAAGCAAATAATTTTCACACAACAATAAACAATGTACGGTACCCTTAAATGTAGGCTATCCCACAAGGATTGGAACAATCATCCCCCAGCATTCCCACTGATTCCCACTGATCAGTTACTTGCCATCCCCTTTACGTCCAAAGATGATAAAAAAAGACTAAGTGTAATGTATTTTTGACTGTTTTAGCAGTTTTGCTAAATTTGCCAAGGCTAAAACAATGTGATTAGCATTTTATAACAACAAGTTGAAATCAAACTTACATAAATCTACAAGTTGAAACCAACTGTAAATGTTCAGCAATATTCTCTTGGCCTATGCAGACAGTGCACCAAAAAAAAAAAAAAGAAAAAGAAAAAGAAAAAAGAGAGATGGATGATACAGGAGAATGAAATACACCTGTAACTATGGCAACATACATAGGCTGCAAGCATATTGTGTGAGACATGATGGTCCTCAGACAAAATGTACAGGATGTTGTCATTTCAAAACTGCACATAATGGGTTCCTCTGAGTAACAGCTAAATTTGTACAGGTAAACATCTTTATTATTATTATTGTTTTTGCTTCCTACAGTGTAAATACCAGCGGACCTGATTTGAAATGGTAGTCTAACCAAAATCTGTGGTCAAAGATTCATATTTGTCATGGATGTTGTAGGGCAAACATTTATTGGGCAGAGGTGGGGAGTACCTAGAGTATTCATCAAGTGGATTAGCAGAGACTCCAACTTTCCCGCTTTTGATGGGAGATCTCCCGCCGAAAGCCCATTTTTGCAAAATTTCCCGTTCTCCCGCTTGACATCTAATTTCTCCCACCCTGGCTCTCTGTCTCCCGTTGGAAAGGATTTCTTACTTATTGCCATCGTATGTAAAAAAAAAAAAAAAAAAAATAAGCCTTAGATAACACGAGAGAGCATCTAGAACCCTAGAGCTTCCTGGGCCCTTAAGCGGGCCCTGGACCCCAGCCGCAAGGAACTTCGTACTTCGCGCTCGTGATGTGTGCTTCGCATCTCCCGTTGCTAGGGGTTTCAGGCGGGAGAATCTCCAGATCAGAAGGTGCTTGGGGTTGGAGTCTCTGGATTAGTCCATGGATTATTTTCAGACCAGTAGGGGTTAACCCTGTTGTGTGTAGTAGTACTTTTTGTCCCGTACTTTGATATCATATTGTATAAAGCAGGCATGATATTCTGTAGATTTAAATCTGATTTCAGATTTTTTTTTTTCTCAAGTCTGTACATATTTTGCTATTTTCATGTATCAAAATATGTATGAAAATTTTGATTTCTGATCTTTTCAAAAAACCTCAATATCATCCCTGATAAAAAGCCTAAAGTGCATTGTTGCCTCAAGGTAGCATTCTTGCTGGCATTATCTCTAGTTTCCAAGTAATGGATGTCAGAATGTGGCATAAAGTGGTTTGCTAGGAGAAAAGCATGAATTGTCAAATTCCAACAAAAGATTCATGTTTATTCCATCAAAATATTAATCACTTTAGGGACCAAGGGGGCATGCCTGGGTGTAATTTTGTTTCCTTCAAACATTCAAGGTATATCAATACAATATGTATTTAAGGATTGCTAGTAAAGATACAACCATATGTTGCTATTAAACCTATTTAAAATTGCACAAAATACATTGTAGAAGGAATACACCTGTATAAGAGGTTGTCATTTAACCTATAGAACATGATCACACTTAAAGAACACGGATGGTGCCAACTATATGATCGGTACATCGTAGCTCAACGGTGATGCAGATTTATGCAATGTACATGTATACTGTTCGTGTACAGAGTTAATATTGCACCAGCTGTTACATGAATTTTAAGCAGTCATTGAAAATCACTAAAAAAAGCACTTCTCACATGCGTGCACCTCCCACATGACATTCTCTCACTCTCTCCCTCTCCATAGATACACACACACACACACACACGCACACCAAATTATTCCCGTTGAGACCATTTGAGCAGAAGAAGCAAGTGGACCCAAACTGTCCACTGGATTCCGTGTTCATGGTTGATGAAAGACTATTGAAGCAAAACAACAAAATAAAACAATTTTTATTTCTTTGTTTTTGTCTGACTAATTCACTTCAAACTCGATATTAAACTGCATGCAAGTATTCTTTAAGTTAGGAACACTATACAAATTCCTTTCAGATATGGTCATTGATTCTATAGACGATACCAGATTGTGTTATCAGGTTGTGTAATGATTGCAAGCAGGGAAACAGTGTTAGATTTGGAATATCCTGCAGGTTTCCTCCAAAACGAATATTCGATATTACTTTAAAGGTCCTGTTTACCATTGGGACCAGTGATTTAAAAAATGTTCAAGATATCACATTTGATGCATACTAATGTTCAAGATATCACATTTGATGCATATTATGTGTAGGTCTGTTGTATCACAAAACATCTTACCATATAAGAAATTTTGCAGTAAAGCCTAAAATGTAAGGAGATATCAGAGTGTTTTTCTCAATAATCCGTAACTGTAGATGGTTTAGTCTGGAAACATTTTTATTATCACTATTGTTCACATTTTACATATTTACAACACTTCACATTGATTATAGGAATTCAAATTTTTACAGTGGTTGTTTTTATCCCTAACTCAGATTTTAGAACTAATGATGGGTTTTTGCTTCATCTGCAAATGGTATGTCCATAACTATCCAGGCCAATTCCTCGTCACTTTGATATGACCTTTGTTGTGAAATGCCAAGCACAATTCATTTATTATTCAGTCAATTGCTTTAGACTAGACATTGGTATTTTCAGAATTGCAATCCAATATGAAAACTGACACAGTATGTGTAGATTTCCACTTTAAAAAGCTGAAAACTGCAGTCTCAGTTGAAAAATCAGTGCTTACTGCATAAAGACACTTTTCATATTGTCTGATCAATTTTCATGTAGTTGACCAGGTTGGAAACTTTGTATTTGTATGATTTTAAAGTGTAATGATCATTGTACCCTTAACCAGCATCTAACATGCAATGTATATTAGTACTGAATGCTTTTAAGACATGATGTTAAGTATTTTGCGAATATATTTCAGTTCATTTTTAGGTGATCTGAGTATCCTCTCAGATCACCTTGTGTATCTACAGGTATGGATCCTTTCTTCTTCTTTGTTTATTTATTTCTTTATTTCTCCTCAAAAGTTGTGTAGAGGTTAGCTCAGAAAGTCCTCTGCCTATCAATTTCAAAATTATGCCATCATGTCCCAAAGACAACAGATCTAGTTTTCTTTTTTTTTCTTTCTTTTTTTTTTTGAACTGCTATGAAAATATTCAATTTGCCTATGTACATGTATAGTCTGTTAATGTACGAATACCATAGGTTTTTCGATACTACCCATTATTGTATGCAGTATAGGGTATGTTTCAATACTTTAGGAATTTATATGCATTGGTTGGTGATGAATGTTCATCACATATCTTCCATGAAGCAATGTGATTTTAAAGGGACTGTACAGTACTGGTTGACGTGGGGATTCATGTTTTGAACATTCCTAAGTAAGATAATGAGAATTCTCTTATGATATATGAAAGAGCATGTAATTTTAAGAAGGATTCAACGTTTATTTGATGAAAATTGGTTTTCAAATGGCTGAGATATCAAAAAAAAAAAGTGATAATAATAAAAGGCAACAGGCCACGCCTTTTATTAGGATCTCTTTGTTTCACCTTGTTTTTGGATATCTCAGCCATTTCAAAACTGATTTTCATCAAATAAACTTTTGATACCCCTTAGAATTGCATGCTCTTTGACATCTCATAGAGTGGTTTCTGAATATCTCGCAAAGCGTTAAATGCTAAATCCTCACCTTGACCAGAACTGTAGGAACCTACACACCCTTTAAGGTATGAGGATATTTTAATAGCAGGCCTAATCGAAAAGTCAAGTACAGTCACATTTACAAATAATAGCAGTTTGATTCATTGTATTATTCCAGGGCATTGCTATTTCACTCAGTTGTAAAATATGTTACATCTATAGGGATAATTACCTATGGTACTGTTTGTGTTATAATTGGCATTGATGAAATTGTAGGATGTACTTGTACACTGTACTCGCATTGCATTGATAGCGATCAAGGTTTCTGTGTGACTGTGCAATTTTGTGTATGATTTTATCTTCTGTACATGGCCCATATTCATAGTGTGTTTCATTAGTGCATGATTTATGAGTGTTCAAGTGTATCAAAACATTCTAACTGCAAGACTGGGTATACTCGTGGAGGTAGAAAGAACTACCTCCATGGTATACTGTTTATATGTTCACAGCATGTGTGGCAGCTATTGATCACTAAATATTGTTCATTGCATGCAATGTATTATCTGTCATTCTGATATAGTTTTATATAGACTGCAGTGATACAGTCATGTGCTATCCAGCCATGAAATATTTCAGCAGTATATGTCCCAACATAGTTTTACACAACTATAAATTCAAATCAATCATACACTTTGCAGTTCATCATAACAATACAATGTCTACTTTTCTTATTTCAGTGCAAATGTCAGTAAGCATGCCTTTCATTGTGAATTGAGTAACAAACTTTTTATTGCAATGATTTTATCTACAAGTCCATTTAGTGTAAAAGTCATACCTACCCTCAAAGTACAATGTACAAAGTATTATCACATTGCTATTAACCACAATGCATGGGCATGAGAAACCAAAAGGGCCCATTTTGTTTCCTTTAGTTTCCCTACACATGAGTGTAGATCACAAGGCATTACCAGACATGTTTCCTTTGTGGTACCCTGATTAATAGTCATTAGTGAAGTGCCATTAAAACTCTTATTCAGAATATATATGCCAGACTGATACATTGTAAATGTAAAGTACAAGTCCAATTGCACTACTCTGATGTCTGTAATGAAGCATATTACTCATGTGCCAGGTAATGTTCTGATCAAAACTTTGAGGGATAAATACAGTCATATTCTAGTGGCATACATCATTAGTTACATTCATATTTAACTGTGCAAAAGTGTAGTCCCAATGTTTCATGCACTTTTCACAAGAGACTTGACCTGTGCTTGTAAATATTCATATTATGCATGTACCTATGAAAGGTGTAGTTTGCAGATGTACTGTATGCAAGTGAAATTGTCAACAAACAAACAAACAAGTGTGGCAGTCTCTGGGTGCATTTACATGTATGCTCAATTTGAGAATGCAGAAGCAGCATTTTGCAGAATCAGCATTATGATGTGGTGAATTAAAACACTGCTCCAAAATGCTATTCACAGAGGTATTGTTTATGCTCAATTTTTTTTCTAGCTTGAGAAAGAGCATAAAATTGTACATGTATATTGCAGTTGCTACGTTGACCTAAGCAGGCAAGACAAATTGGTGCTTGTGCTTTCTCAGAAGTTCTGAATTGAGTGTGTGCATTGGTCATGTTTTGACTGGTTGCATGATTAGCATGTCTATAATCAATACAGTTTAATACCATTTTGATATTAAACTCGATAGAACACCTGTTTGGGCTTCAGCCAATAATCACTGATGATAGGAAATACAAGTTTTTATTTTGTCGGCACTTGTTCAAAAAAAAATATATTGTATTGTAGCAAGCTGTTCATGCATAATTAAACGTGTCTGTATGCAAACAGTAACAAGAGGGAGTTTGAGCTACTAGAAAGCATAGCATGTACAAATTGTGTACACAGTTGTTGTACATTGCACAATATTTAAAAGGGGGGCTGGCCAGGCAGCAGTGAACCGGAAAGGCGCGGAGACGACGTCATTATTAACATCTTTAAATACAATATGTTTCCTGTCGTGTCAAATGTGATTTGACAAAAATTCCAGTTGTAAATGCACAAATTTGTGCGTTTAGAATCAGCATTTTGAAATGCCATTTATGTCGAGGTGAGTCGCGATGCAACTGTGTTTTGCTGTAGTGTAATTACGTTTCAAAATGCTGATTATGGTCCTGAAAAGTTGAGCATAAATGCACCCTCTGTTTTCGTGCATGACTCTCTAAACTCCCATGAAGGGGAAAATTCCTTTTCAGGGCTTCTCTTGCTTGATTTTCCAATGTGCCCAGTTTAGTCGAGAAGTTTATCATAATATGAACTCATCTCATTGTGAAACCTCTCATTTCATGAACAGTGGTAGGATAGCAAATTCTTGCCTGAATAGCTACTTCTCAACTTCTCTCTTACCAAATTTTAAGTGTAAAAATTTTAGAGGCCCAAATGGACCACCAGAGGAAAAAAAAAAGTTAATATTGAGCCCAGTTTTTTATGTTATTGTTGTTTTTGCTGTTCTGTATGTGTTGAAAGCGATGGCATTATTTCCCAGATGCTACTGCATGTGTTATTGATACTAAAATGTCAAGAGATGTTGGATTGGATGTAGGGTGACTCATGCCACTTCAGGAAGACGGAGAAGGAGAAAGAGAAGAATATATTGCACTGCCTGGCCAGACTTTCAGACTTTTACTAATAACTGTGGGAATTCCAAACAGCACTGATCGATTTCGCATTGTCCACAGTAATGGAGTTGAACTTAAAGAGGACAATTTTCTGGGTTGTATAGATGTCATGCTTACGACTTTTTTTCCTTGTTCTTTTTTTTTTCCAGGAAAAAAAATCGGTTTTTGCAAAGATCTAAGAGAGGAAGCCTTTTTGTTCAATTTGCTTCAGTTTGTGCCATTAGAAGCCATTCTTAGAGGTCTTTAAGTGCCTTTCTAATGTTTCATAGAAGGCTAGGGACAAACTGGGCTTGGACACTTGGTAAATTAAATTTAGAGGGAATGACATTCTAGTTATTTCATCAAGCTTTTAGGATTTTTTCCCCTCTGAACCTCTGTAAGGCTGTGTATTTGCAGATCTTGGTTCCTCATAGTGGCAAGCTTTTTTTAAAATGGATGATGTCCAGAAAGTGACTTTGGATCTAAAACTATAAAATTCAGAGCCGTGGAAAAGTGCTGACAATTTATGTGATGTATTCATCCTCATCATGAACTATGCAATGCCCACCAAGTTTTACTATACAATTGTAAGTCACTATAAAAACAGACAAGTGTTGTGTGGTTATTCATGATATTGAAAAACTTGTTAACAAAGAGAGTTTTCAATTTGATGAATTCTTGCTTCCCGTTTGTTTTACTGCAACTGATTGACAGATTCCCATATGTTGTCTTTATTTACTTCAGTGTAGGGCAGTTTGTTTTTAAACATGACCTTCCCCTCGAAGGAAGTTCGTAGGCACAATCTGACATGCACTAAGTTATTCCAAGTAGAACACATAAATATAAGAGATATAGGTGAATGAGATTTGTTAAAAGATATTTCGCTATTTGGCGTGATTTGTGATTCTTTTTTCTCTGCAGCAAAAGAGACATGTACAGAGGAGCTGTGTGCTGCCTATCAGGCTGGCTGTGCCCAGCTGAACCTCAAACCAAGCCAAAACATCATCCATCAGTTACAGGTAATGATTGCTCTGAACGGCAGATGCACTTCTTGAAATTCTTTCCTTAGTCCCTTACTTGCTCACCTTCACTTGACGGTACCTACTTATCACTCATTATACCTCTGGGCACGTATGGCAGCCACGGGAGACTCTACATGGCTGCCGTGTGCGGCGATCACAGGCTGTGACTTGAACACTTTTCCAGACGAGATTCATTCGTTTCTCCTCTTCTACAGTCCCGTGCCAGGTGGTTGTGGATGTTCTAGATCTAGTATCCAATGCTTGGCTACTCCATGGTGTCGGCTACTAGTGGACATTGTGTGCATGCAGCATGCTATCAAGCAAGAACTTTGCGCGGCATGAAATTTATTTGCAGTGGCATGAAATTTTAACGAATTGCCACTGGCATTCAATGCATATAGTGTAGACAAGAATTTACATACATACGTGTGCATTTTAACTTCGCGAATCTTGGCTCTCAAAAAGTCAGGAAATTAGAATGCATGTGAACATTTCTGAGCCTACAGTACACATACATACTATTGGAATATATATTGTTTGTCTTTTCCTATGTGTTATCTGTTTGCAGAAGAGTTTGGTGTGTGTATAACATGATTTTTGGCTCTTACCGGTATTTTTGGGAGGGTGGGGGGCACACAGCACAGGCAGACCTGTAAAATTGATGCATAACATGCAAAATCAAGACTAGGAAAATAAAACTGCTTTGAATTCACAGTGACCTTGTGGAATCACCAAAGGCACACCCAGGGGTGGATCCAGGAATTCTGTAAAGGGGGGGGGGGGGCGCAACTAATATTTCTGGTTCCACTTCCGGGTTTCATTTCATTTTTTCTTTTTATTTCTTTTATTTTTTACAAAAAAAAAATAAAGGGGGGGGGCGTGCAGTGGTTGCCCCCCCCCCCCCCCCTGGATCCCCGCCACTGTACACCTACAGTCATAAGGGCATGGTAAATAAAGGGGGGCGTGCAGTGGTTGCCCCTGGATCCGCCACTGCACACCTACAGTCACAAGGGCATGAGACTGGCAGACAAGATATTTGCTCACCTACAAATGTATAGAGAATATCATAGAGTAGGTGATACTGCAGTGCCCTATATCATTGTTTGTCTTGGGTTTGGTATTTGGTAATGGTGCAGGAATTCTCTTTTGTCATACAGTATACACACATAAATCACATTTCATTATTTTATGCATTTTTTGCCAGGATACAAAATACCATTATAAATGACAATCTCTGACAAGCTCAGCCTAGCCTTTTAGATAAAAATGTGTAATCAATTACTGGTACACTGAGGAATGAAAAAAAAACAACAACAACAAACCATACTGTGTGTATGTGTGTGTGCAGTGTGCAGTGTGTTTTCAACACACAGTTCTAAAGATTGTTCTCTTGGATAAACTTACATCTACATCACCTTTTGTAAGAGTATGTGTGTGTACAATTGTATACTGGTTCAGCATTATTCAGCCAAGCAGACACGTATTATTGATGCGAAAAAAAGAAAGAGTAGAAAATACCTTTTTTCTTTTTCTTTTGTGCTGGTAGGGTAGGCAGCATAGACATCTGGAACAAATATGAAAAAAAAAAAAATAATGCAGCCTTCTATCAGACTCTGTGCAGGTCTTAATCCCAGCTGGTCTTTGTTTTAAGAGTTATGCTCTCCTGCTCAGACCTGTTTACGCTAGTATGGTTTATTATGAGGGCAGAACAACAGCCCAGTAAATATAAACATTATTGGGTATTATTATACATACAAGCAACTTTTTCGATACAATAAAACCATGTATCAATATTCCTGCAAGGGGTTTGCTTAATGACATGCAATATTGTTAGCATAATACCTGTCCTATGCATTTTACATTACCCGTATCAATGGAGAAAAAGAGTTATACAATATTGTTTCTAATATTGTACTCTGCTGTCAATATCGCACTCAAATGTTTCTTTATACGCATGCGCAGTATCGCAAAGTGCAGTGGCATTGCGCAATGAGGTTGAGAAATGCGCGATGAGGTTGAGAGATGCGCGATGAGGTTGAGAATTGCGCGATGGGGTTGAGAAATGCCATAGGAGTCTGTGCTGTCTGCGGCAGTCACTCACTGATATGCTCTGTACTGTACTGTACTGCGCGTACAGTTGTAGATACACGTCCGTGTAGTCTACTGGATAACGGTGAGTGAAACTCTTTTTCATTTTTTTTTTTTTTTTGAAATTGAATGTGGTGTTGTCATGGAAAGTGGTTTGTATGTATAATAATAATATTGGATTTCTTTTGTGGTGTATCAGATATATTGCATTCATCAACATGAATATTGCACTCGTCTTCGACTCGTGCGATATTCATGTTGATGAATGCAATGTATCTGGTATACCACTCAAGTGCATCCAATATTATATAAATATCGTATCCTACGTGGTGAGTGTACATGATGATTTAGGCAGAATTGCAGATTTGGTGCTCTTCCCTGACTTGTATTTTGATGCACATGATGTCACATGGTCGTCGTGCACGCTTCTCCCGTAGACCTGTCACGTTGTCATAGTCACGGACAATGTCCTTCCTGAGTGGTTATTGTCTGAAACCCATGCCTGTGACTCTGGTCAAAGGACTGTTTTGGGAAGGCTTTCATTTTTCACATCCTGTGCCTTCCTGTTTTGCCAGAATTTGCCCTTAAAGGACAAGTCTACCTTCATAGACATACAATGTACATTGTGGGTTGAGTGAATACAGCAATATTAGAAGAACACATCAGTGAAAGTTTGAGGAAAATCAGAAAATCCTTTCAAAAGTTATGAATTGTTGAAGTTTCTGCTCAGTCGCTGCTGGATGACAAGACTACAGCTTTTGATGTCACGTGCATACAACGATATAAAGAAACTATATCAATAGAAAATTCAACATATTTTCACTTTTCTCATGTAATAAAATAACACCTGATTTGCCTTCTGCAGAAGGCAGGGGGAATAATATTACCCTTAACATAAGTGACAAGTCCAGGAAATGTGCACTTTTTAAAAAAGTATTATAGTTTGTGAAATTCTCTTTATATTTTCTGTATTGTTCTATGCATGTGACATCATAGACTGTTGTAGTCTTCTCATCCAGTGGTGACTTTACAGAAACTTTAAAAATTCATAAATTTCGAATGGTTTGTCCGATTTTCCTCAAACTTTCAGAAATTTTCAGTAATGTGTTCTACTAAGATTGCTGCATTCACTCAATCCACAGGTATATGAAGGCGAACTTGTCCCTTTTACATTATGTGATACTCTGCAAAAATTCATATCTGATACTGAATGCTGCCATACAAGATCTTTATAGGGAAAAGAAGGGACATTCCAGATGATTTGATATGATTTAACATCATATACTACATAAATCAATAGTGCCATATATTTGTCGAATTTATTGTGGTCTTTTGAGCAGATATACCACTACTCTGAAAAACCTAAAACAAAATACATTGAACAAGGAGGATGACAAAAGAGGCTCACATGCTCACAATATCCTGATTCAGTGTAATATGTAATACATTTTGAAAACATTCTTTTTCCTCTTATTCATATTAAAGCAACGCATTTTATTCCTCATCCAATTACTATAAATTCTGAAACTGTACCCAGTATGACCAAATCAGCAAATTGGTGATGTCAACGCCTTACAATTTCTTATTCATTTCATATACAGAAATGACAAAGAGCTCATATTTCAGCTGTATAAATATAAAACTTCCCTTAAGACCAATAAACATAAAAAAGAACAAATGTTACATCTGGTATATTTTGGTGTGGAAATATGCTTAAATTAGCTAAAAATAACAATTTTTCTGAATTTTATATAACATGCATGAAAAATTGTGAGGGCATGACATCATCAACTTGCTCACATAATTATTCATGTGGACTGGTCAAAATATGTCTTCTGAAAAAATGTGAAATTTCATAATGTCATATCTTCCTTTTTCCTTATCAAATTTTGTCATTTTTGGAACGTTCTGTAGGGATTTTTCTCTTTCTTTTGGATTTTATTTATTTTTGGTGTGGATTTCCTCTCTTAGAGCAACAAGTAGGAAGATCTGTGGGAATTGGCGTCGATTGTTTTCTAAAAAAATGTGAAATTTCATAAGGTCATATCTTCCTTATTCCTTATCCGATTTTGTCATTTTTGGAACGTTCTGTAGGGATTTTTCTCTTTCTTTTGGATTTATTTTTGGGATGGATTTCCTCTCTTTGAGCAACAAGTAGGAAGATCTGTGGGAATTGGCGTCGATTGATCCATTGTTCTGTGTATGGAGATGTTCACTTCTAAGGAATTTAGCTTGGTTGTAAACAAAACCTCCTTGTAAAGATGGATAGATTTAAAAGTCACATGTAGATGCAGTTCAGACTGCAAGAAAAGTTAGTAAGTATGTTTAAAAATGTTTTAGCTTTACGGTAATTAGGCTGTTTTTGTGTATCTGACAGCCAATTGGAATCATGTTTCTTTATAATTTTTTACAAACCTTGTGTGGTAGAGTGTTTTCCAACTGACTTTGAACTTGATTCTGAGTGTGCATTGTTGACAATTAACATATCTTATGAGGAAGTGCAACTTTGCTTGACCTTTTCTTCTTTTTTCTTCACCTTTGCCAGTGTAAATGTTGCATGGTCAGATAAACATTTGCTACCTATTCAGTGTATGTATGTAAAGTACTCTGGTATGTTTACTTCTTTATGAGCTGCTTGTTTGAATGACAGGTCATGGGATGTATTATATAATAAACTCACAGCTATTGAGTGGAACCCTGCTCTCAGTTTGTGGCTGGCAAGCACGTACTTTACTCATTCTAGAGCCTGAACAACTTGGTGTTCATTCATGCATGTCAAAGAAAATATTTCAAAGAAAATGAAAAGTTTTATTTCTATAGTTTTCTCCTTCCAAAATTCATAGAGCTGTTCATGTATTTATTTTTAATATGTGCTATATAAATATGGTTCATTAATATCATTATCATCATTATTTGCATAGTTACATTCAGCTGTCCTTGATGCTAGTAAAGATGTAGTATTTGTTATCAGAATAATGTGCATTCCTAGATTTTTTTTAAAACATTTTTTCAGTTAAAAAAAAGATTTAAAATCTTTAAACTCGTGTGAAATGATAAACTCTTAACTGAAAAAAAAAATGCATTGGTACTTATGCTTTTATTGTATGAGACATTTTCAATAGTCTTATCCATGGTACTCAAATGTGTATCTATCCAAACCACTAATAATGAAAAAGAGGGAAAAGCTCTTCATGTAATGCATAAAAGGTGTTAGTTAACGTAATTGAAACATAGTTGCTACTTCCAAAAGATGACTCATTGACCATTTGTTAACTATACCCTGCACATACTGGGGTATAAAAAGCAAATTACTCCTGCCAGGCTGGTTCTGTTCATTAATGAAACACCTACAGCTGTAGCTCCCTCCTTTCCTGTCACTTACCCACCCACCCACCATTTCTAGACCTGCACCGTCCATGATCTATAAGGAATTAGGCTTTCCCCACAGCACCGCATAATGCGTCCAAATTGAAGCCCAACAATCAGGGGCAGAAATGCAGGAATTATGTTTCCCAGCAGACGTATGAAATATTATACAGCCGGTGGCATGTGCGCTCGGGCACACTCAGGCTGCACAAAGCCTAATTGCAGTCTGCCTGAGCTGAAGGTATACCTGAGTACAGTTCTCTCCCCCCCCCCCCCCCCCCCCCCGCAATGCTACTTTCTTTTGTCATTTCACAAGTACAAGAAATAATAAATGGCAAACCCCACATGACTTTTGAGTTGGATGCAAATTGCTAACAAGTAAGCCAGGCAATGTAGACACCAACTATCAGATTTTTGATGAAGATCTTAAAGCCAATGTCGAGTACAATACTGTATTAAAATCTGTAGGATCTTCATTCATCTGATTAGTTGTGTAGATGGATGTATGTATGCTGCATATGAATGAAGGCCTACATGTATGTACAGCTGTATATCATGTCCATCTCTGTCTGTATATATGCATGTGTGTGAATAAAAGTAGAAAGGCAAAAATATGCCCCATTAAGTACAGCAAGGTATATCAATGGGTGCCAACATGCAGATGTGTGATTCATGTTGCCATTATTCCAAGTGCGTAGTGCGTGATGGGACCGATAGTGTGATAGGCCATATGCTGAGTAGCCAGGTGCTTTCATAAATTTCCTTTGGAACCATAAAAAGTCCTATCTACCAAAAGATACTCAATACATTACATGTGTATATTCTTGACACTGAAGTTGGAATGGTTGTTGCAAGCTATGTGCGGCAAGTCTTGGGCAAGTTGTTGTTGTTTTTTGTCGATAGGAACGACCGTCATTAAAGAGGTATTTATGACATTTGCATATTTATATGTATACAGCTGTATCAAAACATGCCAGTTTGTGTTTGGAGGTTGCATCTTGCAAAGTTGAGATTGGTGATTGCAGACAACAGTATGTTGCAATATCATCCTTACAATCAGTGTACATGTACAATGTATTACAGTATACTTGCTGTCTTCTTTCTCCACAAGGTGAACAATCTGTCAAGCTGCAGTATCGATGTGGTTTCAGTAAGAGAAGAAAATGAACTTGTCAGTGTACATGCCTATGGTTCTAAGAATTCTCTTTGTGCTCATAAAAGTCCCCATGCAGGACGTCTGGCAGCAAGGAATGACTGATGGCTGAAGTGTACAAGTATGATACCAGTGCCATGGAGACCATTGCACAGCATTTATACCTTTGCCACATTATTCACTGTAATGCATTGTAACATTGGAACTCTATTGTAAAAGTTAAGGATATCATGTGAGAAACAGAATGGAGAATGATAGGGGGGGGGGGGTGGAGGGGGATGGCTGATTTTTCAAACAGAAATGGGCCATTCAAACCACAAAAGGATTATTCTGTGTTCTCCATGACAACTTCCAAAAGGCCAGTCCCAATTAAAACAGAGGTACTCAACTTGATCTTCCAGGTACTGATAACCACTGTGGCAGTGAAATTTGTGCTTTTGTTTTTGGATTAGCACATCAGGTAGTGTGCTCTGCTGGTCAGTCAGTGGGGATTGTCCTGAATCTAACTGTCGTTGATTAGGAATTATGTAATCTTTTTAATTGCTGCAGTGCTGCAATTTCGTACACTATGTGGGACTCTCACACACTTTGTCAACTGTGTGGTTTGTCTGAGTAACATAGTTTAGCTTTCAAGGTTGGGGGAAATGAACAGTCGTAATACAAGTTGAAGAACCGCGTAATTGAGTTTCTGCAAAGTGCATCGATAGGCACTTTCAAAGATAAAAGTGATAATTTGAATTCTGTGAATACTTTTATCAACTCTTACGCGGAAATTTCATTGTGCCTGCCTCAATTGGCATCAGATTCACGTTGTGCTACTTCGATTGTACCCGACGTCTTGAGCCAAATTTCCATGGATGCTTGGCAAGCTTTCAAGAATAAATGGCTCTGCCTTATAATGTGCAGGACGTTTGCCACAGTCACAGACAACAGATGGAAGACGGTACCGAGTGCAGAAAAATACTGACTTTCAGTACACCACAGCCGAACAATGCTGTTGCAGCCCATGGTCTTTATGTAGCACCTCGTTCACGATTGGGTAGGTTTGATCCGAAGGTGGTTGGATGTTACGACAAGGATTCCAAGAAAGCAGAGGGTAGCTCCAAGAATCAGTCTTGTTGAGGTCTCATTCCTGAACAAGTTTTGGCAGCTGGATCTACAAACGTTATCCCCACTTTGGGAGGCAGATGGTATTGATTGAAGAAATATAATTGAAGGTGGAAGAGGTAGCTTTTAATTCAATGCAGAGCATGTAGACTACTCACTAGCAACTTCCCACTGTCGAGTACACTGGGATTGAACGATTCTCTAGAAGGAGAGAGCAGCTTTAACCCTTCTTGGGCCATTGGCTAAAAAATGCCATTGACATTGCATGTGAACATGTTGCCAACAGTAGTGATGGGGTTAAAGGAAAAATCCATCCTGTTGAAATGTTGCTTTTTATGTAAACAGGTAAATCAGAGGAGTCAGTCAGTGAAAATGTGGAGAAAAAAAAATCAGACACATAAAAAAGAAAATCATGAATTTTTAAAGTTTAGTGAATATGATGAATTTGCCTTCTCTTTGTTTGATTTAGGTGTTCAGCACTCGGCTCTCCATTCAGTATAATTATACACAAAGGTACACATATTTTCATTTCTCTCCTGAGATATATTTGTGTAAGACCTGTTCTTGGTATGTAATTAGAGTAATATGTCTTTTTGTGTTCTCCCCAGCAAATAGGGACTGTCTGTAACCACAAACGTCAGGAAGCTGAAAATTACAAAACAAATGGAGAGAGTGCTCTGCTCAACTCCAAGATCATACAGAATTGCCCATTTGTCTCGAATACTGTCTAAAGTTTCTGTTCATGCCTTCGTTTATGTGTTTTGCTTTTTTCCCAAATTTTTTTTCAATGATCCACTTTTCAGATTTTTGGTTTTATCATGCAAAGCAACATGTAATATCAGGATGGAATTTCCCTTTAACCCAGTGAAGACTAGCCCCAAGTATACTTGTCCAGGTGTCTACTGGAATTGTGTCTCTGAAAAGGCAAAATGAGCTCATCCTCGTTGGGTTGATTATCATTGTTTTGGAGAAGCCGAAGGGGGCGTCATCTGTCCCCTGTGCAATACTGATGATGATTATAGCCAGTGATGATGATGTTAAAATTCACATTGATAAACTTATATAAAAGGCATATATTTAACTTCTAAGTAACACAGGCGCCTTAACCCGTTGAGGACGGACTGATTTTGCTACAACACGCATTTCCCATAGACACCTGCCCGAGTATACTCGGGACTCGTCCTCAACGGGTTAAAATAACTCTTCCCATCTAGTGACACAGGCAATCAATATCGAGCTTGTCCAGTGTCTAACTGGTAATATATAATTACAATATTTGCCATCATACCTGGGTAAAAGAAGGAAAGTCAAATCTACAGAATTTGAATGCTACGGTGGGAATATTTCATATCATGTTCTGCTTCAAAAACATCACCACCACCACAGTCAATGCAATTAAACCAAAAAGTGAAAGGACATGTGGTACAGATTTTTACCAGATATTTGCTCTACACAAATATTTGATGTCATGTGACTTCTGTCGTTTGACATCAGGTCATCTTGAGAAGCCATGATTACTCTCCCGTTGTCTTTCTTCGGCACATGCCAATGGAATGGCAAAAGTTGACGCAACCTGACCTAAATTCTGCCCGACAGGAGCTGCGTGCTGAAGAACTCATAAGAATCAGGACTGGGAGTGAAATGTGTGGCAAATGAAAAAAGTGTGAGAAGAAATTAAAAAAATGAAACAAACAAACAAGAAAAGAAAAGCCAGAGGTTGTTGTTGTTTTAGGAAGTAGTCATGATGAAGAAATAGATGAGCTTACCAGGAATGGTATAATCATCAGATGGCAGTTCACACATAAGCTGCAGATGGAGAGGGAAGAAAAAGTGCACTTGAATAACCACTGTATTCAGGACTTGGCATCTAGGCATCCTACGTCAGAGCTCCAGTGTGCAAAGCAAATACTGCGTTATGGGGAGGGGTTGTTATGATACTGCGTTATGGGGAGGGGGTGTTAAAGGGATGGTATAGTTTGGTTGATGTGAGGATTCAGTTTTTAACTTTTTGTGAGATGCTTAGAAACCACTATATCAAATGTTAAAAAGCATATAATTCTAAGAGGAATTCTAAGTTTATTTGATGAAAATTGGTTTTGAAATGGTTGAGATATCCAAAATAAAGTAAAACATAGCAATCCTAATAAAAGGTGGGTCCCATCCATTATGAGAATTCTTTTGTTTTGGATACCTCAGCCATTTCCAAACCAATTTTTATCAAATAAACTTGGAATCCCTCTTAGAATTATATGCTCTATCATATTTCATAAGAGGTTTCGTATTATCTATTAAAAAAAAAAAGCATCATCAAAAAAACGTAGGAAACCTGACGCTCCATCTCAACGGAATCTGTACCATCCCTTGAGGGGTTATGGTGGGATGGCTGCTGTATATCAGCAAATTCATCCCGTGCAACCTTGATGCTTTGGTGTAGTTAATCAGGAACAAACCATGCTCCATCATTGTCAAGGGTCTTGGACAATTTGGCTGGAAAAGGCACTGAAGGAAGGAGTAGGGGTGGGGTGGGGGAGCGGTGTGGAGTACAAGATACTGCAGACTTCAAGGTAATGAGCACCGCTACTGTGTTTGCTCAGGATCCCGGCTCCTGCTTGAGATAGAGTCCCATGTAACATGGCCAGTGTAACGTCAGAATCATGCAATGGCATTCAGGAGGTCGAATTAAATAAAATCAAAACCACAGACAGTTGATCAAATGAATTTGGCATTGATTATGTCTAGCAGAGTGTACAAACTACAAGCATCTATACAATCCTTCTTGAAGAAGCGAACCTACGTCATGTCTGATATTGCCATTTACATTTTATGTATTTTCAATACACACATACAGTAAGTAACTGGCATGCAGACAAGTCGTAAATGCCAACGGTTGGGTCTCTGAAATGCATCTTGACTTGAACTTTTGCTAAAGTATGCTTGTTTTAGAGCCTTTCTGTCTGTAAATGAATGATATACAAGCCTGTATGTTGTACTGAAACTGAGCACTTGAGTCTTATCTGCCTCCGTGTACATCCAAGCATTTTCCGCATCAGGAATATACAAACGCATGGAATATATGCAGACACTGTAATTTCTCATTGACTCAGCAAACCTGGGAAAGAGTGTTGAATGCGCTTGTGTGCACTGAATCTATTGGTCATGAGACTTCCATTGTGCATCTCATTGTTAGATTTAACTCTGAATAAGTATTACTCGAGGAGAAATTGTGCTGCCAGGTTATGGAATAAATGCTCTCATTCTTGTGGACAAGATACGGATGCCCTTCGATATTGCTTTTTCTCATGAAAGGCAAGCCGGTCCTTCTTCCCATTCTGTGCCTATTAAAGGAAACTGGATGGAGGGATGGTGAAAAAAAAATGTCATTACAGAGGGAGGATTTGTGAATGAATGTGCATGCCTACAGATTGTTGTTGAACTGTTGGCTGTTTGTGGAAAGCAACTGGTGAATTATGTGGAAGCGAGGTTCAGCTGAGATATAAGAGGCCAGTGAAGGTTTATTTTGGCATCGTCTTTTATCAGCCTCACATACATGTAAATCAAGGCTGAGATATGACAAGAGCTCTGCATTAAGGAATTCATCATGGATCTGTTAAGCATTTACCATGCAATCTTTTATGTTTTATGTTTTATGTCAAAGAAAATCTCAAGTTGAATGAGAAGAAAATAATTTTCTGCGAAACTGTTTTTCTTTCTAGAATTAACATTTTCTCAAAAGTTCGATCATAAATGTATATGTACATATATCGGAAACAAACAGACAAATGAACAAACAAACAAACTTCTGACTACTGAAGTGTGATATGATGGACCTTAAAGGACAAGTTCACCTTCATAAACATAAGGATTGAGAAAATGCAGCAATATTAGTAGAACACATCAGTGAAAGTTTGAGGAAAATTGGACAATCGATGCTAAAGTTATGAATTTTTAAAAATTTTGTGTTGGAACTGCGGGACGAGGAGACTACTACAGCTTGTGATGTCATATGAGTACAACAGTATAAAGAAAATGTAAAGAAAATTCAACATATTTTCATTTTTTTCGCATAATAAAAGAGCATTTGACTTGCCTCTTTCTAAAGGTAGGTGGAATAATATTACCCATGACATATGTCGGTAACGAGTCAAGGGAATGTGTACTTTTTTCAAAAGATGAAATTTTGTGAAATTCTCTTTATATTTTCCTTATATTGTTGTACGCATGTGACATCGTACACTGCAGTAGTCTTCTCATCCAGTGGTTACTGCACAAAAACTTCAAAAATTCATAACTTTTGAACGGATTGTCCGATTTTCCTCAAACTTTCAATGATGTGTTCTACTAATATTGCTACATTTTCTCAATCCTTATGTTTATGAAGGTGAACTTGTCCTTTAATGGACCTATTGTGTAATATCAATCATACCAAAAAAACAAAAAAAAACAACAAAAAACCAAACACACATCTTTCTTTACAACAGGTAGCCTGTATTTTACAAATTCGTGAACTGACCAGTTCGTTTGTATTGTAGAGAAGTCATCTATGAATATCTTGTCATGCTGCATTTCAACACACAAAAAGAAGTATTCTGATTTGAATATTTGACATAATACACAATATGTATACATTTAAGCGTGAATATAAGAATGTATGTTCATAATGTAACTTTTATGTGTCCTTGCACACAAACACACAAATAAACACACACAAAGAAAAGAATGTCATGCTTTGTAAGTAGACCCTATATAGACAATAGTGAGGCTTGGTCTTTGCAAGTAGATAATAGTGAGTCTTGGTACACAGAAATCGTATACATACACACCGCTGACAGACCTGGCGATGTCTGCACATAGCATTAGGACATGACTTGGGATGATGACTCATACACGGTGTCTTAGGGGAAATCCACCCCGGTGCACTCTTGCTTACATCTTGGCATTTCTAGGGATATGTTCGCTCTTCTGCATCCTTCCACACACTCGACTGTCTTCCATTTCTCCTCCTTGATCTCTCCTCATAGTCTTCTATTTGTGTCTTTGCACTGATTGTCTGGATAAATATCAGGTTATGAATCAGTGAGAACATTTCACCAATAAGTTTGCATTTGAATCGTAAATGGAAGAAATAGAAGTCATTACATCATAATTGTGAAGACATTTTTCTATCTCTGTATTTCATGTTCACACCTTCCATTCCTATTTTTTCTCTGTCTCTGTCTGTCTGTCTGTCTGCCTGTCTGTCTCTCAGTCTTTGATTATCTAGCTGCATTGTTTGGCAAGTATCAGTTTCTGCCTACATAGACATTTAAGTGAGAAACTTTTGCTTGACTAGTAAATAATGAGGTGATCAATGGGTTCCGTGGCATTTGCTCCCATGAAATGGCACTGAAAGAGTTGATCTAGCTGCAATACCTCGTTATTCACCTGAGGAAGCTTAGCGTACAATTCATACATCAGTTTAACAGTATAGTCTCACATGTCTCTCATGACAAAGAAACGGGAAGATTCTGGAGTCTTCAAATTAAATGTTAACATTGCATTTCATTTGATATTTATGTATTCTTTTGAAGGAATGCATTTGGCAGCAGGCTGAAAAAAAAATGACAATTTGCTTTTCCGTGGGCCAGGATGGTGCATTCTTGAGTTAACAATTTACCTCAGCAACAAACAGAGAATGTGATTACAGGTGAGGATGCAGTGTTGAAAGGGGTAGAGAAAACGAATGCCTGGGAAGGCAAGTGTCGTACGGATTCAAAGGGGAATAAAACCCAACAGATGGATTGAGTGAATGCAGTAATATTAGTAGAACAAATCAGTGAAAGTTTGAGAAGAAACAGACAATCCTTTATAATTCTTTAATAAAAAAAAAAAAAAAATGTGTACTAGTCTTCTCATCCAGTGGTAGTGGCACCAAAATTAAAAAAAAATTTAACTTTTGAACAGATTTGCTGACTACCTCAAACTTTCACTGAAATATCTTACTAATATTGAGCACTGCATTCACTCAATCCACATGTACACCTGTGCAATGTATGTTTCATTTCCCTTTAACACCAGCCCAACGGCAAATGACTTCAATTTTGCTCCAGATGATAATGCAGAACAGGCACAATTGCTTGCAATGCCCTGTGTTAGGAATGCCACATGTTGCTCTCATTTTTTCCTGTAAATAACATGAAATACTTTATAATGAAATAAAGTAATTTGACGTCATTTGCAGGGTCACATTCTAGAGGAAATGGCTACAAAATACATGTGAGTATAAACAAGGTATGAGCAAATGAACTGTATCACCATGTTGAACCAGTGTCACTCTAAATCAGTGTGTGGATTTGAGAATCTGTGCTGATTTTACTGTTTTCACATTGCACCCATTTGTTCTCACTTCTCCTTAGGCCAGATAGGAAAAAAAATAAATGTTCAATTTCTTCTCTTTTCTTTTTTTTTTTTTTTTTTTACAGGGAAATGAAAAGCAAACACAAGTTCATCTGACTGTAATAGCTAGCACCTGCATGAGGAGACTTTCCAGGAATTTCTATTCTGCTATGTCGTTTGCTGTTTTTATCAAATCGTGTCCAAAGGCGTGCATATTCCGCAACATGCTGAGTGGATATTTTATCGGGGCATCGGGAGGATTGAGCAAGGCGAGAGCCCAGGAATCTTACAGGGTGTTCAGATGCAAAACAAAAACTTATGCTAAAACAGTATAGCTATACGATTAATTTATACGTCAGAACGCTGACTAACGAAACGACGTATAGCGACGGTCAGATGGTTGTTTCGTACTAGAGCTCGACAACAAATTGGCATTCCATCGTGTCCATTGTGCGCCTGAACTTATGGTAATCATAGAAAAGTATAATTGGGCAGGGCTTAACCCGTTGAGGACGGTTTGATTTTGCTACAACACGTATTTCCCATAGGTGCTTGCCCGAGTATACTCGGGACTCGTCCTTAACGGGTTAATGTGAGCTCGCACGTCATGACCATAACAACATGTGCAGTGGGAAACTGCGCATCTATACGATGTTTTCCAGAACGGTAGAGATTAGTGTCTAAACCATGTCTGAACGGTCTGTCGGCTATACGATGATTCTTTACACAACATTTCTTTATCGGGTTTTGGTATAAACTGGCTTGCATCTGAACAGGTTTTTTTTTTCTCTTTTTTTTTTTCTCATCTCTTGCATCCACATTCATCACTTTGTTTGCCTGCAGATTTGTCTGCCCCTATGACATGACCCTATGTTTATGTATAGTCTGGTTTCAGGCAGTTCCTTCTCGCCTCCATACCTCCTCCCCTTCCTCACCCCACCCCCACCCCCCCCCCCCCCACCATTTAAACATGGATCGATCCAGGGAGAGCGAGATACACCACCATCTGTGGATGTGTCTGCCTGTTTGTATGTTTTCCCATCAGTCAATGTGGCAAAGCGGGTTTTGCCCAGGACAGGTGTAAACAGTGCCAAGTGACAACCTTTTTTCTTTGTTTTTCTTCGCGAGGGGACGAAATACAGTGCGCAGCTGAGAAGACAAAACCTCGCAGTGGTTATTACTGCGTGACATTACTGCGTGACAACATTATTGCAAGTCACAAGCTACAAAGAGATAAAATCATTTTAGTTTCAGTATTAAGATCTCAGTTATTTACTGTGCTGTACTTGGTGTCAAGGAACTATAATGATATGAGACTATGGTTATCCCTCAGGACAGGGGGGTTAAAGGATGCACTCTAAATCTGCAAAGTGATGTGCACTATCTCTCGTGAACTTGGTGTTTTCCACATTCAATAGGGCAAGCTTTGATAAACTTCTTCAAACCTGCAAGAAGTTTATCAAAGCTTGCATTTTCATTCACCATTGCAAAGTGTTTCCTTCTGTTAATGAGGATATTGATAATAATGATCATGATGATAATGCTGCTGCTGCTGCTGCTGGTAATAATAATAATAACAATAATAATAATAATAATAATAATGATAATAATAATAATAATAATAATAATAATAATAATAATAATAATAATAATAATAATAATAATAATAATAATGATAATAATAATGATAATAATAATAATAATAATAATAATAGTAATAATAATAATAATAATAATAATAATAATAATAATAATAATGATGATCATGATAATAATGACCATAATGATATAAATGTGTTGCACATGAGAACATCCCAAATAGACACTAATTTCCTTATGAGCTTATAATGTTACTTCAGAGTGACAAGGTATACCCATTCAAAGTTCATACCTTCATTATGATGGGTATATAGTGGGTTCAACATTTTGTACAAGACCAGGGGGGTGTTTCATCAACGTTTGTCGGTGCTGACAAATTGAATCACCATAGTAACAGTCAGTGACCAGAGCATCTCAGCCAATCAAAACCAAGGATTTTGCTGAAATTGGTCAGCGCCGACAGTGGTCGGCGCTGACAAGCGTTGATGAAACACCCCCTGGATTAGAATCCAGGATCTGTGTCTACAGGTACATGGTAGCCATTATCCAGTGTACCACTGGTGCCATATCTTTTACACTCACTGTTTAAAATGAGGTATGTTTTTTTCATACAGCATATATTTAGCAAGTATAATTTTTTTTTTTGTGTGTGTGTGTGTGCATCAGGACTTTCCAAGAATTTCTCGAGTGGTTAAATTCACCATCGTGAAGTACATTGTACAGTAATGAATGGAGAAATGTACACTTGCACATGGCATTCAAGTTGGGATCAGAGATAATATTCTTGCATGTTGTTCAATTCAAGAATGACGTGCGACCGTCAAAATTTGATAAAATAAAAACCTTGCAAAATGTATGAAGTATACAGTATACAGACAATAAATCATCAATAAATGATTTTTGAACGACTGTGTAAGCTGTGAGTGAGTGACAGTAAATATCCTATTTGATCCACTGACTTTAGCACCTCTGGCTAAACTCTTTTACACTTCTGCCATTGGATGTTCGGGAAAAACTTTTTTTTTTTTTTTTTTTTTTGCACCATGTATGACAATCACTTTACCCTTTGTGTTTTGACCAGACCCATTTTTTTTTCTTATGCATAATCATAGTTAAAAATATTATTAGGCTCTTAATGCAGAAATACTTTTGCAATACGAGACAATGTGGCAATACCGTTATTTGCTGCCATTGATTGGGATGTTTGTATGCATTACCCAAGCAAGGACCATATTGTGCAAGTAGATCGTGACAAGTGCAAGTGATCCTAGTGGGGCAACATAGTTTTTATATTCACCTCAAAAGTGAACGACCAATATTGTTTGCATGATTAATTATGCATGGAAGTAGTGAATTTGTTCATTTATTGGATCAGGAGTACAAGCCATGACTCTAGCATTTTAAAAGTGACTGAAGCATGAGAGTTGGTCCAGAATGGACGGCAAATATTGTCACTATCAATGTAGAATGCATTGAATTTATGATTTCGATGATTCCATGGATTCAGTCATGCAAACCTTGACTGGAGTGGTATAAACAAAATATGAAACCGAGTGCCAAAGTTAGTTCTGAAAATGGACAGCCAATATCATCCTTTCATGTTGTATACACTGAATCAATTAATTTATAGGGATTGATGGATGGATAGATAGATAGATAGATAGATAGATAGATAGATAGATAGATATGATAGATAAATATATAGATATGATAGATACGTACTGTAGGTTTTTGTAGTTCATGGGTCTTTACGCTTTGTTTGTCTTTACCCAACTTTTTGTAGTTCATGGGTCTTTCCCACGTGTGAATGTATTGGAAATCTCAGAAAAAACATGCATTTAGGATTGATCCATCCCTGCTGACTCTTCACAATCTCCGACGTCGCATGTTTCTGTGGAGTGCTTGTTGTTACTCATGTCAGCGTTTTTTCTCTTTCTTTCTCTTGAAGACAATGCACAAACTGCATATATTTGTATTCAGCATCGAAGCAGCCCCATCTAAATGCGCACCATCTCAAAAGAATCTGAATCCACCCGCCGTCGTCAGTAGACATTGGTTTGATGGATGGGGAATGAAGGTGGTACAATTGGCGGATTGTCTGAGTTAGGAAATGCCTGTCAGGTCCTCTAATGTATTTTAGTGCTAATGGAGCCATTTGTCCCAAAGTCTTACTGTAGGGTATACAATTTCTGCGAGGTGGCGCAAGTTTTCCCCGGCAAAGACTAGTGGCGCGATGCGGCAGTATAATCGTGCCGTATGTGTGTCGGGGGAATCGGGTGTGGTAGACGTGGCTAATGGAACCCGGTCGTGTGTGCGACATCTCGGTGCCAATTTTTTTCTGTTTTCTGAAACAAAGTGCACAGATTTGAGGGAAGTGCTGAGACTTTATAAATGTTATATGCATCGGGGAGCATGCGAATGGCATACAAAAGCTAGCTCCTTTGAGGTAAATGTGGAGAGGTTGAATGCCCGATCTGAACTTGTTATGTATCTGATATCATATTTTCTTATTGGGAATTAAACATGATCTGTCGGTGCTACTTGTAGAAATGTGTATTTAGTTAAATTTGCCTTTCTGTGTTCCCTATCACTTGCTTATTTAGAGCCAACTGATTAATCTTTAAATCAAAGTTTGATGATAGTCTTGAAGGATATTGCAAATTTAGGGTAGGTATTCACATGATTTTTCCTCTGTTAGTAGCTTAATGCACATTGATATAACTATATGAATTACATTTGGGTGAAAAAAAATAATCATTTTGACATGTAATATACCTCCATTATCTGAATGAGGCAGATCTGTGAGGCCACTCAAATTCAAGGTACTCCCATGTGCTAATTTTCTGCAATATTTTGTCTGATTTTCTTCCACTAGGCCCGCGATCTAGTACAGCACAAGCTGTTATTTTCATGAGGGTTTAATTCTCGTGAATTTAACCACATGCAAATATGTTGCCATGCGCTATCTAGGTTAATAGTACATCTATAATAGCTTTGGTGTCAATTCACGAAAACGACATCTCGCAAAAATGTGTTTGACCTCCTCATTCAAGAAAATATGTGGACCCGAGTATAACAGCTTGTACGTTAGTATGTTATTCGGCATTCAGTGAATGGACAATTATTTCCTGTGGGCAAGCTCTAGCTCTATGCTGTAGGAAGCACCAAAATGACTGCAATTACTTCTAATCTCCGTGCCTGCAAGCGAGTAGAAGTGTCCGCAAACCTCATTTATGTGCTTACCTGCAGGGTGCTGGTGAGAAGTGGGTCCATTATAGCTGATAAGAGAGCCTGATGGCGAGGTTAAAGGGATAGTACAGTATTGGTGGAGATGAGAATAGGGCTTTTTATTTTTTGCGAGATACCAAGAAAACACTTTTGATATAGTTCAGAGCGTACCATTTTAAGAGGAATTCAAAGTTTATTTGATGAAAATCGGGTTTTGAATGACTGAAACATCCAAAAACAAAGTAAAACAAAGCGATCCTGATAAAGTGTGGGTCCCACACTTTATTAGAATTGCTCCTTTTTGGACATTTCAGCCATTTCAAAACCAATTTTCATCAAATTAACGTTGAATTCCTCATAGAATTACATGCTCCTTCATATTTCATAAGAGGTTTCTCATTATCTCACCAAAAATGTTAGAAACTTGAAATTAGGACTCAACCAAAACTGTACGATCCCTTTAACATGTTGCAAATTTAATTCATGCTCACAGTGTCACATATTCTCCCAGACTCAACCTTTTTTCTTTTGTTGTTGTTGTTGTTCTTTCACGGGAAGGTGTATAGGGCTTTATCTCGTGCAATGTAGAATATGAAATTGAATAATAGCCCCTGCTTCTTCTTATTTTCTCTCTCTCTCTCTCCTTTTTGTCCTCCCATCTCGAGGCGCAAAGTACAGTATGTCCCCCAAAAAATTACAATGGGAACCTCTGCAATGATATCTTTAAAAATAGTGAATCAATCTAAATACAAATTCAGGGTATGAAACTAACTCATTGCCCACATCTTACAGAAAACCCTATTCGATTTGCTGTAGGGGTCAGAGAGAAATGAGGAATTTTGTAGAGGATGTCGGGAATCTCTTCCCTCCAAGTTCTGTCTATTATTCACACACAAGAGCATTATATTGCTAAAATAGGAAGAATCAGACTCATAACATGCTTTACAACAATCTACATTTCTCTGTGACCGCTTATCCAAATTGAATGGGGTTTTCTGCAAAATAGAGCTACTTAGATGTTATATTTAAAGACCCTGAAGTAGCACTTAGACAAGTCGATCATATTGGGTGTTATCAATTCGAAAATCTGATTTTATTTTTTGTCCCCCCCCCCCCCAAAAAAAAAAAAAAATACAATCAGATTTTCGCATTGATAATACCCAATATGATTAAATTTTTTAAATGCTACTTCAGGGTCTTAAGATATAACATTTTAGCTCTATTTTGCAGAAATCCCCATTCGGTTTGGTTAAGCGGTCACAGAGAAATGTGGATTGTTGTAAAGCATGTCATGAGTCTCATTTTTCCGAGTTTAGCACTTCGATGATCTTGTGTGTGAATAATAGACAGAACTGGGACGGAAGAGATTCCCGACATCCTCTACAAAATTCTGTATTTCTCTTTGACCACTGAAGCAAATCGAATGGGGTTTTCTGTAAGATGTGGGCAATGAAATATAGTTTCATACCCTGAATTTGTATTTAGATTGATGCAATATTTTTAAAGATATCATTGCGGAGGGCCCCATTGTAATTTTTTTGGGGGACATATGGTAGATGTTTCTCTTATGCCGCATTTGTTTTACGGATAGAACTGCATGGACTGCTGGTATCGTGGTATGGAGCTGCCACTTTTTAGAATCATAAACTTCTTCCCATATTCAAGTTGCTTCTCAAACAAACTGGAACCATGACGATTTAAACAGAATTGAAAAACAAAACAAAAAAATATCAATGGGATTTCAATATTTTGCATGTTTTGTTTATTTGTTTGTTTATCTTGTTTCATTTTGTCTTTACAATATAGCTATAATATACATAATTATGGTAATTAGATAAGGTGATAATGATGTCCTGGCTTCATAAGTCTCCTGTTTTCAGCTGTGACCACAAATCTTTAAAGGACATGTGAATTGAGTGAATGCAGTACAATCAGTAGAACACATTCAGTGAAATTTAAGGAAAATTATACAATCTGTTATGAAGTTATGAATTTTTAAAGTTTCTATGCAGCCAATGCTGGACAAGAAGACTTCTACAGTTTTTGATCTCACTGCAGAACAATGATATAAAGAATGTATAATGAAAATTCCAAGAAATGTATTTGTTAAAGTGAAAAGTAAACATTGTTTTGACTTGTTACTGTCATATATGATGTTAAGGGTAATCTAATTTCCCCTGCATTCTGAAAGTAGTGCATCAATTGCGCTTTCATTATGCTAGAAAAAGTACATTTTCTTTGAATTCTCTTTATGTTTTATTCATATCGTTCTGCGGTTCTGCTGTGACATTACAAACAGTTGTAGACTTTTCATCCAGTGTTTGTGGCACCAAGACTTTACAAACTCAGAACTTTTCAATGTATTCTCCGATTTTCCTCAACCTGTCACTGATGTGTTCTGCTAATATTGCTGCATTCACTCAAACCACATGTATATTTGGGGAAACTGCCCCTTGAAAGGAAGGGCAACGCATTCCCCATCTTCGCCTCCCCCCCCCCCCCCCACACACACATACACATGCTTGTCATATATTATTAGCTGTCACTTTATAGTGCTGTATAATGATGTTGAAACTAGGATGATTTGTATTGTAGCTCTTACTTAGCTACATAAAACCCATTAGGAGACTAGCTACATGGGACAGAACTTCAGGCCATCAATAATACGGTCTAATTGGTTGTCTTATTTGGCTTCTACCCCTCCCTAGTCAATGTACATTCACATCTGCAATAATGTAGGATATTTTTGTTTTCTGTTTAATTTTTATACAAGTGTATGTGAGCTCTTCCAGATTGGCAGAAATGCTCATTGGTATTAATGGGTTCAGGAACATGTTTCCTCTATCTTAGTTAAACCTTCTGGCATTTTTAATTTCTTCCTTCCTTCAGTCATATCTCTTTGTAGTCCTATTCACACACCCAGAAATTGCTTTTGAAAATCAGTTTTGTGTTCAACACAATACGAAACTTTCAGTTTGTGTAGGTGAACACGAAAGCATTTTTTTATCTCTGGTGAAAATCAGTTGTTTTTCTTCATTTTTTTAAAAGAGAAACTTGCCCAATAATTTGCCTGGGTGATGTATATTGATGGCATGCACAGAAATCAAAGCGCCTTTTCGTCGGGGGGGGGGGGGGGGGGGGGGTTGAATGATGGCAAATGGAATCGACTTTTACATTGCAATGCAAAAATGGGTAACTGTATTTGACTCTCCTCTGCTTGTATCAAAAGACCCCTCCCCTTCTCCCTTGCCTATACCCCTTTCTTTGTTGAGTTTTCTCCCGAGATGAGTACCCACCCTGTCCTGGACCCCTTTTCGATTTCCCAGGGCACATTGCTCTTCAGCAGTCTTGTGCATATCGGAGCGATGCTCTGCGTTAACTCGTGCGAAGGCTGGATTGTGCGGTATATGCACGGACACTGCCAGCAGGAAATACCCCTTAAGGCATACTGAGAAAGATTGAGATAGACTGCAGGTTTCAAATCTTTATTAATGTCAGCATCAAAAAGATTGCATATATATATCAAAACACAACAACTAAAGCTCTGATCGTGCGATCATGCATACTGACTCGTCTTACTCATCCTACATGTAACTAACCTGGCATACGTGGCAAAATAAATTTTGCCAGTGAGGATGCAGGAAGACATTGATCTCATACCATTTGCAGGGAAATTTACTTGTGTTCATGTTTGTTTGTTTGTTTGTTTGTTTGTTTTTTGAGCTCCCATTGCTGGATTAGAAGACTACAACCTTTCATGGTGTCACTGCAGGACAACAATAAAAAGAAAATATGAATAAAATTCAACATACTGTATTTTCATTTTGTAGCATAATGAAAGAACACACTAGTTACCATTTTCAAAAAGAAGGGGGAATAATATCACCCTTCCAATGACATATAGTGGCAAGTTGAGGGAATGCAGGGTGCTACACAAGCACTTGTCCCATTGCCCAGGGCAAGTGAAAATCAAATTTGGGCAAGTGTTTTGGAACAGTGAGAACAAATGCTTGTCCAACCTGGGCAAGCAAAAAGTTTTGAAGCCACCTTTTTTTTTACTTATTTTCCCAACCAACCCACAAAGTCAACCATATAGAAGCCCAAAGAAAACTGGCTGTTTAGTGATGCAGTGCACTTTATATTTCATTTCAGCAACTTTCCAACACTTATGTGAAGAAGCCACAATGCAATGCAACGACAACACTTGATTGGACCAAGTTTGTTACTCTATTGTGTTTAAGCGTGCAAATCGATGTGTGCTGTTTATTCCGATGATTGTGTTTTATGAAGCCCTTGACTAACACATGATTTTCTATGTGATTTCCTTATATTTTGGACTTTCTTTTTGGGCAAATGAAATTAATGTCCAGGCAAGTATTTTTCAGCAAATTTTAAAATCTACTTGCCCGACTGGGCTTTTCTTGTTTAATCTTGTTGACAGGTCATATGACTGTGTTCCCGCTACACAAAACTTACAGTCAAACATGAGTCAAAGACAAAAAAAGTCAATTCATTTCTTTGTTTGTTTATCAACATGATTTACATGTACAGTTGAACCTCTCTTATCCGGCCTCCCTTTATCCGGATCTCTCTATTATACGGACGCAATCTCGCCGTGATTTTTGTTTTAATAATCATGGGAGGAAAGGGGGATTCCTAACTCCTTGAGAACTCCTACACAAACACACATGAATTACATATTACTTCGAACATGATTAACATACATTACATCAAATTTCCTTCCAAATTGCTTACCTTCAGACATTTTAACATCCCCAAACATCCCCAAATGTAACAACGAAAGGTTGCAGTATACACATTACTACATGTGGTACTACAATTCGCTACATCAGTACATGTGTATGTATATGTACGTGTATAAAGCATTGAGTCTCCCGTATCCGGCCAAATCCCTTATCCGGATGAGCCCCGGTCCCGACTTGTCCGGATACGAGAGGTTCAACTGTACATTGGATAACGGCACCACCGGACAATCAGCACTCAGAAATGATTGTATTTTTGTGATTGGTCCGAAGTATATCGTACATCTACTACTGACGAGCCTTGCAGTATCATGTAAGCAGAGCCTCAGCATGGATTATGAAATCATCCTTTGAAGTTGGTCAGCAACAGAATACATTATTTTAACAATAATTTTGTCAGGTTTGTATGTCGTTTTCCTTGAAAGCATTATGTTACAACTTGAGGTTTCTGCAAAGACTATTCTCCGACTTTTGATGAGTCGTAGCTGTAGTGACATACAGTGCTGAATATACAGATTGATGCATAATTAGTGTGTGGCATCTACCACGTAAATGAAACATTATCTGTGGTTAATCGGATACTCTGCTTAATCACATTGGAAGCGCTTTGCCTGATACAACCTTATTGGGTGGAGACTAAATACTCTTGTGTATTCATAACATGAAATGTTATCAAATGGCATAATGGTTTCAGCTAAGTTGACAATCTGTATGTTTCTTTTAGAAAGTTTCGGGTTGTAAGATCATATGCAGTGACAATGGTAATGAAAAGGAACATGCAGTCCAGGACTAATTGTTTTTCCCTTTCTCTTCTGGAGCTGTGCCTTTAAAGAGATGGTATAGTATTGGTTGGGGTGAGAATTCAGTTTTTAACTTTTTGCGAGATACTTAGAAACCACTTCGTAAAATGTTAAAAGGCATACAATTCTAAGAAGAATTCAAAGTTTATTTGATGAAAATCGGTTTTGAAATGGTCGAGATATCAAAAACAAAGTGAAACAAAGCGATCCTAATAAAAGTCATGACTGTTAGGATCACTTTGTTTTAAAAAGCTCAACCAGTTCAAAACCAATTTTCATCAAATAAACTTTGAATTCCTCTAAGAATTATATGCTCTTTCATATTTCATAAAGGGTTTGTCATTATCTTTGCAATCATCATCAAAAAAAAAAAAAAAAACATTAAAAACTTCAAACACCATCTCAACTGAAACTGTACCATCCCTTTAAGATTACCAGAGTAGGTCTTCACTTGGCATCTTGGTGCAAGTTTAAGGCTTCAACTGGGCAAACAACGGACCAGGTGCAAACACATGCTGCATATCATGAATTTTTGCGAGAATCCGGAGAACTTTCAAGTGCAGTCAGTCAGTCAGCACCATATCCCACAAGAGAAGACTCTCTAAGATATGTGGAAGAGATTTTTTGTGCAGATATTGTGCAGTGTAAACTACTGTTTGTTTGCTGTTGCAAATTTACTGTGTGAGTCGTACCCATTTTTCTTCATCAGAAACCCGTTCCAAAAGTCATACCTTTTGTAAGAGTATATGAATGTAGATTGGACTCTGGTTTCATCAAAGTAATCTTCTCTGCTGAAATCTTAAAAATTAGCCAGTCCACAGTTAGCATTAGTCAGCAATTATGACCTCTGGTACCACAAATTTTATACAAAACATTGACTGGGAATAATCTTTTAGAAGTTGAAAACAACCAAGCAAAAAAATAATCATTACTGTTCATGTAAATGCTGCAATAATGTCTCTTTTTATTAATTTGGTTGAAAAGAGCACACATCTAACCACACATTCTGATATGCATTAGGTTCATACATTAAAGGACAAGTTAAGGATTGAGAGAATGTAGCAATATTAGTAGAACACATAATTGAAAGTTTGAGGAAAATCAGACAATCCGTTCAAAAGTTCTGAATTTTTGAAGTTTTTGTGCAGTCACCGCTGGATGAGAAGACTACTGCAGTGTATGACGTCACATGCGTACAACAATATAAGGAAAATATAAAGAGAATTTCACAAAATTTCATCTTTTGAAAAAAGTACACATTCCCTTGACTCGTTATGTTATGTTATGGGTAATATTATTCCCATTGCCTTTAGAAAGAGGCAAGTCAAGTGCTCTTTCATTATCCGAAAAAAGTGAAAATATGTTGAATTTCTTTTACTCATACACAGCAACACTCATACACATGACATCACGAGCCCTAGTAGTCTCCTCATCCAGCGGTTCCAACACAAAAGTCTTAAAAATTCATAACTTTTGCATCGATTGTACAATTTTCCTAAATTTTTATGCCTCCGCCACGAAGTGGTGCCGGAGGCATTATGTTTTCGGGTTGTCCGTCCGTCCGTCCGTCCTTCCGTCCGTCCGTAATGAATTTTGTGGACAAGGTAACTATCAAAACCTGTTGAGGTATCCTAATGAAACTTGGCATGCATGTGTATTAGGGGGTGAAGTTGTGCCTATCAACTTTTGAGTGCACATGCTCAAGGTCAAAGGTCAAAAGGTCAAGGTCAAATACATAAAATTTCACTATTTCCACCATATCTATGTAATGCCTGAAGATATTTTCTTGAAACTTAGTGTATACATGTATTACCCAATTAAGATTCTCTGGTGAAAGTTTGGGTCATGAGGTCAAAGGTCAAAGGTCAAAAGGTCACGGTCAAATACATAAAATTTCACTATTTCCACCATTTCTATTGAATGCCTGAAGATATTTTCTTGAAACTTAGTGTATACATGTATTACCCAATTAAGATTCTCTGGTGAAAGTTTGGGTCATGAGGTCAAAGGTCAAAAGGTCAAGTAACAATATCAAAACTTCTTTTTTTTCTCCATACCTTGGAAAATTGTTCAAGGTATCTTCATGGAACATAGTATATACACTTGTACATATACTGACTGGAAGTGATTATCTAGAGAATGTAGGGTTCATGGGGTCAAAGGTCAGGGGTCAAAGGCCAAGTGCAACACTTCAAAATTTTACTATTTCCCTCCTTTCATGTAATGCCAGCAGGGTTATTTTTTTTTTTACACTTGGTGTATGCATACATGTGTAACCTAATAGAAATTCTCTGGAAAGTTTTTTTTTCTTCTTTTTTTTTTGCCTCAAAGGTCAAAGATCAAGTGAAAGTGCTGAACTAACTTTTTCCTCCATATCTTGGAAGTGGCTCAAGTTATCTTGAAACATAGTACATATTATGCATGTTCTACCTGAAAGTGATTATCTTATGAATTTTAGGGTCAAGGGCCAGATGAAAATGGTAACAATTTACTATTCAATTCAGAAATTGCACTTTTTCTCCACACCTGTACCTTGAAAATTACTCAATGCCTAAATGTATGAATGGGTCAAAGTCGAGTTAAAGTCCTTAAATCCCTAGATACATGCTTTCCTATTCATCCAATTAAACCTAGGTCAAGGAAGGTGAACATTCAACACATTTGTGACAAACTTGTCATTTCAATATTTTGCCAATTTTGTGAAAATGTAACCACACATTGTCCACATGTACTATCTAGACCTATTGGGAAAATCATGCATTATGGCGGAGGCATACCAGTCGCCAAAGCGACATTTCTAGTTCACTTATGTGTTCTACTAATATTGCTGCATTCTCTCAATCCTTATGTTAATGAAGGTGAACTATCCTTTAATGTTTATGCCATAGATTTCATGAAAACCTATCCATTTGGTAAATGCCTTATTTACAATTCAATTTCAAGAGCATATTTGCACTGATGTATACCTTTGCATGCTCAGACTGTAAATGTGAAATGGTTTATTCATTTGAAAAATGACATCCTGGGAATAGTGCCGACAGAAAACTAGAGATGAAGTTGAGAGTATGCCTGCAGGCCTTTCCCTAAAATAACTTTCAACAACTTAAACACCGACATCGAACAATATGTAGGTTGAAGGTGGCTGATTCTGTAGGTCTCTGTTAAAATAAAAAAATGAAAAAACAAACAAAAAACAACCCAAAAACGGACCAAGTAGGAATCATTATTCCCGGAAGGTGCATGCAGGGAATAATTGATAGGTACATATCCGGAGAAAACTACTCCCTGGTCATCGACCTTATGTCACATGCTTGTGGCGGTAGAGAGGGTTCGGGGAAAATTTCTGCAGTTTTCTTGTTAGCACATTGGCATTAACATACAATGATTCGACGGAGAAACACTTGAAGTGAGAAAGTACTGTGATGTGTCCCAAGGAACATCTGCCGGAAGTCAAGACATTTTTAATATTTAAAGGGATGGTAAAGTTTTGGTTGAGGCTTAATTTCAGGTTTCTAACATTTTTTGTAAGATAATGAGAAACATCTTATGAAATATGAAAAAGCATGTAATTCCATGAGGAATTCAATGTTTATTTGATGAAAATTGATTTTGAAATGGCTGAGATATCCAAAACTGAACGATTCTAATAAGTGTGGGACCCACACTTTTATTACAATCACTTTGTTTTACTTTGTTTTTGGATGTTTCAGTCATTCCAAACCCGATTTTCATCAAATAAACTTTTTCCTCTTAAAATGGTATGCTCTGTACTTTTTCATAAGTTTTTTTTTTTTGGGTATCTCGCAAAAAGTTAAAAGCCCAATTCTTATCTCCACCAATACTGTACCAGCCCTTTAAGAGCCCTCTCTCGCCCCTTTTTTAGAATGTGTCTGCGTATCGTGTTTGAGGGTTGTATGCCTATTTCATTACATTTTTTCCCCATGCATTGTTGTTGCCATTTGATAATACTAGATTTGCCGTATATCAATGCTTTGTGAGTCTAATATTTCGCATGTTTGGGCATGTAAGATGATTCTGCGAGTGATTGAATTTGTAATCAAAACCCACAGTGACGGATTGAGAAATAAATATCATCCCTTTTCGGATGCAGGAGAATAGTTTGATGCTTCCCCACACTGCAGGTAATGAACAGTGCATTTGTGTTACTGGAGACAATAACTTCGCAAATTGTTAATTTCACGAATATTAGTCCACTGATGGAATTGTGCAAAAATATGAAGACGGTGAAATAAATGGCATGTACAGTATATACTACATAAAGAAGCAACAGTTTTTTTTTTTTTTTTTTTTTTTTTTTTAAGGACTGACAAGTATGTCATGCAGTGCTGCCAGGAGGCAAATCAATGTAAATGAACTTTACAGGTGTTATTGGTGTAAGGGAGATTTAGTGTTCGGACTGTCAGTGAAGTAGAAATTCAAAAACAAATTTGCACTCTTGTTTAAAAATGCATCATAATTTTTACACAGTTGAAAAGCAACGGCACTTGTCATTTATTAGAGGCTGGGTGAGGCACAATGTTAGAAAATAGATGGAAAATTGAGTGCCATGATGATTGTGTGCAGCATGATGGCTATTTGGGAAATGATTTTGCCAGAAACCTTTTACAATGTGCCTCTGAAGTACACGTCCATCAAGAATGCTTTGTGATGCATTGCCTAGCTGTTAGTTGCAACGTGGGTGTCATTTTAATGATAAGCCTTGAAGATCTGGCGATGGTCCCTTTTAAAAGTGCAGCGTTGAGCAGGAACATGCAATTTCCCAGAAAGTGTACATTGTGCGGGCTTATCCATGCTTAACTTTTTACAATACAACCATATGCTGTTGCTGCTGCTGTGAGTAGTAAACAAGTCATATGCCTTTATGGTGAGGGTAGAGAAGGGGGCAAAAAAGAGACAGGGTAGAGAGAGAGAGATGGATGAAGGAAGAGAAGAAGGAGGAGAGGAAGGAGGATTGGAGAGGAAAAGAGAAGAAGGAGAGAAGTGATGAGGAAGGGAAGAGAGGACTGGAAGGGTGAGAAGAACGGGGGTGGAGATTGGTGGAGAGGAAGATATATAGAAGGTGTTATTTTTCCCGTACATATATTTTTGGGGGAATGAGGAGGTCACAAACATTTTCACAAGATGTTGTTTTTTTTTTTGCAAATTGACACCAAGAGAGGAGAAATAGAGGGAAAGAGATAAGGAAAGGAGGAAGACGACTGGAGAGGAAGAGAGAGGAGGAAAGGAAGAGAGGAATGGGTAAGGAAAGGATGAGAAACGGGAGGAGAAGAGAGCTGTTGATGAGGAGAGAAGGGGAGATAGAGAAAAGAGAAGGGAGAAGAAGGGGGGGGGGGGATGTGCAAAGAGGAAGATGATGAGGGGAGGAGAGAATGATGGAGCAGAAAAGAGTAGGAGGAAAGAAGAGGGTAAGAGATATTAAAGGGATGGTATAGTTTTGGTTGAGATGGGGCTTTACGTTTTCAGCTTTTTTGTGAGATAGTGAGATACATCTTATGAAGTATGAAAGAGCATAATCATAATTCTCAGAGGAATTCATAGTTTATTTGATGGAAATTGGTTTTGAAATGGCAGAGGTATCCAAAACAAATAATCCTAATAAAAAGTGGGGCCCACCTCTGATTAGGATCACTTTGGTTTACTTTGTTTTTGGATATGTCAGCCATTTCAAAACCAAATTTCATCAAAATGAACTAATGAATTGCTCTTAGAATTGTATGCTCTTTAATGTTTCATAAAGTGGTTTCCAAGTATGTTACAAAAGTTAAAAGCTGAATCCTCATCTCATCAATTTGGAGCTAGGACCTGAAATCACAAACTGTTGTCTTTATACATGTTTGTTTTTCTTTTGAAGTTTTAGAAAGTCCTAGTTTTCTTTCCAGTCCCATCAACAATGACAAGCAATTTAACCTTCAATGAACAAACAATGTTCTACGTAGTTCGATATCGACCAAGAGCTTGCATCCAGGTTGTGACAAGCAAGATGTACAGTGATGCGGGATTTGCATTGTTCTGTCACCCAAAAGCATGATGACCTGTCCATGACGATGGATTAGATGGGTATTATGTCAGTAATTGAGCGTCTGATTGATGTGTTGATGACATTTACTGCGTAGATGAGATGCTCGAATGTTATGTGATGATTGATCTTGCCTTAGCGATCATACTTTCCAACAAGAAGCATAGTATTTACTCTCGTGTGGAAGATCTATGAATACTGCTGGGGCCAATTTGTCAACTATCTGTAATCAATTATCTATATTCGTTTATCAAACAATATGTAGCAGTCATAATCAGCCATAATCAATGTTCTCATATTGCAATACTGTCAGCTTACTTTTTTTTTTTGCTAATATTTTGCATCATCATCATTACCCAAATGAAATTATGTTATCACAGCGTTATTTCAAACATTTCTTAGGCATGCATGTCTATTTTAGAGCAAAAATTTACAGTTTCTGTGAGTGTATTGTAACTTTGTTTGACCTTTAATTATGCGTTTTTATGTGAGGCAAGGGCCAGCACAGCTCTTCTCCTTCTGCTGGTCATCCAGCCACACCACTGGTGCTGGCAGTCATTGTATGGACATTCTGGCCATTTAGCAGAAGCAAGTCTCTGGACCCTGGTCAACTTGGGTGGACAGCGGCTATGAATTGAACAGATTCTGTGTGGGAGATTTTTGAGTGGTTGCTCTGGACAGATGGTCTTTATAACAAGGTGGTCAATAAGGCAGATGTGACTGTAACTGCAGTCATGAGTATCGAGGAGTTGTTGTGGCTCAGTGGAAAAGACAATAGACTGTCAATCCGAAGTCCTTGGTTCAAGTCCCCTGGCTACAGCTGTTGTACCCCAGGCAAGGCACGTTATCCTCATTGCCTTGTCCTACGGAAGGGACTTCAAGTTGTTGGTCCCACTTTTATGTGCTTGCAAGCATTCTTTGGCTTTCTGTGCAGACTTGTTAAACAAATCAGTCAAAAAATAAAGTAGTTGCAGTTGTTATTAAGCATGGTATGAGCTCACTATTCCAGCAAATGTAGTAAGTTTTATGAGTGATAATCTTTGATACACTTCTTTTTTTTGGGGGGGGGGGGAGGGGATGGGTAAAATCAACAGACAGTCAATTTTACGTGTGCATAACACAGGATTCTTCCTTTGACTTAGAGATTACTGAGAGTGCTCTGTTATGAGTTGTAAAACACTTTCATCATGAATTTGTCTTTGCAGTTGTGCTACGATGATTCCTTCATTCTTTCCTGTCTCTTTCCCGTGCCTCGCTTCAAACACATCATATCGCCCACACATGCTCTTGCCGATGACAGAAAACAACAACAACAGAGAATCATGATGGGGTCCTCACTGAAATCTAAAAATGGTTATCGTGGTTACTAGTTCCAGATTGCTCCTGCGGGAAGAGTGATACTCACCTGGGGAGTCTCAAGAGACACTACCATCATCAGCCATGTCACCTGGGGGCAAAATGAAGGGCGACAATGCAACGTGTACAGTCTTTCTTGATTGAGCTTCTTTTTATGCCTCCGCCACGAAGTGGTGCCGGAGGCATTATGTTTTCGGGTTGTCCGTCCGTCCGTCCGTCCGTCCGTCCGTCCGTCCGTCCTTCCGTCCGTCCGTCCGTCCTTCCGTCCGTCCGTAATGAATTTTGTGGACAAGGTAACTATCGAAACTTGTTGAGGTATCCTAATGAAACTTGGCATGTATGTGTATTAGGGGGTGAAGTTGTGCCTATCAACTTTTGGGTGCACATGCTCAAGGTCAAAGGTCAAAAGGTCAAGGTCAAATACATAAAATTTCACTATTTCCACCATATCTATTGAATGCCTGAAGATATTTTCTTGAAACTTAGTGTATACATGTATTACCCAATTAAGATTCTCTGGTGAAAGTTTGGGTCATGAGGTCAAAGGTCAAAGGTCAAAAGGTCAGGGTCAAATACATAAAATTTCACTATTTCCACCATATCTATTGAATGCCTGAAGAGATTTTCTTGAAACTTAGTGTATACATGTATTACCCAATTACAATTCTCTGGTGAAAGTTTGGGTCGTGAGGTCAAAGGTCAAAGGTCAAAAGGTCAAGTAAAAAACTTTTTTTCTGTGTACCTTGGAAAATTGTTCAAGGTATCTTCATGGAACATAGTATATACATGCACTGACTGGAAGTGAATGTAGGGTTCATGGGGTCAAAGGTCAGGGGTCAAAGGTCAAGTGCAAGACTTCAAAATTTTACTATTACCCTCATATTTATGCAATGCCAGCAGGGTTATTTTTTTACATTTGGTGTATGCGTGTGTAACCTAATAGAAATTCTCTGGAAGGTTTTTTTTCTTTTCTTTTTTTGCCTCAAAGGTCAAAAGGTCAAAGATCAAGTGAAAGTGCTGAACTAACTTTTTCCTCCATATCTCGGAAGTGGCTCAAGTTACCTTGAAACTTTGTGTACATATTATGCATGTTCTACCTGAAAGTAATTATCTTATGAATTTTAGGGTCAAGGGCCAGATAAAAATGGTAACAATTTACTATTCAATTCAGAAATTGCACTTTTTCTCCACACCTGTACCTTGAAAATTACTCAATGCCTAAATGTATGAATGGGTCAAAGTCAAGTTAAAGTCCTTAAATCCCTAGATACATGCTCTCCTATTCATCTAATTAAACCTAGGTCAAGGAAGGTGAACATTCAACACATTTGTGACAAACTTGTCATTTCAATATTTTGCCAATTTTGTGAAAATATAATCACACAGTGTCCACATGTACTATCTAGACCTATTGGGAAAATCATGCATTATGGCGGAGGCATACCAGTCGCCAAAGCGACATTTCTAGTTTATTATTAGAGCATGTTGACATGGCAACATTGTTTGTGTATTCAATACACCACCTCACTTCACTTGGCTAAATTGTAATTCTCCTTCGCAGAACAATGCAAAGCATGCTTCCCGAGGGAGATAGAAATTGTGGGTGATTTTATCGCTTGATTTCCCTATCATGTTTGATAGAAATTGCCATTCAGTACTTCGCCTGACTGAAACATCTTTTAGGCTGTCTTTACCATTTCTTCTTCTTTTTTTTTGCAGGATATTGGATGGCGGTAGTGAATCAAAAATGAAATATAAGCAACAAAAATGTTTGCTGACATGATGGGTGTGTGATTTAGGGGAATACTGTATGTTCTATATAATGTTTAATGTAGGGGAAACTTTACGCCTGTTGTTCTTGCGCTTAATTATGATCGAAAAGAGAATGGCTGTGATTGGTCACCTACTCTGCCTCTCTTCCCCCCCCCCCCCCCCCCCAATCCCACCTTCCCTTTCTCTTTATCTCTCCTAAACAGATTCAGTGGATGCAGAGTGTGATTTTTTTTCTTCATCCTTAAATTTGGTTCTGGTGAAGAATCAGGGGGTCAACGTAGGTCAGGACGGAGCCCCAGTGGTAACATTACCCTCTGGAGAGGGGATCTGGGTCAATACCTACTTGAGTTTTGCGCTGGAGAGTGTGAAAGATTGGGACTTGTCAATAGGAGATAAGGTGGGAGAAAAGAAATGGGTGAAGAAGAAGACTGGAGAGTTTTATCTCTTTTTCCCCCTCAGTATTTCTTGTAGGTCTGTTATGGTTGGATCTAATCTGCGAATAACTTTCCAAGTGTGAGCAGTCAACTGGTGGGTACAGGATTTTTATATGTATTAAGAAAATTATAACTGCATCATTTGATTTTCCATGTTATGCTCTTTTGACAGTTTTATTAGTAAACTGTGAGCAGAGCTGTGATAATGGAGAGGAATATTTATCAGTTTGATACGTTACATTCTTAAGGTTCATGATACATCAATATCTTTTGCAGAAAATCAGTTACTGGAAGTGAACTGAAGGGAGTAGTTATAATAAATGAAACATACCAACGCTCACAACCATGCACACAACATACACCCCCCCCCCCCACACACACCCTAATATTAACATACATGCGTGTATGTGTACATAATATGTAGTAGATTTCAGTTAACTGAAAACAAACAAACAGTATAAACAGTTATTGAGATGGGAATGAGAGCTTTCAGATTATTGTTCAGTTAGAAAATTTTATGTCTAATAAATATTCACTGTTTGGAAAATATGAAGTCATTTGAAGTCAGAATTTGCTGCATGTAGGGACATGTTTGAAAATACATTACTTAGTTTTCATCCACTATTACCCGCTAAAATGGACTCTCCTTAGAGTAAGTACATCTAACGTAATGTGATAGCTGCCTGCTGAAAATCTGAAAGTGGTTTTCTACCGCATATTTACTCCCACTTTGGAGCTGCAGTGGTGCTTGAAGCTGGAAGCATCAAATATTTTGTATTTGTGTTAATAGTTAGCTAAATTGCATAGTGGTTATCTGGGATAATTTCTCCCAAGTGCCTTGTTGACTTAAAAAGAAAAAAACAAACAAAAAACCAGCTACAACTGTAAGATATTTTGTGTCTTCAAGACGTCTTGAAATTGCATGCCTCTATTTCCCATTATCTTTGCAAGCTGTGTGATCATCTTTTGAATGTTGTTGTAACGGACAAAAATGCTGCGGACAGGCTAAGGCTAATGTGACATCTTCGTACCTCTAGGCTAGGCTACTGCCACTTTGCTGGAAAGTGCCACCACTTTCACATCTTCTGAAGATCTTGCGAAGTGATTGCTGTGAGAGAAGCCATAAACGTAGCTGATGTCTTCCTGGAATAGACTGACTGAGCGTAGCGCAGTAAAGCTGAATATACTATGCAGGACGCTTTGGACGTAGTTTGCAGCCATAAGTAGAGAGCACCTGCCTCTATTTTGGGTGGTTTGGTGTCATTTTTAGCACGCGGAGTACTTGATCTCTGTGCGAGCGGCAGAAATTACTGACCTGTAAAGAAAAACGACCAAAAAAAGTTGGGAAAGACATCCACCATAGTGGAGAAGATACTTGGCAAGGTTTCAGGATAGGATGTGCAATGTCACTGCACTCACACATTATGCGTAAAGTAGGCTCACACACATTACTCACAGGGGTACCAGTTGGTTGTCCTGTGGTTATATTTGTTTGAATTGCACGCTGACATAACAAGGAGATAGGTTAGGTCTCAGTTTGTGAATTTAACTGTGTTACATGCTTCTCAACCGACAGGCCTTGAAGCTCTCTCAGGTAGGCACAATTGTTGGCCTAAATATGAATGAAATATTTGTATTCTATCTAATTGGGCTTTCCAAAAACAAACAAACAAGCAATGAAACTTATAGGAGCCAAAGTGGGTCTCAGGTTTAAAAAGGCTGAGAAGCGTTGGTCTAGAGAGCATGTTCAAACAATGTTAACTTTATTTAGATTATTCTTACAGGTTGTGCTCTTTAAAATCCCTTTTTTAACACATGAAATTTTGCTACAGTATACATAACGGACATGATCTTTAAAGCTGAGGATTTTTCTTTGCGACTCCACTCATAAAACTTTTTGATTGTGATTACAATATCACACAGCCTCATCCTGCAGCTTGAGAAAATCAGCTATATCAAACACACACACACACAGACACACGCACACACACACATACACACACACCCACACACACCCAGAACCATCCCACCCCCACCCCCATAGCCCAACCCTCCCCAATATTTATGGCCTATAGTATTATAATATTGGCATATTTTGTGCAAGTGATGTAAGAGCCACACGAAGGGGTCAGCTATTTTTAGGTGGCTGTCGGACTTCGTTTGGACAGTGTATGGCCTTTGAAAGGTCATTATTCCTTTATTTGATAGATTGTTCATGGCACTGTGCATTTTGCCTAACTGCCTTCTCATGAAGGGGGAAAAATGTCCGTAATGCAGTGCTTTCGGAATCTAGATTCTGTTGTAATTGAGGATGCATTGTCATGCGAGTGTTCATACCGTGGCGCATTCTTTGTTTCATTTGTGTTCATGCATTATGCACTGTTTGCAAATGTGAACACATCCTTTGATGTGTTATGCAAGATACAAGTATTTTTTTTTTTGTTCCATTAACTAAAATAAAGGATCAAACAAATCTAGACTGAGTATCAGTTGGTTAGTGGTGTTAAAGGTATGCATCTAGGTAATGACGGTTACTCATTATGCCCGATTTCACTCCAAGTCCAGCTTTGATAAATTTTGTCAGAATTCCACCATTCCAACATAATTTTCAAGCAATCACTCTTGGTGAATCTGTCTACTGCTTTGTATTGTGAGAAATATCAGAGTATAGGATTCATTATCTCTCGGATGTTTTATTAACTCGGCAGCACTGCATCTTACTGCCTCCTCCCCCCACATGCAAAAACTAGCCATTGGCCAAAGTCTTCAGTTGCATAAAAGCAATATCTTCCACAGCTGTTAAGTGTGAAATTTGAGCAGGCAACTCCCATCTGGATGCGTGTGGGAAGACCCAATTTTAGTGTTTAATCTATATGTATATATATATATATACACAGTTGAACCTCTCGTATCTGGACAAGTCGGGACCGGGGCTCATCCGGATAAGGGATTTGGCCGGATACGGGAGACTCGATGCTTTATACATGTACATATACATACACATGTACTGATGTAGCCCATTGTAGTACCACATGTAGTAATGTGTATACTGCAACCTTTTCATTGTTACACTCAGTAACACACCCCAAAATAGAGGTGTATGTTAATGTTGGAAGTAATATGTAATTCATGTGTGTTTGTGTTGGAGTTCTCAAGGAGTTGGGAATCCCCCTTTCCTCCCGTAATTATAAAAAAAAAAAAAAAAAAAAAATCACGGCGAGATTGCGTCCGTATAATAGAGAGATCCGGATAAAGGGAGGCCGGATAAGAGAGGTTCAACTGTATATATATATATATATATACACACACAAGACAACAAAAATATGATAAGGAGAATATATGACGTGACCGTGGGCAGAAACGATGCTTCCTCAATCCTTGAACCACCACTGGTGCCAGTATTTTCCCCGGAGCCTTAATCCATCCCATCATCCACTCTCCTTCATCACCACCATTCCACTGGATGTTGTTTCCCCCGGCGAGTCTCCGCATCCCCCGATGACTCTCGGGTGGGCGTGTTCATACGTTAACGGCACCCACAGAGAGAAGGATCCACCCTTTTCCATCTACATGCTATTGTCAGATGGTTCTTACATTACTCTGTTATTGTTTTGTTTTTCCTTTTATGTCATTGCTTTACGGCTCACAGTTTAACAAGCGATAGTGTGTCAGGTCAAATTATTCTATCTATTTTTGGTCAGAATAATGAAAAGTGATCCTTCTAAGGGCCTTTGGCACCAAGAGGTGTCATGTAATATCAACCCCTTGTCGCTGAAGAAATCAGTAAATTCAAGTTCAACTTCAACTTCAAGATTTCACAGCTGACATGTATACTAAGCATTTGTACAATAATAGATAATGAAATTTTAAAATGTTTTTTGTATATATTCAGATTGCTCCCTCTGTCATTTTGTATCCATGCTGATCCTCTCTGTGTTTTACTTTTCTTTCTACAGTGTGTATGTGAGTATACATGTATGAGTTTGTGTGAGCATGTGTGAGCATGAATGAGCATGAGCACGTGTAGAATGTACATGTGCGTGGATGATATTGAATAGGTTATCGCTATGAGCTGCAATGTGGAGACCTATCTGTGAGCTCTGCTGTGGACACTTTAGTCTATGAGTTCCCATGTTGAAACTATTTCATAATAAATGTTATGTTATAATAGATATGAGCTCTGATGTCTAGACACTATTCATATATAAGCTTGAATACAGTGAAGATGAATAATGATGTTTTATTTCTTAATATCAATATTGGCTAGGGCAGATTATTTCAGATAAATCTTATCTTTTTAAAGCAACAACAACAACAACAACAACAACAACAACAACAACAACAACAACAACAACAACAAAATGTATGTACCAGCTGTACAGATGTGTCATTCTTGTTACTGTACGAGCTGAAATCTTCACGTACAGATATTTTCGCGAATTGCTACTTGGAGGACATTTTCGCGTGTTGTTAATTTCGCGGTTACGAGGGTCTAACTGAACTTAGTTAATCGCGCGTCGATTTATGCACATATGTACTACATGATGTGAAATTATGGAAATCATCCGAAATGCCCCTTTAATAAAAGCCATGAGATTTCAGCTTGATTTGCAAAATGCTTTCTGTTAGTATCTCTTTCATGACAAAAATAATTTTAGCTGCAATGTGAATAAGAGGATCTTTTGACAGTGAGGAATTCCTCTTCAAAACTGTAATCACATTCAGTTTGAAAAATTGTTCATTACATGCTCTTGTATTACCACAGATTCCTTCTGTAAATGTTTTTCCTTTTTAATCTTTTTTTCATTGGGATCAGTTATCCTGTGCAAATAAATTGGACCAACAAAACTGTGCCAAAAATGATGGGAATTTTTAAGTTTCATCAAAACCTATAATTGCAAATAGCTCACTTTGGAGACATGGATGTGTATACATGCTGAAAAAAAGGGCTAATCTGTTGTACAAATGCAAATTGATGCATTCCGCAGGCCCATTAGTTACAGTTGACACCTTAATTCGTGGTTCTTAGCCTGTCCAGGGGAGAGTGAAAAACAATTTGCCGGGCACGATTAGTCTTCACACCACGTCCGATGTGTGTGCGAAGAGGGATAAAAGGCTTTCTTATGAGGCAGATACTGTGTGTGCTTCCGCTAAAGCCGAGAATTCTTCCATATTTTTCTTCTCTTGTGTGTGTGTGTGTGTGTGTGTGTGTGTGTGTGTGTGTATGAGGTACTTTGAGTCCTAATGCACCTTATGTGCTTATCAGCTGAAGCTAGAATCTATTCATTTCTCTTGTTTGTGTTTTTATGTTTTTATCTGCATTTTGTGTGTGAGTATGTGTGTGTGTGAGTGTGTGAGTTCTCCTGAAGGCTCACAACTGAAAACTTAGAATATACTCAATTTCTTTCCTTGTCATTTTGTTAATTCAAATGTGTATGTGTGTGTATGTATGTGTGTATGTATGTGTATACTTTCACAGTTTGAATATACCCTGTAGGCTAGACTGTAAAGATTCTAAAACAGGGTCTGCTCCATGTAATCATGAAATTGCTTTCTCCTTGTGCCAATGGCTAGTTAACATGCCGATGCAAACAAACTAATGGCTGTTTTAATCCATCCAATGCTGCCAGCATCCATAATTGTTCATTACCTCTGAGGAGGACCAGTTTGTAAAATTGTTATGATATATATATATATATATATATATATATATATATATATGTATATATATATATATATATATATATATATATATATATATATATATATGTAGCGGTGACTTCTTTCGCAAAAAAAAAAAATATATATATATACATATAAGATATATTATATATTTCTTTTTTTTTTTCACTTACGATTCTATTTTAGCAGTAGAAAGGGCCAGTGTACTGGAGTGCCTTCTTTCTTCTGTTACACACAAGATCATGTTTGTTTGTTTTTTATCTCAAATTAAATATCTTGTAGGTATGATTGGAAGTAAAAATAGAATATTACAATACTATTGGGGCAGCAAAACGTCATATCTCAAAAATGTCAAATGTTCAGGAGGGCGAAACACATGGCACCCAAAGCGCTATAACAAATGGGATTGCCTTTCCTTTTTGACATGCCGTGGTGGCTTCATTTTGGGGGTAACGCAGCAAGGATGTGGATAGGGCATCACTTAACTGATTATCTGACAATTAATCCAAATAAGCGATTTTTACCAAAATTTGAGATACGATGTCTTGTCACCCCAGCGACGAAGAGAAGCTGTGAGACTCTTTGAAAATGTGATCTTTTTTTTTTCCCCTGCAAAATTTAGCGAGCAAATAGTGAGAGCTCACGTCAGCGTGCAGGTTACACATCAGCAGGAAGCTCAGACATATCTCATGTGCCGACGTGACAAATGAAGATCTGTTTGCTATTATTCCTAGTGTCCATGTGTTTGTTCTGTTGTTATTCAAATTATATTTCATCTGTAAAGATTCAATTAGAATTCCCAGAGCAGTGTTACAAAATTGTCGGATAGAAAATTATGAAAAAGAGTATGCTTTGTTGGTGTAGTCTATGATGGTATATATGTATAATAAAAAAAAAGAAAATGTGCAGGCAGGTATAGCAGTGACAAAAACATTGATACTCATGTAGAAATTTTGGTATGCAAATTTTATTAACAAATAAAGTTGAATTTGATGTCCATATTGTTGCATTAAATCTTTTTTTCTCTTTCACAAAGTAATAATTTTGTTACAAAGCTCTTACTGGCCTTTAATGTGATATAGTTTGCAACCTACTTTTTAATGAAGTACTGTTTAACATGCATGCATTCTTTCTCGTTGATCTTTATTCAATTTCACATTCTCTATTCCTTCTTTTTTTTTTTTTTCTTTCAGACGGTCAAAAATTTCACCATCCGAGCGGAAATGCTCAACTTGCAAGGTAAGCTTACGATCATGTGCACAGTTACTATGTGGTATAGAGAAGTGAAAGTAGTAGTGAAAGTGACTACATTGTCCACAATTCTGTCCATTTATCATACTTCTGCAATGCAGATTGCATGCCAATGTGTGCTCTACCACCCTAGAAGCCCTTGAGTGGTAGTCATGCTGATATATAGAGTGGTCAGTTGTGTGGGCAGTATGAATGAGTCATTGCCAAGTGACCACTACATCTGGGTTTTTGGTGTGCATATCTTTGTTTTGTTTTTTTAATGGACCAAGACAGCGTAATTCTTTTTCCACCATGATGACTAAATGTGAATATGTCCCAATAAACCAGTTAACCCTATATGTGCCATCGTAGTAAGCTGCAACTTGTTAGACTTTTTTTCTTTTTAAAAAAAATGGCATTCTTCCAAACTTGACCCATTTGTAACTAAGCCAGCTAGGTCGCTGCTATTTTTTCTTGAGCATTACCTGATTTAGCAATGACCAGTGCTTACAAATTGGTTTCAGGGCTTTGAAATTATTTTTTTTTGATAGCTACAAGTGAATTAAATCATCATTAAGTCCTCAGAAGAAGTATAATAATAAATGCATGCCCTGCCTATTGGCAACTAGACTAGGCTAGATTTCTAATGTATTGAAATTTACGGATATCCCCCTCCCCTTCCCTAATACTGTACGAGCTGAAATTTTTGCGTACAGATATTTTCGCGAATTGCTACTTGGAGGACATTTTCGCGTGTTGTTAATTTTGCGGTTGCGAGCATCTAACTGAACTTAGTTATTCACGCATTGTTATATTTGCGTGTTGTTATTTTCGCGGTTCAAAGGCGATTCGCGAAATTCGCGAAAGTAAAATCACCGCGAAAATTTCAGCTCGTACAGTACCCAGTAAGAGAGGGGTATTCGTAGAAGCTGTCCATTTCATCTGTTCCAGCCATTACAATTTGAGACGGAAAATCAAGTTTGCATTACATTGATTGTAGCTATGTTAGGCAAATGGTTTGCATAAACCATTGCTTGTCATCAGCACATTTTGCTATATGAAAGTATTGCATAAAATGTGAAAATATCATGAGACTGGTCGGATGACAATGTGCTACCTTGAAGACATCAGTTATGAGATGGGATAGCATGCAGATGCATGTAGGCGGTGGCGGAGACTTAAGGATTTCCTTCCGGCATCTGCTTGTTCAAACAGATCATGTCAAGCCTGAAGGCCATCGCCTTGCTCAAACAGAGCCGGGGAGAAAGGAGAAAATATCTCAAGACAGAGATGGACGGGGAAAGAGAGAGAGAGAGAGAGAAAGATATAAAAGTGAGAGAAAGAGGAGAGAAAGATATAAAAGTGAGAGAAAGAGGAGAGAAAGATATAGAAGTGAGAGAAAGAGAGAGTAATGAGCAAGGGAGTGATATAGAGACAAACAGAGATACTGTGATAGAGGGATAGATTCAGGCGAGAGAATATGAGAGAGTAGACAGCCTTGGGAGACTCATTCTATCTTGTTTGGATGATGTTGGTATGCTAATGGGAAGATACAAGAACAACTGTTATATATACACATATTATTCCCCTTTCTCTCTCTTTCTGCCCTTCTCTCCCAGGTTGATTCCCCCTGTACTTTTATTTCTCTTCAGAAATGAGTATTAGTAATTTTCTGAAATAAACTGACCTTTTACAATCGAATGCAATGTGTGATAAATCGTAAAAATGAAATCTATCACAACTTTCAGGCAGTCAAAGTGATGGGTAAAGGACAGACGATGTGATACTATCCAAATTTGATAGAGCCTAAAAGTGTGTCATAAACTCTTTTCTTCATAAGATCAGTGGTTACAAAATATCTTGCTCCTTATCATAAGCATTAGTACGGTACCCTTTAACTCTGATTTTGACTGTTTCACTAGAATTATTGACTATCCACGGACTTACAGAATCAAAATCAAAATCCTGTGCATTTGTCAAAGTAAGTATCAATCTTAATGGGTCACCAAATAGTACAGTATTAATACTGTGCATGTCTGAGGATAAAGATAACAAAATGAAAGTATGTATTTCACTTTCTGTTCCCATTAAAACAAAAAACAAAAAACAAACAAAACAAACAAACATGTTATTGACTAGGTGTTTTCAAAATTTATCTGGAATATTGAAATCAAAGTGAATCAGTGACTTCTGGATAGCTAAGGACACATGAAAGTTGTTCTTGTGACACTTGATGCCGGGTGCTGTTAAAGGTGCATGGTCCCGGTGTTTTAGTCAAATGTGTACGCGGGCGCACAGCACAAGTTTCCTATAGAGACCTACGCTATCGACTCCTCTTTAGCGCTTACGCTGTGGCCCACTTTCCCGAGTCCGAAGAAGTCCGATCCACGGTAGTCAGTGGTCCGATCACAGTTCGGCTCATGATTCGGCTGAGGGGGATGACAGCTTTAGCAAACTTCTTTTGTGATGTCATAATAAGCGCATACGCACGCACCCTGGCATTACTACAGACTGCGTGATGCTCAGAGAAGACAACGAAGGCAACGTTACTTAGCAACACCTACGCACTTTACTCTTGATGACAGCTCAACTTCGGTAATCTTCGTATCAATGATAACGGTGATCGGCAGTATCATCAACAGCGCCCTCTACACTATCGGGATTATGTGCCTTTAATAGGTATTGCAAATGAATCATGATGAGTGGCTCAGTACTACTATCTTCCCTTGCAGTGGGAAATTGAAACATCTTTTGTTATCTCAGTGCGTTCTTGTTTGAATTTTCATGAGTGCATGTCAATTATGTGTGAACGTACTTAAAACATAATTCCAGTGACCTAGTAATGAGAGGTATGTTTAAATGAAAATATGAATTTTCACACCTTCTAGAGAAGCTTAGCCAATTTCTCTACAGTGACTTAGAAAAACAACATTTTCTCAAATTCTTTTTGTAGATTTATCTATTTATAAGTATTGTGGAGCTCTCACCCACAGAGGGCATCTCATGTAATAAACTGAAACATTAAACATTCATGGTTTTGGAACAAATTACCTACCTCTGATGGAGGTACGTTGTGAGCTCTTTCACTATGCCAGAAAGATCAAAATATGTAGAACTCCCTTCAATTTTATGTATGCTGTTCCCCTAATATGACATCGCATATTTCTGTAGCCTTATCCTGGAATGGTAGGACATTCTTTTAACGTACACTTTAGAAATTCAGAGCTACTGAAAGGAGAATCTTATTTGCTCAAACTTTACCTATCAATATGTTCTACTGATATTTCTGCATTTGTTGAGCCCACCCATATATTTGGGATAGATTTCCCTTGACGGTTTCATAGAGTGTTTCACTCATCTTTTGCCATTTGCTGTATCTGCAGTTATTATCTTTCTGTTTTGTTTTGTGTAAAACTTCCCTTTAACTACATTTTCTCCCTGCTGGTAAGAAGTCTGCAATGCAAATGCACCAGACTTGAGGGAAGGAGGATCAGAAGGTAATTTTCTCCATTCTTAATTCATGGAGATGACCCTGAAGCTGTGTCTGTCACGATGCGAATAAAACCTCGGCCGGGAGAAAGAAGATGCATTTACAGGCAGGAATCCGTTCAGCTGAGGGGAGAAAAAGAAATTTAAATGAGGGAAGAAAAGGAAAGGAAAGTGTCCCTACTAAATGTCATACTTACATGCCTATTTGTCAACTTTGCATTATCTGCCAAAGACCAAATCCCACTTTTATCTCGGCAGACAAGAAATTATCATGCATGTTGCATTGTTATTGCCATCATTTTTCTTTAAAGAAAATGGCTGTATGCTTCCTAGAAATGAAGGGAAAAAGATGCAAGTATAAAACCAGAACAACAACAGCAACGAAATGTTTTAATGCACTGCCATTAGATTCCCTTTTGACTTATGAATAATGGAGCTTGATGGAAAGCAAGGTCTCCAAGAAACAATAAGACGCTTATTCTTGAATGTTTTTCCAATCCTGAAAGCAGCAGGGAATTCTCAAAGAGTGTCGGAGTGAAAGGTTCAAATGCTACCTGCAGACGACAAATGATAATTATTATTGTAATGATGACGATATTACTGTCATCATAATCATCATGATAAATGTGCTTACACCTCATCCAGGGCCATTGTAGATTTGATCTAAGGTTGTCTATCTTTACACATACTGTAAAACAAGGAATTTTCACGTGCACTTTAATTTCGCGAATTTCGCGAGCGCCAAGATTCGCAAAATTAAAATGCACGCGAAAGTCCATGTTTACATTATATGCATTGAACGCCAGTGGCACTTTGCGAAAATTTCATGCCACGAAAAAGGCTGTCGGCTCCAATTCGCGAAAAATTCATGCCGCGAATATGTCATGTTTTACAGTACATAACTACTTCCTGCCCTAGCTCTCCCCTGGTCCCATTAGAGATTTCCTTGATCGACATAAGATGAGCATTTGGTTTAGAAGAGATGACGGTCCAAGTGTCGTCAAATCTGATGTTTCATTTTCATGTTCTAGTTAATTTTTTTTTTCACCTGTTATAAGGCTTGGCTCATTAGGGCAATGACCTGGATGTTGACTTGTATCTAGGTCACTTGGTATTTCCTTGGCTGGAACGAAGGTAGATGGTGGGGATGGGGGGGGGGGAGGGTTTTTTTTTTTTTTTGTTCTTAATGGGAAGCCATAGCAAGGTCTTGTTCATCAGAATAGTATGCAAGTTTGAAGACTTGGCCAATTGTTCGCATTGGCCCGAGTTAGTTTATTGATTGCAGCCGAGGAAGAAGAATGCTGTGTAGGTTTCGGGGGATAACGAAGCCGGCCTCAAAGCTAAAATTACATCGCTGTGACGCATAATTTCCCAAGTGGTGCATTAAAGGGGGGAGTAGCCAACAATTTGTGGATTGTCATGGGTAGTATCTGTTAAAATACAGATGCAGTGTACAGCTTTAAATGATAACTTGGGAGGTAGCATTATGATGGCATTTTATTTCATCCTGAAGTAATCATGTTGCAAGCAGTGTAGAACAGGTGGTCTTTAGGCTACTAGCAAAAGTGGTTGACATTTTCTGAAGGGATATAAAAATTCAGGGGGAAAATGTTTTCACTGCAAAATAAAGACCACTTTTTATTTCAATTTCTTCTGTATGTCATCTTTACTAATGCAGAGGATATTTCGTGGAGAGAGAGAGAAAGGGGGGGGGGGGAGCGAAAGAAAAATATCTGCTTTGAAATTTAAAGGGTGGAGGGACGAAAATTTTGTCAGACTTATTTCTTTGCTTGTCTTATCTCTACAATACTTTTTGGATTTCATTCCCAAGATGAATCAACACTTTATGAGCAATATAAACATAGATTCATTTCTTTTCACTGCTGGTGCAGAAGAGGCTGTAAAAAGAGGAGTGAGGTAGGTGATTGGTATGTGAATGATACTAGAGATTACATTGAATTCAGTAGAATCGTTATATCATTGATGAAAACAATTTTGTTACAAAATCGTCATTAACTGATGAGATTGTCCTTTAGTTGAAAAAAATTGTCATTTCTTCGATGAAATTATGTCAATTGTCATAAAAAGAAAAACAATTTTATCAAGAAGTTGTCATTTCGTGGTGAAAGAGACCATGCGACACTAGGCACCCCATACTATAAACTAGGAGTTTATCCTCAAAGTTAGCTTGTCATCGACTTACTGTTTAAACATAACTATTAGGTGTTAGGGAAATTAGGTAATTTATTGACATCTAATTTGAAGACACCTGTGCCAGTCGGCAAATGCTCCATTGTGCACGCCCATTGGCAATAAAAGCACAGTATTATGGTTGATAGATATCATACTTTTTTTTTTGTAATAGATAACAATTTTACATATATTATAAAAGCTTTGATCTAAAACAGTTTTAATGTTTCTATAAATATTCTCAGGGCTAAAATAAAAGAACAAAATGTTGAAAAGAACCTGATTTTGGCATTTGTATATCTGTATGTGAAGATGTAGAAGTACATTTGTATGATATCTGTATCATTACCTGTATGCATGCTAACAGCAGAGTCCTGTGAGAGGCCAGTTCACAAATACTGTAAAAGTGGAAATTTTCTCATATTTCGTGGGATGTCAAAGCAGCGCGAAAGTGAAAGCACTCAAATTCATAGTGAAGACCAGTTTTCTTTCATCGTTGTATATGCCTAGCCAAAGCCCTTGACTGTCTGCGAAAATTAAGGACTTTCAAAATTCATCTTATCTAGCTATGGTTGCAAAATTAACAGCACAAGACTTTCTGCTTTTATTTGAGCAACTAGCTCAGCATCTACATGATGATAACCCCCCCCCCCCCAAAAAAAAAAAAAAAAAAAAAAAAAAACTTTTTTTGTCACATCAGCCCAGTGTAGGCATTTTATGATTCATTGCACTGATTGGCTGACATTGTTGCATCATTGCCATGGCAACCAGCCTGTCTTGGGAGTCAGTTTAATACCTGGCATGCATGATGAGGGAGCTTCATAGTTATTGCTCCCACTGCTCTTATGAACCTCGGTGATACAGATGTGATGTTAACCCGTTGAGGATGGACTAATTTTGCTACAAAACGCATTTCCCATAGACCCCTGCCCAAGTATACTCGGGACTCGTCCTCAACTGGTTGATGAAAACTTTATATCAGAGAGAGAGAGAGATAGAAGAAGAGAAAGATAGAGAGAGAGAGAGAGAAGGAAAGAGGGGGAGGGAGAGGGAGAGAGATTTTATGAAATTACTGAAATGAAAGTTCTGGATAAATGAGCAAAATTTGATAGGCGAATATGGGGCAGGGATATGAAGAAAAAAAAGTACAGTAGATTGAATGCCAGCGCATCTGCCAGTCTCGGCATTTTACAGGGACCTGAAGATTGCTGTCTTGGTCATGTGACCACACACACACACACACACACGCACACACACACACACACGCTCATTACACATACAAACGACCTCACATGGTATTATTTTTAAAGTTGTATGGATGCCTTTATGCCTTATCTCTTCTTTTTTTCTCTCACTCATCTATTTATATATCTGTCTCTCTCTCTGTGACTTTCTCTATCAATCTCTGTCTGTCTGTCTGTCTGCCTGTCTGCCTGTCTGTCTGTGTCTCTCCTTTTCACTGAATGAAAAGGCTACAGATAGGAGCAATAACATACCCATTGCCTGTGAGTAGAGATTCCTAAAGAAAACAAACGTCTCATGAAGGTGTGAAGTTACTGATAGTTCATGCACAGAACAGAGGGTGAGATAACTTTACCCAGCACATCTTGGAGAATTTCTCTGCAGAAATTATCATGTCAGCATTAAATCGATTCTTTTGAATTTCATCGGGTACCTGGTATTGGACAAAGATTAATTGGGAACTGGTCAAATTTATTGACGTTGCACAAGTTAGAAATCGACATACAAAACTCCCCAAAATGCATTGCCACATGAAGAATCAGTCATCATTTTTGCAATTTAGAAGCATTTGAAAATTTTGCAGTTGAATTAAACAATCATATATGAACAGCAAGGGACTAAAGTGATTTCTTTTCTGTTACTGTAGGACCCTACTTTATAAAATACTATTCCTGAATACTTCAGATTATGATAACAAGAGAACAACAACAAAGCACATAACAAAGAAATATGGTTATGGGGACTTCATGGGAATATCTATGCAAGTGACATGGCAGCCACTCATAAAGAATTCTATATGTAGGTGCCAATCGAACACCTTCTATTAAATATCATGGACTGACTTCTTGATGTCTGTAATATTTAAAGATATTTGCGTGGTTTTAAAACTTGTAGCTCTCTTTTGCCCAGCCTGTAACTTATTAATGTAGCATACGTTTCTCTGTTGCCTAGTCTGTAATTTGTTAATGTAGCATGCATTATAAATGGTTCTTTGGGCTATTCTGCATCGAAATTGACTTATTCATAAATGATGAATACTGATTTTCCACCTCCAACATCTAATCTATCAATGGTGATTATGCTTCATTCCGTGATGAGTTCACCTCCCCTTTTTTCTCTGTCTCCATGGCAACAATGTCATGCATTTTGCATGGTGTTATTGTATCCATAGATCCTGATGAAGTATATTGGGAAGGCAATACTTATCCATGTCTGATAAAGGATAAAGTCTGTCTACAAATAGAAGATGTTGGAACTCATGGTGATGTTGTGTGACCCCCTGTTCAGACGCAAGCCAGTTTATACCAGAACTCGATAAAGAAACAATGTATAAAGAATCATTGTATAGCCAACAGACCATTCAGATGCTAATCTTGACCATTCTGGAAAATGTTGTATAGATGCGCAGTTTCCCACTGCACATGTTATTTTCATGACGTTGCTGCTAGTGAGAGGAATAAGATCACCTTTTGCCCAAGCTCACTTGAGCCCCGCCCAGTTATACCGTTCTATGGTTGCCATACATTCAGACACATAATGCACTTGATGGAATGCAAATTCATTATTGAGTTCTAGTTCGAAACGATGCTCCGACCATCGTTTCATCATATATCGTTTTGTTCAGCATTCAGACATTCATCTTATAGCTATACCATTTTGGTGCAGCTATAGTGTTTTAGTATAACTTTTTTTTTTTTGCATTTGAACACCCTGTCAGAGTCTGACCCCCCCCCCCCCCCATGAGTTTGCTGCCAAGAACATCAGGGGTAGATGCTGAAGTGGGGAGAATGTCATTATCATCATGCTGGAGGGGGGGGGGGGAGGTAGAGGGGGTAATGCAGTGCTATTCTTCGTGTCAAGCACCAGGCATGGGCAAACATCAGGTTGCCCACATGGCTCCTGCATCCAGAGAGCATGCAAGCTGTTTGAAGCATGTTTTATGTGCTAGCATATTTTTAATCACCTTCTGCAGCATTGCATGAAATCATAGTGCCATTCAGAGGAATTTAGGTTTCGTTGAACGCGGCTGCATGATCCTTGTCACAATTACTGCAATTTTCCATCTCCCACTTGCTGTGATTTTGCTGGAAATTGGGACATCTGAAAGCAGGCATGTGTGATTGATTGATAGGGAGGACACTGGCAAACCTTCATGAATTACAGACAGACTGGCATGCTTATTAATGAATTGATTTGCTGGTGCTCACAATAGGGGAATTCACAAATTACTGTGCTGTTAGATACCATGGGTAATTATTCAGCACTGTTCTCATTAGTTGCGTTAAGATGGTGAGCCCTGACCTCAAGGATAGCTCTCCTCGAGAATAGGCTCGTTGCTCCATAACTATGCTTCTCTGCAAGTTCCTATCTACAAGCTCTGTCCACACGATGCCTAACTATGAGTGGTTTTCCCCTACAGCTCATTGATAGAGCGCTAACCCTGAGATATTTTGTGGTTAGCTATCTTCGAATTAACTTCAAGATAGCTATCAATGAGTGCGCCTACATGCCATGAGCCTGTCCTTGAGGATAGCTGTCCTTGATCGAGGTTAGGGATCACCGTCTGAATGTAACTAATGGCAAAATACCATGGTAAGAGATACACTGCTCATTCACCTGGTACCATTCTCGTTCACAAAAATACTGTGGTATTTCTGGTAAGCATTGTGCATGCATATATCTCCAATGAGAATTGACACAAAGAGTGTCAGGACACGAGAGAAATACTCCACTGTATGATCACTGGCATTTCGTGACACTGTTAACACTCGGGTCTTGAATGTGTATTTTGTGCACAGTTTGAATTACCACCCTAAATACCACAGTATCATGTGATGATGAATTCACTTGATTGTTTGTGTTGGAGAAAATGAAAAGCATAAGAATTTGGACGACACATTGTCACAGAGTTTTAACTGAGATTTGGTTTACAAAGTTGTCGAAGAATTTGCAAGTCATGTAAGGTTTTGTGACTTCGAACAAAAGGACTTCATTCCACTGTTAATATATTGTATATTGCACAAGAGAAATATAGGGAGAGAGGTGTTATGGAGTGGAATCTGTTGGCAATTTCTGCAGATTTATATGTACCTTCTATAACATGACGAATATGTGTTCAACATTCCACTAGCATGCTTGTGGCGGGGCATATGGTAAGTTCTCTGCAGCAAGCACCATGGGTACAAAGGGGAGATTCAGGTTTCTTCTCCTTCTGTATTATACACACGTCCCCGATATAAGAGTATTCCCTTGAATGAAAGGTATATCTTTATATTGTTTGTTTTTTTCCATCTCCTTTTCTCGTAATAACTCAGTGGGCTTACCTTCTCTGCCATTCACCCATGGTGTGAGTGTTATATGTGTTTGAGTGAGTGTGTGTGTGTGTGCATGAGTGAGTGTGTGTGTGTGTGTGCGTGCGTGTGGTAATTTCAGCTGTCTGTGAGTGGGGATTTTAATTTCATAGATGGGTGATGCATGAGCGGTTAGCGCATCTTGGTGGCCAGGTCTCTACTAGTTTCCATTTCCAGACCTGCTTTCATGTGATCACCTCATTGTTTTATGCATGCGGTCAAGTATTCTGTGTATTCTGTGTATTTTAAGGTGGTTTTATTTTTGTTGTATTCAAGAATTCCACAAGTTGACTGATTTTTGCAGAATGATAGTGGCATACAAATATATTGCCTCCTGTAACACAAATGCAATGTATGTGGGGTGTTCAAGTGCAAATTTCACCACTTGCGAAAATGTCTCGCAGGTCACAATTCAAGAAATATCATGCCTGTGAAATATGTGGTGTATATATAATGCACTGGGACCACCTACGTCAAGGAACCAATAAAGTAAACTGTATCTACAGAACAGACTCACATACTACCGACAGCCCAGTAAAAATTCAGAACTCTTTCCCTAATTCTGCATAGAGCAGTATTTTGATTAATGATAGATTAATATAATCTTTCCTCCGCAGACAGCATTAACATTAAGCACCAACCGCAAATTTATCATGAGCCATAGACTGCCCCAAAGGCTTTCTCTACCCTCCTCTCCTCAGTCAATGGCCTTTTTGACACACACACACACACACACACACACAAACAAACACACTCAGACACACACGCACAGAGGCACATACACTCATAAAACACATAGCTCACATGCCCACATGCACACAGACACACACACCTCTCATACACCCAACATTTTTTTTTTTTCATTTAAAAAATAAGAAAAAATCTCAGGTCAGTTTACCTGCAATATCCAACTTTAATCTTCTGCCATTCAATCATTTTATCTTCAAACATATTAACAAATACTTGATCTGCACATAAGCTATGATTAAATTTCCAGTACAATCCACCTTAACAATGATTATCCAGTATTAGAGACAATAATTATTCACCAAATGTTTAAGCTGTAGCAATATACTTGAGTGATATGAGATAATCAAAGTTAGAATTTACACACTCTCACACCCCTACACACATACACACATAGACACACACACACATACACACACACAATAAATCTTGGACAAGAACTACGACTAAGCAGGTGCTCTGTCCATGCGACATAAAAACCACTTCTTCTTTTTTAATAGTGTCACCTCTGTACACAGCTGTGGTATACAGTGTATGATATGAATATATGTGCATATGTGTGTGTGTGTGTGTGTGTGTGTGTGTGTGTTTGTGTGCATGTGCAGAGAGAGTTTATAAATTCATAAAAACATTATATTTGTGACCAAAACCGTAAAAATAAACATATGGCATTGATGTCAATGTCATATAAATTGCATGTCAATTGATGCATTTTGCCAAATAATGTTGGATACTGCATTATTAACAATTATAGGTACAGATTATCAGATGTATATTTTGTTTGTGAATACACAATAAAAAATAATTCAGCACAAGAAACATTATATCTGAATACTATATACGAAAGCAGTTTCACAGTTGGCCGTTGGTCTTTTTTTCTTGCCTATACAACAGTGCGGTAGAGATTTAACTAGAAGAAGGTAGTTTTCTTCTAGAAAATCCTCCCAGATCCACAAAAGAACCAGGACATGTGTATAGAAATGTGTTTTTAATGAAGTCATTTTGTAAATCTGACAGCAAAATGTGAATTGCAGTTCTTCCAGGCATTTTCATATCTAAATAATCTTTATTCAATTTTGGTCTGGAGATGTTTCCTCAACTGTGGTTGAATGATGTGATTCTGTAATCCAAATGCTTTGACGTGAGAACATGTTGAAAAGGTAGAATTCAGCTCACCCCACTGTGTGCTTTGGCACAAGAAACCCCTAAGTGTTGTACACATTGTACAAAGTCTCTGGCATAGAAAGAATTAAAGGGATGGTATAATTCTGGTTGAGATGGAGATTCGGGGTTTAACTTGTTTTTAGCTAGTAAAAAACCACTTATGTAAAATATTAAAGAGCATATAATTCTGTGAGGAATTAAAAGTTTATTTCATGAAAATTGGGGGTAGAATAGCTGAGATATCTAAATACAAAGAGGTCCTAATAAAAGATGGGGCCCAACTTTTATCAGGAGCACTTAACATTTCTACCATGTTACGACCAAAATCACTCTGAGAATGATCGCACAAAAGAAACAATCAACTGATGTTCAGGCGGTTTATTAACAGTGATATTGTGGGTACAGACTCGTAATCGGTGTTCACATCAGTACAATAATGATCAATAAAAACAATTATAAATCGGTAGTGAAATCACTTACAGCCAAATTTGAAAGCAAGTAATCCTTTGACAGTGTCCAGATACGATGTTCGATGCACCGATGAATGATCCTTGACGCACCGATGAATGGTTCCTCCGACGTAACTCCAAAGGCACTGATTGCAATAATCCACTTTATAAATCCGGGGTAAAGTCCACGATAAACAAGGTGTATGTCCACGGCGAAACGTGCAAAATCCAAACGTTATGACGACCACGTCCAGTTGATGCGTTGAATGATGATTCACTTTATAATGTCCAGCAAGGAATCCAGCCCGTCACAGCTTTGCCGTAATAATGTCCGTTGACACTAAAATATGGAGTCTATCTCCAATGTAGGCAAATTAATTCTCTGCAGGCAAAATGTCTCCCAGGCCTTATCTCCACAAACACAGTTTGTATAGCAGGTCAGCAGGTAACACAGGACTGACTATAACAAGTCGCTTCAGAGCCAGAAGTGACGTAACTCTCAGAGCAGAAGTGTTGGGTACTCTGCCTACCTCAGAATTTCTCCTGCTTATATACTATCCATTCACCCCTTTCTAGTACATTCTGTAATTTTCTCCAACCTGGGGCCACATACCTGAACATACTAGCAAGTCCAAATTCCAGGAATCCTGGATGACTCACTGCCTAATATGTGCATAACATCATTGCCAAAATTAACTACCAATCACATTGGGCTACAGGGACAGTGCCTCACTCAGCCAGCACTTCCTAGAATTTTCTGGAATGGGTTAAATCATTCTAGACTGAGTGAGCTATAATGTATTTCCTGTCACATGCATACATGTACTGTAGCTACATTATATACCCTGTAGAAAATTCTCCACTGATCTGGTCAGCCTGTATGTACTATATCTATATCATATAGAATGTTCTCCATTAATCTAGTCACCCTGTGTACATACACATTGAAACAACCATGCATACAGCCTTGATACATGTACATAACTACTTGTGTGTTTGTGACAACCATTTCAAAACAGGTTTTCACCAAATAAACTTTGAATTCCTCTTAATAATGATGATGATACATACAATTTCTATAGCGCCGTTCTCCACTTTGATTAAATGCTCAAGGCGCTTTACATCAAGGCAAACAGACTGAAGAAACAAATACATCACCGTAATTGAGGAAGATGAAGAAGCAGAAGAAAAAAAAGACATGAAAGTCTGTCTTCAAAAGGCACTGGTCTTCAAAATGCACTGCTAAACAAATAAGATTTTAAATTACTCCTGAAAAATGTTATGGAGCTTGAGTCTTTCAGCTCACGAGGAAGTGAATTCCACAGTGTTGGTCCAGCGTGAGTGAAAGCTCGTTCCCCCAAAGATTTCCTAGAAAACGGAATATGTAAGAGACCTGAAGTTGAGGATCGAAGAGTTCGTGAAGGTTGGTATTGACGAAACAAGGAAACATTGTAATCAGGAGCTGTTCCCTCAATAATGTGATAAACCAAAAGAAGTATCTTAAACCGAATACGCTCCTGTACAGGCAGCCAATGAAGACTCTTCAGGATAGGGGTGATATGACTGCGTTTACTTGACAAAGAAACAATACGTGCAGCGGCATTTTGTAGTCTTGTTTGCTCTTTACTATTTCAAATAAGTGGTTTGTAATTATCTCGCAAGAAGTTATAATCTGAAATCCCCTCTCAACCAAAACTGTACCATCCCTTTAATCTTGTATTCACTGCCACCGTGGTGAATACATAATAAACGTACACACTACTGCCAGTTGAGGGAGTGTGTTGTGATTGACAGGCCGTGAAGTTTGTGACGCAGCTGTTTTACGGAATGTGTTTGCAGTCGGCGGTCATTGGGGTGACTGCTTTCGCATGTGAACACACCATAAGCTCTGAGCAAATTCAGAAATATGTATGTCAGAAACAACACTTAGAACGAGGTCTTTTTAAGTCTGAAACCCCTCTCCAACTCTGAGCAAGGTCAACATGCATAATCCTGTATCATGCAGAAGCTGGAGGTGCACGGGTGCATACATGGTGCTTTTTCAACTGACATTACATCTGTGTCATGCAATACTGTAAAAGCGGATTTTTCGTGTGGGTGACTTCTCAGGCTCGGCTGGGTGAGAGGACTTCTGCATGTTTATTATTTCATGGACACTCAATGACGATTGAGCACCTTACATTCTCTGAACAGCTCACCACTGTCACAGCGGCTAAGGACTTTAGTAACACATAAGACAGTAAATTAAGGTAACTGTTTTGCAATATGACAGCAAGTTCGCTATGCTACAGGACTGGTAAACATGAGGAAAATTACAAATAACATATGCCATTAAAGATATTTGCACAGTGGTTTAATGTGAAAAGGAGGTGTCTAGTTTTAGTCTAGTGCACCAGGGTAGACTTGGTGCTTGTATAGACCAATTTCACTGTGAAATTAGGGAAGAAAAGTGCTCATCTTGAGCAAATGCCAGTAGGCCATTTGTGACCGTGCACCTCAAAACGAACATAAAGTCGCACACACTGATTTTGTGTGAGGACTGAAAATAAGTGAAATGGGTCAACCTAGCCAAACTTGACTTTTTCATATTTTCTGAAAGAGCGGGTCTTCTTTTACATTATGCTAAAATTTGGTATCATAAAATGGGCAGGAAAGTGTGTTTTTTTACCAGTTTATCTCGAACATTTTTTTGGTAGAATAGTGTGATTAGGTGTGTCTTTAGAATCCCTTTTTCATTTCTGAAAAACCTTGTCCACACTCTTTACTTTCAACTCTAATAACTTTTGAAAGGATATGGCTACTGCTTTGAAAGTTGGCATTAATTATGGACAGAATGGGTTAATGAGGCATGCTTAATTTCAGTTTAATCTGATAATCCCTTCATTGTTGTTACTCTGGTGGTTTACTTCCTGTCTTTTGTCCCATTCATTGCACAGCCAGTAGGGCTTGGTAAAGATTAAGCGCTTGAATAGACACTGTACTTCAGAGCCTCTTTTCTCACTTCACACTTTTCCTGAGTTTGTGCTTTCTTTCCAATATTTAGGTATGTTAGGAGAGTCCATTTGATTTGATTTATACATCATTTTAAAGCTTAAAGTCTGCTCTTTCAGAATATGGTCTTAACTAAAAATTCATGTCTGGCGACTTTTTGTTTGTTTTGAGGTGCAGTGTCACATTTTCACTTACATTCTGTATATTACATTCTCAGATGAAGTTTGTTACATGAGAGCTTATTTACAACACACAAGCAATGTTGAATATTTCTGTTTTGGTCATTTCAGACCAGAATCCATATGAAAAAATAAAAAATCTCAAAATGTTTTCTTTGTCAGTTTGGTCAGGCTGTTACGTGTCTTTGACTGCAAAAAAGAAAAAAGAAAGAAAAAAAGCCAGTCATTGTTGGTGATGGGGCTAATTTCTTCGACTCAGGAATCGAGTGCTATCTAGAAACTTTGGACTGGTGAAAATACACACCGTAAGACTCTTAAAAGACTTAAAGGAAAAAAGAAGAACTGCACATCAGTGCCAGCAAGAGACACAGATTTTCCCCTCTGCTCTAGGATCATCTTCCCCCTTCCCATCAACCCACACTCCCTGACTTCCTGGAGGCAGTGAGCGGAATGGGCACTTCAGGTTAGTCTCGATGCCAGCTGTTGTATCATTTAGCACCAGATTTCCAATTTTGTGAAGTTTTTCTGAAAGTCTTAATGGCGGGACAATGAGCTCTGACACCATTTAAAGGCTATTACTGGTTTTGCTTTCAATTAACAGCCAAATTAAATTCTTCACATTTTTAAAGATGTTGTTCACTATTTTTATGTATCAATAATATCTTTTACTTTAGTTGCAAGTATCATCGCATTAATTCTTGTGATTTGATCAGATGCCATAATGATAGTAATCAGGCCTATCACTGATTAGAATCATTACTCACCATTGTTAAGTTGTCTGGTTACTGTCATTTTTTAGATTGCATGCACAGGATGGCAGTTGCAAGCACCAGTGTTGATTGCTCAAAGGCACTAATGTATGACTTCATATAGAGGCCATGATAAACCTCCATTAATCTCTCCCCTTCGATAAGCTTTAATTGCTGCGTTTGTGCCCAGAAGATGTATGTGTTTAACTGTACATAACCATTTGTCATCTTATATATTCATACCTATGTTAGTGTGTATGTGTGTGTGTGTGTGTGTGTGTATTGTACTTTAATAGGTGCATAAAATGCATGTTTACTCAATGCAATTATTAAACTTTACCGATTTCATGGAGAAGATCTAAGTATTCAACAGAGTGTCCCACTTTGCTTTCTGAATTAATCACTCCAGGCACTCTCCCACTAAAGAGTGAGGTAGACAAAAAAAAAACAAAAAAAAAAAAAAAACAAACAAACAAACAGATACGTGCATAATGATGAAACATAACATAAGGTATCATTTCTTAGGAATGAAATTGACACGGAACTTAATTGGTCTGAGAATCAAGACTAGGCATCAGGCAAGGAGCAATGGGGTTGTAGAAGGGGTGGGTTGAACTCTCCTTCCTGGTCTGCCGATGGGGAGACTCCTTTGAATATTTTCGCCTCGAGGGAGGCGGCTCGTTCCAAAACACTTCATCCTCATCCCGACACATGGCTACCTCCAAGTTGACCAAAATAACCACTAGGGTTTAATTCAGATCATGCCGCAAAGGAAAGAACAGAGAAAGGTTGGGGGGGGGGGGGGAGTGTTGGTGGCATCAGATAAGAAAGTACGTATGTATGTATGTGTTCTTTCTGTCATGTTTCCTGTGAAGTTTCTGATTCCCCCTCCCAAAATCATATATTTAAAACTTTGTTGTGCTCTGCAGTCCAGTGAAAATGTTGAAAGTGCAGTGTCACATCATGCTCAAGTTCCTTTTAATGATTTTGACAGCAAAATCATACAAACTGAACAGTAGGAGTTCAATGAGAATCTGACATGAAATAAAGACATTGTCAAATATCTAAAGTATTGCCTGTTTTTATTGAAAAGTAAGGCTGGTCTTACCCTTCAGAGTAAGTTAGTTGAGATGATGATGTCACCCAAGAACTCTCTATTGCTTTTTACGCACACACACACACACACACACACACACACACACACACACACACACACACACATCAGAATTGGTCAATAAGTTAGCAGTTGCAAAATGCCTTTCTCCTTAACATCATCTTTGCAAGGTTACTTTGACACAACAATAATTTAATGCAGAGGGGATATATGTTTCTCCATTTGATGTCACTTCATACCAGGAAATCTCGCATAGATTAATGTCCATTTCAATTGGAGTCTTGTGGGAGTAATGATGTCATCACCGGGTATCTGTGACATTGCAACTGATACAGTAGGACCTTGATTATGCGGCCATTGATTATCTGGATTCTCTTAGTGTTATCCTTGCAACTTATGTAGTAAGACCTCGATTATTCGGTCATCGATTATCCAGATTCTCTGAGTGTTATCTGGACATCGACTGACCGATATCTTTTCAATGTTTTCATGTATTTTTAGTGCCAAATCTCACTCAGAACAAAAACACATTCAACCATTATCGTGCAAATATACAACAGGACATATTTCAATTATCGGCACAAGCGAACTGTAACTTTTAAGTCGGTTTGTGAAACAATATGTCAATGACTGGTGCTGTGCTTGTCACTTGCACTGAGTGCACAGCAGTGAGTGGTTACAGTACAATGCAGCGACAGTATTCGACAAGTCGCATTATCAATCTCATTGTCTCATTGTCAGTCAATATCAAACAAACAATACATGAAGGGACATGAAGGGATATTTTGCTTTTATTTGGCTTATTTCCATATCGTATGAAGTATAACACATGACAGTACCATGCAGATAATCATAATATCAGTAAATTGGTAATAACAGGTGTATACTCTGAGCATGATATGTTTGAAAGTGCTGTATTTCAGCATATCTCTCTTATCAGGCCAAACTGATTACCACATCCGGAGGCCCGCCGGTACCGACGTTATGGGATAATCAAGGTCCCACTGTATTTGCAGTTGTGTGGAACATGTACAACTTTTTACGTTCAGTGAATTACTCTATTTGTGTGTGTGTGTGTGTGTGTGTGTGTGTGTGTCCAATTTCAATGAAAACCATTGTCTTTGAACATGGAGTGAAATGGCACCTAATAAATGCACAGTATTCAGCAAGCTGCTCATTTGCAAGATACCACAAACTTACTTGCATACACTTTCTACCATGCAACCACAATCCACTATAGGCGTGTTCAATACTGAGGTACCGGCCTGTCAGATATATGGTGTATGTTTAACACATTCATTTAATTGCCTGAGTTGGCATGCAGGAGGGGGAAAAAATTAATCTGTGCTCTCCTGTTTCCTAAGTGTTTAGCAGTCAAATAGCAAATGTGTGTGCTCTTCAGAATGATGAGAATGAAAGGATTTTTTGTTGTTGTTGTTGCAGGTGATTGACCTTAAGATAGCATTGTATTGTGTTGAATCTAATTGAAAAGAAACTAAAACAAAACTAATACTTAATATATCCAATGCCATAATAATAATGAATAATAATAGAGAGACTATTATAAAGCACTCATTCTACCTAAAAAGATACTCATGGTGCCGTAGAACAGATTACATATGTATCACGTTCCAACAGAGTATCACACAAAATATTAAGAAAAATAAACAACAAACACATATACATACAGGTAAACAATTGTCAGTTCAAATCAACAAGGTAGGTCTTGAGGTTCTTTTTAAAAGCATCAATAGAAGATGTTTGTCGAAGAGATTTTGGCAGGTTATTCCAAAGTTTTGGGCCCATGTATGAAAAAGTGCGATCTCCCCAACTATGCTTAATTCGAGGTACCTGTAATTTTTGTAATAATCCACGTCATGTATTAGCTCAGTGATGCACATCAAGTGAATGAGGCCAAGAGATGTGTAGAAAAGTGTGTATCAGATGACAGTGTCAAGTTATGAAAGTAAAACTAGGAAACACAGGCACACTAATGCCACAAGTATGCCAATAGGAAGCACTAAAACTTTTTTTCTGCAGCAAAGGGGCATTTTCTGAGTACGCTATGCCAGTCAAATGGTGCAGTCTAAAGTCATAGAAAGCAATAGAGTAAAATTGATGCCACAGAACTTGCACATTCTGGCTGCTTCATGTGAGTGTCTGTGTCTGTGTCTGTGTGTAAGACTTGCATTCAAGGGGTTGTATGAATAATGCTCAGATCTTTTGAATTGTCAGAACCCTAAGTTGAGAATACCCAAAGGTAGTTCATACAGTTTAGTTCATAGATGTGTAAGTACAAATTTCAGCTGTGTTAATGTTCATGACACACTGCATCAGGTACACCAGCACACATCCATTATGAATGTGTGCTGATTTACATGTGCATGGTACCCCTGTTTCATGCTTGTTTTAGTCCATGGACTAAAGTTAAACCTTGGATTTCATTTAAACTACCTTTGAGAATTTGGGACTATTTATTCTTGTCTGCAGTTATGACTTTCCGTAATTCTCCAGTTGATGATCATACTGACAAGGTAATAAAAACTGATACAGAGGTCCCCATGAACTTGCAGATCCGGTGCTGATCATAACTCATTTTCATTTTGAGCACCCAAGGAAAAAAAAAAAAAAAAGGCAGACTTTGTACCTATTGTGCAGGTAGTAATATCTGCTAGCTGTTCATTAATCATGTCTATCAATAACATTCAACATCCCTTGGGACTTATATGTGATTGTTTAATGCAACAATGCAATATTAAAAGCCCCAAATCCTGCCCTTTTTTATGCAGAGCAGAATTTGGTCAGAAAAAAAAAAATACATAACTGGTGCCATGAACAAGACTCTGGTGTTGGTTTCGTATGAAGATTAAGCTCATAACTGCCAAGGGTGATTACTGTAAAAGTGGATATTTTCGCACGAGTAAGTTTTTCCGCTCTGCCATGTGAGATGAATTTTGTGTGTTTTTTATTTCAGGGAATGAAAGATATTACATAGTGGCTTATGATATTCAACAAGCAGAAATATTCACATGCTTTTATTTTTGTGCCACATTACATAGTGGCACAAAGATATCAAGCAGAAATATTCACATGCTTTTATTTTCGATGCTAGTTCCCAGTTGCGCGAAATGCACGAAAATTTCCACTTTTACAGTACTATGTGTGCATGGTTTCAATGACATTCTGCCATTGGCATTGAGAGGTTGGGGAATTCTGTATATATGCTCCTCATGTCAAGCAACCTCTTCAGGCTGCTGCATCCTTGTAGCATATGCTTGATGTACAGATTCACTTGCGGTTTTACCTCAGGCATTCGACTGTACGTAATGGCAGCTTGCAGTATACTGCACTTTAAATACTGGTGACAAATGTTATGCACAGATATATTTCCAATGCAAGTTTCTACACATAAAATGTACTGCATGCAGGCAGACCTGATTCTGGTTCTACTGTTTTCTGTCTCCTTTTTTTTTCTGTTTTTAATTAATGACAAATTCAAATTTCAGTCTGAGAGTTTTAGTGTGATGTAAAACTTCAACAGCAAAAGGCTTTCAATAACTTTTGAATTAGGCAAGATGGTGATATGGCTATTGTTAAGGAGACAGAACAGATTCTCTCTTCTCTGATTAAGCTATTAAATGCTTCAAAGTGGTTCCGATGGACTCTTTTATGGTCCTCTTTTATTTGAGGACATGCAAGGCAGCGTGTACTTCATGTCAGAAGTTACTCTATAGTTTCACAGCTGAGTGCTGAAGGTGTCATATCCGGCACTTTTTTTTTCTTCTTTTTTTCAGGTTGGTTTGTCACAAAGACTTATAGTAACCTCTTGAAGAGGGCAAGTGCGCTTGAACTTTAACATGTAATGGATGATCATTACCCTTAACGATCACTCTCTTTAAGTGATCAGCAGCAGAGACACAGTTTTTGTGGTGATTTTTTTTTTTTTTTTTTTTTTGCCAGTTCTGCGTGGGCACTAATGTGTCCAGATTTCCTTTGTGCTGAAAGCAGTGGGATGATGTTGCTTCGTGGATAAGATATGGAATATGCTGTTGTTGGCTAAAAAAAAAAAAAATCCCAAGAAAAAATAGGTGCTAGGTATATTAAATGCAGGGTAGTCATTTGAGCTTTGCTGATGATTGTTGTTACCAGCACCTGTTTGTTTTGTGCAGCATAAAAAAGTTAGAAATTTGATCACATCGATAGGCTTACTAAAACAGCTTGCTCTGCCACTGTACGGGTATACATTTCAGTTTACGTTCATCTGACAGAACTGTAACCTGATAATACTGTACACCATCTTTATCCTTGTTTATTTGTATGAAGCTGAGTGTCGGGTTTAATTAATGGAAACGTGGGGTTTGGTCAGATGTATCCAGAAAGAAAAAAACAAAACAATGAATGCCTCAATGTACATTTCCCTTAGCATTTTTTCCCCCTGCAACCTTTTAGCGAGCTCTCCCATATAATGATGTGGTGTCAGCTGGAAGTGTAATTTTTCTGTCACCAAGACTTTTTTTTTTCTTTTTATAAATGATATAGCACACAGCTATTTAAAGGGATTGTACAGTACTGGTTGAGGTGGGGATTCATGTTTTGAACATTCCTAAGTGAGATAATGAGAAACCTCTTATGAAATATGAAAGAGCATGTAATTTTAAGAATGATTCAATGTTTATTTGATGAAAATTGGTTTTCAAATGGCTGAGATATAAAAAAAAGTGATAATAATAAAAGGCTACAGGCCATGCCTTTTATTAGGATCTCTTTGTTTCACCTTGTTTTTGGATATCTCAGCCATTTCAAAACAGATTTTCATCAAATTAAACTTTTGATACCCCTTAGAATTGCATGCTCTTTGACATCTCATAGAGTGTTTTCTGAATATCTCGCAAAACGTTAAAAGCTAAATCCTCACCTCGACCAGAACTGTACACACCCTTTAAGTCTCAACATTTAGGAATTATGGCTCTAGCATATGCATTGGAATCAGATTCAAATCACAGCAAGTGTGATAACAATAGCAGCATGTCGTCATAATTATCATCATACATTCAGTGCAACACTGACAGAAACTACAGAAAGAGCTACAGAAATAATGGGTGAACTCTTGAGAAAATATTCAACATCTGGAATCAATGTGAACACCCATCTTCCAGCAGATGTTCACCTCAGATGTATACAAATACATTCATATACCCTGATTTTGATTGGTTGAAATTGTGGGCATAAATTAAATCAGCAATGTCCCATGCTACGAGCAGCTTAACCCTTTAGCAACTGAAGGTTCCATACATAATGACTTATTGTTCCCTAAGAAGGTACAGCGATGCTATTCTCACTTTGACAACTTTCTAAATTATGTAAAATAGCTGCATGTTTATTTTTGTCAAATATAAGTTATGTTTCTATGAAAGCCTATCAAGACTTTACCAAGGGACTGGTGTGTCTCAGAAGTAATTCTGACATACCTTGGTACTTTTGTTGACCTTTTACCTCTTTCAAATTACATAATTATATGTATTATGTTCTGTATGAAAACAATGAAAAAAAGTAAAGCGTAAAAAAAAAAAAAAAAGAGCGGACAGGCAGTTTCAGGCATTTTAGGGAGTAGTAAGACGGGTGGTTTCGGGCAGTGCGTTTACTCATGGGTAAATTTCAACAACACGCCAAAGTATTTCCTCCCGCGGCACAAGTGTTGTGTACATTGTCCCCAGGGCAGGAAGTATATGGTATGTACAGTATCTATGATAGAAAGTCAGTGCTCAAAATGCCAGATTTTGTGATTTCCAACAAAATGACATTGAGTTTGATTTGCAGAAGTGAGATGCAAGGCATTCTGTGGAGGGCATGTCATGAAAAAACAAACAAACATCAAACCGTTCATAGCATGCACATATTATGTGATGAGACCAGAGGAGAGAAAATCATTGATTGAGATCATAAAAGAAGATATTCACTTGGTTTTACCTTATTTTTGGACATTGTTGCACACACATACACACAAAAATTGGACTAAAAATTGCACAGATCTTGAGCGACGACAATTGACAGTATGGCTACAGTGAGTCTGCGACCATTTCAGTTCAGTTTCAGCATTTTATTACTTCACCTTGGTAATTATATTCATTGTAATATTTCAGCCTTGGAAGTCTCTTTATGCAGTGGGGCTACAGTGTATACTGTAAGGTATATTGAATTCACTTAAAGGACAGGGGATGGTTTCATTCACCCACGATCCTGGTGTGTTCTGCAAGCCTGGAACGAACGGCCAAATGGGGGCACCAAAACATTGCTACATAAGTCACCATTACGATGGAGCTGCTGCCATTCCGTACGCAAAGCGACCCAATCAGGACATCGCCTTTGCAAGGAAAATCCCTCCTTTACGAGATTACAGTCTTCTTTGTCCTGGCCTGGGGCAGACGCACCGGTAATGAGCAACGATTGGATCGTTGCGACGTTGGCTGGCAAATCCCTCCGCTCGTGGTGGCGTCGAAATGTAGATGGCCCTTTCTCGGGGCCGATGCGGCGAGGCGGAAAATGTAGGTCATTCATGGTTCTCCCCCAGAACCAAAGTGTAATGTGCGCAAGGAGGACACCTGATCCTGTAATAAAGTGAAGGAGAGATAATGGTACAATATAGTGACAGTCACACAATACTATAATGCAACAAAGGACAATACATGTTCCTGTAGTGGTGCAACATAAGTCACATAATGGTATGTTATACTGTGCGTATATACCTATATATTACATACATGTATACAGGGCATGACACTAACATTTTTCTTTTGTGGCCCGTTGAAACCTCAAGTTAAATCTAGATTTAAATTTCAAATTCTTGAGGTCCAAAGTAAAAGGAACCTCATGATCAATCCATCTTAAATCCTAGTTGCCCTATCATGCTACCAAAAAATAACCTTATTGGAAATTTGCCCGACATTGATCTTTGGTGACCATGGGCCACCAGGCCACTGCTAGTCGAGCCCTTACATGTCATACGCATAATCTATGCACGGATTTCTCCTTTCTTTTTCATATCTAACATATATATATATATATATGTATGCATACACAGTGGACTCTCATTATAATGAATTCCTCGGGAACAACACTTTTCTTTTGTTATATCGAAATTTCGTTATAACCAAACGAATAATAAAGAACATTGAGCGGATAATGTTGGGGCCTGAATGTTTATTTCGTTGTAAATGGAATTTTGTTATAACTGTGTTCGTTATAACAGGAGTGCACTATATCCTTGTTATACCCCCGCCAAACGAAGTTTGAAGGGGGTATATAGGAATCAGCGGACGGTCGGTCGGGCGGTCGGTCGGTCGGTCGGGCGGTCGGTCGGGCGGTCGGTCGGGCGGCGGTCGGTCGGGCGGTCGGTCCGTTGCAAATCTTGCGTCGCGAACTACTTCCTCAGTTTTCAACCGATTCCCATAAAACTTGGCACAGATGTGTGCCTTGGGTTGTACGTGTGCAAGACGTATTTTTTGACAGTACCCAAAAGTACGTTGCCATGGTAACGGCATATTATGGGCAAAAATGGGTACAAATCTTGCGTCGCGAACTACTTCCTCAGTTTTCAACCGATTCCCATAAAACTTGGCACAGATATGTGCCTTGGGTTGTAGATGTGCAAGACGTATTTTTTGACAGTACCCAAAAGTACGTTGCCATGGTAACGGCATATTATGGGCAAAAATGGGTACAAATCTTGCGTCGCGAACTACTTCCTCAGTTTTCAACCGATTCCCATAAAACTTGGCACAGATGTGTGCCTTGGGTTGTAGATGTGCAAGATGTATTTTTTGACAGTACCCAAAAGTACGTTGCCATGGTAACGGCATATTATGGGCAAAAATGGGTACAAATCTTGCGTTGCGAACTCCTCCCACAGTTTTTGATCAATTTTTATGAAATTAGGTACAGATGTTCATCTGAATATGTTAATGTGCAAGACACATATTTCCGCAGTGGCAAAAAGTGTGTTGCCATGGTAATGGCATGTTATTGGTAAAATATAGGGCAAAATGCTTCATGGCAAAACTGCTTCATCAGTGTTCTTCCAATTCTCATGGAATTCATATTGAATGTTTGTCTTAGGATATAGGTCAGCATGACACATTTCTTGACAGTGACAAAAAGTATGTTGCCATGGTAACAGCTCACATATTATGAGCCAAAATGATGGAAAATTTTGTGTTGCAAACTACTTCCTCAGTTTTTGCCCAATTTCCATGAAACTTGGTACAAATGTGTGCCTTTGGTTGTAGATGTGCAAGACGCATTTTTCGACAGTACCCGAAAGTACGTTGCCATGGTAACGGCATATTAATGGCAGAAGATCAAGGAAAGATCTTGCGGATTTAACTACTTCCTCAGTTTTTTGACCAAAGCTTATCAAATGTTGTTTTGACCAAAGCTTATGAAATGTTGTTTGGCGGGGGTATAACCAGTCGCTGTAGCGACATTTCTAGTAGTGAAAGTCGTATCATGATTTGATACAGAGGAGATCACATGATATGTGACTGTGTATCACAAAACCAACAAAAAGTCGCACACACTGATTTTGTGTGAGGACTGAAAATAGGTGAAATGGGTCAACCTAGCCAATCTTGGGTTTTTCATATTGTCTGAAAGAGCAAGTCTTCTTCTTCTTCATCATACTAAAGTTTGGGATCATAAAACAAACAGAAAATTGTGTTTTTAACAGTTTTTCTCAAACGCATTTTGGTATAGTAGTGTCATTAGGTGTGTCTTATAGGGTCCCCTTTTGTTGGTTTTGTGATGCAGGGTCACATATGATCAATAGCACATTTAATGTTATTAGGCTGTCATTCACATTCATCGTCCCTATTGAAGGAAAATTTTCATATCTCATGTAGATGACAGTGATAATGCTGGTCTGCTCAGTCATTGCTATAAGGCTAGGTTTGAGGGAGAGAGGTTGCAGTAAGTTAATAAATTTGCCATTTATAAGGTAAATTATGTCTGTGTGGATTAGTGCACAGACAAGCATGTTGGTCTCTCTGTTTTTGCATGAATAAAAAAAGGTGTCTTTTGCCAGACAGTTGTTGCCAGAGGTGACCATGAAGGCAGTTTTTGCAGGCTTTTGAAATGTCAAATCTTATATAGATTTTGGTACTCCATAAGTGCATATGTAATGTAGCTTGCACAACACAAACACACAAAGACATCTTAATCAAAACACATCTTAATTTAAAAAAACAAAACAAAAACAGGATAGACTTTTCAGAGCCTAAAGTCCTGCTTTGAAGAAGAACCTTGTATTTGTACATAACAATTAGTGGAGCAACAAACTAAAAGTAAAAAGAATAAGGATGGATAGGTTGCATTTAGTCAGAAAACAATACAATTTCATAAAATTCTCTTGTAATCTAAATTTCAATAATTGGCATTACAATATTAAAGCATGATTTGTTTAGTGTTTTTTTAATCAACATACAGTTGTCATGAATATTGATTCTGCATGAATGTTTAATCCAGTTACTACTGATGTAAACAATTGGATTTCTTGTTATAAGGTCTAATGGAGTAGAAAATATAAAACATACTACCAAGAGCAGTAGAAACCAGTTATTTGTTTTTGAAGAGGGTAGGGAGTTTTCGATGTTGTGAAGTTTTGATATCCAACCTATGTGGTGATATACAATCAGGGGATGTATGTTCTTTCATTTGTTTTAAAAAGAAATGCAGAAATATAATGAAATAGAATAAACTCAGAATTCAGACTAATATTTTATAATTTTTCCCCTTCTGGGAATATTTTATGTAATATCACACTGTACAAAAGCAGTAGGTCTTGTTACATTACTGTGAAAATATGATTAATATGTTTGCATGAGTAATTTTTCGCGCTTGGCGAGGTAAGATGAGTTTCACATATGGCAAGCAAAAATATTTGCGTGCTTTTATTTCTAGTGCTAGTTTCTGGTTGAAAATTTCCACTTTTACAGTATCTCATACGTTCTGGACTCACATGCATGCACAAGAAGAAATTGGCTCATCAGGAAGGCCTCGTGTCGATTGTCCCCACGACACTGGGTAATTGTCCCCGCCGAACAAGTTCGAGCAGGGGACTATGAAACAGGCTCCGTACGTGTGTGTGTCCGTCCGTGTGTCCGTCCGTGTGTGCGTCCGTGTGTGATCAAAATGTTCAAAATGCTACTCCTTCGCCATTTCTAACCCGATTTTGATTCTGTTTGCTTTATATGATAGCACTACATGGGAGCTTTGAAACTTTTATACAGAATTTCAGTTGTGACCTTTGACCTTGACCTTTGACCTATATTGTACATTTTGCTTCAAAATGCTACTCCTTTGCCATTTCTAACCCGATTTTGATTCCGTTTGCTTTATATGATGGCACTAGGTGAGGGCTTCGAAACTTCTACACAGAATTTTGACCTTTGACCTTGATTTTTGACCTATATTGTACATTGGCTACAAAATGCTACTCCTTCGCTATTTCTAACCCGATTTTGATTCCGTTTGCTTTAAGTGATGGCACTAGGTGAGGGCTTCAAAACTTCTACACAGAATTTTGACCTTTGACTTCTTTGACCTTTGACCTTGATTTTTGACCTGTATTGTACATTTTGCTACCAAATGCTACCCCTTCGCCATTTCTAACCCGATTTCGATTCCGTTTGCTTTATGTGATGGCACTAGGTGAGGGCTTCAAAACTTCTACACAGAATTTTGACCTTTGACTTCTTTGACCTTTGACCTTGATTTTTGACCTGTATTGTACATTTTGCTACCAAATGCTACTCCTTCGCCATTTCTAACCCGATTTCGATTCCGTTTGCTTTATGTGATGGCACTAGGTGAGGGCTTCAAAACTTCTACACAGAATTTTGACCTTTGACTTCTTTGACCTTTGACCTTGATTTTTTTACCTATTTTGTACATTGGCTACAAAATGCTACTCCTTCGCCATTTCTAACCCGATTTCGATTCCGTTTGCTTTATGTGATGGCACTAGGTGAGGGCTTCAAAACTTCTACATACAATTTTGACCTTTGACTTCTTTGACCTTTGACCTTCATCTTTTTACCTATATTGTACATTTTGCTACTAAATGCTACTTCAGGCGGGGACATATATTACGCATCGCGTAATTTCTACTTTTCCTTGTTATGTCAGGAAATCCTGCAGAGTTTCGTCCGGAATGTACAGACGTGCTGTTTGGGTCTTTCAAGCGACGCTGCTGTTAATTATAGTTTTATGCCAGGATGTCCTTATCACAAGTGGCTGTAATCACTGAGAAGAGGTAGCAATTATTTCCCCCCCCCCTTTTTTTTTTTTTTTGAATTCCTAATTTTACACTCAACCATATATTCACGACTGTGCCCTCATTCCACTTTCACATTGCACAAATACCATGTTTGTAATAAACATGATTTGTATTGTAACTTGAGTGCCCTAGACACAGAAGGAATTCAACATTTATTTGATGAAAATTTTGGTTTTATATGGCAGAGATTTCCAAATAACAAAGTAGTACTAATAAAAAATTGGACCCACCTTTTATTAGGACTACTTCGTTTTACATTTTTTGGGGAGGGGGATATCTTAGCCATTTCAGAACTGATTTTTGTCAAATAAACTTGTAAGCCTTCTTAAATTGTTATCTCTTTCATATATATGTGGGTTTCTAATTTTCTCACAAAGAATCGTGTTAAAATCTGAATCTCCACCTCAACCAAAACTATGTTATCCCTTTTTGTAGCTGGCATTTGACTTACTACATAAGGTCACAGTTGGCCTAATTTCATTTAGATATACTATCTCCATACATATGCATAATCTCTTTCTGTATGCACATGTTCTAAGAGCTGCGTGTTTGATTGACACTTGACAGAGAGTTGAAATCTAAATCGCCACCTTAACCAAAACTATACTATCCCTTTAAGAAGGGTAATAGAGTATACTTTCAGATGAAATATATGGGAGTGCCTACTGTGATGGGGGGGGGGGGGGATTGGGTGTGGGAGGATGCCACAAAGAGGAGTGGGTGTATTGTGAGTTTAGACGGTAAATGGAGTCTCTGCCAGCAATGCTGCGATGGATTCCTGATTGTAACACAACATCCATGTATACAAAACAAGGGAGAGTCTAAGCTTTAGGCTAATGGGATGAGCCCCCTGACAAAATGACAAGATACACCTTTCTCGATGGGTGAGTGGATTCGCTTAAATAAGAACAAAGACAGGAGATACGGAGCGAATGGAAAATGCAAGGCTCCAATGTGACAGTGTCATGAAATATGCATGGCTGTGTGCTTCTATGCGATGACATGGCATGCAAGGCAAAAGCTGGAAGAATGAATAAAAGAAGAAGGGTTTAAAATTCCATCTTTTCCCAATTTTTTTTTTCCTCGTGAAGCGAGACATGTGTAATAAAAAAAAAAAGTACAATTCATGAACATGGTGGTTTGCGTAAGGTAGCTTTTACCTATTAGATACTTTGAATCAACTTTGCAACTTAACTCTCTACAATGTAAAGAGATAAAGTGAGCTTTATCAGCCAGAAATTTTCTTGAATTTTATAGCTCTGCCCTGTATAAAGTAAATTATACATGTGTCGATTAGTGTATGGAGAAGCAAGTTAATCTTTTTTTCTTTGTTTTTCTTCACTAACGGTGCTTTTGCAGGCAGTTACTTCCAAGTAGTGACCATGAAGGTTGTATATTTAAAGCTTGAAATGTCAAATCTCATGTAGATTTTAGTAGTTCATATGTGCATATCTAATGTAGCTTGCACAAACACACACACACACATTCACAAACACAGTGTCCTAACTTCAATAAAACAATGTTTGCTCTCTATTAAAACATTCTGCACACACTAACTTGAAAACATGATGTGATATCAAGTAGGAAGGCTTACAGAGGAATTCTGTTACTGTTCAGCGGTAAAAGTATCATGATGCTAAGAGGCTTACTATTAATGAAACCACTGTAAAGTCAATAATGATATAATAATGCTGATAATACAATCATATTGAATAATAATAATAATGATGATCATGATGATGATGATGATGATAATAATATTAATAATAATCAACCAGCATAGTGACCATTTAGGCCCTCTAGGTAGCTAGCTGTCTATGAAACCCATTACACATTAACACCCTCCCCTGGCATAGTACACATACATCTCAGACTTCGCTACTACTGATCAAAACACTACTGGTAAGCATTCTTGCATCACATGCAGTGGCTGTGTTGCTTCGCTTTGATATTGTGTTCTGCTTCAAAATGTATCATATATGCTGCCAGTGATTTGCATTTAGTGTTTAAAATGACTGTAGATCCCTTAACTGATACTTTGGGTTTGCTCTTTCATGCATACTTGATTCAAAGTATGAATCTTTGATGGTAAATGGATAGGGAGAGCTGATTTATAGCATGCCATACAGGATTTCAAAGGGAGAGTGTAAAACAGCGTGCATTCTGATAATGAATTTTCCCCCCCAACCTTCATACAGTATGTAAACCACCAGCAACTCTCCTTGCCCTTCCCCCCCCCCCCCCCCAGTTTTGATGTATGGCACAATCATTGGTAAGTTTACATACAAGGGAGATTATGAAGCTCGGGCAGATGTCTATCTGGAATCCACTCGGCCCATCTGGATGAACGATGTGCGCACACCGTTGGCTGTCCTGGAGGGCGATGTTGGATGAAGTGCTCCCGGCAGCTGTAAATGATCGCCTCCCCTGATTGTACGCCATTCATCTCCATCGTGCAGCGAGTATGACGGGTCATTTCCGCTCCACATGCGGCGCCTCCCCTACCGTCGTCTTTTGTTCTGCGAGAGAGGGTAGCACTTACGCCCACGACACGGCATTGCCCCGATGCCCTCAGCTCCTTGCATGTCTGCCTGCGATCATGTAAACCACTTCGAATTACTTCTGCCGTTCTTTATCCTCTATCCCACAGCATTTAATATGCCATGAGACACAGAGTGCTCTTTCTAGTGTATTTTTTTCTCTTTCCAGAGATTTTTCTTCTTCATTTTTAAGAGACATAACCTTAAAGATTTACAGAGATATGTACCTTAGAGATGACAACCCTTGAGACCCATTTCAGAGATATGCCATGTAGGCATACCCTCTAAACAAATCTGGAAGAAATGCTCTGGAAATTTACCCAGACCAAGTGATAGATATTTAAAGCAGAAGTCTAACCCATTCACATTTTCTTGGCTTTCTACCCAATCTGACAAAAACTCTATTTTTTATGCCTCCCCCCCCCCCCCCCAGCATATGCCAGAGGCATTATAGGCATTATTTCTCACAGGCATTGAGATGACTGGTACTGAAGAAGCAGCTGAAGGGGTTGAGTACCAGTCATATCAGCATAATTTTTTTCTCCAACCCCAAATCTAGATTTTACTTTGTGCAATTTTTAATGCAAAAATTTGACATTCAAGCTGGTCTTCTGTCTCAAAGGTTGATTTATTCTCTCGATTGTCTCAGAAGCTCTCATGAATAATGTCTGTCAGATACAATGTAATAAGATAATGTCATCAAAACAGAGACAAAACGATCAAACCACTGTTTCTGAAGAGAAAGAATATGGTGCAGTATTGCAATAACCCCCAGCTGTAGTCCTGTCTATGTATATCCATGTGTGTTTGTGTACCTTATCTTTTACCTTTCACTCTGACACTGAAGATAATTCCAATGCAATTTGAATAGAATATCATTCTGGCTTTCAGAAGATGCAGTCATGCATTCTTTGAGACTCCAAAACTTTGTAGTTCATAAGATGGAACCATCTGTTGGTCGGCGTATGGTGGTTTTTTGCTCTGGACATTTGACCACAATGCAGTTTTTAATCCTGGCCTCTCATGTTGCTTGTCTCCTTTTCTCCTCCCATTATGTTCAAAGTCCTCATCTTCAATGGATGCTTCTGTACTCACATGTTTCATTCACTGTTTGTCCACCTGGTTACTGGTATCCATCATTCTAAACTTGCAGCAAGTCCATTTGTAGTGCTGGTCATGAGTCCCGCAAGGGGTAAGCTACCCTCCAATCTGACGAGGCTATATCTTGAATTTAGGAGCAGGAGGGGCGTTAACGCCACCCCACTTGTCCCATGATTGCCCTTCTACCGTCCTTACCCCTTGTCATGATCATGGTACATTCTCCCAGCTGACTTGATATCCGTTTGGCATACCCTTCAAGTCGCTTTTTCCAACTTTCATTGTGACCTCGGAATCGGTGAGAATGCAAATAAGTGGACGGTGAGAACAAAAATGATGTGTGAAGGAAAAGGGATGCCACGGGAGAATGCGAGGTCATGTTTGTACATTAGGAAGACGCGGATGCGGGAGGAAATGATGGGCACGTGCAAGATCATATCATATTCATGCAACTGGAGTAGATATGCTGGGTAGTCCGAAGTGCATCCTTCATTTCCTATCAAGCCATAGCTTGTTAATGATGTATGCAAAATTGATGCATTTGGGGCCACAATGAGGCCACTTCTCTGATTTATCCACACCAATGGAGGAAAGGGTATATCTCTCCAGTATACAAATGATGCACACGTCTGAGTGCATCAGCAGGAATTGTATTCATGAGCAAACTATGGAATTGTGTAACCCATGAGGTGAAGAGGAGTGAGTTCAGACTGTATTCCATAAATAATGCATGCACACGTACTATTCCTATTGACCCACACGTTATCTGATTTGAAAGACGATGGACAATTTTTTGGCCAGAAACTCTCATTTTATTATTTTTTTGTTAACCATGTGTCAGTTAATTACTGATACATGACAACTTGACTGAATGCATTTCCTTTTGGCTTGTCATACAGTGTAGATGCATGGCTAGCCCTACTTGTGACAAGTTCGGTTGGAGTGCTGGTTACAAGTCCTGGTAGGGGTAAACTATCCTCCAATCTGACGAGGCTATATCCTGAAATGAGGAGCAGAAGGGGCGTTAACACCACTCCAACTTGTCCAGTGATTGCCTTTCTACCTTCCTTGCCATTGCAATGATCATGTCAAGTTCTCCAGGCTGACTTGATACCCCTCTGACTTACCGCTCAATTCATCGGGCAATTTCTTTCCATTTTATTTTATTTTCTGTTGGTGCTTCCTTTCTTTTTACTGTATACGCTGAATATTTTGGGAGGCTTTATTTTCACAAATTTAAAAACATGCAAAACATATTCAGTCTTATTCCAACATGAATGTGACATGCATGCATATATTTCTCTGTTTAGTACTGTACTCCATAGTTGTGAATTTAACCACCAGCGAAATTGTCAGGAAGTCCCGACTTGCAAAAAATTAGACTCACTAAGTTTATGGCATATACAGTACTAGATCGCTAAATTTATGGCATATACAGTACTAGATGCATGGTTAGCTAGCTAAAAGCCATCTTGTGCTAAGTGTACAAACTCTTGCTGCATGAAGTGCCCAATGGCATGTTTACAGTGGCTGTCATTAGTGATTGTTACTTGATATCAAACATGCAGTCATTGAAAATTAATGCGCAGCTCTTGACCAGTGAGATTGCAGAATTTTCTTGACCTGTTTTATATTAGTTTTTGGTGTTGTGGTCTCCGGTATTTGAATCCACCACAGAGTCTGCACCAACACCAGTCCACATACTTCACATAGTATTTTCATTGACATCGTGAAGGTTTGCGCCCAACAACGATTACAACCAGAACAATCCACATCATGCAAAAAAGTAAGGGTGTATCAATTTAAAGAAAATATTGGCAGAAAATATACCCCCTTTATAGATTATGATGATGGCAAATTTCTAAAAATGGAAAGACATCACAGTTTCCTTGCTTAGAATTTCTCAATCCATTTGAAATATGTTTCCATTGCTGTCTATAGGCGACAACTCATTAACTTCTTCCATGAACACACAAGGCAGAAGAATCAATTTTTTTTTTTTTTTTTCATTAAAGCTGACCGCGTTTGGGCTAAACTATGTATTCAGGGAGTAATTTTCCTGGTATCGCAACACAATTTGCTATGCATTTTTACACCACTGCTACACAAACTAACTTTTGTGTAGCAGTTTTCTTACATAGAAGTGTACAGGATATCATTGAAGATATTTTTCATCAGCTGAAATTGCTAATCAAATTTGAGTTTGAAAATTATTCCCTGGTATTGATCAATGGTTTGGTTTCTTTCAAATTCAATGCTTGAATTCAATCAAGGTTGTGAACATCAAATGAATGACATGAGACCAACTGTCATATTGATGTTGAATGTCATTTTTCTTGATGATACGTGGATGCTGGAATGCCATTTCATGTTTATCCTTTCACATGGGCATTGAAGTCACCTCGGGGTGGACATTCAGACGCAGGAAATTGGGAAAAATCTGTGAGGAAATTGCATGCCTGTAGAAACGGGTGCAGAGGATGGGAGACGCGGGAGTGCCTTGGAGACCGTGTCCTCAAATTGGATGTTGGGAGTTCATAATGCCTCTTGTCTTATGTCAACACCGCGTGGGTTGCAGCACTTTCAAGGGACACCTGGCACACACACACACACACACACACATGTGCACACGAACAGACACATAAATGACTGTGGCCTGCTTTTTTTTTTGGAGCCACTACGATATTAGCACCTAGACACAGTGAAAGTTTGGTAGAAGAGCAGCGTGGGTTGAGCTTTAAAATAACCCATAATCCTATTTAATTTGTATGATTACACATCCTTCATGACTGAGCTTGCTAAAATAATTGTTTTTCCCTCCCTCCACACTAAATCCATAATATGCGTGTGAGTATATTCAACCATATCAGTGTGTCTGCAAAATTCAACAAACATTACATTATCTTTGAACTCCTCTAATAGTGCCATCCTATATGCATTGAAGAGTGCTGTAGAGTTTTCATTTTTCTCAGGGATTTTATTTTTAAATAGAGGGATACAAAAATGTAAAAGACAAAAAAAAAAAAAACCCAGGCAGAGCACACATATTTTGACCCATGCGCACATACAGACACAGACACACAGCACAATCACACACAAGCACACACACTTGTCCCAACACCTATACACAAATGCATGTACACGTCAAGGCTGTTTTAATGGTCATTCAGTAATTAATAACAAACTGCATAGTGACAGGTAATTCAGGTGATAAAAAGTTAAACAATGAGCCTGCAATGTATACAGAAGGTTGTAAAACCACTATGTACCAGAACACTTTATGCCCTGTGGAAAATGGTTAGTGGGTTGCAGAGTCCAGCACAATAATTTTCTTTTTATGAAGTCCTGGCTATGTCTCCTGGATGTTATCTTGAGTAAGCCCAGACCCAAAATACCAGTAAAGATAGATGAAAAAAAATGAAAATGAATTGAATAAATAGATTGATTTATTATTGCATGAATGAAATAGATAGATAGATAAATAAATAAATAAATACAAGAATGCAAGTGTAGATTAGTGTGTAAACATGGAGTGAAATATTGAATGAATAAGTAAATGAACAAAGGATTAGATCGATAAATGAAAATAAATTCAGTTAAATGATAAAAAAGAAGCAGTTGCATCTGTTCAACAGGATTCATTTACTTTTCAAAAGTATGTATTATTTTTAGTCTACAGTATATTTACAGAAATCTCCCAGATCCCTCTTGAAGATTTTTTTTTTCCCCTCCTGAACAGCACATGATGAACAGTTTTAATTTACTGTCTTATTGTGTTTGGTCATGCAAGATGAAAATGGTGCTCTCGATTTACATGTGAAGATTCTTTGAGCACTCTTTCCGTCCGCCTGACATCTTCAATTGACAATGCATGCTTCACCAATCTTTAAGTTCTCATTCAAATTCCACTCCATTTGATGGATACTTGGCATGATGTTTTCTAATTCGATCGATAAAAGGCTGAATCGACTGCTTCGGGAGCCCTGTTTTCGTAGTGTTTTATTCTTTGGGAGATTTCATGATTTTATTCATTTTTTTTTTCTCCACCAAAATGAACCAGGCCTTCAATATGAGCAGTACCTTAAAAGCAGCATCTGTTCTGATATACAGTGTATATTCTTCAGCAGCTAATGTATTATTGGCAAGCTACTGTATTGCATTCGATATACTGAGCGTCAGCTAAGCCGGCATTACTATTACGCAGTCCAAGAGTATAACGTGCACATCGCTTTGTTTGTCATCTGTTCATATTTATTGCATGCGACAGCCTTGTCTGTAGATGGTCATGTTGAGGGTAGTCTGTGTGATTTGCACGCCCCCTTAAAAAAAAATAATAATAATCACCTGCAAGGGCACCACGTTTTCTCCGTGGAATTCGACAGCCAGTATCAGCATACAATCCACTGCTGAGATTAACACCCTCAGCTTCCGGATCCAAAATTAAATTCTCAGCCTGATTGTACAAACTTAAGATGCTCATGTTGCACATATTTTGAAATAAACAATCGTGATTTGGCAAAAGGCGGGGAAATGTCAGATTTGTCTGTGTAGACTTCCAAAGTACCGGTAATAGATATCATTACCACCAAATCTGATGTCCAAAGTGTGGGATTCTAACCAGTATTATACGAGTGTTTTTTCTCAAAAACATTGTAAATAAGTTCTAGAATTCCCTTGATGAGCATTGAATTTTGCAATTTTCTTATTCATTTCTTCCAGTTTATAAGGGGAGAAGAAGGGAAGGGAGAAGGAGAGTGAAAGAGAAATCGAAGTGAGGAAAAGAAGAGCAGTATGGATGAATAATTTTAGTTTGTAGCGTCGATAAATGTGACACCAGTGATGAATTCATTCTGAAAATGAATCAGAGTGATGGTGAAGTTGTCAGTCTGCAGTTCCCATTGATCCTATTTCATGTAAGTGAAATTCAGTTCCAGATCTTCCAAGGTCATGTGACTTTGAATGCTGATATGGGAGACTTTTTTTTTTCCCCCCTCATCCATTTTTATTCATTCTGGGAGGATGAATGAAGACCCGGCCCTCCTTCATGTTTGGTTCAGTAACAACATAACTGGCTCTTTTTTGCCCTCTGGTTTAGGCAAGATGTGATGCGATTCAATTGGTAATGCGATCATCAGGCATGATGGACGGCGGATTGGGTGACAGCTTGGCTGGGGGCCATGGATTAATTCAGATCAGCTGATCCAGCGGAGTGGGTAATGTTTCGCCAGTGTCCCCTTTCCGTCGGACTGAGAATGGGCGCTTTTCTCACCTCCCCCACTGTCCTTAAACACCACGAGGAGTAGACTCTCATGGGCTCGGGCATATTACATTTCATCAAATCCAGGTAGCTCTGAAAAGCTGCATCACCTTGTTTTCCGCGCATGACAGAATTTCACTTTATCTTTTATGTGCCAAAATGGGAAATTTTATTACCAACAAATTAGCATCCAGTCCACCTGGGGGTATGTTGCTGAAAGCCTATCTGCCATCAAAATAAGAGATTGTTTTGGTACGGTTGGTGACTGTACCCGATAGCAAATCAATGGCTAGATAACAGGTGCTGAAAAATCAAGCAGGAATGGGATATCTAAAGCAGCCAGACATATCAAAATATGGGAATACGCAGGCCACAGAATTCAATGTCGGATGATTTGTACATATTTGGTAGCAGCTATTCCACAAAGGCTTATAGTCTGTAGGATGTTGTTTTTTTTTGTGTGTGTGAAATGCATTCAGACATGATGTAATATGATAATTCCACATATGAAATGGCAGGAATTGTATAGAAATAGCAAATAAGCAAACCTTTTGTTTTTGCATCAAAAGAATTGTATGTAGAATATATATTCTGTTGATTTAGCAGTTATTATTCCTTGTTACAAAAAAAAGTGAATTGCTGAATTATTACAACTTGAAGGTAGTGTGATGTCAGAGGTACACTTTCTTTTGTTTCAGTTCATAAATATTGACATAAAGTGGAGATTTTTCCATGCAAGTCAGAATGGAAGACTTCAGAGGCCAAGTCCTCATCACCTCATGCAATTTGTTGCTTTGTTGTGCCTGGTGACCTGTGTCCTGATATGAAGCAAAATAAAAAGTTCCATCACCTCATATGTTAGCATATTTTCTTATAAATTTATCTTGTTTAATGCTGATCATTTTTCCAAGTACAGTTAGCTTGAACATGATGCTGAGTTTCCCTTTAAACTCTTGACTGCAATTCATTATATCCCACATGAATTGTTGGCTGTATGTGCTTATTTTCTGACACAAAACATTTTGTTCCTATTTCTTTTTTTTTGGTCTGTCAGACTACTCAATCTATATTGGTCATAATTTCATGCATTGTTGGAAGGCATATTGATGTAACCTTTTGATCGTGCACGCGAGGAACAGCCCTGGAAAGGGCGCTGTGCCGCGGAAAAGAAAAACTAACGTTTGCAGTCGACTTGCTAATGACATTATTGCATTTCTCTCGTCCATAATACTCAGCCGACCTTGTCATGGCTGTGTATGGCAGTGTGAAAAGCTCGATTGCCTCCTACTTCCTCCGTGGAATTGTAATTTGAGTTAAAGGACCCATGCCATACAAATGCATGTTGACTCATGTTGATTCATGATACCCTCGACATCACTTTAAATGACACTATTGCACTTCTTTCATCCATAACATCTTAATATTTTCCATGTAGAGTACTTTAAAATATTTTCTGTGCTATTTTTTTTTTTTTTTGGTCTGATTACTTGGATCCACCAACAAGAAATCTTCTAATCAAGATTCTGTTTGATGACATCATCAATCAATTATTGCTATAAATGACCTATATGATTAACCAAAGACATTGGAATGTATCTTCTAAATCTAGCATTACATGCATTTTTTCTTGCAGTGGCATTTGTCAATCACAATTAAATTAATATGATGAGGGCATTATAGATTAACACATTTCAGTGGGCATTTACATTGCCCAGGTCCTTTAAAGATCTTGTTCACTATTTATGAGTGGTGGTCTATTTAACTTGTGTCTGGGACTCTGTTGTGTCTGCATTATTAATTCCTCTTGAGAATTCTTCAGATTCGAATCCAACTGATGACTACAAAGGCTTTTCTTGCTACCTACAATTTTTCTCTTATGAAATTTACAGTGCACTATCAGTTTGCATGTGGAGTCCGTATGCCAATGCGTGTCGGTAATGAAATAAGCAATATTTTGTTATCTCTGTTTGTTCAGGCCTGAGCAACACTTATGAGTATGTGTACAGAAAATTAATTTCTGGAATTATGACTGTATAATTTTTACATTTGTATTGGCTTCTGTTGTAACTATTCCCAAATAATGTAAGAAAGAAAAGTTTTTTAAACTGTAAAAAACAAGTTCAAGCTTAGTTGGTGAATTTACTGACATATTCAAATTATTGAAATTTCTGGTGTCCTACTGATACTGTAATGGTCCATTCAAATTAACCTTTTCCATCTGAGCTTATTGAATTTAGTACTTAAAATTCTAGTTTTCATGCATTCTCTGCAGTTGTATTAATAAAGACATGTGCAAGCTTCTTGTTTTCAGGAATAATCATATTCATGGGAATGAACAAAAATCTGCACAATGTGCATACCAGTAATTCATTTGCAGATAGGTCTGGAAATAACTGCAGCCTACTAAAACGCATTCAATTTGAATTTGCCTACACAGCAGTGGAAACACTGGGAAAGAAACACACCCATATGTTCAAGGAAAGTGTGCTATAATTCTCTGATTTATTCCAGAGGGTTGTCTTGTTGTAAAAAATTGATGTAACTTTTTTTTTTTCTTTGATTGCTGGTCAGGAGATGACCTTCTTACCAGTGATCTTCCGTTGCAAGTAGGAGCCGCATCGACATAATCCAGATTAGGTTGCACCTGGTAGAGTCAGCAAGAGTCTCGCTGAAGGAGCTGTTGACTTATTTGCTCTGGGAGACGGTTGCTATGGAGACAAGTAGTCTAGCCAACAGGGTCTGGTAGCGCACTTGACTATCCATCAGACTGATGGCGGCCATTACCAAGAGTGTGAAACCCTCGGATGGACTGTGATTAAAAGTCTGCATTGTGATGGACGTGTCGCTTTGGCTATTTCTGCCAAAAGAGAGAGATTGGCTGAAGTCGGCTACTGTTTTGAAAGGAGTAGTTCCCCCCCCCCCCCCATGTATGCCATGTACTGCTCAAATGAACAGCAGTTGACCGTTTATTTCAGTTGTGCAATGCGGTAATTTCTCACCTGTATCTGCTGCATATATGATGTGCATCGATTGTTTAAAGTAAATTTTGAAATAAGTCCTGAATAATTTCATTAGACGGTCAATGGAAGTACTAATTTTGGAATTTGGGAACATTTATATATGCTTGCCAGTTTAAAAACAAACAAACAAACAAACCTATATGATAGAGAGCTTGTAATCAGGTTACAGGAAACAAAGATATGAGACTGAAAAGGCTGTGGCTTCAAACATGAATTGTGAAGGCGATAGCAGCTTTGCATTCTGAAAGGAATGATTTCTGTGTGTATTGACATAAAAACAGTCACTACTAATATCGCCTCATCTTGATTTGATAATCAATGCTTCCAAACTCCCACATGCCCCTCTCCCTCGACTTAATCTTTTTCATCACATTTATTGCATGAGATTGACTTTGTTTTGCCTAAATCTGTTATTGAACTTGCTCAGGCGAGCTCCAGGCAAGCCTGTGGAATTGCGTTGTTAGTGAATTTGCAGGAGATTTTTACAGAAATAAACTTTGAATTCAGTAGTTTATTGAGTTGTCAAGGACAGAAGAAGAGGGAAGGACAAAAAGGTCTTGACTGCAATCATTCTCACTTAACCCATTGAGGACTGTTCCCGAGTATACTCGGGCAGGTGTCTATGGGAAATGCATGTTGTGTCAAAATCAGCCTGCCCTCAAAGGGTTAAGTGTGACAGGGAGTGGCTTCCCCCAGAATGACCCATGCTTGCAGAATTGCATTATTGTGCTAAAAAATCAAGCCAAATTGTTCATTACTGTGATCTAAAGTAGCTTTCTGTGATTTTTTAGTGAATGAGCATTGTGTTTACATATCACTTTTCTTATGCACAATTGGTGTCATCTTCCTTAGATGTGAAAGTATTTTACTATCGGCGAAGATGTATCAACAGTCAGTAGTCAAAATATTATTCCAGTTTTCCTTCAGTGGTGTCCTCCGACACTTAAGCCTGCACAGTCATGTCCTATTTCTCTCAAATATTTTTTTTTTTTTGATATGCAACTTTGTTTACTGCATTCAAAGAATAATCCTCCTACCCCCTATGCTCAATTTTGACACCCACATACCCCGAACAACTGATAATAGCACTTTCCGCTAGGTAGTACTCAGCAGAAAACCAAAGATACCTGTTGGGCATGAGGAGAAAAGTGCTGAATTTAATGCACCGGTGTTAACCAATTGTGCTACTTGCTCCTTGCCAGCCATCCACTCAAGCATTTTTATAAATAGCTCTGGAGGGCATGCAAAGAGCCATTTCTAGTGCTACATGGTGTGTCAAAAAGGTCTTTCTTGTGAATATCTATAGTGTGTGCGTGTGTATAATTAATGTATTTATATATCCATATATTCATATATGCATGTACTCATATGTTTATATATTTGTATATTTCTATATTTATATGTATATGTGTTTGTTTGTGCTGGTAAGTCTGTGTGTATCTGTGTGTTGTTACGACCAAAATCACTCTGAGAATGACCGCACAAAAGAAACAATCAACTAATGTTCAGGCGGTTTATTAACAGTGATATTGTGGGTACAGACTCGTAATCAGTTTTTACATCAGTACAATAATGATCAATAAAACACTTATAAATCGGTAATGGAATCACTTACATTCATTACAGCCAAGTATGTTAAATCACATAATCCATGTAATTCCCATGAAGTGTCCAGATACGTTGTTCGATGCACAGATGAATGATACCTCAGACGTAAATCCAGAGGCGCAGGTTGTGATAATCCTCAGTATTAATCCGGGGTAAAGATCCAGGATATACGTCCACAGCAAAACGTGCAGAATCCAAACGTTATGACGACCACGTCCAGTTGATGCGTTGAATGATGATTCACTTTATAATGTCCAGCAAGGAATCCAGCCCGTCACAGCTTTGCCGTAACAATGTCCGTTGACACTAAAATATGGAGTCTATCTCCAATGAAGGCAAATTAATTCTCTGCAGGCAAAATGTCTCCCAGGCCTTATCTCCACAAACACAGTTTGTATAGCAGGTCAGCAGGTAACACAGGACTGACTATAACAAGTCGCTTCAGAGCCAGAAGTGACGTAACTCTCAGAGCAGAGGTGTTGGGTACTCTGCCTACCTCAAAATTTCTCCGGCTTATATACTATCCATTCACCCCTTTCTAGTACATTCTGTAATCATTTTCTCCAACCTGGGGCCACACACCTGAACATACTAGCAAGTAGAAATTCCAGGAATCCTGAATGACTCACTGCCTAACTATATGCATAGCATCATTGCCAAAATTAACTACCAATCACATTGGGCTACAGGGACAGTGCCTCACTCAGCCAAATATTATGTAAGCACTTCCTAGAATTTTCTGGAATGGGTTAAATCATTCTAGATTGAGTGAGCTATAATGTATTTCCTGTCACATGCATACATGTACTGTAGCTACATTGTATATATTGTATACCACGTAGAAAATTCTCCACTGATCTGGTCAGCCTGTATGTACTATATCTATATCATATAGAATGTTCTCCATTAATCTGGTCACCCCGTGTACATACACATTAAAACAACCATGCATACAGCCTTGATACATGTACATAACTACTTGTGTGTACATTTGTGACAGTGTGTCTTTGGCTTTGTGTTATAGATGTATGCAATACGGTAAAACAGGCCAGCCTTGCATTGTTGGTGCAATGGTGGCTGCACACACATTGTTTTTATCATGACCCCAGTGCAATGCAATCATGCATGAGTTTCATCTGTTCACAATCCACAACTGTCAGTTTCAGTTTATATGCCTTTTTTTTCTTTTTTTTTGGAAGGGGTTATGTCTGCATATCACATTTAAGATATGAATGGAATGTAAATCCATTGATAAACACACATCCTACATAAACATACAGCTCACATGTCCTTGTTGGAGAAAAAAATAAAAGACCTACCTTAAAATGGAAGCATTTTGATTGCATGCTCTCCTGTTTTACATGGTCATAAAGTAAACATTTTGATGTGCCTTTGTCAAACATCAGTATGATGATTGTGATTCTGATTTAAGATGTCTTACACTGTTCTCTCATTTTGACTATAAAAAATCGCCACAGTTTGCCGATCAATACAATTTCTGGGACATTTAGTATGTTTTCTTCTGCAATCCCAAATAAGATATAGTTTTGAAATTAAATTTTATTTAGCATGCATAATATACACATGTGTTCCCATTTTTTTACCCGAAATTTGAATCTAGCTTTAAGTATATAACCTTAACTGTGTATAGGAATGTTGTTTTGCAATCTGCAGAAATTGTTAGTCCTGATATTTTGGCCTTTCTCCATCTCATCTTACACTATTTTCAATTAGAAGGCATATAAACTGGTAGCATTTTATCATTCTCAGATGGTGATACTCAGATGGTGCTTTTCGTGTGACGCACCCAGTCTTTGTGGCATTGTACTCACAATCAATCTACAGTGCAGAGCTTTCTGTTTGACTTCCGGCATGCATGAAGAGGAGGGAATGGATGGGGTTTTGGGGGGAGGGGGAGGGGGAGGGGGGTGTAGGGCTCTACCAGATGGCTGATGGCGGTGACACAGCCTCCTCGGAGGCACGGAGGCAGGCACATAAATAGCAGATTATCTCATCAGAGCCCTCGCTTGACGTCATTGTTGTCATCTTCGGCACACACGCGAGAGGCTTGTCTCACAGCCCCTACTCAACTCAGCTCCTCTCACCCTGCCCCTTCTTCCTACTCTCTTCCTCTGGCCTTCTCTCTCCCCCGCCCCTTTTGCACACTCTCTCTCTCTTTTGCCGCTCGTGTTTAGCTCACTTAAGCCTTTTTTGCTGTAATGACCTATAGCAATTCCTTATCTTCCAACCATCTTTTCGCCATCTTCCATCGTGAGTCGGGCCTCATGCCCCAAACTTTTTTAACGTCGCAATCTTTCTTCTCATACAGTCATGGGCCATCTTTTATTTTTCACTGAACATTGTGTGAATCTCCCCTGAGGAAAGATAATCTTAAGTTGTTCATGGATGCACTCTTACCCCAAGGAACCCAGGGATGAGGCCCCAGCGATGATAAATACTGTAGAAGTGGAAATTGTCACCGCTTGGAAATTTTTGCCCAATTTGCACAACCAGAACCAAGTGCAAAAATAAAAGCACACAAATATTTTTGCTTGTTAGATGTTGCAGTTGTTAATGTCTTGATTCTGCAGAATTGAAGACACGCAGAATTCATTCTACCTGGCTGAGTGCAAAAAATGACTCACATAAAAATATCCACTTTTACAGTAAAAAACAAAACAAAACAACAAACAAATCTTGAACATACACAGAGCATGACAGAGCCAAGTTTGGTATCTGGGCTGGTGACGCCACTGACAGAGGATGGCCCCAAGGTAACCTCATTTGTTTCCAAGGTAGCCTCATCTGGTTCCCAGGTGGCCTCATTTGATTCCGTACGGCACCTTGGGGGAATGAGCACTTGTGTTGATAGGGAAATGAATTACTTTCTTCATATTTATCCTTATTCATTTTATCTCCCCCTTTTCAGCTCATCAAGGCTGTGTGGTTCAATGCTGATGATTGTCCTGCCTAAACCATTGCTCGCCCTGCTTGATTTTTTTTTTTTTTTTTTTACTTTTGGAGGAATTCACTGATAAATCCTACTCAATTAACAGCAGTGCACCGTTAGCTGTCATTGGTAATGGAATGTCATGCTCTGATACAGAGTCCAGCATATACATGTTCTTAGTGAGGTAGACACAGAACCAACGCTGCTTAAGATTTTTCCATCTTACGAAGAAAATAACGATATTTTGGCCATATCTCAAGAGCAAATAACTCCTGGGAACATAGTAATGATGATGATGGTGATGATGATGATGATAATGATGATGACGACGACGACGATGCTGCTGACAATGCTGATAAATGGTGATTACCAGTAGTGGTGTCATTTTTTAATATTTTTGTCATTATTACGATTGCCATCATCATGTCTATGTGTATCATTGGTTACATCATTGCTACTATTTCTTGATCTAATTTTATTTCATGTAGTAGATGTAACATTATCAGTAATTGTATTTAATGTGCAAGCTCACTTTCAGGATTATTGTAGATACTCCCCCTGCCCCCCCACCTTGTGTCTACATGGCAAGCATTAGAACCTGTTCTTGTGCCATCAGCAAACTATGGCGAGTCTGCTCAGCAGGCCAGGAAGAAAATGAAGATTTTTTTTTTCCCCTGATGGTGAGAAAAGTGGCAGTGATGTCTCAAAAATACGAGGGGGATTTGATGATTGGATTTGAGTTTCCGTTCAAGGTTGTCGGTGTAATGAATTTCCATTTGGCAGCATTTCCTGTGATATCGTTGGAAAGTAATTACTGTTTGGACAATGCTTTCTTCTCTTTTTTGTCATTCATTCATTCTTCTTCATCTCGAGGCGTGGAGAAATTACTTTGTGGAAGCTCATCTCCTGTGATGTTATTTGTCTGTTGGAGATGAGGTGATTGAAACCTATCAAAGGAGTCTAGCGTCCACTCTCTGTCACCATCTGCAGTTTTTACTTGACAATGCAGACAGTGTGAACTTCAGTATTAAAGAGGAATGAAACCCAAGTATGCATGTGCATTGAGTGAGTGCAGCAATATTAGTAGAACACGATAGCAGAGTTTGACAAAAATCGGATAATCTGCCGAAAAGCTATGATTTTTTTAAAGTTGTTTTGCAGCCATCACGGGATGAGAAGATTGATACAGTTTGTGATGTCACATATGGAGAACAGAGTAATGAAAATAAAAAAATTTCCACAAAATGTCATCTTTAATGGAAAGTGCTCATTCCCATGACCTTCTACTGACGTATGTTAAAGATATATTATCCCCACCCCCTTCTGAGAGGAAAGTCTAGTACTCTTCCATTATGCGAGAAAAGTGAAAGTATGTTGAATTTTCTGTATATTTTCTTTATATCATATTCCATATGTGATGTCACAAAATATTGTAATCTTCTCACCCAGTGATGGCAGCACCAAAACTTTACAAATTCATAACTTTTGAATGGATTGTCTAATTTTTGCCAAACTTCGCGGATGTATTCTACCAATATTGCTGCATTCCCTCAATCCACGTATATTGATTTAAGTTTTATTCTCCTTTAGCAGCAACATGCCAAACTCCTGTAGCCCAAGTATGCAATTTGTTAGATCAGTAATTGTGTTTGATAAAAGAGAAATGATAACTCAGTCTGAAGTTGCTTAGGAAAAGATAACTTCTGCTTTATGACTCTTTCACAGTTTTTTGTCATTGTATTTTATTGACAAAAAACAAAAAAACAAACAGTAAAGGGTGATTACTTCCAGATATTTCAGAAATTGTTACCCTGTGGCTGTGGTCACACTGGCAAAACTTTGCACAGTATTGCAAGCATGAACTTCAACTCCCGAAAAATGTCTCTCTAAACTTCTTGTGAAACTTCCCATTCAGACTAGGGAAAATTCCCAAACCCCTGCAAATCTTTGCAAAGTTTATGCAGTATGAACACTTGCAACTGAAACTTTTGCAAAGTCACCTTACCAGTCCACTGCCTATTTGCGGTGTTGCCTCAAAGTACATGATCATCAGGATTTATGTACGTGAGTGCATTAATTGCTTACCTGACAATCAGTAGCTGTCAGGTGGCACACACTTTCTTCTTGGTTGCGCATACATACCACTGACCCAAATTTTGAGAACTAAAACTTCAAGGAGTTTGTCTGCTGGTGTAAACAGACAAGCAAACTTTGTGAAGAGTTCTCAAAGTTTTGCCAGTTTGCCTGTGATTTGAAAGAAAAGAAAAAAGATGCAGTATTTGCTACATTTATTTATTGATGATAATCAATCGGTAATTTTTGTTCACACACAGATGCAAGCCTTGTCTACTTCACTTTAGAATATGAATCAGCATGGCGATGGCATGATCACACTGAAAATAGTCAAACCAGTTTGTATCAGTTGGGGGGGGGGGGGGATGTTGACTTGGTGTTCAGCTTCTAGAATCAACTCAGCGTCCAAAAATAGCTAACTGATGTGTCTTCACTGAGGAAAGGAAAGAATGACATCATGTTCTTCACAAATTTGGAAGAAGATATAAATGTAGTCTGCAGGTGATGCAGCCAGCTTTGTGAATATTTTGTGAAAATTTCTGATGAATAGTATGACATCATATTATGAAATTATGTATCAACATCCTGCATATGCCATATATTTTTTGAGTGCAATATTTTGCATAAAAGAACTTTCATGTTGACTTTGGAAAATGGTTGAAATTCATGATTGAGAATGACAGTGATATAAACTCCTCAAAAAAAGTTCTGCAAGTCCAATTTGACGTAACATATTTTTCTCAAAACTATATCATTTCATTCAGATGTGACATCATAATAAAGCCTGATTACTTAGCTTTAAAATGGCATCTCACTTGCTATGACTGGGTATTCCTGGAATGAGCAGTATGACTGAGTATGAAGAAAGACCAAATGTGAAATGTTGCAAAATAGAGCTAACATGTTATGTCAAACAGTGTAATTCCCATTTGCTTTGTCGTTTCGGGGAAGGAATGTGCTTGAAAAGAATGCATTGTGAGATTATCATTAGATTCCAGGCTTCATCCATGAATTAAAAATTGCAGTAGTATCTGCAGACTAAAGTTAAACATAAAGGTTGACCAAACAGTCATCTAATGTCTAGGGATTGGGAGTTTTTGAAAGGTACTGTCATTTCAGCATTGCTTATTCCAGTGGCCTTTTTTCATTAAAACTGTACATTATCAAAAGCAGAATTGTTGTGACTTTTCACTTTTGATCTGTCCCCATACTCAGCTGTTTTGCACATTCCAAGAATGCCCAATCATAGCAAGTGAGGTGTCATTTGAAAGATAAGTAATCAGGCTTTCTTATGATGTCACATTTGAATGAAATGATATAGTTTTGAGAGAAATATTGTACGTCAAATTGGACTTGCAGAACTTTTTTTTGAGGAGTTTAGTTAATGAGAAAGAAGTCCCCTGGTATTATCATTTTACGAGAAATTTTGGAAATTTCCCCACCTTGGAGACCATACTTCATGCACTTGTGTTATGGGAGACAGTTTTGCAAATATCGGGCAACTCATGAAAGTATTAAAAATCAAAATACTGTGAAATATTAGATGGCTTAGACAGTTTCTGGTATGTGATTGGTCAAGAGCGCGTCACATGATACTGTTTGCGAGGATCGCAAATGTTATATTTTCCCAGCTCGTTATATTTCACCAACTGGTCAAATGAATATATTTTTTCCATGGGTGTCGCCCTCTTACGGTTGAAATAAGAACAATTACACCAATATAAGGGTGTGGGACCACATCGGTAACTGGGACGAGCAAACGATTACTATCGATATTACACTGCAGTCTGGATCGATATAATCTGTTCCCACCCCCACCCCCCCCCCCCCTCACACACACACACACACACACACACACACACACACACACACACACACACACGATGTACGTGAGAGAGTAGACGGCATGCAGGGCGCGACGCGGAGTAGCGTCATGCGCTAGGCTTGCCTGGTTTGGGGTAGGTACCGTACCGATGTACCGTTGTACATGCACGTATCACTCGGCCCGCGATGAAGTTTGGATTCACACTTCCAAATGGAACCCCGTTTCGTCTAGTAAACGACGACGAGCTCGATAAGAATTTGGAGGATAAGGATTCTAACTCCACTAAACATCTCCTAAAACAAGCGAGTTGATAGTCTGTGAGACATTTTGTTCAGTTCAGTTCTTAGAACGAGGACAATTCATTCATCTTTATTGACGTAACTTATTTAGACTAGTCTAGACCTTACTGTTGGCCTAACGTTACAACGAATAAGTGGAGGACTACGACACCGAATAGACTGGTTTGCAAATCACTGTGTTTCTACAATGTTCATCTCTGCAACAGAGGAAAAAGGAGACTGATTTTGAAATTGCTGCAGATTCCTGATGACAGAAGGTAGGCCTAATGTTGTAATGTCTATACCGGTCCTGGCACAAGACAAATTTACTAAAAATCACGGGGTTGAAAAGATGATGCACTGGACATGGGGAGCCAAATTGATTCTAACGTTAGATCTAAATTAGGCCTAGCCCTAACATTTAACAAACATTAGAATCTAACTGTTAGGCTACCTGTAGATCTACTACGAAACAAATGTCAAATGATAAAAATTGCCCAGTAAGCCATAACGTTAGGCCTAAGAGTAAAGTTGAAATTGTTTTGTGAGTAGGGTCCTAGACCCTAGAACATCTGCTGATATCTTTTGGACCTGAGCCTAACTTAACTATATTAAAGCGTCGTTACTGGACTTGAGCCTAACGTTAGTAGGGCCTACTGTCGTTAGAGGACATGAGCCTAGTCGCCGCTGTACAAAATCGCGACAGCAGCGCGCACACAGCGTCTGGTCGGGCTAACATGAGCGTATATAAACGGTTAGGCTATGCGTCGTCAGTGTAGGCTCTTCTGTAAAGCATAATCAAGGGCAAGGCCATCTAATATAACAGATATCGACTGGTAGGGGGTGGAATGTAACAATCTTTGGAACGCCAGGGAGTTATATTTTCCCTCGTGATCATATTTTCCCTCAGCGCTGCGCGCTTCGGGAAAATATAATCCCTTGGGAAAATATAACTCCCTGGCGGTCCAAAGAATGTTATATTCCACCCCGTACCAGTCAATATCTGTATAATATATTACATCTACAGTAAATCACATGCAGGCAAAGTATAAATACATTTAATCTTTTATCCACCCCCACCTGCATACAGTGCTTACAGATTTAGAAAATGCTGCTATGCATTGCACTATGCCCTTTCAGTATCATTAGCCATTGTATATCAATGACATGTTTAGAACACATGTACATGGCTACAATATATTACTCTTTAATGGCTCAGAAGTTTTGGCTGTTGCCAGCGTTGCTCGAGCTGTTTTTTGTAATGGCGATTGATGCTTCGTGGTGTCCATTAGGAATGTGTGACATCAGAGAAAAACAAGCCAAAACAGCAAAATTACAGTGTTCCTGTGAGTGTGGGTGAGTGTGTATGGTGTATGTCTGTAAAATGTGTCTGTGAATGTGAATGTACAGTGTACGTCTGTAATGGTATGTGCGTGTGTGTGTGTGTGTGTGTTTATGGGTGTTGGGATTTGCCACTGGGGCTTGGATGTATATCATCTTCCAAAGTAAATATGTGGTCGCCGCTGTTTCCTCAAGTAAGTCAAATAGACTTGGCCAACCAAATGACACTAATATTACACATGGTATATGGTGTACTGTATTTGCTCTTGTCATCCTTAGACATGTATGTGTATACATGCCAATATCAGTTTTACAATTTGTAGGTGTATAAAACAGCCTTAGATAGTTTTCCCATGCTATTTCTCTTTCCTTCTTCATCATGATTTATCTCTCATTTTTGAACATTTTTTTTCTTCATTAGAACATTTCAAAACATTTAAGTGCCAGTGGGTGGAGGTAGTTTGTCAATAATTGACCAAAACTGAACACCAGCTGTTCCAATTCTTCATTCTGTTATCACTGATGCGTGATCAATACTGGTGATGATGATGATATGTGTATCATACTACAATGTTAAAGTTGCAATTCCCCCCCCCCCCCAAAAAAAAGCCATAAGTTTGTAATGTAAATCAATTCATGTCTTGGTATTGGATTAAAGGGATAGTACAGTATTGGTGGAGGTGAGAATTGGGCTTCTAACTTTTTGCGAGATACCAAGAAAACACTTATGATATAGTACAGAGCATAACATTTAAAGATGAATTCAAAGTTTATTTGATGAAAATTGGGTTTGGAATGACTGAAACATCCAAAAACAAAGTAAAACAAAGCGATCGTAATAAAGTGTGGGTCCCACACTTCATTAGAATCGCCCTTTTTTGGATATTTCAGCCATTTCAAAACCAATTTGCATCAAATAAACATTGAATTCCTCATAGAATTACAAGCTCTTTCATGTTTCATAAGAGGTTTCTCATTATCTCACCCAAAAATGTTAGAAATCTGAAATTAGGTCTCAACCAAAACTATATGATCCCTTTAAAAAAAAAAAAAAAAATTAGAAGGTCCAAGTTATGAGTTCCTCACATATTATAACTCACAGTTTGAAAAGTTAACTAGCCACAAAATTGCAAGAGCTGGGTGATTGACACCTTTCGGCAATATCATTTATATAGAGCTGTAGCACATGTAGTCACCTGTAAGGACTGTCCAGTGTCAACACTGCCTCTATTGGTGGGCCAGTGGAATATTATTAACCCTTTCACATCTGCTCAAGACAGCACTGGAGCAGCAAGGTGTGATAAAAATACCAAGTGACAACAGAATTCAGTTTTCTTGGCTGCATATACGGGTCAGATGTGTGGCAGGCAGGCATTTCTGAACACGTGTACGTACATCGTATAGAGGCACTTTGCATTTTATTGATCCCGCTAATGGGCAAGATGGCACGTTGAGATCAAGATGGCGTACGTGCTTCATAAATCCTTGCCAACACTAGAGATTTAAGGAAGACTTCTCTACTCTACACAATCTTTTTTGATCATCAAGACTTGCTAAAAAAAAACAATGATGATAAAATAATAATAATAATAATAATAATAATAATAATGATAATAGTAATAATAATGATAATAATAATAATAATAATATTAGTAATAATGATAATAATAATAATAATAATGATAACAGTAATAATAATGATAATAATAATAATAATGATAATAGTAATAATGATAATAATAATAATAATAATAATAATAATAATAATGATAATAATAATAATAATAATAATAATAATAATGATAATAATAATAATAATAATAATAATAATGATAACAACAACAGCTACAACAACAACCAAGCAAACAAATGTGTAAGAGAAAACTGAAGCCAGGACCTAGTGGTAACCACTTCACATTCAACTCTTGACCTACTCAAGCACAAAAACACACACACACACATGACCTGAAGCAAGCAATAGGCCTACATAGTTACATATCTGTGCTGTCTCCCCCTCCTTCCTTTCCCATTCTTTTCCCCCTCTATTCCTTTTTTTTATTACTGCGCGTAAATGTGCAGGATAGATTTATCATCCGCCTTCCTTAATGAGCCGCAGATTAGATTAACGATGGATCTCTCGAGAGGCGCAGCGAGTTGGGTGAGGATAGCCTCTTCCTCAGGGAAAGTCACCCCTTGATAAGGTCATTGCTCAAAAACACTCAAAGAGATGTTTCAGACTTTACTAAGAATTTGTTGGTGAACCTCATTTATGAAACACGCTTCCCAATGTGTGTAAAGTTACCGTGTTCAGATCCTGACACTGTCGACCGCAGAATGCAGAGACATTCCGAACAAAGTTCATGACCCGTCACCTAAAATACATAACTTTTGATGCTCATTTGTTGCAAGAGTATACATGTGTACATCCACAGAACACTGCAGAGTGTGAATGCAAAAGCAAGCTCCGTAACCACCTAAATTGTGTTGCAGAGGTTAAGCCGTTCATTACGTAGTGCAACATCCACCAAGAATCATGCAAAATCTAATCACAAAACACATCTGGATCACCATCGGCCGAGTGTGATTTACGAAAGACATTTTGAGAGAAACACGACCCCGCCTGGTTTGCTTTCAGGCTTGCCAAAAATAACTCCATTAGCATGAAACTTGTGTCTGGACATGTCGGACAAATGTCTTCACTCGGGAGTGTGAAACACCTCTGAGCTTCTCAGAGAAACCTGTGGAGAGACGCAGCATAGGCGTGCACCCTAAATAGAAACCAATCTCTTTTCGTGATTGCCATGCTGTAATTGCCAGGGGTCTGTGTGCAACCTGTGCTGCCAATATTGGCCACCGACGTCCAGGACCGTTGGCAAGTGATTGAAATTTCAGACGGCCAACGGTGCGCTGGCACTCAATACAAGATTGCAAATATTTCTTCCATCATTGTTACTTTTTCATGTCATTTCATAGCCCTGTGACAGATAGTGTTCCATAAATCAACAGAAAAAGATATCACATATGCGTGCACTGATTTCATCCTCATAAGGAAGAAAATATTATCTTTCCTATAGTGTTTGCAAACTTCAAGAAAGGTAACACCATGCAGGAAAATCTTCATTATTATGATGTGGCGTGCTGTTACCCAGGGTGCTGTCATACCCTGGGTTACACCATTGCGCAGCAGCTTGTGTGAGATGTACAGTTACAGTTACACATTGCTATTAATCATGGCGGCCAAAGTTTAGCAGTCGGTGAGAAGATTCCAATGCCAATTCTGCACAGTTATGATGTGTTACAATAAAAATGATGATTTTTTTTAAAATAATCATTATAGGGAATGATGCAGAAAAAGATAGGCTGGCGTATTTGATCTGTGCCCCAGGGTACCAAGAACCGCATCATATAGCAAACATTATAACACCATATGTGGAAAAACAAAACAAAAACATGTTATCTAATGGTCCCATGTACTCTTATCAAAAGTGATAGTTATGAGTGTAAACAGTCTTCAACAAGCTTTCTTTATTTTTTCCTATTCATTATGCTGGTCCACATAATAGGAAGACATGGAAGCTCTCCTTAACAACAATTTGAACACATGTAGCAGGTTTCTCTCATAATAAATTTCTGTTACCCAAACTGCTGTGAGATTCATATTATAACGATGTTTAATGATTAAAAAAAATTAATCAGTAGAAACAAGTGTCATTTCCCATGAAACTGTCATGTGTAGTCCTACACGAGGTGTGGTTTGTCATCCCCACACTGTGTTGAAATAAAAAGTTGACTGCTTGTCACTCGTATGATCCACCCCCTCATTCTCCCTGCCGCAGCTGGTTGCAAAAATCCTGCTTTAGGCGGTAATCCTCTCTGCTGTTCTTGCTGATATTAGTACGTTAATTGCGATTACTTCCATTCCTGAAATCGCTGGTATGTTCTTTTAAAGTGTAACCATGTGTTAAAAACATTGAATTACTAGCTGGCTTTGTGGCATTGGTATTCTAAAACCAATCAGTGTGACATTTAGTTGGATTGCAGGGGCTGGTCTCTTATTAGAAGAAATGATGGTTGAACACAGAGATGTCTTATGTGTTTGTGCAGGGATCAATTGAATGAACATACATAGTGCTGCAGTGAATATTAAAATACACATGTTCATTTTCTGTATTTTCATGTGTGTTTGTGTGTGTGTGAGAGCTGAGAGAAAGACTCTACTTTTTTTCTAATAATATTGACATTCTATGATGTCTACATATTTAGTGAGGTGAAGGACCTTTTCAACGATTGTCGGAAAAAAAGATGTGAGAAAAATTTCTGCAGTAGTCTTGAAAAGTGAATGAATTATTTTAATGAATTGTAGATATTGAAAGCAACTTCAAAATGCAGAGTTGGCAAGATCAGCTGTTGTGAAAATAACAGAGTATTCAAGTAATGATTATTTGTAAGTTTTATGCTTTGTGTAGTGCACTAAAATATTTCATCAACATTTGTTTTTGTATTGTTTTTTCTTTTTTCATCATGTTCATCTCCAGGTGAGAAGCTGGACTTAAAAGCAGTTGAGACCTTGGAGGAGGTGTTCAAGAGAGTCCAGTTCAACATCATCGACGTCGAGGGTACAGGCATGGATGATGAGGTAAAGTTTTTTGTTTGTTTGCTTCCTGTAACTTGGAATAAACAAAAAGCATGTTCCCTTTGTTGTTGTTGCTATAAATACATTCTTCTTTTATATCAAGTTAACCACTGTTCCCTTACATTGCCAATATGTTCTTCCTCTTTCTGTGAATGTCACATTTCATACTGTATCATGTGTTGTTTTATACTGTTAAGTGATATATGGATCCACCGAAAAACAACCCTGACACTGATAGTGGTTTTTCTTTTAAACCATATTGAAATAGATATAACAAAACAAAAACAAAAGCAAAACAAAGCATGCCTGTATAACAAAATATATGATGCTGCACTGAATGTCAACCATGATGTTATCTTAATCCCAGATATCCTTCCTTTACCAACCTTTTTCCACTCTGGAACTTTTTTTTTCCTTTCTTTCCTTTTTTTTTTCTAGAGGATATAGAACCAAAAGGAGTTGTCATTTCAAACCCTGCCCAGAAATACAGTACTAAAAATACATAAAATGATTTCAAATTTTTTATTGTTAGTGTCATACATACGAGGTCGAGAATTTAACTGCATGTTTCATTCAACCTGATGAATGAATATATTAGGACAAACTATTCAAATGAGTAGATTCTGAGCAAAATGATAGTATGGTACAGTTCGACCTCGATTATCCGGCCATGTCGGGACCGGCGCTCATCCAGATAAGCGATTTTGGCCGGATTGGCCGAATATTGTGACTTTTACAAAAGCTGACTCTCCTACCTCGTTCGTCTCCCCTAAGTCCCTGTAGAAGAGTTCTTGTGATGCCTATAGTTGTTGGGGTTTTTTTTCCCCACAAAGGTCAGAATCTGTGAGGCACAATAACAGGATCAAGTCGATGCAAACCAACTTTTCGCCTTGAGCACTTGGTTTCATCTGCATATCAAGGTGTGCCGTTGGATGATGGGAGTTAACTTGTTCCCTACTAGTGCAGAAATCTCCATAGACTCTGGGCAGGAACCACCAGTTTTCAGTAGACAATGACTTGATTTTATTTCCCACTTGAGATACTAGAATGTAAGGTCCACCTTAACAAGACAAACAAAACAGCCAAATGTATGTTACATTTCCTTATCTTGGCACGATCTCTTTGATGTGTATGTCAGAATTTTTGCATTCTTCCCTTTGCCACACTCGCTGCACAGCCGTGGGCACAGTTCTTCAGATCTTAATCATCAACAACAACAACAGACATACAAACTTGTCATTGATTGAAGTCATGATAAATCAGGGATTATGTGCCTCATAGGCATTTGTCTTGGACAGTAGTCGTTATTTCAGTGATCAATAATTAGTGACTCTCTCACGCACATTTCCGTTCAAGTCCAATGCATTGAATCATACTAGTGTAAATACATATTGTTCTTTGCACCTCTTGAAAAATAAATCCGTATTTAAAAAGACAGCTGAACAATTTCCAAATGTTGAGAGCATGTATCCATCTCAGTTCAACATTTCATATCAACAATACTGGTAACTAGTCTCAACATATGACTTCCGGGATGATTTGAAGAGTTCTACATGAATTTCTTCCCTAGCAGCAGGAAATGTGCCAAAAATAGGATATTTCATCTTTTTTTTAATCATACACATTATGAGTGTGATTTCACAGATATTCATGACACAATCAATGCCAACACACCAAGATTAGTTTGCTAGAGTTTTGTGCCCAGTGTGCCTCAAATGCACAAAGAATTTGTAACTTTGCTGTCAGTTAGTCTGGAGAAACATATTGTATGGATGCATGGTATGTTTATGATGCACCCACTGCTGTGAGAAGATCTTTTATTCTGCAGAGTGGCACAACAAAATCTTATTATTACCTCTTCAGCTTGCAATTACAGTCTAAATCCTGACAGGCAAACCATTTCCCAACCCACCAAACCCCATTCGTGATCTCAATTTTCAGATAATCAAACATTGTGCTCTGCAGCGATATAATTTCACCTAATCCCGGTGGAACATCAGGACACAATAGGAAAGGCTGTGACGCAAAAGGGAATTGCTCTGAGCCGTTTTTCTACAGTGATTTGAGTCGTGACGCCACCAAGTGAATGACGGTGGACTAGAATTGCCACATTACCTGTCATATTTGCAATTAGATGCCAGACAATATTACCACTAATCACATTTTCTCTCCTTTTTTTTTCACTTCTGAACTCTTACTATTTCATGGAAAAGGAAGCTGATATTTTAATTAAGATGACTCCTCTTTTCTTGCCAGGTTACTCTCTGTTTATTACCTCCGCCAAGGGGGGAGGTTATGTTTTCCTTACCGTTGGTTTGTTTGTTAGTTAGTTCGTTCGTTTGTCCGTGTGCAAAATAACTCAAAAAGTAGTCAACGGATTGAGATGAAACTTGCAGGAAAGGTTTAGAATGACACAAGTAACAAACGATTAACTTTTGGTAGTGATCCGAGAATTTTTGGGGAATTTATGAAGGATTTTTGATATTTAGGCAGGTAGGGTCAATGAACTTGGGAGTTCAGGCTGCGCGTATTTGAGGTTTGCATGCGCGCACTAAAGTGCGTGCTCTAGTTTCTGCTAGGGCGAGGCGCATTTAGGCGCATGGTGCAGCTGAGGGTTTATGACGTAACAAAGGCTTCTATATTGGGAAATCGGGCGGCTTTCAGCACACAATGCAGTACGTATGGGTGGAAATCACTGATCTCTGTGGAAGAACAAGATCAGTGCGGGTGGAAATGGGCAGCATGCTTGGTGGAGGTCTGCGCTCTCAGAGTGCTTCTCTAGTTACACATGCTTTTAGAAAGTTGATTTGACACCCAAGAGCTAGGTCGTGTTTGACATTACCCTCTAAATCATGCATCATTGCTGTTTCTTAATTCAAGATGCTCTCTTTAGGTATGATATTACAAAACTGTGTTATGATTTTCAGCTTTTAATGCGATATTCCGTAAAAGGGGAGATTTTCATGGTGTTAAAATATTCGCGCATTTTGCACAACCAGAAACCAGCACGAAAATAGAAATACGCAAATATTTTTGCTTGCCATATGTTCAAATAGTTGATGCCTTGATTCTGTGGAATGAAAAACATGCGAAACTCTTCTTACTTGGCTGAGCACAAAAAATTATTTGCCCTAAAACATCCACTTTTACAGTATGAAATTTTTTTATGAAACCAGAGGCTAAATTTTTCTGTAGAAAAAGTAAAAATTCATTAAAGTATACTTTGGACGAGTGTTGTATTTGAATCTGAGTGTTTACCATTCAAAGACAGTGTAGCGCGGGGAGAGAGGGTTGGTTGGATCGAATTGATCTACATTAACTGCCCACCGTGCTCCATTCTCAAACCACAATCAGCACAGGTCAGCAGGAATAAAATTACCCATCAACGAATATCATGCAATGAAGCATACTCTTTGCAACTGATTGACAAATTGCCCTGCATCGACATAAATAAGTACTGAATTGATCAGTGTTTAGTAGTAGCCATGATAAAAAATCATGGGCGTACACGCTCGAGTATGTACACCCATGATTTTTTATCATGGCTACTACTAAACACTGATCAATTCAGTGCTTATTTACGTTGATGCAGGGCAATTTGTCAATCAGTTGCAATGAAAGCATCTCGACGGAAGAATTTCATGAATTTGAATAAGCAAACTCTTATTCGAACGGTCAACTCCAGTCGATATTTTTTGGCTGTGTGTGCGTGTGTATTTACATAGAGATCAATAACAAAGGTGTACATAGTTTGTTACCGGGATTCCTGAATACATCCAAGTTGGGCCAGTCTTTCCGTTGCATGGTATCCCTACACCACTTGGTCTTCAAGATGAGTATTGCTTCGTGCTCCTCAGGAAGAATTTGTTATTTACTCCTGTCTTTTGGGTGCTAAAGATTCTCCTATCCAATTTCAAGATTATTCATGACTGGTGTATATGGATACCAGTGCCAAAGTTTTCTTAATTTTGTGCACTTAACCATCATCACGGAAGCCATGCATCTCAATGACCGATGGAATCACACTTTCAGGATTTAGTTGAAGGACAAGTTCACCTTCATATACATAAGGATTGAATGAATGCAGCAATATCAGGAGAACACATCAGTGAAAGTATGAGGAAAATTGGACAATCTGTTCAAAAGTAATGAATTTTTGAAGTTTCAGTTTTGCAGTTGCTGGATGAGAAGACTAATACAGCTTGTGATGTCACGTGTGTAGAACGATATATTAAGATAAAGGAAAATATAAAGAAAATTCAACATATTTTCACTTTTCTTGCACAGAAATAGAGCACTTGACTTGCCTCTTTCAGAAGGCAGGGGGAATAATATTAACACAGTACCCTCAGTAGCTAGTCGAGGGAATGTGTACTTTAAAAAAAAAAAATGAAATTTTGTGTTCTACAGATATTGCTGCGTTCTCTCAATCCTTATGTATATGAAGGTGGACTTGTCCTTTAAATCCTTCACTATCTGACTGGTGTTGTGTCATTTGAGATGCCTAACATGTTCACTTCCCAGTTGTGGTATTGTGACCAAGTAATTGACCCTTTCAGTCTAAACGTCTAAGAATGTCATTGGCATCGAAAGTACGGACAAGTTGTGGATGGTAATTAATAACGTGGAACAGGAATAACCACATGAAGCATGGTTTGTTCGATGGACTGTCAAGTAAATCAAAACCACAACAAGTCTCTTTTACATGCTTATATTGTGAGTCTTTTCTCAAAGTTTGCAAGTCTGTGTTAGTAGTTTACATGTGTAGAAGTGGAATTTTCACGCATTTTGTGTCACATGAAACAGCAAAAAATAAAGACAAAATTTTTTTGCTTGTTGTATGTAAAACACTTTTACATTTTGACTGGGCAGAATTGAAAATTCATATTAGCAGACTGAGCATGAAATATTATTCAAAAAAAAAATCCACTCTTACAGTATTTGCTACAGCAGAATTATACTCAAAGACCAATGCCAGTCAAGTAGGGTCTATACACTAAAAGGATGGTACAGTTTTGGTTTAGATGGGGCTTTATGTCTGTGTGTGTGTGTGTGTGTGTGTGTGTGTGTGTGTGTGTGTATGTGTGTATGTGTGTGTTTGTGAGATAATGAGAAACCTCTTATGAAATATGGAAGAACATGTAATTCTTAGAGGAATTCACAGTTTATTTGATGAAAATTGGTCTTGAAAGAAATGGCTCAGGCTGAGATATCAAAAAAAGATTATCCGAATAAAATGTGACAAGCCACGAGTTTTATTACGATCTCTAATTTTTGGATAGCTCGGGCATTTCAAAACTGATTTTCATCAAATAAACATTCAATTTCCCCTTAGAATTATATGCTCTTTAACATTTTATTGAGTGGTTTCTAAATTTCTCGCAAAATGTCAAAAAGCTGAATCCTCACCTCAACCAAGTCTGTACCATCCCTTTAAGGTAGGTAGATAAGCAGAAATACAAATAAACAGATGAAATGTGGCAATAAAGAAACCTGGAGTATCATATCTCAACAAATAGAAAATCTTAAAGGAACAGCTCAATACTATAGAGGAATATCTATATTATACCCAAATGTTAATAGGTCTGTATCGTGAGACATCATTCAAGTTTAGCTGGAGCATGAGGTAGGGTGTATTCTCAACATCAATTTAGATGTTTGTCTAAGAAAAATAACACCAATCCTTGTTTTAACATAGATTTTGTGGGGAAGTCGGTAATTGTAGACCGACACTTTGAAATTTAATTCTTAGCATTTCTCACTTTGAAGTGAAATCATTTCCAGAAATTTCATCACAGCAAAGGTTAATAAGCATTTCACTTTAGGTGGACCTAAAAGAAACAGCTTTGAAAATCATTATACTGAAACATTATGATTACCAATATTTGTCTTTCCTGGATTTTGGCAGTAAATGTTGGAAAATTCTTCTGACAAATCTGTTGCAGTTTAGAAGCCACTCCAACTCAAAGGTACAACCTCGTCAGAGAAGTCATCAAAGTCTTGCAGAATTCCGTCACACTCCATCATGCTTTTATATAGGTGGTAAAGCAGGTGGTCATTTTTTTTTTAATGTTTTCTTTTGTTATTTTTGTTTCTAGGCCACCATGGCTATGTGTGATATGGTGGAGTTTTACCAGTCCACCTGCAAGCTAATCTTTGCCAGCAACAGGTCCATAGGATTCCGCGGCTGGCAGGCAGCATCAAGACTCCTACGACGGGTAAGGGCATCTCGCTAGTAACGGAATCACTTGTTATGCTGTATTCTGTGTTTATGCAGCGGGGGATATCATGAAATAGGTACCTGGTAATATCAAGTATAAGCTCCACTACTAATGGCGGTATTAAAGCAAGTAACACCACTCACAGTTATAGATCCCTGAACCAGTGTTACCCTCACTCCACTCTTAAGTCTATGTGATTGCACAGGGATCGCGTGCCAAAAAAAGTGATTGCGCTTTCTATAAGTTAAATACAAAAAGCTGCAGCTGTGAATGCTTTCCAATAGACTGGTGATGTGGAAGAGGATTAAAGTGCTACAAACTTCTTAACATCTCCGAAATAAGACAATCTAATTTTTTCTCCTGGGCATAGATTGTGATAGTGTTTGTGTACCTGGTACTTTCCAGCTGTGACTATTGCGTACATATACTATGCACGTACTAGATGTGAGTGGGGACGACACATATCTGTGGACGTGAATGTGGGTCTTGCCGTGCTGACACCAACACTAACTTGAAATTACAAATTTTACAAGCCATATAAGCTGTTGTTGGCCATTAGGGAAAACATCATGTAAATCACCAAGAAGAACAGTGGAGCTCAGTTCAACAGACACCACTAGCTACCAGAATTACGTAATACTTTTTAGGTCTACCTGCAAACACTGACTGATATTAAGTTCCGGATTATGGATGATGCTACTGGCTTTGTGCTACTGTTGAGATAGCACTAACATCAACATTGGCATTAAGCTTTAAAGTCACCCATTATCTATACGGGACTCCCTGCATTCAAAAAAAAGAAAAAAGAAAAAAAAAAGGCTTTAACAAATTGTAAAACTATAAGAAAAATAATAACCCATATTTACTTTGGCAAAAGAATAACTCTGTTCCCAAGTTAACTTGATGATTGGAGCACAGTTGGGCAAAGAGAAGGATTTTTTCTTTTCATGAAAAATGCTCTCAGACAAAATAAATATACAGCGCTGTCTGCTTTTAAAGATGAAAACAAGGGTCTGAGGGGAGAATTAATCTTCCCGTCTTCCGTTAACGCCACATTAATTTCTTGTCCTTTAAAGCAGACATCCTACGCTTGCTCCATCCTCCATGGGATTTTGCTCTTCAAGCAATAGCCACCTCTGACAATAGATGGTGATGGCTTTCGCTGGTGTTCATCTGGTAATTCATAGCAGAGAATGAATAGGTGCTATAAACAATACACTGTGGCAGTGTAATTAGGCCCGTGAAGTGATAAATGGGGGGGGGGGTCGGGCAGGAAGGCATGTCATTAGATAACCAAGATGCACACATCAAGATCTGCTATGCATCTCTGTATTTTACCCCTACCCCACCCCACCCCCACCCCATTCCCCCCCCCCCCCCCCCCCCCCTTGTAGACGCCGTGCCTGCACACGTTTGATGCGAGAAACACCTGTTGGACGGAGCACAGCATGCCGGCCATGTCGCGGGCCATGAGGGTGGACTCTTCCATAGCGGCTCTCCACCTGGAAGCCTGCAACCTTTCCGGCAGACCTCACTTCCTACTCAGTAAGATCTCGTGGAATTCGTCAGAAACGATGACAGGGAAACCCTGTTACGAGGTTACCTGGGCACTGTTTCATAAAGCTGTTCTTAAAGTTACGAAGGACATAAGAACGACTGGTGATAAGTTCTGTTGTGCTATACTTATCAGAATTTCCATAATTCAGCACAAGAACTGATCACCAGTCGCTCTTAAGTCGTTCGTAACTTTAAGAACAGCTTTATGAAACACCCCCCTGGGCTCTGTTTCATAACGCTGTTCCTAAGGTTGCGCATGACTTTACAAACGACTGGAATATGAAGTGCCAATATGTGTGCCCATTTTTTTCCTTACGTTTTAACAAATTAGACTCTATGTCAATATTTCATCTACATTGACAAAATACATTTTCAACTAAAAATGTGTGTTAACATGTAAGAATCATCATTATCATCTGCAAAATTTCATCTTTAGCTATTGAAACTAACAATGATTGGGAAACTCACTTGGCTTGCCATATTCAAGTCATTGAATAAAGTTGTGCATATCTTTACAAACAGCTTTATGAAACAGGGCCAGGGACTGTCAAATTTTCACCTCATTGAAAACAGAAGCCTGATGTAAACCTACTAAAAAACAAACCAGCTAAAGCCAGGATTGGAAAATTGGGACCGCTAAATTTGCCTCGTTAGAAGCGGTACCTCGTAAGCAACTTTGTTGTTAACAGAGTTTTCCTGCATTGTGAAATGATCGAACTATCGGTATCTGGATCTCTACTGTTTCTACTCTCTTCTACACATGTATGTATTCATTTTTTTAAGGACTGTGGGATGAGTTCTAATCTCCAAGAACTTATATTCTTAGCTTTGATAGAGGAAAGACAGAAAATCGACAAATTTTGATATATTTGTACTGTACATAAGGTACATTGTATCAAGTTTTTGGCTCAATATTTTTGCTCTGTGTATGAATGCCGTGAGACTAAGTTTCAAGCAGTGTGTCTCTCTTCGCATCTAATTTTAGAAACAAAAATCTTTAGGGCCTTGTTTTTATCTTTATGTAGATGTGATTGGTCATTTGCATTTTTCATGTCTTACGTGGGACTAATATCTCTGTTCACTTATGGGGAGGGGGGGGGTTCCCTATGATTGTGCAAATCACCTATCTTCAATCTCAGTATAGTATTTTCCTACTATACGACAAAATCACTGTGACATGGTCAATGTGTCTATAGGAAATAGTAAATCAAATTACAATGTATTAGTTATTACATACGATGAGTAGGTGTAACCGTACAGGAAGGGGGGGGGGGGGGGAGTTGAGTTCTGATATTACTGTGACCCTCACATATGTAAAATATGTATGTACCGTACATGCGTACATGCACATACATGCACAGACAGATATTTGAATTTGGTGATGCATACAGCATACACACAGATGACACATGATATCATGGCACAGGAGACACTCCTGAGTGATAGAGGGAATCTCTGCATAAATTAGATACCATAGGTAGATCATGTATTAATAAATAGCCCATCTGTTACATTATGTGCCTTAAATAGTCACATGAGTCAGACAGTTCATCTCTGAACAAACTTGACTATGAATGCAATTAAGTGCCGAGCCCCTCATGTCCTGGGCATACAATGTAAAAGGAGCGATCATTATTTACTCTCCATATACGGATCAGTCATTAATTACGGCTGCACCTGTGAACAGTCTACTGCAGACGTGGAGATATACCGGCATTGGCACATACAGCAACGAGAATTGGCAATTTGATTCAAAGCAATTCCAGACCAAGTTATTCATATTATAATGATTAGTTTGCCTCTGCAACCACAGATGTACATTTTTAGCTAGACAGAAAATATTCTTGTAGCACATCCCCGGCTCAGTACCCAACAATCATCTGTTTTACATAAAATATATGAAAATGTATCCCTTTTATTTTCTAGAAAAAAATGAGGGATGTACAAATGTTAGCATTGAAGCATGTTTTGAAATTGTTAGCACAGCAAAATCTTCTTGCATAGAGCACTGAAAATTACTTTCACCCATTTTTTGGAAACCCAGGGTACAGCACCAAGAAAACAGAAATAAGTAATAATGACGATATATTCAACAAAATGATGAATTTTTAGTTGGTACACCAGGGTACCAAATACTGCGTCAGATGGCCCACATAAAAAGAAAGTGAAACTTTAGTAAATGAGAAGGAGCGCCACAGGGAGGTTTCATGAGGTCAAGTCAATGTCTTGAAGCTCATGAAGGGCTCTTGTAATGTACAAAAAAAAAAAAAAAAGAAGCAATGATTTGAAGTGATGCCTGTGATTTACCTGTCAAACCTGTTTACTGAGACTGTGTACCTGACTGTATCTTCCGTGCACAAAAAGATGATTCCGTCATGTTGTGTGCTTTTATAATAAAAGCCTAGTTTTATATAATGTTTTCAGATAATTTCAAAAAGCAATACTCAACCTCTGTTTGAGTATATTGATTTAAAAAAAAAAAAAAAAAAAAAGAGGAAATAGTCCCGACTTCTAATTCCTTCATCACAGGTTGAGCTAGATAAAGAGATTGAAGCTTTGTAATTTTTATACAAAATAACAAGTGGAAATATTTCTCCTTAGTCAAGAAAGACTTTAAATATCACGAACTTCATGCTGATGCAATAAGTATGAAGCTGTGTTTTCAGGGTTCTTTGCATACAACCTAAAATAGCCCATCTAGAAAGCAATCTCTTACCTTTCCTGTTTTGTTTTGGTTTTTATGAATTATTACACAATCATTCTCGGGAGAAAACAAAGATACAATTTCACAACTTTCATCAGGGCTGCTTCTATTTTAGGTGAAATTCTGAGGAAGTTGTTGTGATGATTGAATGAAATCCATGGCCGTCAGCCTGTGGCTCAGTATGTGAATGCACAGTGCTGTAATCAACAAGCTATTTATGTCTTCTTTGTCAGGAGTCCTGTTCACATTGGGCAAATCTTCTCCAACATTCACTCTAAGAAGATTATTTTCTTGGAGACTAGTACTTAAGGATGCCAATTTACAGAGAACACTCGAGTGAAACTTTTAGCAAACAATTCATAATAGTCTAGAAATATATTTGTTTCTTTTAAGTTGAGTATTTGTCTTTCATGTATACTTGGGAATTTCTCTGAATGATATTCATGGTATAAATGAAGCTAAAAGCATCACAAAGCACAAGTGAAATGCTTTCACGCTTGTAGGAGATTGAGACATTTAAAGGGACTGTACAGTTCTGGTTGAGGTGAGTATTCAGCTTTTAACGTTTTGCGAGATGTTCAGAAACCACTCTATGAGATGTCAAAGAGCATGCTATTCTAAGGGGTATCAAAAGTTTATTTGATGAAAATCGGTTTTGAAATGGCTGAGATATCCAAAAATAAGGTGAAACAAAGAGAGCCTAATAAAAGGCGTGGCCTGTCGCCTTTTATTATTATCACTTTTTTGGATATCTCAGCTATTTGAAAACCAATTTTCATCAAATAAACGTTGAATCCTTCTTAAAAAATTACATGCTCTTTCATATGTCATAAGAGGTTTCTCATTATCTCACTTAGGAATAACCTGAATCCCCACCTCAGCCAGTACTGTATAGTCCCTTTAAACACATAAGGTCAATGCAATACAGGTGTATCACCAACTAGTTTTGAATTGTGAAGCATTCTAAGGCTGTGAAAGTCAGTCAAGGAGTAAGAATATCATCCTTTTTCTTCTGCAAAATAGCATTTCTCATTTTCATGCCAAATTACATTATTTTGCAATTTTCTCACCTTCGCTGTCTTCAGCTATGTCCAGTTATTGTGATGACAGATTTTACATACACTCTTACACATACATGTTGTATGCACTCATACTGGTACACACATGTATACACTCACATATAGTGTATGTTAGCTCTCCCCCTTGTTCTCACCAATTCTCACCAATATTACGTACTTGACCAGTGCTGTCTTCCAACGTAATATGACTCTTGCGTAAATATTTGGAATTCATTTCTTTTTTTCTTTTTTTTTGGGGGGGGGGGGGGGAGGGGGGAGGTTGTCAGACATTGTTCAAACACATCTCTCTAGATTTTGGGCTCACAACTTCCTTGCAATACTCTTTGCTTGTTCTGGCGACATGTACAGTGTGTTTACAGTATAATCATTTCAAACCTGACGGCTGTGTCAAAATTGCATATTGACTGCAGTCAATGTTAATTGTGTCTTTTGGTGCCAGACAAAGACAAAGATGAAAGCAGTCCTAAAAATGGAACAAATAAAAGGATGACATGGATGACTCAATATGCCATTCCACATTATGTTCAAGTCAGTTTGATGAATACAAGTAATATCAAATGAGCACAATGATGGAAGTTTCATCCAGATTGGACATAGAGAATTGTACTGTTTAGTGAAGACAAAATTGAATTGAATTGAATCGAAATGAAATATAAAAAGAAATTGATTGAGTTTTGCAGTGTCGCAGGTTTTTACCACATACTGGATACATGCAAATTGGAAGAGGCAGTGTTGTCATCTGCTCAGAACCATGATATTATGTTATGAACAAACAAACAAAAATGTTATCAAAATGATGTCTCATGCTGATGATTTAGCAATTGCAACCTCTTTTCCCCCAAATAGTCATTGTCTAAGTCATCACAAGACTGGACTAATTTGATTCAAAGGATGCATCTTACTCTTGTTTGTTTGTTTGTTTGTTTGTTTTTTTGTGCCAAATAATAAATGAATAAATTAACAAATAAATACATAAACAAACAAATAAGTAAATAAATAAACAAATAAATAGATAAATAAATACAAATATACATGAATAGATAGATAGATAAAGGGACTGGGGTGCAGATCTTTGCACTGTTCAGTGTAAATTTGTGTGGTGATGACATCTTCACCTCTTGTATTCAAGTGTGTGGTTGTGACTGCCATCACTGATTGGCTTAAAAAAGCATGGAAAGCATCAAAATTTCAGAATTTCACAACTCTCTCCTGTTCATTTCTTCTATTACAGCCAGTTCTAAAGAATATGTAGCATTACACTTTACATTGTGTAGTGTGTTTCTCTTACTTTCAAGGCTCTTGTATGTTGTAGTCTTCATTGTTAAAATTTGATCTTACGTCACAATCTGTTCCTCTTAGTATGAGTAGGGAGAAGGGGCGGGGACTGTACCAACAGACATGCAATTGAAAAGAGGATGAGCATTCTCAGAGGATGTTACCATGGATACTGGACATCCTAAAATAGTAGATTCAAACTGTGCTATGAATATTCCAAACTCAATTTCCATCATCTTCAGGTTTGTTGGTATTCTGAAAAATTTACTCTACACCTCAGTAACAGTTTGCAGTGTTATGTGACCATCCTGATGTATTCTCATGACCATGTCGTCTATTTCATCGCATCTGTTAGTGTCAGCATTGCGCACCAACTCAACCCTGAGGGAGCTGTTTCTGGCAGACAACCGCCTGATGCCATCGGACGCGATCCACATCGGAGGGATGCTGAGGCACAACTCGGGCCTGAAGCTCCTCGATCTGAGAAACAACAACGTCCAGGTAGGATGGGGTCAAAGGATGGGCAAGGGTCACAGTCCGGACATGAATAAGGTGCGGTGTGCACATGAGAGTACTTGAGGTTAAAGAAATGGGACATAGAAAGTGAAATCCCCAGAGTTCATATCCCTGTTCTGCAAGCCATTGTATGAGATGGGGAGGATAGGGTTGTAATCTCATACACAAATTCACTTGCTGTCTGTCAGTCCCATTGGTGACTTGTCTAGACACAATCTTAATACCATTTCCATACAGGGGACCTGAGGAGTTTAAAAATGGTCACAGAATCTGTTAATATACCGAACTATATAGATCATGTATGCAAGTCTTCTTGACAAATCGTGACTCGCACCATAATGCGGGGCCCCTTTTCCGCATGTGACTGGCATATAAACTGGTCCAGCCCCTCAAAAGAATTGAGGGAGTTCGAGAGGTGTTTCACTTTTTTCGCAGGCTGAACGCTTCCATAATCAGACCTGTTAGTGTGAGCATGTCTTCTTGTTCTATATGTAACACCTATTCAAAGCTTGATTGGAGTTGAGAGGCATAAGTGGATTAGCAACTCCCTTCATTTCAGCCTGTACCCTTTGTGCCTCCAACAAACTTTTGTTGTTGCCCGTCTTTATAACTGTTTTAAATGGCTGAATCAAGGTAATGATTGAATCCAGAATGTAACAGTTTTATTGTAAAGTCAGGGCCAAACCAAGTCACCTGATCATATTGGATGCAGAGCCCTCTTCTGATTGGTCGAATTCTCATTTCCACAAGATGGATCAGCCAGCTGCAGATTTTCAGAGTTGGATCAGCCCTGTGGGCTCACAAAATATTACACCTGTCCATGTGATGTTGTTGTTAAAAAAAAATGCACAAAAATATATGCCATTTTCTAGGGTATCAAATGCGCACTCGCATAAAATCTGACAGAATGAGTGATTGTCTTCAGGTTCATGCGTCCCTTTTGCAACCATGAAAATTAGATGCATTTCATGAGCTGGTATATTCTAGACATAGGTGATATAGCGTATTCGTCAAAATATTTCATTTCGTATATCTCGATATTGTGACTATGCTTTACTGTGTACTTTGCCTTACTCATGAAGTAAAGATCAAATTTTAAGCAGTTAAGTTCTCATTTCATTTTTCTTATAAAACTGGATGTGGATGATTCTTTATCATGGAGGGGGAAACAATGCTACAGATTTCCAGTGAATTTATTTGGACCCTGAAAAAATTCCAATTGTTATTCTTGATACTAAAAAAAAAGGGATCATAAGTGAGTGGCATGGGGTTAGTTTTTTTTATTTCTTTTTTTTTTATGCCTCCGCCACGAAGTGGTGCCAGAGGCATTATGTTTTTGGGTTGTCCGTCCGTCCGTCCTTCCGTCCGTCCGTCCGTAATGAATTTAAAAAAACCTTTCGAGGTATCCTAATGAAACTTGGCATGTATGTGTATTAGGGGGTGAAGTTGTGCCTATCAACTTTTGGGTGCACATGCTCAAGGTCAAAGGTCAAAAGGTCAAGGTTAAGTATGTAAAATTTCACTATTTCCACCATATCTATGCAATGCCAGAAGATATTTTCTTGAAACTTAGTCTATACATGTATTACCCAATTTAGATTCTCTGGTGAAAGATTGGGGTCATGAGGTCAAAGGTCAAAAGGTCAGGTAAAAATATTAAAACTTTACTTTTGTCTCCATACCTTGGAAATTGTTCAAGGTATCTTAATGGAACATAGTATATATACATGTACTGACTGGCAGTGATTATACAGAGAATTTAGGGTTCATGGGGTCAAAGGTCAGGGGTCAAAGGTCAAAGGCAACACTTATAAAGTTTACTTTTCCCTCATATTTATGCAATGCCAGCAGGATTATTTTATTAACACTTTGTGTGTGCATGTATAACCTAATAGAGATTCTCTGGAAAGTTCCCTTTTTTTCTCTTTTCTTTTTTTTTTTGCCTCAAAGGTCAAAAGGTCAAAGATCAAGTGAAAGTGCTGAACTAGCTTTTTCCTCCATATTTCGGAAGTGACTCAAGTTATCTTGAAACATACTACATATTTATGCATGTTCTGCCTGACAGTGATTATTGTATGAATCTTAGGGTCAAAGGCCAGATGAAATGGTATCAATTTACTATTCAATACAGAAATTGCACTTTTTCTCCCTACCTTGAAAATTACTCAATGCATAAACTTAGGGATGGGTCGCAGTCAAGTTAAAGTCCTTAAATCCCCAAATACATGCTCTCCTATTCATCCAATCAAACCTAGGTCAAGTAAGGTGAATATTCAACACATTTGTGACAAACTTGTCATTTTAATATTTTGCCAATTTTGTGAAAATGTAATCACATATTGTCCACATGTACTGTAGACCTATTAGGAGAATCATGCATTATGGCGGAGGCATCCCATGTGGCATTTCTAGTTTAAACTGTAAGGTGTACTGCCTTAGGATTTTATACACAGTGTTGGGAGGCATTCTTCAACCGTGCAAAATTTTGTAACATTTGCCGAAGGGATATATGACCTTACGTAGTGTAGGAACAGTTCAAAAAAATATACACTTTTCAATTTTAGACAAGGATGAAGAAAAACTTTGACATTGCATTTTTTTTATATATGGACTGAACTGTCCACCATTGTGACTTTTATCAAACCTTCATTGAATAGTTCACTAAATCTGTCTGGATTTTGCCGACTCCACTGATGTGTTGGAGAAATATTTCTTGTCATCTTGTAGTGAATGTTAAAGGTAATTGACAAGGTGTGCTTGTAAAAGTAGCAGCCTTAGTTTTGTGTCATGGAAACAAGTCAAAAGTGACAGCAGAAAAACAAACAAAACAAGTACTACATCCTTCTCATACAGTTATTTGAATGCGCACTTATTTGTGTCATGGAAACAAGTCAAAAGTGACAGCAGCAAAAAAAAAAAAAAAAAAAAAAAGAAGTACTACATCCTTCTCATCCAGTGATTTGAATGTGCACTTATTTGATTTAATAATTTCTTCCCAGAAATGCAGTAGATTGGAAAGGGAGAGAGAAATTTGGAGCCCAATTTGCTAATGCAGAGGAGGGGAAGGGGAAAGGGGTAGGGATAAACTGCCATAACAAATGGAAGATAACTATAAATTTTGCTGCATTGATAATGTCATACAAGTTTACTGAACATTTTCTCTGTCAAGGTTCTTGGGGGCATTACATGATGTAGCATGTAATGCCTAGTCTTCTGAATGGCTCCCTTTGCTCTTCTTTTATTCTCTTTTTCTTTAACCATAAAGAGGGATTTTTTATGATGTGCTTCTGCAAAAAAACAAACAAACAAAAAACAAACAATATTTCCAACTGACAAGACATTTATGCACATTGCTAAATGAAACAGTTCCTTTGGTTAGAATAGGATCAATGCACACTCTTTGAGTAAGTATTGATCACTCACCCCTCCCCCAACATTCTACTTCTGTACAGGTGTATGTGTAAGGCCCCAAGAAAATAATAATAATAATAATAATAATAATAATAATAATAATAATAATAATAATAATAATAATAATAATAATAATAATAATAATAATAATAATAATAATAATAATAATAATAATGAGAATAATAACAATAATAATAATAATAATAATAATAATGATAATAATAATAATAATAATAATAATAATGATAATAATAATAATGATGATGATGATGATGATAATAATAAGAAGAAGAAGAAGAATAAAAGATAACACTTATATAGCGCTTAATACTGATGCTTCTTAACGCATTTAAATGGGAAAAAATATTTTAGTAAAGTGTCTTGCTTTCAGAGACTACCATCATATGGCCTGTCTGTGCAATGTTAATGCCACATGAGTATGGAGACTGTACCTAGATGATTTCAATAAATTGTCTCCCTGACGTGCTGTGTGACATTCAAGTGTAGTAAATGTCATCAGCTCTGAATTATCTCCACTCAGCTTCCAGCCGAGTATTTACGCAATCCTCAGGGTTTTCCAGTCAAGAATTGATTGGAATTTACTCTGATTGACACCTCTTTCCCTTGTCTGCCAAAAATTCAATTTCTGAAATGGTTTCAACATTAGGGATAAAGACAGAGCACAGAGGTTATGATAAGTGCATAGTTTTAAACATAAATAAATTGATTACTATTTGTCTTTTTACTAGTAAGGAAAATGTATAAAGCATACATTCAGAGATTGCGAACATTTGCCTTATTCTGGTAACAACAATAGATAGAATTTGATGCTGATGTATTCATGTGATATTTTTCAATAAAAAGAAAAGACAGAGGCAAAACAACCACACATTTTCAAGTCTAGACAAAGTCATTCTTTAGAGCTGGAGAAAAGATGCTTCAATGAAAGCTTCAACACAAAAAAGGAAAAAGAAATAGAAATGTCAATATCATACACAAGATACCTGGTACAATATTTGCAAAAGATAGTCTTATATCACAACTGGACGTAATCAATACCAATGTGTACCATCAACCAAAATAAAACATCCTCATGCATTGCTTGTGATTTGATATCATTTGATATCTGTGCAGCAGAGATGTGTAAAGTGAGCTTAGGATTCCAATATTAAATAAAACCGGTCCTATTAGATGAAATTCTGTTATGTCTGATTTGTTAAACTTAGGCAAGAGAAACAGTTATAGTTCACTGAGAGATCATTCTTAACATTAAACTTTTTATACGATATGAAAACATGAGCTAGAGAGCGGAGAGGGCCTGTGGGAGTAGTAAGGATGTGGGATTGGAGAAATCTGATTTGCTTTCATCCTTTTCTTATGAGCGCAAATTTTTAAACCCGCAAAAATAGCTTCACAGTTTTCAGGAATTTAAGAACCCGCCAATACATTATGTTTTTGAGCTGCTCAGTGCACAAAAATTAATCATGCAAAAATATCTACTTTTACAGTTTTTCATATTATCTTTTTTTTTTCAGGCCATGCCCAATACTTTTCCTGAACAGACCTTGCACCCATGTGTAGTCTAAAAATCATTTAAATCCAAGTGTAAATAGTGTCTTTGCACACTAGATTATTTCATGAGTTAACCAGCAACTGAATGATATGACATGATGATTTCTCTGACGTTTGTGCATGAATGTCATCATACTTGAGATGCAGTATACAGGTAGATGAACTTCATTTAACGTCCCATGTTTCCTGTCTTTTTGTGTGCTCAATCAGGACACCGGGTTGTCCAACATCAGCAGTGGTCTATCAGCCCAGTCCAAGGGGGGACTTACAACTCTGGTACTATGGAACAATCACATCTCTCACAATGGAGCAGCTCATCTTGGGAAAGCTTTGGTAACCTCAATGACGACGATAATGATGATGATGATGATGATGATGGTGATGATGATGGTGATGATGGTGATGATGATGGTGATGATGATGGTGATGATGATGGTGATGATGATAGTGATGATGGTGATGATGATGATGATGATGATGAATAGTAGGATGATGGATAGTGGTGCTGGTAGTGAAAGTGATGATGGTGGTGCTATTGGTGCAAGTGGTAATGATGATGGTGGGGGTACTGGTAGTGAAAGTGATGATGGAGATGATGATGATGGTGGTTGTGCTGGAAGTGAAAGTGATGATGATGGTGCTGGTGGTGCAAGAAGTGATGATGGTCGCGGTGATGGTAAGATGATGGTGGTGGTGATGCTGGTAGTGAAAGTGATAATAGAGATAATGATGGTGGTGTTGGAAGTGAAAGTGATGATGGAGATGATGGTGGTGCTTGCGATGATGATAGTTCTAGTGGTAAAAGTGATAATGATAATGATACTGGTGTGCAAGTAATGATGGTGATGGTGATGATTGTGCTGGTAGTGAAAGTGATGATGGTGGTGGTTGTGGTTGCTGGCAGTGAAAGTGATGGTGATGTTATTGGTGGTATTTTTTATGATGATTACAGTATTGACAGGATAACCACCAGTAATGTATGGTTGTTTTTCGTATTATTACCACACTGTGGGAGAATTTTTGTCAAAATGCAATTCTGATGTGAGAGAGTTTCGATACAAATGTCAGGCCCATGTTCCATCATATCAAGTGAATTGGCCTAAATCAGCACAAATTGTTGTGATTATACACAGAATCAAGGATCATATAAATTCTCAGAATACCATGTCCGGGCCAGACCAGTAGAATACAACAGTGATCAAATCTACCCACTCTTAAAGTATGGTCAGAGGTGATGATAAAACCGTGGAAAGACATAGAATCAAAGGAGTTTTATCATTTATTTGATTTGATTTTTTTTTTCTTTCACTTTTCTTTGTCACACAACAGATCAAGAATTCCAATCTCGAAACCTTGAACCTGGGACAAAACAACCTCGGGACGGACGGCATCCACGCTCTGAAGGAGGGTCTCATGAAGAACAAGTCTTTAATGAGGCTGGGCATGTACTCGTGTAGGGTGTCCGATGAAGGTTAGTCATTGTAATGTTCTATAGCACTTTAGTAAGGCAAGGTTTTATATATGATACTGGAGAGAGACATACATCTTGACTGTATATGATGATGACTTTACTGCAAGTTGGACCACTTCTAAAAATAGACAATGTTGATGCAGGTGCTGTGGCCCTGGCGGAGTATCTGGCCGACAACTGCTACCTGATGCGGTTGGACCTGCGAGAAAACGACATCCGGACCGGCGGAATGATGGCGCTGTCTCTTTCCCTCAAGGTCAACATGATCCTGCTCAGACTGGACCTGGACAAGGACGTAAAGAAAGAATCGGTGGGTCCTGGATGACGTTCGGTCATCTTCATCCATAGATATCTTCAGAATTATAGGAGAAAGGATATAAAAGAAAAAAACCTTATATTTGCAATTTCCTTAGCTTGCTCATATCCTTCAGGGTACTGTAAAATTAGAAATTCTGATGTTTGGAATACTGAAAAAGAGGAAAATTTCGCATGGATATTTTCTCGTGCTTGACTGAGTAAGATAAACTTTGCTTGTTTTTCATTCCACGGAATCAAAATATAAAGTTTCGTTACATCTAACAATAAAAAAAAATTGGATTCTTTCATTTTCGCACTAGTTTCACGTCGCCCGAAATGCGCAATTATTTCCACATTACGAAAATCTATTCTTTTAAAAGTAATAGGTTTATGGAAGTTGTAAAATTATTTTTGGCCCTTTTGAATAAGTCACATGATGGCATTATGGCTGTGAGTCAACAGGTGACCATGCATTTATATTTCTCTCACTTAGCAGTAGTTAGAAATTATTGTTTATAAGCCCTTACTAGTGACACAATCTTCGAAGTGGACCTGACTGAAAGCTGGTCATAGGATTTTATGTGTGCATATTGGTATATAATGCATGTACAATGTGAAATAGTAGTCTACAAACTAAAGCATTTTATTTACTAATAAAATTGCTTTTGCAATCAAAGGAAAACAAGCCAAAACAATTGGAAAGCAACACAGGCCAGCCGCAATACATCATCAGAAACGGAAACACTCAGTATCAAGACATATGAAATATTAGTGTCTAATATAACTCATAGAAAATATGTCATAACATAGTATGTAGGCTGAGTTTTGCTTTCTCAGGGGCTATTGTCATGTGTCAAATTACCTACATCGCTGTTGTATCACCTACATGCTTCGCTTCAATGATGTCAATAGCCAGTGTTCGTTTATGTTGAGTCTGACTGGAGTATGTGGCTTCCTTCTTGCAGTTGAAAGGCTATGAGGAGCTCCAGCAGTCCCTGCTGTCAGAGATCTGTAACCACCTGGCCCGCAACAGGCAGGTCCTGGAACAGAGGCAGGAGGAGGAAGAGGAGAGGGCCAGGAATGCCGAGAGAAACCAAATGGAGGACCAAACGAGGACGGTGAATGGAAGCGGTGACGGGAGCGCGAGCGGGAATGCGGCCGAGACGGAAGAATCTGTGGTCATAAACACCAGAGACCCACTCATGGGTGTGGAGAGTTCTCAGGAGGCGTTGCTGGTCATCGGTTCCAGACCAAAGAGCAGTACTAGGTCCAAAGCTGGACCGGAGTCCAAGGCCCACCAGCACGGTGCTCAAACTGTCAACAGTAATCATGACGTGGCTGGTACAGGCTCTTCTTCTCAAAATGCTGAAGTAGAGGAGTCAAAGGCAGCATCAGCGCCAACGTCAGTTCCAACAATGAACAATGTGCAGGAGTGTCCTGCGGTATGTGCAGCACAGCAGACAATGGATTCTGTGTCATCGTCATCATCATCGTCATCATCATCATCGTCGTCGTCATCTTTAGCTAGTATAACAATGTCTTCTTCATCCGCGTTATCTTCCAGCTCTGCAGACATTGCTGAGCAACCCTGTACAAATGAGGAATGTCCCTTGCCCCCAGCAGTCAGAACAACTGACAATGTCAAACTCTTACCCCACGCCCTCAGAAGTGGGAGCATCACCAAGATTGAAATCCCGGCGGATGAGTCCAAACTGTTGCACAGTGACAGCATCGATGTGGAATCTCCAACATCCCCGCCATGCCTAAAGCCCCTAGATCTCCCCGTTCCCGGTGAGGAGGAGGAGGAGGCGGAGGCGGTTGCTAAGGAGCCAGAGGCAGGGGCGGGCCTGAAGACTGTTGTCGGGCGTGCCCTTGGAGGTGGCAGTGGAGAGCCTGGAGATGTGCCCAGCCCAGACACAGAGCCGTTTGGTAGAGGTGTCCCTCTAAACATTGACGGGAAAATAGGCAATGGACTTCTAGCCGGAATGGCAGAAAGCCTCTTCCTGCCACACCTACAAGCTAGTCCACCAGATGGTAAGTGACAGCACCGAGCCATGCACACACATGGCGCATTATGAGTTTTCTAGTTTTGTTTTTTTTTTTTGGGGGGGGGGGTTGGTTTTTTTTTTTTTGTCTGACCAAATTTAACAAATCTGTCCTATAATGAGGCATTATGTATCAATATTGTAATTTCCTTGTATATTCTCTGTTTTGCCATGATTAATAACAGAAAAATTGGCTTCCATATCTATGTCCAGCATCTGTTTTCTTTTGAACAGGTGCATTTGTATTGTATAATGCATGATGGCTTCAACTCAAAGCAAACTGGGAAAAGAAAGTCTCTTTCTTGTAGTTTGTACATAACACTGGAAATGTGCAATCCTTCACACCCACTTCAACTCTCATAACCCTAGCATTAGTGGGAGCTCTCAAGAGCAAGACACCTCTTGGCAAAGTTTAAAGAACGGTGATCGAATTGAACATCAATTTAGGACAAAGTATGGCCATCTATTCCACACAGTCAGTATCAGAGATAATATTCTCTGTCCAACTAAATAGCAGAGCATGAATGGGACAAGGCAATGTTTTGTTAATGATTTTTGTTCTTGTTGATTCTAGTTTCTACGTTCTTTATCCATTTCTCTGTGAATGCAGATGGGGAAAGACTTATGCCATCGCCTGACATTATAGAGGGCGATATAGACCACATTCTGGCAGCTGCTCATGGTGTGTGAGAAAGTGAGTAAAAAAAAAAAAAAAGAAATCATATAAGTAGATCAGACTACTGTTCTGTTATATATTTGTAATAGTCTAATTATGATCAGATTGGAATGTCAAATGTGGTTTTTGTAACATTTTTAATTGATTTGTCGAGAGGATGTAACTATAAAATTTATTGTAAGTCTTTCATTTATGAAAATTTTCTACACAGGCAAGATAGATTTTAGTTGATTGGTTTCAACCACTGATCTGAAGCGTCTGGATAATATGTCATTGGCCAATTGCTTTGAAGCCACTGTGCCGCCATCTTATCACACACATCACCCACCCACTGTGCCGCTATCTTACCACACACATCACGCATACATTTGTCTAAGGAACTCACGACTCCATGTGATCTTGCCGACAGTCTCTGCTGGAAAATGCATACGTGCCCGCATAGAATGTGCATGGTAAAATGGCGGTACAGTGGCTTCAATTGTTTGTACGGGGTGAATGGGCCAATTAGATATCCGGATGTTTCCTATAAAGATCAGTGATTTCAACCCTCGAAAGGATGATTTTGGTATGAGATTGAATAAGTCATTTATTAATCTACTTATCTGTAGATATGCAATGAAATTTTGATAGAATACTAAAAACTTTCAGGGAAAGTAATTCTGATGTGCTTGTACCACATTTACGGATGAATAGTTAGATTAGAGTGATGTCAATGTAATATGTAGATCCAGCTAGAACTTTTGCATTTGGCCAGTCATCTGCACATTTCTCATTAGTAATTCTCGCTATCGCCAATGACGTAAAAAGTACCCGGATGTGGCTTTTTCGTCAAGATTTAGTGCACTTGGTAGCAAGGGCACTTCCGGCGCGGAGCATAATTTGCACAACGCTAGCATGCGCGTACGTGTACCTTACCTATAGCGCCGCGCCGACCACGGATACTAGTACAGTAGGCGGCTGTACCGCCCGAGCCAGCGAGTGGCCAGGCCTGTCATACTCGTACACTGTAGTCGAGTCCCCGCCGGTGGCCGGCCTTGCATTAGCATGCACCACTAGACTGCACGCAGCGCATAAGCTAACACATACCGGTACAGCGTACTGCTTGATCATGCGATCGATGTGCACATCACAGATCAGTCATCTCTGCATACGCTGAAAATATGCTGGAAAATATTCACCCACCTGGATATCGTCATAGAATGCCCATCTATTTTTTTATTTGTTCTCTGTCGAAATGTCGCGAACACAATTGGGAACGAACAGTGATCTCGTACTTATCCTATCTCCGAAGCAACTTCTCCCAAGTAAGTACAGTACGTACAATGTACGTAGGCACTAGGCCTACTACCTAGTGCTATGCTACTACCACTACTAGTAAGTCGCGCGTGCACGTACTGCGCTGTGGAGTCACCCGCAAACTTCACCCATGCGGCCACGTCACGTCTCGCATGCCAGTAAGGGTCCTATTTCTGCAGATTTTTTTCATTTATTGTCGTGCGAACAACACATGACAGCTTCGCAGCAACAACCAATAGTCCTATTAACAGCAATTTCTTAAGAATGGAGAAATTTCAAATCATATTAAAGCTGTAATTCAAGTCGAGAAAACAGGAAGTACACGTAGAATACGGTCGGTTGTGTGTGTAAATAGCATTAGTCACGTATCACGCGCGTACGAACGGAAGTGACTTTGCTACCGGACTATACCATAATGCACCGTAAATGACGCTTAAATCAACATCCGGGTACTTTTTATGTCATTGGCGATAGCGAGAATTGTTACCTTTGTTTTAAGCATTATTTGTTACAAGTCAGTTTTTTGTTTCCCCATTTGTTCCCTTTGTATTTGGATGGGATGAGGTCTGCCATTAACACTTTTGAAAAAGACAAACAGTCTGCACTTTGTTTAATTATTATTATTAGAATGTTTTATTTGGTAAAAAAATTTGCAAAATCGTAGCCCGAAGGCTAAAATACATTGCAATGACATATACTAAAGTATTTCCAAATTAAATAGAGCACATTGAACCGTAGTACATAACATCCGCATCAGAAATCACAATTAAACATAGAATATATTGCACAGAAAATTACCACATATTACTCTACAGAAAAAAGCAAAACAAATCATAAAATATCTTCATATATGACAAGTGTATAAGGTTGTATGAGTATGTTTCAATCAATAATTCTTTACAAACAAACAAAAAAATCAATAAATAAAAAATCAATATCAGTGTGTGTATGTTTATCTTTTCCCAATTTCTGTTTTGCAGTTCTTCCATCATCCACATTTCTCTTTGAAAATTGTGTGTTGTTTCTTTTTAAATGTTGTTTCATGATATATTCCTATTTTGGTAAAATCAATAAAAATTTCTTTTCTTATCTCCAAGGTTAGGTTAGGTGCAATAGCCAGCACTGCTGCCGTCATTACAACTGTATCTAATGATGTTCCTGAAACTGTTTTGCCTGGAGAAAAATGAAGCAATTTGAGCGGGAAAAACACAAAACCAAAAGCGAGACCAAATTCCTATTCATGTCCGCCCTAAGTCGTGAACGTGCAGCTCAGTCAGTCGTCCAGCGTGGCAAAATGGTGGATCCATGGAGCAAGAAAGGGAGCGAGACAGAAGGATGCCATCTGGAGGACATGGGAGGATTGGTGGAGCCGCCATCTTTGTTTATCATTAAAGGGAAGCTCCGCTTCATTGTCAAGTAGACCGTCAAGTGAAGAATAAAAGTCACGTAAACATGAGAGTGAAAGTTCCTCGACGGTTGACCAAGAGATGGGAAAATCGTGGTGGTTAAGCGTTTCTCATGATTTAATGACAAACCGTGATTCAGGTCACACCCATGTGTGTGTGAATGAGTTCTGTTTGTACGATTTTTATTCTTTATGCTGAATGTGGAGCCAAGCTTCACCTTTAAGCTGAGATGCATTCTGACATTATGCAAAACATCTTGTGCATGTGTGGGTTCCTTCGACCTCCTTCGCTCCTGCAATGTGACAACACCTCTTGTTAGGCATCTCCTCTCAAGCAATCTCTCACTCTCTCTTTCAATATATCAAAGGGCATATCCTCTTTAAAAAGTGAGATGTATTCTGCAAAGAGCGAGTGACGGCATTCTGCATCTGCCTACAGCCCAAGCCTCATCTGCACCAATATAGCACCGTGTCCAATACTTTTACAAAGTTGCCGGAGAGGTTTGCACAGGAGAAGTGTGATTTAAAGTGATAACTTGGCAGATGGATGCCAGAAAATGGGTGTGACTGGAACAGTAGATACAGAAAAACCAAAAAACCAAATGCAAATCCTGGCACGACTACCCGAGGCATGTTGCGTTTGTGCACAGGGCAGAAACTGGATTGTATGAAATAGATATTCAACATGGACTTTACAGGCTTTGCAATGTTTTAAGTCAACGTCATAGTTGACGTGACTGCTTTAGTTTTTATTACTTTTGCTGCATGTAAAGGGAAGTGGGATTCCTATTTATTTTAAGTGCAAGGCATGAAGAGTACACTTTGATTTTGGAGAGAAGGATGTGAATTAGAACCACCAAACATGAGACAAATTTATCAAGTGTGGCAGCAACAGTAATGTGTGACGGCTATTGAAGTCATTGTCAGTGTATTTGTTATTACAGAAAGATAAATTTAACTATATTCCATTTGTCTGAATATAAAATGGAAAGAACTGTTTGTTTATTTCAAGGTTTTTGTATCTCATAAGAGTGCATTGATATGTATGGGTGACATTCTGTTGAGTTAAGATGTCACATTCTGGGTAGACTTACTCCAACTTAATTTGTTTGAAATGGTGTTCGTAAATCCCTTTAACATGCATTAAGTCACATTTCAGCCTTGTGTTGTTATTGTCAGCCTTGTGTTGTTATTCCCTCCTTGTGTGATTTATTTGCAAAACCTAGAGGCCATACTTGCTCTTCTGTGGAAAATAGCAACAGCTGTTTGTGTTCAGTACTAAACTTGGGTTTTCCCCTACTGAAGTGTGGCCTCCGCAGAACCCAGAACCTCCAGTCAGTGTGAATGTGACCAGAGTACATTGCATCACAATGAGCTTTAGACTTTACATATGTACTGACTGCCTACCTTGAGTAAAGTTACATGTATGTATATCATCAGAACCCCCCCCCCCCCCATTCCAGAAAGCTGACAGTCAGCTGCAAATTTTTGTCTCTGACTGGCACACTCAGGACCTTGTCTGATCATTTATGATTCTGCATTGTAATATTTTTGCTTAGCAGGAAATTTGATAATTTGTTGTAGTGTGAAATGTCAATCGCTCATTGCAAGTGATAAGAAGTGGGGCTGCTGCTCCAGTCCTGCCTGTATTGATAGTTGCTAAAGTTGTATTCCCCCATCTTGTGACCAATTCAGGGTAAAGCCAACATGAAAACTACTTAATGAAACATTTTGCATATGACAGAGTAGCTAAAGGAAAGACAATGGTTTCTCACATTCAAATATTTCCATAGTACTTATACTAGTACTTATCTTCTTGAGGCAAAAAACAAACAAACAAACAATTGCAAAATAGAGTAGTGAGGGGTGCACAAATATATAAAGATATATATGAAGTAAATTTTCCTCCTTTTGTTGATAAGAAAAAGTACACAGTAGTGTCTTTATTGTCGTGGTCTACTGCTGTCTTGTGATTAAAGCTGTACTTACAGTACCAGACTCTCAATAAATTCATGGTGACACTTTATCAATGTTAAAAATCCTGATGATGATGATGTAATAGTGTGGCTTCTCATAGAGTGCACACTTTGTTTAAGGAGACCTCCGCATGATTTTCAGACCTTTACATTTGAACAACTATAAATTAGTTATACCGAGTACAGAGTTACAGAATTTATAGTGATTGGGTTGAGGAATAAGAATATTTTCAAAATTTACAACAAATTGCAATGAACAAGGATGATGACATGGCAGCCTCACCGTAAGAATGCATGAGTCGGGGCTCAAGGAAGCAGAACAAAAGAAGATGACATGCATACATTCTACACAGGTGAACTTGTTAAAGAAGTGGTACTGTAATGGAATTACACTGCTACATTTCTGAAATGTGATATTATGTGAGGCTTCTATGTCATCAACACAGTGTAATTTGTTTTAAGATTTTTTAGAGTATTGTTTCTCTGCTCAATGACCACAACAAATTCCACGAATCTATACATGGAGCTGTCGATTTATGTACTACATGATGTGAAATTATGAAAATCGTCTGGAATGCCCCTTTAAATAGAGACACTTATGGTGCTAGAGAGGAAAGAGACACAAGACAAGACATGGAATGAAAGAGGACAAGGATAAAAACAAATAAACATTAACGGGTACAAAAAAAATAGGTAATTACATAAAGAAAAGATAATGTGTGCTACAAATCATACAGGGAAGTCTTTAGATTGAAATTGGCAAGGAAGGTGCATTATGGAGAGAGAGAAAGGGAGATTGTTCCACAATACTAGACCTGTGTAAGAGAAGACTCTGTCTTTCCAAGAATGAGTTGTTCTGGAAACTTCCAAGAGCAACAAATTTGATCAGTTAATCGTGAAAGAGAGTGGATCATATCACAGGACACTTATTTTTAGTGGCTGTGAATTCCATACTCAGAGGATAAAATTTCAGCCAAAATTAAACACTAGTTACAGTGTATTCACAAAGTCCTGAAAATTATGATATTTGCAAAATTATGTTAATTATTCACTCCAATTTTTGGACAATATGAATTCCATACTCAGAGGATGAAATTTCAGCCAAAAATAACAATAGTTATTCACAAAGTCCTAAAAATGATGATTTTTGCAAAATAATGTCAATTCTTCACTCCGATTTTTGGAAAATAGACTCCAAGTTAACACCTCTACAAAAAGTTATCTTTTAGCACAGTGTAAAATTGCATTACAATTCCAGACCCAATTTTTGTAATGGAATAATCAATGGCTTTCACATCTCGTCTATGCACCAGGATCACAATCCATACCCACAATTCACCATTCACATTCGTACCGAGTGGACGACAAAGAGAAAATCAGCAAATAAGGCTCGAATTTCATATTGTACGTCAAAAGCTCTAACATGAACATTTCAAACAATTTATGCGAAAAAATCTTGTCTTAAATCAACATCTTCTTCTAAATCTGAGGTGAAATGTGAATTTTGTAACGTTTCAACATTTTTGTGTCTTATTTTGGGAAATGTATTCCCATAAGATGCTCTGTAAGACAAATCGATGGATGGTGCTGTGAACTAGATAATAATGATAGGGTGATTGAAAATTTACTGAAAAGGGTTACATTCATCATTTGCTTTTTTTTTTTTTTTTTCCGTCCCAATTTATGAATTGTTAATTTTTCTCCTTCTGTCATGCTTCATATACCTCTGCTTCAGTAGGGGGGAGGGGAGGGGCTGAGGGGGAGAGAGGAAGAAGATTTTTCAGTGAACTTGAACTACTAATGTTCTGCAGTTTTTGATAGAGGTTTTTGGTTGTTGTTTTTTTTTTTCAGGTGAGACTTGTGATACAAAGTCAGAAGACCTCTCATCATTATTGAGGGAAATTGATATTCTTAGCATTAGAAGTGCCAGTGAAAATTAAAGTTTGGCTTAAGGAAAAGATCTGTGTTAAAACATGTACACCACAAGCACTTAGAGGGTGCTTGAACATTTGGGTAACACAACATTTCAGTATTTTCATATTTCAGTCATGTAGACCATGATGGCTTGGTTTAAATGACTTGAATAATGAAATACTCCTGGGTTAGTGTTTTCTCGTATTCAATTTGTCAATGAGGTACTGGCTTCCAGTGATGAAATGACAACATAAAGCAGCTCTTTTTCTTTCTTTGCTTGTGCATATTTGTTTCTGTTAACCTCTACAGACACTCAATTTCTTCGAGATCCATAAAGGGGCTTATTATGTAGTCTTGCATCGTGTGCTGTTGGGCCTCTAGTTCTTAGGAAAATTCAATACAATATGGATCCCCTACCCCTCTCCCCTCCCCCGCATTTCTCTCTGACAACTCCGATTTTAATTTCAGGCTGTATGTGGTATATTATCTTCATCGACAACAGTACATTGTAGACACCTATCGAACGAGTGGATACAACGATGCGCTTAAGTGAAGACACTCAAGATCATGTGGGTGTTCAAAATGTTTCACTTAGGCTATGACTCTGATTTTATAACTTTTTTTTTTTTTTGAGGGGGGGTTATATTTTTGGTACATGTATTCTTTCCATTTGCTAGTTGACAAATGTCTTATTATTTCTATGCTGTACAACTTGGTGATCAATGAGATGGCACTGATAACATCTTATACTTAAGAAGTATAAGTCTTATATTTAAGAAGTATTCACTAACACTTTTGGGGTTGTAAACATCGAAAAAAGAAGTCTATTGCATGGTGATGAAGACTTTAACAACATTGTATATTCTGAAGAGTATCAAAACATGTTCATATTTTGTTTCAACTTTGTAATAAACTTTATTATTACATGTAAGTGATTTCTGGAGCTTTAATATATTTTGTATTTTTTTAGATTATAAGCATATGCAGATTTTTGGCTGTTCATAGAATCTATTATTCATAGAAGGTTTGTATATGTTGCCTTCGGGGTTGTAGAGTGCATTGGACTTAACTATGAACATTCTAGAAACTTAACATGAAGTGAATGCAGAATACTTATATATAAAAATTCATCTATACGCTGTAAATGTTCTATTTTGCTACCATGTATGTCTGCCATGATATCTCTGTTGTTTGTCAAGAAGAACTATAATGAATTTTGTTATTTTTTGAATCTTATTTTGTAATGATTCATTTCTTTAAATGTTAAAGTCAATGCAAAGAAAAAGCAAACAAACCTGCTTCTTAAGATATTTATGAAAACCTTTCATGTATTCATCACATGTGCGAAGTAGGAAGAAACATTTGTTTTCTATCATTTTTGTTGTTTGGGGGATTTTTTTTGTTACTGTGCTTTCAGCAGTTTTGATGGCAGGAGAGGTTGGGCAGTGCCAGTCTATACAGAGAAACCATACTAGGTGTATGTGTTTTCCACTGTGACTGGAGCATGCTTGTAAAAGGAGTTGATGCACCAACCAAACATTGATATGTGGAAAACATTATGAATTGCTTTGATTCACATGCAATAAATATTCAACTACTTATTGGTTGTGAATTTACACCATGAAATTGCCCTAATGTGAAATTCTGTCACTTCTGCTATTAAAAGAAAAAATAAATAAATAAAAGGACATGAACCTTGATGGGAGCTTAGTCTGTGAGGTATGTGTTGTATGACCTAAATTGCCATGTGAAACATACTTGAACATATTTCTTGGAAACAAAAATGAATGATGTCTTAAAAATCTTTGTCTAGAGCCAGAGTCAACGGCTCTGTTTGTGTTGATATGATTATCAGTAGACCAATTGTGGCCCCTCTGCTTGTCAAATTGAATTTCAAATCAATTTTGATTTACATCGTAATTGATGAAAGTACTTGCTGTATCTTCTATAGTGTCAAAGCACACTAGGAAAAGTACTTGATGTATTTTCTATAGTGGCAAAGCACACTAGGAACATATTTTTGGTGGAGTTTTATTTTTTTCTTGTAAATTCTATCTTAAAATATTACCTTTATGTTAAGCGTTGGGTTTGGTGTGTTTATAATCCTGTAAACTCTGTTGCAAAGTTTTCATGATGACTATGCCATGCTTCAAGTGGTAGGATTTTAAGAAATGAAGTACAACCTTAAGCGGCAGTTTTGCAAACTAACATAAAATTCTGAGTGATAGATAGATGAAATACATTATGATTGGCTTTGGGGAATGCTTTCATAAGTGCAACGGTACCTCCATTTTGTTTTTATCTCGGCATGAGTTCTCTGCTCTGTTTGAGCTGTCTGATGCCAGAATGTGCTACGCAATATGAGCTCTGTATTCAAATAAGAATAAATGTTTTGTGTCGTAATGCAAACAAAAAACAACAACAACAACAACATGGGGAAAAAAAAAACCTTTTGTCTTGTTTTCTCATGGTTGATGATGCAAATCATTGATACTCAAAAGGGACTGATTTTTTTCTCGAATTCTTTCTGTTTTTACCATTTCCTGACAAAAGGAGATGTGATCTATCATATTTTACTGTATTCATTCTGCCTCAGTCTGAACATTTGCTTCATGAAAAGTGTTCAAACTACAGCTCTGGTTAAGTGTTAGAAAATACCAAAGAACTGATTTAGCAGTGGGACATTAATACATAAAGTCAGTGGAGAATCCAGGTTTCGCTGGTTATGGTTGGTGTACTTGTATTGAATTAGGTTCACCTGTTCCAAGGAATTTGGTCCCAATCCAATTAGGACTTGACCCTCTGCCCATTCTTCTTTTATAAAGAAGAATTAAGATTGAAGAAGCACATCACATCAGTTTGAGGCCATGCTAGTTTTAGGAAAGTTACCAAAGAAAACCAAGCACATTATTAATTTCTCATGCATTAGTTATAAAATGGTGACAGGATAAACTAATAGGTTGAGGAAAAATTAAAACCTTTGACAACATGAGCTTATTGAAACAGTTTGAGAGTTGAGGAAAAATTGAAACCTTTGACAACATGAGCTTATTGAAACAATTTGAAACCATGTTTCAGTGCTAAAGTACCCACATGATTTTGGGAAAGAAAGAAAAAACAGTAATCATTACTGTACACAATGCAACGTGAATGTTTGTGTTTGTAGCTTTACAGTACAATATCTTCATGGAGTTTTTGAACATTATCTATTGGTGCTTATGTCTACTGCAATGCTCTTTGACCTCAAAGTCCTTATTGCATGGGAATCTACAAACACCACATAATTATAATTCTACAAAAGAAAGAAGAATGCTTATTTTTTTCTTTACATCCCATGCCAAAGTGCATACCATTGATTCAAAAACACTTTCAAAAGAATGCCACTGAGTTTCTGTAGGCATCAATTATTATTATTCAATATCATTATTATTCATTTGGCATTTGCAAGACAGTACAAGTGATAACAGATAAACAAACAAAACAAGCGAAATACAAGGGTACAAGATGTCAAGCTTTCCCTGGTAGGCTCCCCCAAGTTGCCGGGTTGGAAAAAAAGCAATTAGATAAGCCATGTTACAAACAGTCATGCATCCTGGCTTTGAGGAGACTGATGATAAGCGCTGCTAGTGAACTGTTTTCCTCTTACCCGACAATTTTGCAGCCATTCAAATGTGGTATGCATGCATTACACATTCGCTCTACCTGTCGAGCAAGTTTTGCGTTGTGCAAGCATTCTGGTGTGAGGAGAATCCTGTGATACTCGCGTGTGTATAAAAGTTTTAATGTGTAACAAATTTTGTTGATTGTTTCCCACTTATTCTTGTAATGCTTCTTCTGTTTGCATGCATCTGTAGAGAACCATCTCTATACAACAGCTAACTTAGTTAGCTTTCTGTGGGTTTCAAAAGTTTTGTCATTATTGTGCTACGAGTTGGTGGTAGCATGTGTGTTAAATAACAACATCTCCAGTGTGACTTAAGTCAGTTTAGAAAAGTTGACTTAAGTCAGTTTAGAAAAGTGACCACAAGAAGTTGCTCTCAAAGATCTTAAGATAAATAAAAGGATCATTCCTTGATGAATTCCTGTCCAGACCAAATGACAAGTTTTGCATCTGTTTTGACTGGTGCCACACTGATTAGACATTGTGTCGAACACCTACTATATATGTCAATAGACATTCTGTTGAAAATTTCCGGCACAAGTGCTCGCTTGCTTGGTCGTACGCCAGTCAAGCAAGATTATGAGTCTGAATGAAATCTAACAACTTTACATCTTGAATTGTGAAGGAAAAAAAGGTTATTGGTATGTATAGATTCAGACTCGGTCTTGCTTTCAAAAATGATTTATTGAAAGTGAGTGGACATTGCTGAACTCAGGATGTCGTGAGGTGTATATATTATATTGCAATAACGAACGAAGACTTACTGCATTAAAACGACAAATGCTCTTACATGGCTTCATAATGGCAGGAGAGTTGTCAGAAATCTATTTGTCTCTTTTATCCATGATGTCAAATGAGGTTCACTGTGAAAGCATGCTTTTAAGGATGTAAATGAGAACGGAAAAGAGTGTGCAAAGATCTTTACAGATATTTGGGATGTGTGTTTGTTCAGGTGATGCTTGTTATTCCGAAGGTTCATTAATCCAAAAATGAACTAAGGTTTGTTATTCTGATGGTTCGTCAATCCGAAAATGGGGAAAAAAATGTTGTTCCAGAGGTTCTTTAATCCAAAAATGAAAAAAAAAAGAAGAAAAAGGAACGTACTGATTAAAGGGTGTGTACAATTCTGGTTGAGGTGAGGATTTAGCTTTTAATGTTTTGCGAGATATTCAGAAACCACTCTATGAGATGTCAAAGAGCATGCAATTCTTAGGGGTAACAAAAGTTTATTTGATGAAAATCGGTTTTGAAATGGCTGAGATATCCAAAAACATGGTGAAACAAAGAGATCCTAATAAAAGGCGTGGCCTGTCGCCTTTTATTATTATAACTTTTATGGATATCTCAGCCATTTGAAAACCAATATTCATCAAATAAACGTTAAATCCTTAAAATTAAATACTCTTTCATATTTCATAAGAGGTTTCTCATTATCTCACTTAGGAATGTTCAAAACATGAGTCCCCACCTCAACCAGTACTGTACAGTCCCTTTAAAGGGGAAGGCTAGTAACTGATTAGTGGGAATCAGTGGAAATGCTGGGAGATGATTGTTCCAATCCTTATGGGATTCATTCAAGAGTTCATTGTATATCTATTGTTGTGTGAAAATGATTTGCTTCAGAACGGTCTCATATTCAAGTAATGTGCAGATTGGATCGCTCCGTCACTGACCAGGGACGCTAACCTGGGAGCATTAAACTGCACATTACTTGAATATGAGACCATTCTGAAGCAAATCATTTTCACACAACAGTAGATATACAATGAACTCTTGAATGAATCCCATAAGAATAGGAATATCATCTCCCAGCATTTCCACTGATTCCCACTGATCAGTTACTAGCCTTCCCCTTTAACCTTCAGAATTGCGAACCTTATTCCGCATAACAAACTTTTTTTTTTTTCATTTTTCAATCAACGCACCATATTTGATTTTTGGATCAACAACAAACCTTTGGAATGACGAACCTTATATAATTTTTGGAATTATGGACCTCCGGAATGAGCATTATTATTTTGTTGGTGATTGTTTGTGTGTGTGTCTTGCGTGTGTGTGTGTGTGTGTGTGTGTTAGTGTTTGTGTAAAGTCGAGTGTCAAATGCAGTTGTTTGGAAATATTTATTCCCTTTTAAGTTTCAAAATTTTGAACATTCAAACCTTTTAACATTCAAAATTTGAAAGAATTTGACAAAGTATATAGGAATGAATGATATTGATGCAACAACAAACACAGGTTTCATGTCATTCTTACATAACTCCTGAATAAATAAGGTAGATTTTAATGTAAAGATGATTAATCATAATGATTTTATCAGTGTGAAAATGGGAAAAAAAAAACTTGTCAGAGGCAAACATATCGCATGTAAATATGTCAATGGTTTCAATATCAAATTTAAGAATCAGAAGGGTGCAGAATGTTAGAAGAAATGAATAGAAATTGATATATGACACTTCATGTTCAACATTTTTGTTAACGCCTACACATCTCGACAGATAAATAAATGAAAAATAATGGCGAGGCAGTGGACACATTACATTAGGTTTGAATCATAGAGATTGATCTCTACAGATTGAATTCATTTCTTCTTTTCTTATACAGTTGTCAACCATTTCATAAAATTTGTAGGACAAAGTGTGGGGGGAGGGAGAAGAGTATATATGCCATTTATGTTCCCACACATGCTGGGGAAAAATATATATATGTATATTATCTATGTATTTATGTTTGTGTGTATGTGTGTGTGTGTGTGTGTGTGTGTGTGTGTGTGTGTGTGTGTGGCTTTAATCAGCCAAGGGGAAAGGATTCCATACTAGAAAGAAGTGACAATACAAATAAATTATTCCTAAATTGAAACAAGTGTAGGATAAAAATTAGCAAAGAGAAAAAAGAAACAAAAGAAAAAAAGTTGTGCCGAGAGGAAAATGCATTACTGTGTGTATGTGAACTTTTCAACTCTGCCGTTAGAAAAAAAAAATGAAATAAAACTGAGATATCTTTTAATGGACATCCGTCAAAAGGAAAAAATACTATAGCTCCATGATCACATTCTATGTGTAGACTTTGCAGTTGAATTGTTAAAACATTAATGAGTGGAATGAGCCATTAAATCAGATTTGGAAATTTTATGTGTGTGCGCGAGGAATGTTATAGTTGGCGGCAAATTGCTGTGTTTGATTCATGATTTATTGTCCAATTGAGCTGTAGCATTTGAGGAAAACGTGAACACGTGATTTGATGTTCCATTCATACATTATGACTATGTAGTGTTTTCTTTTTATAAGGGTAGTTGTTTCTGGTATAGTTCATTCATCTTTTTGAAACATTGACACTCATTCTAGAAGAGATGCGTCATGATCAGGGATATTTATTATATTCCAGATTGAATACTTGCTATACGTAATCGATTATCGGCAAGTTAGACCACTTTTTTTCTTCATTTCGTATTTGATTTTATTGCTATGAGTAACATGTGAGCACAATGACACTTCGATTAATAGAGAAAACGCAAATGACGCTCTTGTTCAAGAGTTCAATGTATATGGATAGTGGGTTTTGTATACTGGTCGGACGTCCATGTTTGATCCTAGAGATCGAAATGACCCAATAACTTGAAATTTCACTAAGAAATTGTTATCTTGAATTTGTTAGCAAGTAAATGCAAGCATACAAGATTTCTCCCGAAAAGAGAAATTTTCTTCACTGCTAAAGTTGTTATGATATAGTATAGAATTTTCCTTGGCCATTATTGCCCTAATCGGGTATTTTCATTCCTTGCATGTATAGCGCTCGGATATATTTCCGCCTCCATTTATCATTCAATAGGTATAATAGGCCTACGTTGTTTTGGGTTGTTGTTTTTTTTTTTTAGACATTGTGATATAAATTAGTGGCTTTCATTTGTTTGTTTGTTTTTTCGTTATGAGAACGGAATCATTCCAATTCGCCTATTAGATTATCGCGAGGAAAACGGCCATTCAAGATCGTGGTTAATTATTAACGTTAATTCAATTTCGCACATCTGTCGAAGAATTTAGCATAAGATATTATAGGTTTTCCCATCCATTTTCGCACTTTTGTCATTCAGTTTTAAAGATTTATTATTCAATTTCGTCCCTAGAAGCCCGTGGAACGCAAATCCTAACTTCAATTTCGTCAATTGTCATTGTAATTCGTTTTTCGTCAAACATTTTCGAAGACATAGCATTCAGAATCGTTAGTTGTCATTCAAATTCATCCCTCCCGCTACTGGATCGCAGAATGTGAAGATCAGATTCGTCTTTGTTCACACAATTTCACGAATTTTTCATTCAAATTAGTCAGATGTTGTCGATTCTTTATTTTGATGGTGAAACAACATTAAGCCGACATATTTTTACTTTCTCTCGTAAATTGTATCGTTACACATTATTCCCTAACCATTTGCTTAGACAATACACACAAAAAACATGACTGCCAACCAAAATTGATTGAAGGATAAACGACAGTCAAAGGTCAAAACCCAGGACAGTATGTCAGTGTCACATTTTGAACTTTAACTCGTAATGTTCAGGTTTTCGCATCATCTTGCATGAAGCAAACTTTAAATTTTGTACCCTGGAAAGTAGCAAACATAATATTATGCTATCCATTCTTTGGCATTAAACAGGCTACAATTCTACACTTAAATTTTGTCTTTAATCATGTTTCCGTGGAAATCGTTTGTCAGTGTTTTCATTTGCGAGACGGTACGTCTGTGTGTATCACTGTGTACTCGGATTGCTTGTGTGTGTGTGTCTGTATCTGTGGTTCTGTGTGTGTGTGTGGGGGGGGGGGGACACTTGTGTGTATGTTAACTCCTGAATGTAAAATGTGAACGGTTACAGAAAACAAAATACATGAATGACTGGAAAATCACACCGGATAGAGATATGAGACGAATATGAATTAAAATTTAACGAAAATGATTGACAAAAGACGAAATCGATCCTGCTGTTTTGAGTGCTGCGAGTGAGACTGACGAATTTGAACTGTAAATGACGAAAATGTATGCCAAATGACTAAATTGAATGGACTTTATTTGAAAATGAACGACGAAAGACGAATTTGAAAGTAAGATTGGCCTATTCCCGACATCCTGCGACGAAATTGAAATAAAGATTTGTGAAATTGAATGAAAAAAGTTTGAAAATGAATGGGAAAACCTATATTTACAATGAAATGCCCGAGGAAAGCAAATAAAGCAAACACACACACACTCATACAAGATATAATTATGTATGTGCATTATATATATATATATATATATATATATATATATATATATATATATATATATATATATATATATGTATATATATATATATATATATATATGTTGATAAGGTAGTCCACGTGTTGGCAAGATAAAAAGATAAGTAACAAAGCTGCAACAAAGTTCATGCTGTATTCACCAACGGTTTATTTCTTCACACAAATTTTCGAGCGTCTCGCCGCCCTTTCTCAAGTGTTGATACTGAGAGAACAATAACAAAATTTTGTTATTGTTCTCTCAGTATCAACACTTGAGAAAGGGCGGCGAGACGCTCGAAAATTTGTTAAAACATTAATTAGTGGAATGAGCCATTAAATCAGGTTTGGAAATTTTATGTGTGCGCGCGAGGAATGTTATAGTTGGCGGCAAATTGCTGTGTTTGATTCATGATTTATTGTCCAATTGAGCTGTAGCATTTGAGAAAAACGTGAACACGTGATTTGATGTTCCATTCATACATTATGACTATGTAGTGTTTTCTTTTTAAAAGGGTAGTTGTTTCTGGTATAGTTCATTCATCTTTTTGAAACATTGACACTCATTCTAGAAGAGATGCGTCATGATCAGGGATATTTATTATATTCCAGTGTTGATACTGAGAGAACAATAACAAAATTTTGTTATTGTTCTCTCAGTATCAACACTTGAGAAAGGGCGGCGAGACGCTCGAAAATTTGTGTGAAGAAATAAACCGTTGGTGAATACAGCATGAACTTTGTTGCAGCTTTGTTACTTATATATATATATATATATATATATATATATATATATATATATATAATATAGACAGATTCATATTCATTTGCTTATCTATTTATGATTATACTTATTCGAGAGTGCTGGTTTTAGAAGTTTAAAGGCCAGTCTAGTTTTCAGGTAAGGATGCCAATTCCATGTAAAGCTTTTTCATGTCTGTTTGGCTTGTATTTGATTTTTTTTTTTTTTTTTGCGATTGTTGCTCTCCCTCTGTCTCTCTCCCTCTCTGTCCCTTCGTATCATGGTCAACAGATATGATGAGTGTAGGTTTTTATTTTGTTACATCAGAGTTATTAACATGACACAGAAAAAAAAAACCCCACAATTATTGATCACCCATTCACGCACTATGATTACCGAAGTATTCATAATGATATACATTATAGTGATCACGGAACTATGATGGAAGCTCGTTACTGCCACCGGGAAGACTGAAAGACAAGATCTGAGATCTCGTCTTCTCGACCTCTCGGGTCCGAGAAGGCAAGAAGACAAGATCTATAACATCTCATCTTACCTCGGAGTCAAGAAACAGTCAAGAAGACTAGTGTGCGATTATCATGAGGTTCTTCGAATCACATCACTCGTATCCAAACGCAAATGTGACCACGATCCACTTCCATCACTAAATAAAATGATCTGGCTCAGTCGGTAGCGACTGCCTCCGGATCCAGTGGACCCTGGGTTCGATTCCCCTATATAGTCTATCTGTGTGTTATAATACCTTTTCCTCCAGTAAGATGCAAAACACTCTCTCCCTCAGTGTAGATAGGTCATTAAGAGGTTCCACGTGTGACAGCGAGTCACAACTCATGCACGCAAATATAGATTCCGCTTTGAACATTCCTTATCATCGAAAAAAGCAGGGTGCATTTAACCCGGTTAACAAAAGTGGTCTCGCGCGCCTCACGTCAGACTGGACCCCATGGAAGACCAGCTGATTTATGGGCTACCCAGCCATCTTCTCAATCTCAGATGAAAATATGAAACAAAAAACAAAAACAAAAACAAAAACAAAAACACACAAACGAACGAACAAACGTATGGTCTGCAAAGTTGCACACGTAAAAGATACTCCCAGAAAGTGACATTGGAAAAGGTGCAAAGTTTTAAAAACATATTTTTCTTATGAGAGTGTATATGCGGAAATAGCTTGCTTGAATCAATCTAGTTCCTATTTACATGCAATATCTTACAGTAGTGTTGCTCATTTTCCCTGAAACCAACACAGAATCGCTGTTGTTTCATTATAGGTCCTTACAGTTCTGTAGTTTTTCAGTACGCCAGGACAAAACCGGACAATTTCTCTCAAAATCTCGATTGTTGGTCGTTCAGAACTATGATCTTTCTAGCTCCAGCACAAAACAAGTCTTCTCTGTCCGTATTAGAGTGACTGACAATCCAGCCTTCTCCCTAAGCCGACCAGAGGAAGATTTTTGTTAACCCTATCAGTATAAGTTATCACTCTTCTTTTGCTTTAAAAAAAAAAAGAAAAAGAATGGAGACTGTTCATACTCTCATAGTAATTCGTTTTCCCACAATCATGACGATGTCAATGAGACCGTAGACTTCTTAAAAATGTAATGAGGAAATTAATTCTATCACGAAATATCACATCCCGTACTTTCATTCTTAATTTTCTTCAGAATAGTTACTTTGTTGCATTACAATCATCATGTCCTGGCAAGTCAGGGGGTTTTCTTTGAAATACTTCCCGGTCAAAGCTGTTCTCCAATTTTCTGAGTATTAGGCAAAACAGAGTGGCATCATATTGCCTATTCACGCTACAAAAATTACTTTTAATTTCTCCCCGACCCAAGGAATTACTTGTAAATTATATTATGGCTAAAATGGGTTGCATGCTAGTTGCGTCCTTGCGACCTTCACTATATTTGCATAGAGGGTGACAGATTGATTAAAGAGAGAGAGAGAGAGAAATCAGTCATATACATCTTCAGACCATGTATTATGTAACAAGCACCAGTAGCCTAGTCTCCATTCCTAGTGCCCTGCTTCTAAGGATTTTCTCCAGAGTTGAAGAGGCATTTAGCGAGTGTAATCCCCCTTGGCCCTTACAATCTCACTTACAAACCTGCAGTCATCTGTCATGGTACTGCCGAAACAGTCGTATACAAAAACTTGTTTAATGATACTAGTGTCTTTCATTTTGAGATTGAATGTTGAGATAAAGCAGATTACAGGTACTAAAATACTGTCTGCATAAATCTGCCGTGTCATTGGTAAACACCCGGCACCCATCCCCACTGCACCCGCAGCAAGCTCATCATCCTATCCACGTCCACGCAGTGCATAAAGCGCCAAGCGCAAGCACTGTGTGGCAGGATCATAGAGGAGCGTGATTGTTGATCGAGTGTTGTAGTCTTTCTGCTGCTGTGACAGCGATGGCAGAGCCATATTACGAAGACGCACTGTCCACATTACTGCAAACACTCAAGTTCCCTCAGATCCCTAATCGTGATGGAGAACCCGGGGTAAGCTTTCAAATTGCAAGGAGCACTATGCTCCATTTTGATATCATATCAAATCGATATATATTTTTACCGTGTTGTTTTTGTTTTCAAACAGTCCCATGTATTGTAAATTTTGCTGTAACCCGATAAATTTTATTCAGCTGTAGACAACTCTAAATTACGTTACCAATCGCGACCACTGATCTCTATCGGAAATGATTTCCTATACTATAGAGATCATTGATCGCAACGCGGGTGTTCGTAAAAAAGTCTAGGTCTAGAAACTCAAACTAGATCTAGATCTAAAGTAATTTACCATCCAAGTATTAGAAATCTAAACGTAATTTAACTGTTTAGTAGGGTCTTCACACTTAAAGAATTGATACTGACACTGACAGTGACACTTTGTTAACACTGCACTGCAAAGCAGACTTCAGTTCAAGTCTTTACTCTTCATACATCTTATGGCAACCTTGGTATGGTTGGTAAAAATTGAAACAAAAATCTAATCAAAAAAGAAAACTAATTCAAAACTTCATAGCATAGTCTGTCATAATTTATCATGATTGTTTTGTTTATTTTTTTTCCTGTCATCTGTACAGGATTGGGTGTATACAAGAAGGAGAGAAATGCAGGTACAGATTCTTTTTTTTTATTGTGTGTTTGTGTTTGTTTGTGTGTGTGTGTGTGTGTGTGTTTAATACTAGAGTATTTAGTAGTCCACAGATATCCACAGGAGGAAATTTAACTGCTTCCAATCAAAGGATGCCTTTGTGATTAGATCAAATGAAAACTTGAATGCTGCTCATCAAAGCATTACTGTGATTTGAGCTAAGAATATGCCAAGAAATTTATACTGATATATAAATCTGCACCTAATTGTACATTTACTATTGTTCAACCAGGGAGGTGGAAGAAATCTTTCTTCCACCTCCCTAGTTCAGCATAAGTGCTATGTACACATCTGTGTACAGTGCTGCGACTCCATTGTTCCTCATGCATGTATTAGTGTTGTTGGTTTTCAGCAATGTTTAACAGCTATTTACAGCTGTATGTCTGTGCCAGCTCAAACACCTACATGAATGAGACTTGTTATAATTGTGCTTGAAGGGGGAAAATGTACACAAACAACTATGTTTCAGTCACTAGGAACACAAGTTTTGTCACCGAAGCTATATATGTAGGATTTATGCCCCAAGTTGGCTACATTCTGTGTATGTTCTGCATCATCAAAAAAGGAAAAATCAGAACAAAACACATATTAGTATAATTGAAGTGTTATCAATTGCTGAAAATGTTGCGATTGTTTAAAAAAAAAGAGAGAGAAAGAAAAAATCAAATTCTTGTTTGTTCTCTAATCAGAATGACTAACTGTAGTTCTGAACTGATTAACATGTGTCTCGTAGATAAATGCAAACACCATGGACTGCTACATTGTATTTCCAGTACTAATTGACAGCATGGAGTCTACCATACAATGTCTTGTGGTAAAATGTTGATGCTGATGTGAGCTTTAATACAACTTTACACACAAGGTTTTCTGTGGATTCATGATATGGAGTTTCTCTGAAACCCCAAATACTGATATTGTTTTGCCATAAATGTTGATTAATATGGTCTAAGAAATACAATTCTATAGTTGACATTATCTATCTCTGCAGCAGTCTCCATTTTATGACAGAATTGCTGGAAATCTTGTAGTTGCTGCAAGTAAGCAGTGATAATGCATGCATATAAATGTATGATGAGAAACATTTGTTAGCCTGCTTTCAGGAATATCAACATTGTTCATCCTGTAGGAAATTCTTCCAGGATTATACCTTGGACCATATGCAGCTGCTACAAAGAGCAAGGTATGACCCTACTCCTTGAATTGAGACTAGAAGTAGAATGTACCTGTGTGACATGGTCATTTGTATAAAAGACAGAAGCAACAGCTCATTGGCAATCTGAGATATTTCTGACAAATGATTAGAGAGTTCATAATGTTTAAATAAGAAGACATGACATTCTGTATTCACCTCAAAATAATTTCCTTGGTCATGTGAATGTGCATGCCTTTTACAAGTTACCTCAATCACTTAATTTCAAGATCAAAGAAAGTACAAAGTTACAAATTTACTTGTTGTGAATTGCACAAAGTAGTTTTTTTTTTTCTTTCTGAGATTCAGCAAATTCACATATTCTGCAATCTGCACATATAAATGGACATTGAGGTCACATTTACACTACCATGACACCTCTTTTGCAAATTCTGTCAGACATCACATTGTTTAGAACTCACTAACATTGGAATTGCTTCCGTTTTGTTGGTATAGTGTAATACTGTATGATTTACTGGATACACTTCATGCACTTCTTTGTAAAAACATTATCGGTATGCATGCTCATCCACTTACAAGTGTGGACACAACCTACCCCGATAAATTTCACACATGTTTATAGATGACACAGATGTTCAGTTTCGGAGGTCATCAATATAGATGAAAGTACAAGCATGAACCTATAAGCAGAATGCTGGCTCATGAGCTTCAGTACAATGCCAAAATAATAGAGACCTGAAACAAGTGCATGACATTTACCTTGCATTTGATATTTTGTGACAGATTACAACTGGCAAATATGCTAGGCATGCTGTGCCATAGCAAAAGGAAAAATAAAAGTTCACTGCTTAAACGTACATTTATGTACACAGTGCTAATGTCATTGGTGCCTATCAATACACAAAGACTTTATTATGTAACTTTATATCAGTGTTCTTTATGTGTGAGAGTCAGCCATATCATACACATGTGGTATGGTTCAAAGTTTTGTAAATATCTTGTTGCTCTTACCTATTCTACTTTATCCTAGTTACCTGTCCTACTGGAGCATGGGATCACCCATATTTTATGCATCACCCAGGCACCTGAAGCCGCGCTAATCAAACCAAACTTCCCTGACAGATTTCAGTAAGAAAAACAGTTGATATATTTATTTCTGTAGAATGTAAAGGAAGATGTAAATTAAAACAACCAGATTGCTGCTGATATTCATGTTTCGTACATGATGATTTTTGTCAAGCCCACCGGAGGTGTGGGGAGACTAATACCCCTTTTCTTTTCAATTTCACTAATTGACTTCTGTCTCTTTGTTGATTTGTGTTAATATCAGCCAATCACAATTGGATATTCAGAGACTTATGTCTGATCTCAACTTTAATGCAACAGGTCCCTGGTTTGTTTGGAGGAAAGTTTTGTGTTGTTTTTTATTTTTCCCCTAGCATAGTAATAAGATTGGCCTTTTTCTACCCTTCATACTGTGGTATGATCAACAATATTCAGATTGTGATTGAATGAGAGATTGTGATTTTCAGTTCTAGATAAAATATTGTGTGAAACACAGAGGAATGGCAAGAAATATTTGTCAGGAATGTTTCAGTGCTTGCTTTCTGGGATACCTCCTGGCTTGCAATCTTTGTGTGTGTATTGGTACTGCTGGCCTTAATACCTTGTGGCCTCCAATCAGTCTATCAGAGGTATCAATCCACCCACGTAAGTTTGTTTAAAGGGGAAGTCTAGGCAATTTTCATAATTTCACATCATGTGGTACGTAAATCGACACCTCCATGTTTAGATTTGTGGAATTAATTGTGGTCCCTGAACAGAGAAACCAATACCTAGAAAAATGTTAAAACAAATTACACTGAACCAGGATGATGATATAGGAGCTTCACCATAAGAATGCATGAGTTGGGGCTCACCATAAGAATGCATGAGTAGGAGGCTCACATATTTCAGAAATGTAGCAATGTAATTCCTTTATAATACCGCTTGCGTAACAGTGTGAAATTCTCGCAAAAAGCTCCTGCTCACACTGCAGAGCCCTGTCAGAAGTGCACTGTGGGACTGAAACTCTGTACCTTGTATTACCAATATACGTTGTATGGCTGTTATTTTAAGTCTGAAAATCAGCTGGAATTCTCCTTTAAAGTTGTTTTCTGTAACTTTGAGTGTTGACATTTACTGTATACGCCATGTATTTCGCGAGTCTAAATTTTTGCAAATTGAGACTTTCCGGTGATTTCGCAAGTGGTTAAATTCGCGATCGTGGAGTCCAGTAATGAACGGAGAAATGTGTACGCGTACGTCGCATTCATATCAGGATCAGAGTCAATATTTTCATGTGTTTTTAATTTCGCGAATAGTAGCTGACTCACAAAACTCGCAAAAATAAAAACCTCGCGAAATATTCGGCGCATACAGTATAAGTCTAGACTGCCCTGCTTGACAAAATACATTGGACAAGAACGATAGGAACAGAGATATACAGGAGTGACATGGGGAGAGACAGACAGAGACAGACAGACAGACAGACTGACTGACTGATAGACAGACAGACAGACAGACAGACAGACAGACACAGAGAGAGTGCAGACATGAAGATAGAGGAGATAGGTTCCACAGCAGAGCAATGACTTCTGAGGCCAAGAGATACCACTGTTTAGTATCCTTCACATGCTGTTTCTCTGTGCTCCAGATATCTTGTCCTGGACATTGCAGATAACGCCATGGAAAACATCATTAGACACCTTCCCACGGTAAGTGCGGAATGCTGAAACAACATATTGGCTGAACAGTCCAACAGGTTGCAGTGATAATATGCTTCCCTTGGTTTCCATGCTGATGTGCTTACCTGGTACTATAAATAGCAATGCAAGTGGGCATAAAAACACCTTCCCACAACAGATTGCAGACATCAAGCTGTGATACAAACAGTGAGTGGAATGTGGGTAGGAGGCATTTGTATTGTATTTTCTTCCATTCATGAGCCTCCATTACTACATTTAGATATGTCGTGATTTTTTTTTATTCTTTTTCTTTTAGTCACTCTCTATTTTCCTGTGAATAGAAGTGACTGTTGCTTTCAGATTTTCATATATTTGTTATCAATATGATAGCAATTAGATTTGTTTTTCTTGTGTTTTTCATTCTAACTTGCTTTTTAGAGAAACACTTGCCAAGACACACAATGTGCTGGGCATTATGTGAATTGTACACTACATAGGCCTATGTGCTGTTGTCATATTCTCTCGCAAGGTCTCCAGAGTTCAGATGAAATAAGCAAAAGAATGAAAATGCCAGTACTACTGCACAGTATGGCCAAGAATTGATTTTTGCTTGTTTCTGTGTTCCCACTTTGACCGACTTCCATTTTGATCACCCCATTTTGTGCATGAGGTTGTTATAACTACTGAATTATGGACCCAAACATGATTTATACATCGTTATGTAGAAATCAGTTGATTAGTTGTGGGCCAATAACATTGTCACCTCATCAACTTTGCAGGTATTGTTGCGACTGATGTTATATTTCAACTTTTGTGGAATGAAATTTTCTTTGTTTGTTTGTTTGTGTGTTTGTTTGTTTGTTTGTTTTTTGGGGGGCGCTTGTTTGATATTACTGTATTTATTGAAGTCACCTTGAGCATGGAGTAGAGTTTCACTTTGAGAAGGAGATCATGCTTGAACCCTGCCTAGCATGTAAATTCTTGGGCCAAATGTTTCACTTATAATGTTTGTCATGACCTTGGTGTGAAGATGGGTACCTAGCAATGCTGGAAAGATAGAACCATTTCATGATGATTTTATTGTTGTTATTATTATTAGTGCTGTTAATTTTATTATCATGATTATCATAATCAATGTTATTATATTATTATTATTATTATTATTATTATTATTATTATTATTATTATTATTATTATTATCATTATTATTATTTTTATTATTATTATCATTATTGTTATTGTTATTATCATTATTATTATCCTCATCATCATCATCATCATCATCATCATCATCATCATCATTATTATATCTGCTACTATGACTACTACTAAACTGCTATCATAACCATTATTTTCTGCAGGTGAAAAACTTCATTGATGCATGTCTGCAGGCAGGCGGCAGAGTCTTAGTTCATGGAAATGCTGGCATATCTCGGAGGTAATTCACATCTCATCGCAGAGTCATTGTCTTGGCAGCATTTACACCAAAGAGAAATTTTGTTTTGGACAGTAGTGAGGGATTATATGTTTTGTTGGAAGGTTTGTTTCTGCATGGTGAGACAATGTTATTGTACATCATTTGCAGTGTTCATTGTGTGGTAGTCTACACAAGTGATGACACATTTTCTTTCTGAGTAGAACAGAAAAGTAAATTTGCTATATACTGTTTAACCTCTTTCTTTTCTCTATCTCTTTCTCATAGGCTCTTAGTGACATTTTAAAGGGACTGTACAGTTCTGGTTGCGGTGAGGATTTAGCCTTTAACGTTTTGCAAGATATTCAGAAACCACTCTATGAGATGTCCAAGAGCATGCAATTCTAAGGGGAATCAAAAGTTTATTTGATGAAAATCGGTTTTGAAATGACTGAGATTTCCAAAAACAAGATGAAACAAAGAGATCCTAATGAAAGTCGTGGCCTGTCGCCTTTTATTGTTATCACTTTTTGGGATATCCCAGCCATTTGAAAACCAACTTTCATCAAATAAACATTGAATCTTTCTTAAGATTACATGCTCTTTTATATTTCATAAGAGGTTTCTCATTATCTCACTTAGGAATGTTATAAACCTGAATCCTCACCTCAACCAGTACTGTACAGTCCCTTTAATGTTATTAGAGCTCTATAGATATTGTGAATAATTATTATTATTATTCATTGTCCAGCTTTATCAGTACCCTTTTTAAAATGTGTGTTCCATAGGTCAGTTTTAGTGAGTTTTCAAGAAATCAAAGAGGTATTATTTCCATCAGTCTTGAAATGGTTGAATCTCAGGCCTGATTGTTGCACCCCAACTGCCCAAACTTTTTATAGCACTGCAAAATCGGAGATAAATCAATTCCTTGTCCTTACTCTGAGAGCACTGTTTATCATTTCATTGTAATCAGATGAAGTAAAGTGATACTTTAATTGACCTATAAATATTTCTTCATTCCTCGGGACTTGTATGATCAAAAGCAATTTGACATCAGATATTGAGAGTTGTTATTTCTTTGCTTCTCTTCATTGTATCTTGATAGTGCAGCACTGGTCATTGGATATCTAATGGAAACATATGGACTTAGGTACAGGTATGTAAGACTGAATATGACAAGATGCAGGTATTTGTCACCTGTTTTAATGTTCCAACTGATTGACAAATTGCCCTACATCGACATAGAAAATGTTCTAATGTTCATTTATGTCTCAATCATCACTGAAGTTATTCCAGCAGATTTTGGTATCTCTGTACATTTCTTACATCAATCAAGCATAGTAATTGGAGATAACGAAACCAAGTCCATTCTTCTCTCTTGTCTCAGCATAAACTTGAAATTTTCAGATGCTGTTGATGATGACACTGTTACCCTGTTTACAAAATGCAGCTGTACACTCAAAGTGAAATGTAGTGAAATCACCCATTGTGTATAGTGTATTCAATCATCGAACTTCTTTTTTTTTTTTAGCAATTTTAGGAAGCAATGCTAAAAACCAGCAACCCTGATCCATAATAGACCCTTTTATATGGAGTGGCAGGGAATTGGCTTTATCAACTCCAGCAATCTAGCACTGTCTGCAGCCACTCATTAATGAGCTGCAAGTGTTTTATTTCTAATGAAAATGTGAGTGACACAATCACAAATGCCTGATGCATTTCAGTGTATCACAGTCAGCTGTTCTAAGTTTTCCAATAGAAGTTTTAAACAATTTGTGACTATTATGCATCTCTTGAAATGATGTCATGTGAGTGATATAATCATATGTGTGAGAGATTGATCCTCGTATTTCGTCATTTTGTTGTTGCCATCAGAACTGCATATCACTACGTACAAGAGAGAAGATTCTGCATCAGCGTAAACGATGGATTTGCCAGTCAGCTGAAGGTAAATACTGTAAAACACAATAATATTCACGGCATGAAATTTTTGTGAATAATTGGAGCCGATGGCCTTTTTCGTGGCATGAAATTTTTGTGAACTGCCACTGGCATTCAATGCATATAGTGTAGGTAAGAACTTTTGTGTGCATTTTAATTTTGCGAATCTTGGCTCTCGCGAAATTCACGAAATCATAATGCACGCGAACATTCCTCGTTTTACAGTACATGCCAACCAATGTTCTCTGGCCATTGGTTGAAATGCAATCTGTCTTGTTTTAGAGTTTGCACGTCCCTTTTGCAACCGTGAAAATTAAGAGTCCTTTCATAAGCTGGTGTATTGAAGAGGTAGGTAAGCAGTCCTTTCTTCAGAATAATCATACTTAAAACTTCTTTATAATGGAGGGGAAAATAACACTATAGATTTCCAGTGAATTTATTTGGACCCCCAAAAACATTCCATTACCATTATTCACAGTATAAAAGGGGAACTTATTCTTGTGTTGCATGAGTTTAAATTTATTTCTTTTTAAAAAACTGTGGTGCATTGCCGTAAAATTTTATACATGATGTTGGGAAACATTATTCTTCAACCATGCAAAATTCTGTGACATACGCAAAAGGGATAAGCGACCTTTAATGGAACTATACATTTTCAAAAGGAAATGTTGACTGGAAATGGAAGCTTTTGGTGGCAAACTTGTGATGTCTCTCATGTGATCATTTACTCCCTAGAGGAATTTGAGCAATTGATGTGCAGCCGTATCAGACTTCCCTGACAATTTCAAGCTCAGTTCACATTTGATTTCTTACTCCTTTCTTTACCATGACTAGTTTCATAAGGAAAGCAACTTTTCTTAGCTAATGATGTCGCATCAAAATCATTATAAAGTTATTGTGTTTGTGTGTGTGTGAGTTGGTGTGTGTGTTGTTTGTGACCTTCAATGCTATCATCCCTTTGTCCTTGTATCATCCATCTTGCAGGCCTACGAGTCCATATTTACGGCTAGAATTCAAATGCAGCAAAATGCATCAGAGAATCTACAATTGGGTAAGACTTCTTCACAGACCATGTGCTCCCTTTTCCTTTTTTTTTTTTTTTTTTTGCCATAACAAATTTGATATTCTGTTAGGGGATAGATCTGCATATCTATACTTCCTGCATTGGAAAATCATATTGAAAGTATACACTGTGTGAGGGTTTATGGAATTACAAGGCAAAGGTCACTGTAGAATTGTAAGTTGATGCTAAATTTAGGAGATTACATGAGAAACTTTGATGGATGCAGTAGCCTGTAGGACTTGTAGAAGTGAAAAACTGTGTATTTAAGTTGTTGATGAAGTATTATGAATTTCTAATATTTCTGTGTCCCCAGAGGCCTTGGGTCTAATGTCAAGGTGGAGCATATTATAAGATTTGCCATCACTGGCAACATTTTTTTTTTCTTGGTAGGGTATGGTTAACCTTCAGAGGAAAGTTAATCATGTTCTGTGGAGCAGATTACGGAGAGGGCAGAAGGGCATTAATTGTGACAATGGAATGCAAATTTTTTACACTGAAATTTTCAGTGTTTTGTGCTCACTTTTCTTCTTGTCTTTTTTAAATCCAAATCCCACTCCAAGTTTTATGTCGTCCACTTTATTTCACACTATTTTGTAGGTCTAGCGCACAAGTCTAAATAATTACATCACAGTAGACATTGGTGTTGTCTTTGTTGTTGTTGTTGTTTATCAAATGGATTGAGCATTTACTTTTGTGTTTTTGTTTTGTATCACTTTGCTTTTTCTAAACAGGAACAAAGCGCCCTCTGGAGGAAGAGGAGATGGAGCCAGACTAACCAGATTTAAGATTCATATTTCATTTAATTCCTGTGCAATGATAATGATGGGCAGCATGTGTGTATGATGTAGAATAGTTCCTGCTTACTTTTACATGCCAGTAATCATTCCATGTTGAATAATGTATGACATATGCATGTGGTATGAGATAACTCTTTGTCACAAGTGTGCATGGGGAAAAAAATAAATATGTAATTGATTGTGTGAGATTCAGCAATGAAGAGTTCTGCATTTTGCCAGTATATTTTCCTACCTGTAGAATGAAACACTGCCAAGCACAGACCGCCGCACATCACATGAACATACACGTATCTATACATGTCTATTATAAATATTACTGCCTTTTGCATAGACAAATGTTTATACTGCATATAATATTAAATGTTTTTCTTTCCCAAAGCTTTTTGCAAAACACAGTTGCAGTCAAGATGCTTTGAAAGCATAATCTGTTACAAGCCTAAAGAAATACAGTATATTATTTGTGTGTGTGTGTGTCATGGTTCGAGGGAGTAGATAATTGTAGGCTCAGGCTCAGATGTAATTGTTCAAGCATCTATTTATATTTTTATAAGATGTCACTTGGCTTACATAGTTGCATGCCAATTCTGCAATACGTAGTGATAAACCTCACGTTGTATGCCCTCACTTACAAAACTGAAAAGCTTTTGTTTCATTTCCTTTTGATTTAGTGCCCATCCTGTATTTATGCACATGTTCTGTTGCTTTATCTGTTCATCCATTTCAATGGAAAACTCCTGCCATAGAATTGAAAAGGGCATGTTCATAATGGAGACATTATAGCATTTATGTAAAAGTATGCAATAGCATGTACATATGCATTCATTATTTAAAAAAGGAAAATAGAATAAGATATGATTAGGCCAGTAAAGGTTCTATTTACATGCACATATTTAGAATAAGTGAAGTCCATGAAGCATTTTGTAGATACTACACATTGACACACACACACATACACACACACACACACACACACACACACACACACACACACACACACACACTGTTTCAGGTGTCAACAAGTACTGGTGTTTGACATTAGTGGAGTGAAGAAGCTCTGTCTGTGAGTCTTGAAATCCTAATTTGCCAAGTTATGGGTGATATTCATCTTAATGTTCATTTGTTCAAAATTATTGTTGCCCTACTTGAATAATTACAATTGTACATCCATGCAAGGTTTTGAGAAAGTAGCTGCAAGGAAAAAAAAAGGGGGATGGGAGTGTGTGAGATCTATCTCTGGTATCAAAATTGATTGAAAAGATGCATCACGGCCTGTGGCAGCAGGTTCATTTATGAAAGAGAACAAAATCAAATAAGGCTTTTCTGCATGCGTAGGGCCTCAATATTTTGCTGCAAAAAGACTTCAGATAAAATATCCTTTCATAATTTTAACACATCCCATTACATCACACAGAGGACTTACAGATGTCAGACAGAGAAAGCTGTTTCATTTGAAGCTGCCACTGAGGGATCATGGTCTAAGCATAGAACAGAATTATTTCACCAGAATTTGTGATAGCGTTCTGCTGAAAAATGAGTGTTTGCATTCATTCGATCTATTCAAGATGATAGCCGGGGTGAAAACGAAAGAGAGACAATAGCAGCCTGGTGAGTTTATCCTAGCTGTTAAGTGGACAAGGGATTTATTCACTTGTTCTCAGAAGGACTCAAAATTCATGGTTCACCATTTGGAATTTGCTTTGCAATCTGCTTTGCAATATTACATTAAAAGGGTCTACATCAAAAGGGTCTACCAAGAAACTTGTCTGGCTGACACAATTTGCTAAGATAATGACTTGTTCTGGAGTATTTTCAGATCAAAAGTGTAAAATGACCTCGATTGTATGCGTACTACTTTTATCCGTAAAGCTCCCTCCCCATGTAGTAGTGGGTAGGTAGAACGTTATGTGATGATTGATCTTTCCCTTACAATGTTATTTCCCAACAAGCTGCATGCAATTCACTCGCGGGCAGAAGATTGGTGGATATTACTGTGGCCCGGTTTGTCAATTATTGATAATTGATTGTAAAAAATAAATAAATAAATAAATAAATAAAAAGAATATGCATCAACCACAATCGGGTATGCTCTGAGGCTGTAGTACTTCTTGCAAACCACTTTGGCTAATAATTCAAATTGGAGTGTTACCCAACAAAAGTTGTATTATCACAGCATTATTTTACACATTTTTTATGCATCATATATCCACTTTTTAGCAAAAACTGGCAGTTTCTGCAGGCCTATGAAAACTATGTTAAAACTTTACCACTCCCAAAACTTTGCATGGGCTGTTGCTGTTGCTGCTGTTACTGTTGCTGTTGTATGTCAGGTTTAGAGCAATAAAGTCAGTTGTATGTCTGTAATGTGCAATACTGCACAACATAGCTGTATGTCGTGTGTTGCAAACTTTTGATATATTTTTATTACATTTTAGAAACAACTTTGAGCTTCCTATTATAACATTGAATTTTGTTTTGCTGTGTAGATTTTCATTCATGCCTCTGCCACAAAGAATCGACAGGGTCATAATGCTTTCGGGTTGTCCGTTCATCTGTCTGTCCTTCCGTCTGTCCGTAATTTATTTAGTGGGTGAAATAACTAATTCAGTTCTGTGTAAGGTAGGCCCTATCCTGATAAAACTTGGCATATGTACACGTATGTATGAATGTATGAAGCTCTGCATTTCAACTTGTGGGTGCACATGCTAAAGGTCGAAGGTGGTAGATCGGGGTTAAATTCTACAATTTTGTTATTTCCCCCATATCTCTGCAACGTGTGAAGGTATTTTCGTTAAATTCACTGTATACATATACATTACCAGACACACATTCTGTGGGAAAAGTCTGTGGCCATGGGCAAAGCTCAAGAGTTAGGTGAAACTGCTAGAATATCACTGTTTTCTCTATACATGTATCTCAGAAATGGCTCAAGGTATCTTCATGACATGTAGTATACTGTCATGTATTGTCTGACAGTGATTCTCTTGAGAAGTTTTGGGTCATGGGGTCAAAGGTCAGACAAAAATGCTGAAGTTACACTATTTGATGCTGAATTACAATATTTTCTCCTTACCTAGAATATGATGACTGCATTACTTTATATAGGCGTATATACATGCATTACCACACACTGATTCTACAGGAAAAGATTTGGGCCATGGGGTCAAGGGTCACTTTCAAAAATGGTAAAATTTCAAAAAAATTTTTTTCATATTTTGAAAATGGCTCTAGGTAATGTCATGAAAATAAATGCACATATTACCAGATAGTAGTTATTTGGAGAAAGTTGCAAGCCATTGGGTTAAAGGTCAAGTGTCAAAGATGAAGACTAAATTGTACAATTCACCCATGTGTGCAAAATTGCTCAAAGGTTTGGAGATATAGCGCATGTTTGATCAGCTAAGGCTTCTATGCTGAAAATGGTCACAGATGTTATCAGGCATTCTCAAGATGTACCTACAAATTGTGTTGGGAGAATAATGCAATATAGCAGAGGCCTGCCCGTTGCCATGGTAACATCAATTTTTTCTTCTTTTTTTTGCATAGAATGGGTGATTTTAACTTATGTACTAGTAGTCAAATGATATTTATGAAAGTTGACTCAAAATGATGATGTAGGCCTACTTGTGAGCACTAGTGTTGAATGTTTTCTGCTGAACGGAGTTTCACAATTTGAGTTGATGATTTGCCTTTTTTTCCATCAGCAAACATGAACCACAAGAGACATCAAATCTATCATTTTGAGATTGGTGTTGATTTCATAGATTTGGTGAAGAAGTAATAACGTGCAGTTGCAATAATTTTCCATGTCTTTGCATAACTCAAGTGACTTTACCACTTCATATGATTTTAGAGCAATAGTTCATGTATGCTTTTCTGATGTATTCACAAATTTATGGACTTATTTTCCATGAGGACCAAGCAACAAAGTACTTACCTGCTCGTACAAAATACATTTTAAAATTCATAATCAAGTTTGCATGTAATAGTTGTTGCTCGGTCGTGCAAGCCTTGAGCATGCTCCCTTAGTGTTTGCTAACAACCCATGTTGTAAAGGTGTGCGTAAAATGCGAATAATATATCGGAAAATTTTGATGCAATACTTGTACTTTGACTTCTCTGCGACCATGTTACTTTATAGAACTCTGTAACATTTGCCCCTTATTTGAAAGATAGTGGGAGAAATTGTTATGAAGAAACGGTCTGATTGTTATTCAGCATACATTGTACTTCATTTTGTCAACACCAAAGTATTTTTGATGCCTGTTTCCGATTAAGTGCGAGTGTGTTAGGTTTAAAACAAACCCCAATTATGAACCCGACATCCACTAGGGCGCGGACATGTATACGCGGAACACAAATCTATAGTAAATGCGCATTTATTTGGCAACCTCTCCGCACGTTCTTGAAAGATTCCGTTCACTGTTTTTGTCATTCCTTATCATCTCCGGACGTTCCCGCACCTTCTTGGGCCGGGCTCAGGGAAAGGGCTAAATTTCTGCGTCCGAATTCTGATCAAGACCAATCGAGTCCTATTAAACATGTAGTCCATGATTTTACTCCTTGTGTGATCCTATTGATGTGTCCGCTCCGCGCTGTGGTGATACGATCAGCATTTATCGCAGCATGTCGCGCACTTTCCGACTGATTCATGACACTATCAGCTGCAGGTATAGGATCTTAGTCTGCAGTCAATTGATACCCAGAGATTCGTAGTAATGTAACTACAATCGCACCCTTCCCGCGTCCGACGCCTAAAGAATTCCGACATAATTTGCTGGAATTCCTCAACCTTTCCTAATCCTGTCGGAGCTCTAACTCTGATGGACGTCAGCGCTTCGAAAACAATACCAAACAATAAAAGAACATAGTAGCAACAGAAAACAATACAATTATGTAACATCTGTCGTGCAGTGATGCGTAAACTTTTAATGTCCGGGAAAGCCAGAAGTCGAGGGCGTACCTTTTGAATACTAGCACAGCTAAATTAAAGGCATATCAACGCTGACGTCATGTTGATTCGAATATTCTTGAGCGTTGAATGTGTAGCAACTTGATCACAGCGTATAGACATTCAATCCTTTTTCTCGAATCTGTGTATAACTTACATATAATTTGAAATGAACAAACTTCAGAAACGCAGACTGGAAAAGCGGCGTTTGTGAAATCTATATGCTGCCGCACGCTCGCGGTGGTGTTGGGGGGGGGGGGGGTACTCATCCTTGTTGGATGAACAAATTGCCAAATACAGGCGAAGAGTGTACACTGCAAAAATATATATATATATATATATATTATATATATTTTTAATATATAATCTTCGATACGATGAAACGTGACATACGGAACTGACGAGGTCATGTTGCGGTATATAAACGCCACCTAGCCAGTGATCCGTCGGTCTATTGCGTATGAAGAGTAAATAAAGCTCATATAGCACAGCCCATCCTTCATCTTTCTGATCAGTCGGACACCTATACACACTGTACTGGTATACTCCTTAATGGATGCACGGACATGACCGCTAATGCTTCCTTCAAGCACGAGTCGAATGCGATTTGTACCATTTCCATGCATGATTATCTGTCTTGTATCGTGACTATGTCGGGACATATAGATCGAAGAGTGCGGGTCGAGGGTACCGTTCGATAGTTCTCCGTGTCTATGCCGTTATCCTGGCATCTATTTCCATGGTTACCGCACACGCTTGACGGCGTTGTTATTCCCTCACTTTCCCTGACACCGAGTTATGTCCATGACGCTCACTTCTTTTTCCAGACTGCACAGAAATAGTGACGACTATAAATCTTGAATTTGACCACCAAGACTACTTGCAAATGCTGTTCTCAAAGGGAACAAGAAATAAAAGGGAGGAACGTTCTAGGCTAGTATGATTTAATTTGAAAAAAAGAAGAAGAGAAGATTGTATTAAGTTATCCTAAAAAGTAACTCTTTCAACTGAAATCACATGGTAATCATAGTCTTTGCTCAGAGCTTCACATATTATTAACTAGTAGGTTTTCAGAGTACATGTATTACAAAAAGTGTTCAGACAGTTAACTAGTTAATTTCGGCAGAGTCAACGGTGTCTACCAATGAAAAGACATGATTATGTGAACAGTGTGGTGCTTTCTTTCGATTAGATGCAGGTGCAGCTATGCAACCTCGCACTAGTCGAAACATTGGCTAAGTTGAAGAAAAATTTTACCCGCAGATGGATATGAACACGTTCTAATTAGATGATCCGAGCATCCTCTCGGATCATTGTATTGAGTAATGAGAAGTCGCAATTCACGTAATTCGAGGGAGTCTTTCCAATCCCTTTGGATTAATTCGACTTGGGCTTGTTTTCAGTTGGTATACAAGCTAGTGTTATGTTGCACGTACAAAGATACACTTTGTAGTTAAACGAAACGGTTGCAAATGCGCCTTAGACAGTAATACAATGTACATATGTACTAGGATACTGAGTATAGGGTGCGAGGATGTCCCCATAACCACGAATAGGACTCGGAGTAGATCATTCTATTTTAAGTGGATGCGATTTCGATGTCTCATGTCGAAATTTATCACATTGGCGCTGGAATGATTACCTCATTCTTTAGAGCGAAAATTTTAAATGATAGTCATACAACTTTCCTCATTTTTGAATTTACACCAGGGTGGCTGTACTCTCCTTGTATAACTATTCACGCAAAATTATGTCTATATCGCTATAGTGTAAAACATGTATACCCCATAAATACAGTATAAGATGCAACTTACCAATCTTTGTTATTTTTCTTTGTAACTGCAAAATCAAGTTGAAGAATAAATGTCATGTTTTCCTGATTTATTTAAATTCACGCTGTGATCTCTAGTCTCTACCAATAAACGTATTTAAGAATATTTTTGAAAGCGCACTGTAAAATTCTGTGCAGATCGGGCTAGTGTTCTTTGAGTTGGGCGTGTGTGTGTGCTTCATTGTGTGTTTGTGTTCATCTTCGTGTGTGCTTGTAAATCGAAGATGGAGGCTATAATTATCTTGTATTCATCTGTGTATGTGAGTCACATAAAATTTGATTTGCCGTCTGCTTTCTACATAGACGAAGGGGTGGGGGGGGGGGGAGGGGATTACACTTGATTTATGTGATGTGTTGAGTAGACTTAGATCTCGACGAGGTCCCCACAGAGTATGTTTTTGGCATATGCCTGTTACATGGAGATCAGAAAACCTCAAAAAATACCTCAGGCACGTACGATCATTCATAGCAGTTACAGTTATGCAGTTGCGTTATGAGTTGTGATGAGACCTGACACTATGCCACCCCATAATATATATAAATATATGTATGTATGTATCTATCTATCTATATATATATATATATATTATAATTATGTATGTAGTATGTATGTATATATATATATATATATATATATATATATATAGTATATATATATATGTATGTATATATATATATATATATATATATGTATGTATATATATATATATATATATATATATATATATATATATATAGTATATATATATGTATGTATATATATATATATGTATATATATATATATATATATATATATATATATATATATATATATATGTATATATATATATTTTTTTTTTTGTGTGTGTGTGTGTGTGTGTGTGTAGGGGGATGGGGGCACCAAACATGGATCGTATAGTTTTGGTCCAGACCTAATTTCAGGTTTCTAACTTTTTTTGGGTGAGATAATGAGAAACCTCTTATGAAATATGAAAGACAATGTAATTCTATGAGGAATTCAACGTTTATTTGATGAAAATTGGTTTTGAAATGGCAGAGATATCCAAAAAAAAAAAAAAAAGAGCGATTCTATTAAGTGTGGGACCCACACTTTATTACGATCATTTGTTTTACTTTGTTTTTGGATGTTTCAGTCATTCCAAACCCGATTTTCATTAAATAAACTTTGAATGTATGCAATGTACTAAATCAGAAGTGTTTTCTTGGTATCTCGCAAAAGGTAGAAGCCCATTCTCATCTCCACCAATACTGTACCTTCCCTTTAAGAAGTGGTGGCCCACTTCTATTTCTGGTAGCAATGGGCCACCGGGCCACCGCAAATGTCGAGTCCGGCATGTTTAGTATTTTATATTGTTTTGTTTTGTTGTTTATAATAATTATGCAGTTTGCATCACGATGTATTACACATTTACGTATGGAACTGCATAATTTACTTATCTTTTGGACCTGTATATGATTTTTCTCTAAGATGCGGATGGACGCGCCGGGCGGGATTCGAACCCCAGCCAGCGTCTTGGAAGAGCTAATAGTCAAGAGTTTCATCCACGTCCCTACACTGCACTTTCACGTATATATTCAGAGTTCATTGCAACAATTATTATCTCTAGGTGTTTTGACGATATTTCGGATTGGCCGTCATTGTGCCGAATGACCAGTGGCGACGCAGTCGCATTATTTTATGCCGTGTTACGTAACACGTGGGTAAAGTTCCTCGAGATATCACCACAACGCAAATATCATTACATTCTTTATCCATGCAACCAGATAATCACTAGATGCAATTGATGAGTACACGTCGGTAAAGCCACAATGTACACCTCACTCAATGTTCACCGCAGATGTTTCTATCTGTAGGGAGCAATTTTGTTTCTGGAACGCTTTACTACTAAAACGCATCGTATGAAGAAAAATTGCTGATGTTTGACAGCATCTGTCTGCATGAGCGGAGCATTCAGTTCTTCGGCGACATTTGGGAGAGCCAAAACAAAATGTTTTCTTCGCGATATGTTACGAGTAGCAAACCCAAGGACATTAACATGTACCATGGATCGTTGCGCAAACAAATTTCGGAGCACTCGCAGCGAGTTATCCGAAACAATGACTGCGAAAGACGAGTGTCGGATTCAAGAATCCTCCTAATGACCAAGGATCATTTACGAAAACTGCGCAACTACGACATTGAAGTCCTGCAATTGAAACAGGACATCAAGGGTTTCAACGAGATCAAACGGGAGTTGGGTCTCGGAAAGAGCTCCAAGGGTATTCAAAATCACCATTTCCGCTCTGAGGACTCGCTCCGCCACGATTTTGGGAAATCGTCCACATGGGTGCAGTCTGGCGGAGAAGGTAATCATCCCCGGGACAACATTTCATTCCCGCAGCTACCAGTTTCTACTCGAAAAAGGTGCCAAGAAGAACAAGCGCAAAAGTCTGTGAACAATTCCGAGGGACCGAGACAGATTAAAAAGGTGGCTACGAGTGACGATCTTGCTTTGACCAAAACGCGTGATCGCAGGAATAGCACTTTTAATGAGCAACGTGAACCTGGAGCAACGAGCCAACACAATTCGGACCAGTCCCTGCCCGCCTTGCCGAAACATTTGCAACGTTACGACCATCGACGGCGCCCAGACGATTTCCGCTCGAACGGGACGTTTCGAACACATGGTGCCACGGCGAGCCAGCTCTCCATGGTGCACAGCATCGCGTGGTTGAGCTTCCGGGAACGACAGTCGGTCATGAACTTGGTGTATTCCCAGCAGGATGAAAAGGATGACAGTGATAACGAACAAACGCATGATGATCCCGCGGAAACTGCAGCTTCATGCAGTGATAACATTCCCGACAGCAGAAAAAATCAAGGAGCTAAGGACGATAGCCAATCATCCAAGCTGATCACGGCGCCGGACTCGGTAGGTCGTTCTCTGTATCTGACTGCCGAAAACGGCAACGCCGACGACGACAGACCGCATGCTTTCCACAATCAGTTCTTGACGTACTACAGCATCCATCGCGCGAACGTGCCCGAGGCGAAGAAGACGGACGAAGACTTGCTGGCGATGATGCAGCGTTCTTCCAGGATACGCTTCGGTCAGGGGCGCCACGTAGCAGCTAGAATTGAACGCAGACGGCTGCAGCGAAACTGGGATGTGGATGCTTTCAGTGGGATTCTCAATGCTCATTCATTGTAAAATGGACTTATATGAACTCAAATTACAATGTCAGTGGCACTCTCATGACGATTCCATGTAAATTGCTCATGAAGTGGTTCACGTCTACCTCGACATCGAGAAATATTACATTATGTCATTGCAATATGATTCATACTGGTATAAGTGTGTTTCTTGTGTTTGTTTACCACGGACTGGATGTGTTCCATTATATTACTTTCTTTTTAGCTGCATTGATTTCCATGTGACAAGAAATCTGATTTCTTCTTTTTTGGGCCCAAAGTAGGTAAACTTTGTAATGGAACTGAATGTAATTGTCACATTGTTTAATCACTTATGTATCTTAGTAAACATAAAAAAAGACAATAATCATGAACGGTGACTAATAAATTACAGTACACCATATACTTTTAAAATTTCCTCATTTCCTCATTTCTCTCCCCCCCCCCCCCCCCCCCCCCATTCCACATACACAGGCACACCCACAAACAGACACTGGCAAAAGTGTACATACACAAAGTCAATTGTGTAGGACTGTCACTACCCATGGCAATAGTGTTTTTGTCAACACTGAGGGAGCTGTTAACGGGGAAAAGTAACAGCAAACCATGATCGATTTGAAAGCTATCCAAATGTATGTATGTGTACTTGCATCATTCTGTATAATGTTGTGGATGAATTGCCAGCTCAAACGAAAAATGTAGCATTATCTTGTCACACTCCAGGAATATGAAAATTTACAAGCAAAGTCTGGCACTTCTACCTTTACAAGATATATTTGAGATAATCTTGATCTAAAATTTTATTGGTTTGATGCCAATGTGAAATGTCAAATTTGCATGAATAAGGAAAATGCATCTTTAGCTACACTCTACATTGACCTCATCAGTCACAACAAAGTTACAGCAATCTGGTAAGAAGTAAAAAGAAAAAAAAATAATTATAATACTAATGATGATGATAATAATAATAATAATACATGTATTAACAATAATAATAATAATGATAATAACAATAAAGTCTTATTTAGCCAGGATAGCCTCTTCAGTGTTTGCCACTGCTCTACCAGAGGGCCCTGCTACTATTATTAACCTAGCGTTGCCAGGTACCAATTTATACACCTGGGTCGAGAGGGACATACTGGGTAAAAATATCTTGTCCAAGGATGTAAGCACTGGGCGGGAATCGAACTCGGGTCCTCCTATCTAAAGTCGGTAGTCTTATCAATTATGCCACATTGCTCCCACTAAATAATACATATACAGCTGTAATTACGTCCATCACTGGCATGCATTATATCATTATGATGGGGAAAATGTCTTACAAATTCCTCTACATCTGTGAAATCAGGAACAGCATTCACACCAATTTTTAAAAACATAATTACTAGCATTCTGCACCTTCATATGATTAGAGAAAAATGCATTCAAGTTGTAAAGAATATTTGTAGTCTTACTGCTACCAAAAGACTGGAAGAAAAACATGATTCTTGTAAACGTTGATTATGTGGTACTATAAGTCCTGTCACCAGTCAATAGAAAAACAGAACAAACAAAAAAAAGAATTGTCAATGGCATCAGCAAATCTGTGTTTCACCTCTCTGATAATCTCGTCTATAAAAGATTCCTAATATGTTGTATGAGTCAGAATGTACTTATGCAAGTCCTGTTTTTAAACATCCTCACTCATCCTGTATCATATACTGTATAATTTCATTCAATATTGGGGTTTGGCTCCTCAAAAACTTGTGTAAGGCACAGTCAGCAGACACTATGACCAAGTGGGTGGCTTTCAGCAAAGATGACATGTTGATGCCGATTCCCGCAGAACAAAATATTTGTAATGACTGGAGTTGTGTGGCATTTCTGTCAGCCACAAAGCCAGCTGTACAGTAAGCAAATGCAACACACCATCATAAAAGAAAAACCTTTACTTGAAAGAGTGAATATCAAAAATCTACTCTGTACACGATATGCATTTGCAGAACTTTGAAGAAAAAGAACTACATTGCTCAACATGCTCAACATGTTCATTTGATGGCGTGGCGAGATGGTGCAAACACGTTCAACACACAACGGGTCGAGAAGTGCTCTTTTGGTATTGTGATTGCTCCCAAGTTGAAGGTCTTGTAGTGACCAAGCTCCACCTCTAAACAATCAAACTTTCCCAAGTTGAATCTATTCGGACTGAAGAAATGGCTTTGACTTAGAGAAAATTCAACTTATAAGGGATTGATATCAAAAGAATATAAAGAGTCGAGGTCTCGAAAAGACCTTCGACTTACACAATTATTTGACTTACGTGAGGTCGACTAAAACAAGGTTGACTGTACTTCACTCATCTTTATAGACTTTTTGCAGTCTTTGAATGGGAATGAATGATAATGTTATCAATGATTTCAAGACCAACTACATACTTTAATTTCATAGTTGTTACTCTTGAGGCACAACACATCAAAGGAGCTGATAAATCTTTGTCGACATGGGCCAAGAATTCCCAGTATGGCCAATGCGCAGAAAACTTCTGCGCACGCTGAAGAGCCCTGTCACAGATGCACTGTGGGATTCCTTGGTGCCATTGCCACCTCCGGTTGTCTCGCATGCATGGCAGTTCCGATACAAATCAATAGAGTTATTTGTCTGCTTTTCCTTTTTTTATTCCTATTTTTTTCTTGGCTATAATTCAGTTTTCAAAAAGTTGAAAGTTTCTAAATTTTACTGATTTGCAGTCACTAGAGTCATGATTCACTGCTGCAAGGCTTCAATGCGCTGGTCGCATGATAAAAAGCGAAGAAATATTCAACAAAAAATATTCCTGGATAAAAGACAGCACGTGGCCTGAGTGCACAGGCAGCCGAAACCAGGGAAAGTTTGTCCCCTGAGCTATCCCACAATGCATCTAAAACACTGCTCTGTGCACGGCAGCTAGGTATTGGTGATACCGAAAATTGAAAACTGACATGGAAATCACCCATGATCACATAATGAACAACAAAAAATTTGCATTGTTACATTTGTTTTCCAATACACTATGCTATCTGGTCAGCTCCACATGTTTGCTCCTCTCCATGTTCTGCCTCTGCATCGTCTGGAATTCCTTGGAATCCTCCCAAGGGCGGGGCCCACGAATGTTGTGCCATGTGTCAAGATCCTGCTGTTGCAATCTCTGAAGACAAGTAAATAGGATATAATCTATGAAAGACTTGGTTTACATCCTTCATCTCACTTACGGTTCATACAGGAACAGAAAGGTGCGGGATCGTTGCATTGTTTCAATGAATGAATGATTGGTGGTCTACCATGAAAGATTAATCCACAATGAAACTTGTGATACTCAGCATGACTGGTTTGCTCAGTGGGAATAAGAATTTTTCACAAACATTGATAAATTCTGAAACATGAAGAGAATAACATGAAAGATTGAACTGTGTGAGAGTAATTTTGCTATAAAAAGCAATGAACCAAAATTAAGTACAAAAAGGAATTCCCTTCAGGGTATGAAGCGTGATATGCAAATCATTAAGGATTCCCTGGTGCCACTATGTGCATCTATTTGGTCCCAAAGCACTCGTTAATACTAGAATGTGTCATCTACTGTAAAGTAAGCATTTCATGAAGGACACTAGTACACGAATAAATGAAATTTCATCTCTTATAACATGACATATAATGATATGTTTCAATACATGTCATGCTAGTTTGTCATTAGATTGGATTTCAGCAGAACAGCTGAGTGGAGTGAACTACCAGGTACACACATTTCAAAGTGAGAAATAAAAAAAGGTGGTGGAATGCTTGAAAACTTGAAATCCTGTTTGAATGGCTCTATACATGGAACTGCTACTGGCAATAAAAGTTAAGATTTTGATTTACTGACTACCTGGTAAGTAAAATGCTACGCACTTTTATATTACAGTACATTTAACTTCTCACAGAATACTTCTTACATGTGGCTGTTCAAGCTGACTTAACAATTTGCTGGAATTAATGACAAGTGCTGTAAATTGGATAATATTAAATATCTTTAACACAATAACAGTAATATTTTTGTGAAAAGGATGACAGTACGCATATTGCACACATATAAGAATGTTAATTGCTCCTTGGCAAAAAAAAAAAAATACATACAATACAAAAAAAAATAATAAAATAAAAAACTATGCATTAGACACATTTTTTCCTAAATGAGATTCATACCTCAAATTCCTCAGCCAACGATGCTTTTTTCGCTTTCTGTCTCTGCTTCATCCTTTCTTCAGTTTCAGGATCAACCTTGCATGAAAAATTAAGAATACAGAGGTCTGTACAAGCTGGGCACCTTCTGAAAATACTGGTGAAATGAAAACCATAAATACAATATGTATTACATTTTCATCTGGATTTTAAGTTGGAAAGTGAGTGGTCTTATCACAATAATCATCTAAAAATTCTGCCACATGGCCAAATCACCTTTTAATTATTGACCTTTAATGCAGAAATGTCTTGCTTGTGCACTGACTTGGAGGTAATGATAAATGGAAACAAAGAGAAACTCACCAGAAATGTATACAATTTGTTGTAAGTTTCATTTACATTTTTTTTTACACTTAAAAGGTAAGTAGTAAGCACAAAAGGAATTTCAAGTTGTATATAATGATCTTTAATCAAACAGTCTCCAAAGTCCACAAAAATTGTCATTTTGACACTCATGATTATTTCTGTCCATCTAGCTTTTAATCACATATTGCTTCACGAGTATAACTTTAGTCTCACTTCTTCTATCTATTTCCCAAAAACCAGATTTTCACACTCGAGAGAGGAACTAAATGCATCATGATCAAATATGAAAATAAACACATCGCCGAGATATATACATAATATAAATTATTCCTTAACTTACTGTCTTTCTCTTGTCAATAATTTCATATCTCAGAGTCCTAAATTCCTTCAGTCCATATGCTCCTCCAACAATCAAAACCTGAGAAGAAAGATGAAATATAATATCCACAAATGACTTACGTATCAGGAATACATGGTACGCTGTGAAACTGTAAGATTCAATCATATTCTACATCAGTAACAAAGCACAGAGCAATTGTTTGTTTGTTTGTTTGTTTGTTTGTTTTTTAAATCAATAAGTATGACATATTCTGGCTACGGATCAACAAATCATGATAAACACACAGGGTTACCGGGCATGAGCAGGTAGTCAGAAAACTTCTGGCCTGAGTTTTCAAGGGTGTTCCACCAACAAGTTCTGCTGAGCTCCACATACCCCTTAATTTGTATATATAATGTCCATTATGTACGAAGTATGGAGCCAGTCTAGCCAGTGGAACATTCTGTGAAAACACACGTGGCACTTATCAGCCAGAAATGATAAGAGGGAGTTTACAATTTGTTCATAGAATGTAAAGTTTGATCGCATACTAGGAATGTGGCATAATATATCCCATACACCAATAAACGTCCATTTAGTGCCAACATATAGTGTGCTCACATCACAAGATATTGTCACTACTACAAACTCTGAGTTGCTATCCCTCCCTCCCCCATTAGGCCCAGCCAATATCACAATGCTATTAGAAAAGCATTCTGAGAGTGCAGACCTCCATCCACACAAGGTGAAAATTGTCCAATTTTCTAATATGGAATCCTTTTGTTTACATCATCAGCTTCTTCCAGTCACGCGGCTTCTTGCCCAAGCAGAGCATACACTTTAGAGCGCATTATATGCAAACCTCATATATGCTCAGCTTGAACTCCCAATTTCATTGACCCTACCTGCAAGGGCATTAAAAAAAGAAAAAAAAATCCTTCAAAAATCCATCACATTCATGGATCACTACAAAAATGAAATCACCTGTTCCTTGTGTCATTATCAACTTTTCCTGCAAGTTTCATCCAAATCGATCCAAAACTTTTTGAGTTTTTGCACACAGACAGACAAACAAACAAACCAATGTCGATGAAAACAGATCCTCCTTCCTTGGTAGAGGTAATAATCAGTGGCAGATCCAGAGAGAGGTGCACCAGGCGCGTGCCCACTCGTAGTTTGTTAAAACAAAAGAAAAAATGGGGAGGGGGGTACGTGAGCCCCCTTTAATTTTGTGAAGGCACCTCCCCTTTAGAGAATTCCTGGATCCGCCCCTGATAATTGCTTATGGTTATCTAGATGATTCATAATATGATCTGTTAATCTTCAGTGGTACATTCATTATATTTCAATCAAAATGGAGGTGACGCTGTGCCTATGTGGTTGTGCTGGAGAGTATCTTTGATTGAATATATCAGAATTTTGGAACTGTTTTACCGAGGTAGATTACTTGACTGTCGTGTGCATTTCAAAATCCAATCTTGCCGTTCTATCTAGAATTTGTTCTATAAAGAAAGAGTTGGCGAGTGCAGCTGAAGAAGTGAATTGCCGTGTATAAACTGAAAACAGAAGTGACGCTGACCACTATTTGATTTATGATTTAATTTACTTGTTTACTGACAGAATGAATAGCTCACTGAAATGAAACCATACATGTACATGAAGGCTAGTTATCATACATTTCGAATTAAATGATTACTTGGAATACTAGGAATACCTAGTAGTAGGGTCTAACGTTAGTAATTTATTAGTAGGCGAAGCCCTAGACGAGGAGGTGCGAAAGTACCAGGTAAATTACACTCACTAGAACGTCTAGATTAGTTAAGTTTAGATTAACTATACACAGCCCAGTCGCTGTACATGGTACGTCGCGACAGGGCTGTACGCGCGCGACCACCAATCACTAGGAGAGCGACGTAATCGTATCACGATAGCTTTGACTTTTGATACTTACGATCATTTTTGTCACCTCAAACTCATCGAGTATACTCTTCAATATTTACTCTACATCTGATGCTATATTCAAATGTACGTAATGAAACTTACCGAAATTGATCATCATATCCAGCATGTCCACACCGTACACAATCTTTCACGCCAGGCCAAGCTTAGATATCGGGTGGTCACGTGATGTGAATGCCCTTTCAAGCAGCGTACGCACGGTTACTAGTATACAGCTATAAACTGTACTGGTTTGTTCGACACTTTCAACGCACACGCGCTCGCTCTGGAGCACATCCGGTCACGCATGCGCATAAGTCAAGGCGCCATTTTGAATCCTGCAACGACGAAGCCCGACGGTCAGGAATTGCGCTAGAAAGTGTCATTTATTTGTTCCACGGACTTATCGCAAGTGGTCTCCATGGACCCAGTGTGGCGAACTATTCTTCTGTAATAGAAACATGCATTTAACGTGAGTAAAGTATTTTGTTTAAAGGAGAAAAGTATACATGTTCCTAAGTTTTGTAGTTGTGTTGAGGTTCCTCACTTCGAGGCTGCATGCCGTGCGCGTCAGACGCTGTTTTCGCATAGCGTAACAGTGTCTGGTCGGGCTAAGTTTAGATCAGTTCAAGGAGCTCTAAATGACCCACCTTAAAATCACACCTTGTGATTAAGCCCACACCCCTCCTCTCATCGTGCACATAAGTTGTATTCATCTTCGTGATAGGCTGCATTTTAATAGCCCTTTGAAGATTATAGAAGAAGTTTGCGCCGTATAAAGATCTGTTTCATTATCATAGACAACGCCGAATAACACGTATGGGACTATGTACAAATTGACTCTCGACAAGTAGCTCTGAGCCAATCCAAATGACTGGTTTGTTGAAATTACAACAGAGCAACATGACGCGAAAATGATGTGTATTCTTACATATCATGGGAAAAAACACTCACCAACATTGGTAAACCGTATTTAAAGAACGTATTCCGCCGCAGTCTTTGCAGCAACCCTCCTCCTTTCGTGCCCATGGGCGCTGCCATTTTTATGCAAGATCACTCGTAACTATGCGCATGCGCGGCCCCCCCCCCCCCCCAAAAAAAAAGTGATGATGAAAGGACCATTATACCACGCACCTCCTCAGTGGTAGGCCGGCCTATACTAGGCCTATACCCTATATACGGTACTTGTTGACTTTTCATCATCTGGAAGATTAGTGGCATATGGTAGCAAAAATATAAACTTCAAGGTCAAGGAATGATTTTCCTTTTATCGCATTTCAATATGCAAATTATTAGCTAGAATAGATGAAGCGAAAAACATAGACAATATTTAATTATCTACAATGATTTTGTATCGTCAGGATGGCCAGATTGCGTATATATTTCTGTGTACCATGGAACAATTACAACAAAACAGAACAAAACACAAGACAACACAAAACAAAAGCAAAATAAATACTACAAGTGAGAAATATACCTTACACCATTTGGCTTTTTTGATAAACTTATAAAATGGTTAAGTTAGAGCAAAACTAGAAATGTCACTATGGTGACTGGTATGCCTCCGCCATAAAGCATGATTCTCCTAGTAGGTCTGTACATCTTGACAATGTGTGATTCGACAGTTTCACACAAGTTGGCAAAATATCAAAATGACATAATGTTTGTCACAACAATGTTGAATGTTCACTAGCTATCCTTGAACCAGGTTTAATTGGATGAATGGCTATAATATTTTCAAAGAGAGCATGTATTTGGGGATTTGAGGACTTTTACTTGAGTTATGACCCTTTTATAAGTTTATGCATTGAGTAACTGTCAAGGGTATGGGGAGAAAGTATGATTTCTTTTTTAAATAGTAAATTGTTAGCATTTTAACCTGGCCTTTGACCCTTGACCTTTGACCCTATAATGACCTAAAATTCCAAAAAGAATCACCGTCAGGCAGAACATGCATAAATATGTACCCGTACCAGGTACTAAGTTTCACGATACCTTAATTAAGCCACTTCCAAGATATGGAGGAAAAGTGAAATTCAGCACTGTCACTTGATCTTTGACCTTTTGACCTTTGACTTTTTAGCAAAAAAACTTCCCAGAGAATCTCTATTAGGTTGTACATGCATAGGCCTACACCAAGTTTCAAAAAAATCCTACAGGCATTGCATAAATATGAGGGAAAAGATGAAATTTTGAAGAGTTGACCTTGACCTTTTACCCCTGACCTTTGACCCCCATGACCCCAATTCCCTAGATTATCACTGTCAGTCATTACATGCATATGTAGTATGTTCCGTGAAGATACCTTGAATTATTTCTGAGTACATGTATACATTATGTTTCAAAAAAAAAAATACCTTCAGTCATTGCATTATAGATATGGGGGAAATAGTGAAATTTTGAGCATTTGACCTTGAACTTTGACCTTTGACCTTGAACATGTGCACCCAAAAGTTGATAGGCACAACTTCATCCACTCATGCATATACATATCAAGTCTCATTAGGATATCTTAAACAGTATTGTAGTTACGCTGTCCACAAAATTCATTCCGGACCGACGGACGTGTTAAGGACGGACAACCCGAAAACATAATGCCTCCTGCACCACTTCGTGGCGGAGGCATAAAAAAAAAGGTTACACAAAAACAAATGGAAGGAAGCACAAAAAAAAAAAAAAAAAAATAGACGAAGAAACGTTGCGATACATCTTTCACACAAAAGAAAACAATTATCTGTATCGTATTACACTGTATCATGGAGGGAGGCCAAGCAAATTATGAAAGATTGTGATTGTGACATATAATGTCGAACAGTATATTTATTCTATTCCTTATAGAGTGATGTAAATGTAGCACATTTTGTCTCATAAGTTTTGTCCAGTGCCTAAAAATTTTGTGTTGATATTGATAGATATGCATATCCAATGTACAAATCACTTACTTCCTGAAAATTTGGTACTGAAAAATTAACTTTAATGTCCCAATATGTATCTCACTTTACTTTTTATGCCTCCGCAACGAAGTGGCCGGACGCATTATGTTTTCGGGTCCTCCGTCCGTCCGTCCGTCCGTCCCGTTTTGTTTTTGTCGATATCTCAAGAACCGTGTGGTGGTTTTACATCAAACTTGGTATGAGGGTATATCCTTGGGGGATAATACTTTGTGTGGATTTTAGGGTCACAGATCAAAGGTCACAGCTTATTTTGTGAAAAAAAATTTGAAATTTCACGTTTTTCTCCATATCTCGCAAATGGTTCAAGGTATCTTCATGGAACTTAGGATATATGCTTGTACCGATGGGCAGTGATTATCTAGAGAAGTTTGGGGTCATGGTTCAAAGGTCAGGGGGGTCAAAGATCAAGGTCAACTTCTCAAAACATCACTACTTTCCTTATATTTATGCAATGAATGAAGGTTTGTTTTTTTTTAACTTGATGTATACATGTATTACCCAATATATATTCTGTGGGAGGTTTCTTGCCAAAAGGTCAAAGGTCAAAAGGTCAAAGGTCAAGTGAAAGTGCTGAATTGCACTTTTTCCTCCATATCTCAAAAGTAACTCAAGGTATCATCATGAGACTTACATATTTATGCATGTTCAACCTAACAGTGATTCTCTTTGGAACTGTGAGGTCAAAGGTCAAAGGCCAGGTTTAGATAATGCTATTTTCCCATTTGATACTGAAATTATACTTTTTCTCAATACCTTGAAAAATTACTCAATGCATAAACTTATAAAAGGGTCAAAAGTCAAGTAAAAATCATCAGTTCCCCAAATACCTGCACTCTGACATTTTAATCATTCATCCAATTGAACCTATTTCTAGGAAAGTGAACATTCAGCACATTTGTGTCAAACCTGTCATTTTAATATTTTGCCAATTGTTTGAAACTGTCATCACACATTGTCAAGACATTGTACTATAGACCTATTAGGAGAACCATGCATTATGGCGGAGGCATATCAGTCGCCGTAGCGATATATCTAGTTTTTCCCTCTTTCTCTCTTTGACCACCTTTTTCGTCATGATCTTTCTGTAGTTTCACCTGAACAGCAATGCTTATAAGTGTAATCTGTAGCATGTAACTGTAGGCCCTATATGTGCCGTAAAGTTTCGAGTATAATATTTTGCAAATCAAGACTTGTAAATGTACAACATAATTATGCTGATGATTGAATTCACAATTGGTAATCAACCACAGAGACAGAAAAAGAAATCATGTAGTATCCTTTTCAGGAGAATGATTTTCCACTGAATTTTCCACTCTGGATTTTGTATATGAACAACATAGAGTGCATTTGTGCCATGGGAGACAAAACATGTGTATATCAGCTTGTTGACTTTATACAAAATGCATGAAAAATAAAAACATACCAAATACACAACTCATACAGTATGTGTATGTATAATGTGGCGCTGGGGTACATCATTCCTGCAGGTAGGCATATTAGTACATGAAACATAAATAAAAAGGAACACATTTATACGGAAAACATGGCAGGTAGCATCAGCAGACAAAGACACATACTACACACATTCAGCTCAGAGCTCCTTGATATAAACACTGTATTTTTTTCTCGAAATAATGATACAGCCATAGTAATCTTATCTATTTTGTAAAACATATCATTGTGTGTGTGCTCTATCTAAATACCGTATATTACATTGGGTTGAATCATGATATTGGTATGTGTGTGCGTGGTTGGAGGTGTATGTGTGTGTGTTTGAGTGTGTGCATGTGGATGAGTTAGTGTGCGGTACATGCGCGCGTGTATTCTGTAGTTATTTGAGTTTGTTTGAAGAATATGAGGTATTCATCAATATCATATGAGCTCCCTCGTGGAGACGTAATGAGCTCCTTTGTGGAGATAATATGAGCTCCCTCGTGGAGACAATATGAGCTCCCTCGTGGAGACTTGGTATATATTTAATATTCTTGTTTATATCTCTATAAGATTTATAATGTTTGTTTTATGTTAAGTGCTGTCTGGGGCAAATTATTTGTATAGGGCCCCATTTTCTCTCTCTCCTTTCGTTCTTTAAAACAACAACAACAACAACACATTCAGCGAAGACTCTCGATAGAGTAGTGACCAGTCGAAAACTGAAACACAAAATTCTTCTTTCACAAATAAGCACAAACACATGACTTGCAGACTGAGCAAATCCATTCAGAGGACAGGTATACTGCCATATGATTTATTTTTTTTTAATTCATTATTTCTGTGACTGATTTGGTATCTCATATTGTGTCAAATGAGACAGTGAAGCACACTGTTCTGTTGACTCTAACTCTGCATATCTGTATATTACAACAAAGTCAAGTAATTCTGTCCTCTGTAAACAATCAGATATCCTATCTGAAATTGTCATCACACTATACTTATATCACATGCATAACATCAACTAGAAAGACTACTCTTATGTGAAATATTCATTACAATGTCTTTCACAATGTCTTTTAGTCAAAAGTAGCAAAACCAGGGGTCCATGCAATCTACATACAGGAAACTATGTCCTTAAATTATCATTAGCAGAAACAACACTCCACAATACTGTATTGAGAATTGATGTTGATTTGACTGAGATGGGCCTTAAATTTTCATGTTATTGCACAGGTAATCCTTTTCTTGCAAGACCTAGATTAGCAACCTAGCTAACTTTTATCATCAATGAATCACGCAGATCTACTTAGTATATGTGAAACGGCCCATTTTGAGTCTTCAATAATCAATGATAAGGCACTTTTTCATAATTGGCTTGATTCTGTGTGGAAATCCTCCTACTCACTTTGAGAGTGCATGATCATGATACATGCACTGTAAAAAAAAAAATTATTCTCATAAAATGCATTTAAATAAACAAAGATATAATTAGAAACTTTATAAAGTCCTCTTTTAAGCAGACACTAGGCAATGCAAGGTTGAAAAGAAATCTAGGATGAACTGAGGCAAGTTGAGGCAAATGTAGACAGATGTATCTCTTTTGTTAACATTTGGAACAAATCTTTCCAATCTAGCTTGCTAGATCTACATATACTTACATGTTAATTTGTATGTGTTTATGAAAATCATCCCAGTGTGGGGAAACTAGACATTTTGGTGCCCATTTTGAAAGGACAATTGCTTTTCTCATGTTGCTTATTACATGTATCTGCATTCACAATGGCAACAGCTGAAATGCTCACAGCTTCTAGGTTGTTGCCAGACTAATGAAATAAAAACTGTGATTGCATGTATTCAGTTACAACTTACAACAATTGCAAACTGCTACATCATGGAGCCCTCCATACATGGTCAAGATTATTGTCCAAAGTTGACACCAAATGTTGCATACATACAATATGACAACGCAACAGAATGTGAAGGCTACAGTAGAAAAACCAGCATCGTTACAAGAAAGAAAGAACAAAAAGCAAACAAATAAAAACTTTGACAGGAAATAGCAATGATAACATAATAAATATATTCTATAAAGTATGGCATTTTGCCATAAGAAAAAAAATACCTCGATTGGATTGCAGTGATCAAGACTCAAGAAGAATTCTAGAGTTTAGTACAATACTCATCAGAGATTGCATAAAGACATTGAGGAACTATTACTCTGCACTCGTTCTGCATTTTGAAAGCTTTTTTTTTTCTAATTAGAAACATTTTTATGCATTTTCTATTGAGTCTGCTCAAGATGATTGAATGACTTTTCCTTGAACACATCATGACTTGGGAGTTATATCGTTCAAACAAGTCTACAGAAATTAGACTTGCCAACTCAGAGTGCCTCATAGAGGGCATACATTGGTACCACACTCTTATGTTCTGAAGTGATGGTCCTGGCCACGTGGCTTGCATACATCTGAACATGGAATGTTAAAACAAAAAACATATCTCATCACTTATCACAGATCTTCTAAAAGCAGAATAAACTTTGTGATGACATAATACTGTATATTCTTTGATGGTTTTCTTTAGATTAAGTTTAGAAATGAGACTTTGAATACTAGTACATTCCCCTGCCCTTGCCAACAAAAGTATTTGCAAGTTGCAAAACAAAATACACCATAGCTTTGTACTTTGCCAAGTAACCTACTATCCTTCATGAGGAATATCATGCTGAGTTATGCAAGAATATTTAATTTCAACCAACAACAACAACAAAAGAAAAATAAAAATATATATATATAAAAGGAGGAAAATATCTATTAACTCTTTATGTGCCATGGTGGAAACCCCCTGTGTGCCACGTTATTCCGAGACACGAATATAGTCATGCTTTGAGAAAGAATCATGTTTTTCCAATTTGTATGACCTCTACAAATTTCTGTTAAGATGGGCATAATAGTAGGCAAAGTTAAAGAGGAATGCCAAACTTTGTTTCGATATAAATTGTATGACGAATTTATTTTTCCATTTCTCTTTCGAATGACCAGTTGCTACATTACTGTAAAGGCATGACTTTTGCACATAAAACCGTGACAGAAACTAGTTGGGAACACCACTTGATAGTCAATCACTACATACAATGCAAGCCGTATATGAGAGGAACAAAAGCACGAAAAACGCTTTCATTGTGCCACGGGATTAGCAGTGATTAGCGATTTATCGATCGGTTTTGGCGGCTTTGTTTGATGAGCAGAATATGCGAAGTTGGCACGCCGTCGACTGAGCCAAACGTGCGAACGTGGCACATAAAGAGTTAACACTTTTGATTTCAGTTTTCAAAATTGGATCTCTACTGTGTAATATTCTACCAATAGCAAATGTTCATGCACACATGGGCTTAAACCAAACAAGCTATTTGATATGATTTTAGCCTCTTTTTCTTTGTATTAAATTTAGGCATGTTTGGTCATTTGCTTGTTTATTTGTCATTGCTCCTGTATCTGCTTAAATATGTTTTCCTGGCAAATTCTAGTACATGCACTATGGTCTCAACTATTGCTATAACATCATTCGAATCAATTTGGGAATATGAATTTGGCAAATGAGCATCACTATAATTGAGGAAAACATAATGAAAGAACAAATCAATGCCAATGAATATCATGAAAATGTGTTTCTGCCACCCCACCCCCCAAAAAAAATTCTGTACTATTTCATTGATCTTTAATTTTGTTTGTAATTTTCTTTATACAGTATTCATCGCATAATCGGGCATCTGATAATCGGGAACCTCGCTTAAATGACATACGCTTCCCAGAAACATTTCCAATGCATGTTATTTTCACTGGATAAACGGGACAATTTTTCTTCAAGCGATCTTTGATTTTGTTGATATTTTACACAAAAAATCTACCAAAATACCACAACAATATTTCAAAGATTCCCTATCAGTTGTCGTTTACATCGAACTTACAAAGCAAGCTTCGGACTGGTGTGTTTTGACCTCCGTCCATCCAGTACACGTACATGCATAGCCACGAAAGCGCTGAGTATAAGTATCCATGCCATTGCGAAACACATGCTTTTGCGAACATTCTTCTCCCCTACATATAAGCAAAGCCATGTGCAGGGAGAGCTAGAGGGTCGCGCCGAGGGGTAGCGTGGTTGTGTATTCATGTACATGTACAGTACGTCAGTATACATGTGTGTGTGCACTACATCAGTGCATGTCGTATGCCGTTAGTGTATGGTGAGTGCTCATCGTGAAATCGGGAAGGGGCCGTGTTTGCTACTCCCAACCTGTCCCGATTATGCGATGAATACTGTATTACTTTCATTCAACAGAATACTCTTTAAAAGAGCCATTTTTCTTTTGACAGTCACACTTAGATTAAAGCTGTCAATATCAGAGTATAAGTTTGCACAAATATTAATGTGAATATCCACATTTTTAATTGTAAATGTGGAAGTGCAATTGTGCTGCAATTTACACCTTATAACAAAAGCTGAAGCTACAAGTAAAAATTACGAGGACAATAGCACCATACTTGCATTTTAAAGCACAAGACAAAAAATTAGAAACCATGTGTTTGGATTGAGATAAAGACAAATAAAAAAACTCTGAACACCAGGTATGATGACACACATCTTGGAAACAGGGATAACAATAAATATGACCTTGCAACTTCCTTGAATATGGTGGGGGCAGAGTGGTCGCCACTGGATTAACTAGAAAGTCCAAGAAAAAAAGGAGCAATAAAGAAAGTCCTGGGGCAAGCTGTTATAAGCTAATGAAATCCTTGCATCTGATTGGCTGAGAGTAAATTTGTCCTAAAATTTGTTGGACAGAACAAAATGCTTCACTTAATGCCCCCAGAACATACAATGTACATGGTATTCATGGAAAACAGAATTTATCGTGATCAGGATCATCTCAAGATATATTTACTACACTGCAGTGGTTGAAAACGGCAAACTAAAACGGGTTTCTCTTTTTGTTTTGTACATTTACTACAAGTTCATCATTTCCTACCACAGCTGTGAGGATCTCCAAAGAAAAAATCAAATACCACTTGCAAAGGGAGTCTGAATTCAGTAGTATCAAGATGTGCTTTTTTGTGTGTTTTTTTTTCTCCACATGTTCTGAAATTTATCAGCTACAACTAATGATGGAGTGCATCAAAAGTGAAAACTAATAATTTTCTGACATATAACAGCAAAAAATATGATCCACACCTGTATCTATCAAGATTCATATTCCTCATTTCTTCCATTGGAACCATCGTCCAAACCATTAAAGGACAAATTCACCTTCATAAACATGTGGGTTGAGTGAATGCAGCAATATTAGTAGAACACATCAGGGAGAGTTTGAGGAAAATTGGACAATCCGTTCAAAAGTTATGAATTTTTGAAGTTTCTGCTCAGTTATGGCTGGATGAAAAGACTGCTATAGCTTGTGATGTCACATGTGTACAACAATGTAAAGAAAGAATAAAGGAAATTCAAAATATTTCCATTTTCTTGCATAACAAAAGAGCACTCGACTTCTCTCTTTCAGAAAGCAGGGGGAATAATTTTACCCTTAACATACGATAGTAACAAGTCGAAGGAATGTGCACTTTATTCAAAAAGTAAAGTTTCGTGAAATTCTCTTTTTATTTTCCTTACATTGTTGTATGCACGTGACATCATACACTGAAGTAGTCTTCTCATCCAGCAGTGATTGGGCAGATACTTAAAAAAATCATAAATTTTGAATAGATTGTCCAATTTTCCTCAAACTTTCACTGATGTGTTCTACTAATATTGCTGCATTCTCTCAATCCTTATGTATATGAAGGTGGACTTGTCCTTTAAAACAATGGATGATTTAATCACCATAAATGACAAAAGCACTGGCTCTGATACAAGTTAGTTGATTTGTTCTTGTTGCATATTGAGACTTGCGTTTATCATCAATATGAGTCACAAGTGAATATGATTTTAAAAGTATGATAGATTCTTTTCTTGACAGCAATGTTGATTTGCCAACAGCACCATTAAGTACTGTAAACCAGAAACATTTGTAAATTGGAGCCAACGGCCTTGTTTGAGGCATGAAACTTTCGCAAATTGTCAAGGGCATTCAATGCACTACGGAGACAAAACCTTTTGTGTGCATCTTACCTTCATAAATTTTGGCTCGTTGGGAAATTTGGGAAAGTTTCATGCACGTGAAAATTTTTGGTAACACAGTATACTCCTCACAATAGGACATGTCCACACTGCCAAGTGCACACGGATGAAAAATTCTGTAAATATGCATCACCTCTTCTGGTGCAAGCCCCTTGTGATATGGGACATGAACTCATACCTATCTGCACACTGAAAGGCGCAAATGTTGCAACGGAATGGCTCTTGCCAGTCGTGGCATCCCATGTGGATGGCGTACATGATGCTGTCAGCAAAGATGATGCGGCAGTGTTCGCATCGCATGACCTCATCTTGTGTCGCCATGTCTGCCACTCTCGTGGAGGAGGATCTGCTCATTGTACTGTTGGACGACAGCTGTGGTGACTGCGCGTCCAGACTCTCATGCGAGTCCCGGCTAATTGTTGGCGAGACCACGTTGGAGGGCATGCGCGAGGAAGACGAATTGGACATGGGGCTGTGGTTCCTCATGGGGTACTGAGGACATCTGAGGACGTCTCTACCGTCTTGTAGTGACACTGTTTTCACAATATATGGACCATTACTACTACTGATCCCTGCACCACTAGAATGTGCGTTATTGCCATGGAGCAATGAGGAGAGCACAGAAGAATGCTGGGATTGAGTGGGTAACTTTGGAGTAGATGGGCCTGGGTGATAGCCAGATGAAGGACTCTGAACTGACACCATTGTTGCAGGTCTCCTCTGGCCTGCTCTGTGGTGCGACTGAGAGCTACTGCTACTCCCACTGGGATATCGGCTCCTGGACTGTGCCATCTTTCCCTTGGAGAGCTCCTGCTCTAGGATGCTCACTTTGATGGATCGCGATGAACTGGTGGCAGCAGCTGTTACCATGGAGTGATCAAAAGCGTCAAGGCCATCGCCATACACAGAGCCTGGTGACTGTCTCGCATCACTAGGTCGGGGTGGGTGAGTCTCGATATGATCCACATACTCCTCTATGGTTTGACACCAATGGTTGCACACGCTACAGACATAAGGGCTGCGACCGGGGTCACTGGCTGGATTTGGATGCCTGCGCTTCAAGTGGAGCACCAACTCATTGGCAGACTTAAACTTGATGTGGCACAGGTCACAAGTAAAATTGTCCCACTGGTGTGACCGCATATGAAGGGTCATGCGCTTCTGACTTTGGAACACGTTGCTGCAAAGAGGACACTTGAAGGTGTAGTGCTTTGAGCTGTCTTTCGTGTGGCGCGTCTTGATGTGCGTCTTGAGCTGGTCTCTGCGAGTCGCGTTGTATTCACAGAAAGGACACTTGAAGGGGCGGCTGCCGCTGTGAAGGTTCATGTGTCGCCGGAGGCTGGTCTTCTTGGTGAAAGACGCCCTGCACCACCTGCAGTCAAATCGCTTCTTCAGGCCTCCAGCGTCCATCTGTGCTCTCGTCGGGGAGGCGCCCTGAGAGAGCACACTGAAGAGGACCGAAGAACTGGTCACAGAATCTCCGTCGGTGGCCTCCTCCATCGTCGGGCTGAAATTCGACATATCCTGTGGATCACCGTCTAAAGCTGCCTGGATCTCTGCTGCATCACTGGGCAGTATTTGGTTGTCATCTTCTTCTATTGTATGAATTTCACCTATGAAGAAAAAAATATGAGGGGGCCCCTGAATTTTCTCAAATATTTTTAAAATATGCAGGCACGATGCAAGTTGGCAGAATAGGAAGTTCCAGTCTATTTGCACAATCTTGAAAATCATCTTGGAAAGAATAACTTCAAGACAGAGAGAATGAACACATGTTGACAGTAATTATTACAAAACAAAAACTAAACAAAACCCCCATGCAATGCCAACTCTCATTTTCCAGCTGTGGGAAAAACTTCTGATGTTTGAACAAGTAAAAGTTTTTGAGTAATCAGAACAGTGTGGCCTTCTAATAATCATCAATCTATGTAAAACAATGCAAAGTAACAAATAAATTTTCCACTTCACAATATGGACTCTGGTTACTCCATAGAGTAGCATTCTCGAGGGTGCGGCACAGAATTTCCTGAAAACATCTCCAAAGGATCATGCATGCAATTTCTTTTACATTTCTAAATGTCAGTCAATGTCATCAAATCATAGCTAGTTTTCAAAAACAAATTGTAGACCAGCCACACTACAGTGGCTATTACACCAGACAAGGCTTAATTTTCACAAAGTTATCATTTACATCTATGGTTCTTTGAAAACCTACTTCCATCTCCGCTTTCATCCTCAGCGACCATAATGAAGCCAGTTTCATCTACTGGAATCAATGAATCATCCTTGTGATCATCATCGTGGTTGACTTGATGTGCAGCCGTGTCGGCTTCCTGGGACGGCTCGGCTTTTCTCTCCTCCCCATTGTCCTCGTCGGGAATCTCCGCCTTCACTTGAAACACATCCATCATGTCTTGCAGCTCAGAGACCTGATATTCAGACATCACTCACCAAATAGTTCTCTGGCCTGCTGACACTGGGGAACAAAGAAAAAAAAAACCTATTTCATTATGATCTATTTCTTCACTATCATTGCTTTCACATATCTGTATCCTTCTTACAGTAATCTTCATATCTCTCCATACCCCAGCTTTAAGAATCACACCTTAAAACAAACACACACACACTCACGCACAAGCATACAAATGCAAATTTAATGATTGTCTACATCATTAAATCACATGCAAAATTTACATTATTAATTGACATGTAACAGTACATTCTCTAATAACAACAAAAAGTTCTGTCCATACTGTCCTGCTATCCTGGAATGTCTACCTATATTTTATAATTCTGCTGGTGACACATCTCATAGTGACATCTGTATGTAGTGACTCCTTAAGTAACAAAACTGAGATAATTCACTACATGTAGGGTTAAACTATTCTCTTTTACAATGGTCTGTACAGTGTGGGGCAGACAATTCATCTGCGTGCTGCTGAGATGCATGCTACCTATCATGTCTGCATGAATCATCGACAGTGTTCTTTAATCATAACATTAGTACAGAAATTGTGACAAAATATACATCGTTCATACTGTATATTAGAATTCTTGAATTCGGCAACATACGTGTAGATGATCGAGGCTCAGGATATTTTATAAGCAGCATGAATGGGATTGTTCCCAATACATACACTTCTTACAAAACTGCACACTAAAAATTAGAATACATCACCATGCTGATACAAAACAAGAGTGATACATTGTGCAAGAATTAACTAGTCAAATTCACAAAAGAATACATGAATTCTCTTCACTTTCAACTGAATGTAACTGAATGTAACTTCAAAAAGTCCTTTTCTGATACAGATCAAAGGATTTCTTTTGACAAAAAAAATACTCCATTTGTTTTTATTTAATCCCTTCTGAATAGTGTAATAACTAGTGCATAAGTAGATACATATAGAGCATAATCACATACTCATATATGAAGTAGTACCCCCACCAATCAGAGCCAGAGGATTCTCATACTGTATGCAATTGAGGTACGTGTAGACGTATACCTGTAGTGCGAAACTAAAGCATGGTGAACACTAACCCCAGCGCTGTAATGCACTTGTCAATGTAATGACTCACCCCACTACCCCCGGATATGGGTGCGTCATTTCCTCGTTTGGTCCGTCAAATTTGTGACCCAGGTGTTCGTCATTTTACCAGCTTTGTCCGTCAAATTTTTGACCGAGGGGTGCGTCAAAACCCCATCATTGTCGGTCAAATTTTTGACCGAGGGGTGCGTCATGGTACGTCACTTGGCTATGGAAAATAACACGCATTATTCTGAACCGAGGGGTGCGTCACTTGCTATGGAAAACTGCACGCATTTTTGCACGCTACCAGTACCGTATGCACGTACCGCGAGTGCAATTACAGTGAGCGTTTTCCCGCGGCAAGTGAAAGTCGGGAAGCGTTTTGGAATAAGAGGGGAAAATGCTTGCCAGAATCTGGCAAACAAATAATTTAAAAGCCACCTTTTCTCCTCACATTTTCTAAATAATGTTCTGTGGTGACAAAGGCAAATTTTTGACAGTAAAAGAAGCGGCAGCAGAAGAAACTGCCTGCCGCATGCCATTTTCTGCTCGCGGGATTAGCCCGACGAGATGCGCGACACTGTGCTGCAGTATGCATCCACCGGACTAGCAATGGCCGCGCACACACAGCACATCTGCAAACATGTGATTGTCATGTATGGATTGCATGCACAGAATACACACTACAAATGTACGGAATACCCACTTAGTATCGTAGCATGCAGCAGCGTGATGTACGGTGAATGACGGTACGGTGCTTACAGGGCCAGGGTAAGGGAAACTTGCCGAAACTTTGACAAATTATGTTTACGAACCAAAAGAAAATGAAATTGCTTGAATAAAACGTATGCAAAAATCGTTTCAGTATTTTCGGGGGTGCGTCAAATGTACCGAGGTTGTCCGTCAAAAAAGTGACTGTGGTGTTCGTCACTTTCAACATGTTGTCCGTCAAAAAAGTGACTGTGGTGTTCGTCACTTGCAGCGTTTTGTCCGTCAAAAAAGTGACTGTGGTGTCCGTCAAAAACCCCGTGTGGTCAGTCAAAAAATGACCATGACGCACCCATGTCCGGGGGTAGTGGGGTGCGTCATTACATTGACAAGTGCATAACCAGTAACACGGTACGTGTTGGGGTCGCTGCTGCGGTTAGGTGAACACTTACCAAGCCTTGGTTGACAGCTACTGTATGTATTTACATACATTTCCACAACTTCACACGCATAGTTGAAATTATGGACAATATCTATTCTTACGTTAAACTATTCAGTATTGTAAACATTAAATTTATCTAGACTAAACACGTACACAGCTATTAAAGTCTTTCTTGCTAGCTGCTACTGTTTAACTTCTACAATTTAAACTAGGAGACTTCTGTTAGAACCTAGTTATAGTAAAACCTCTCTACCTAGTTACTTGTAAATTTATCAACAGTTGAGTTGGCACTGTTGCAGTGTTGGAGCATGATCTATCTGCAGGGAGTCTGGTTTCTAAATGTTATTCAAATCTAGATCTAGTAGACTCTAATGTTACACGCAGTAGTAGAATACCACTGAAAACAAGTGATTACAAGCGTTATGATCATAACTCCGACGTAAAATAATTTCACCATGAAACATCGAGAACTAAATTTATTAGAAATCTATTGTCTGCGTCAGGCGCAATTCATCATTCATATTAAACTGCTGCTGCATAAATGATGTGTGATATCTGCAAACAATTATTATAACGTGTGGGACTACGATGTACACATTAACTTCGATAACTATTATATATTTATGTTTTTCTGCGAAAAATTGTACGGTAAATTTGATAATTGGGTTGCATCATGTTTTTAATTCTAAGTGATGTAAAAAAATCACAGAAATATTGAAAGTAACTCAAGATAACTTACAAAACATGCAGGACGTCCTTTCCAGCTTCACCCATCCAGTCAGTATCCAGTTCTCTTCAACTTCAGCAACTTAACTGCCGACAGCAAGTGAACGATCTTTTTTGGTGTGTTTTTGTGGTTGTGTGTGATCGCGGATACGGATACTGTAACCGGATCAAAGAGGTACTCTTTGAACCGGATCGGTCGCGGTGTTTGCGTGCACACATACTTAGTACATGTACTGCGAACTCTTCTAAGAAAGTTCAGTGGCACACACATCATGTCATGGTGCACCACACGGAACTATACATGGACACACATGACACGCACAATAATGAAATGTGAAGTTGATTTCAAGCGATTTTAATAATTATGCAGATGACAACCTAGTTTGAAAACATCGTAGGTCTATAATCTTAAATCTGCAATAATTTGGGGAAAAACATTTTGGGGCACTAAGCCTATTTTTCATCTTTTTTTTCTTTTTTTTTTTCTTTTTTTTTGGGGGGGGGGGTAAAACACGCAATTTCAACTCTCATTATTCCATATTCTTTAACACTTCAGAATTAATTTCAAAGTATTTTATGGTTAAGAATGAACAAAACAAAACCCCACTAATATTAGCCCTGTCTCATTTACGTTATAGGAACTGTGCTGAAATATAAATACAAATGCATCGGGATTTTAAAAGTGGACTAAGTTGCAATGTGTCCGTAACGCTAAAAAGAAAATAATTAGAATTAAACATTTAGAACAATATCTACTAAAAGATTTAGGCATATAATAACTGATCAAAACAGCATTAAAGTTAGAAAACCAAGATCCAGATATGGGCATTTTCACGAAACTTATGATTAGATCTATGCAGAACAGAGTCGTGCAAGAAAGTAGGTCAGGGTCTACAGTTCAATTTCATAGACAAACACAATAAAGAGTACAATTATCAGTGTTACACAGTAACAGGTTTAGTAATTTATTCACATACAGGTGTAGCTCAAGTCATGAGAGACAGTGACTGCTGATGTGTAATAGGTCTCTATAGGGGGCATGCATATGCATAATAACATAGTAAAGGTATACATCAGATTAATTTGAACACAGTGGGTATTTGAATGTATCCAGATAGCTATGATGATTACTGTATATTAGCAGTGCAAAAGCACAGTTATTCACTGTTCATGATACTCATTGAGTTTTTGTTTTTCTGTCATTAAATCAAGGTTGAAGAACCTTCAATTGTCACTTGGCAGCCTGCGAGTTGCATGCTGATGGAAGTAAACGTCGACTCGGTGTCAACATATTGGTGTCTTGGTTGGATGTTCTGAGAATTGCAGTGGAGTGAGGTGGATGTGAGCATCTACTATATTAGCCACAGATATTATCATCTTAGGATCTCATAACCACATAACCTTCAATTTGTCATGTTCTTCTTTTAGCCCGTTCCTAACACTGTAATCTATATATAGGTCATACTTAGTCACAGGAGATGGTGATGGTACCACCACCTTGGCATTGTCCAAAGCCCAGACCTATAAGGCCCTATTCAAATCAGTACCGGTACCCACACTTTATATAATTCTATTTCAGGATTGTCTGTTTTGCTGGCATATGAACAGCTTCCTGTCCTCTCTTAGAGTAGGCCTAATAAATGCAGATAAATCCCGATACATCTTCGTTTTACGTTTAGTGTTTTCCCTCCTTTTTAATCTTACGATAAAGCTGTGGTGGTACTATTTCGTTATGTTTTGTTTAATTGGTTGTTTAAATTGGCTGCCGTGCTTTTGGATTGTGTAGTGTTGCTGGTTTGATCCGTCTGTCGGTCTGTTCCTGGTGCAGGTATCTTACATTCAAGCGTCGAACTCGTTAACTTTGTACAAGGATACATGCACGATATAAGCCTATAATGTCTTCATAGCGCTGTCAGTGTCATTTTACTCATACACTGTAAACACACGCACACACACACACACACACACACACGATAAAGATTAATAGATGGATAGATAGATTGATAGATATAATTATTCATTCGAACATAAAATTATCACAATGATTGATTGAATAACAATATGATTGTTCGTTAACATGATGCATAAAAGATGTTTTAACATGATCTATCTCTTCCTTACAAAGAAGAATTTATGATCAAACTGCAATGTGTATTTTGATAATGCTTTATGTGGCTTAAAAAGCTTTAAAAGTAGGAAGTAATAACATACAAACTGTCTCGTGTCGTTTCATAAATTGCTTTTTTATTATGATAGAAAATTCTCTGTGAAGAGGTTACTATTGTTATACTGTTTGTAACACGAAACCACTTGACGTTTTCGCGGAGGGGGGGGGGGGGCGTTCTAGTATAATGATACTATCATTTTTGCTATTTTTTTTTTAAAGATGGTATATTATTTTTATTTGGTAAAAAGTAGGTCTTATAAGGAAGGTTGATGTTAATTGGTGCCTGTAACAACAGTTCACCCTGTCTGACGTACAAGGAGTTGCATTAATGAAGTAGCAGACTTGGTATCACCAAGGAGGTTCAAGAGAATGGAGTCACAACTGTCTCATTTCCTTTGCTAGATGTTCGATGCCGCCACTCAAAAATATTTGAAGCATGTGCCAAACAGGATCTGCCACGCAGATAGGAAGACAATAGACTCGTGTCTCATTACATAATTCAATCACCAGTCACTTTCTAAGAAGATATTTCTTTATGATGGTAATTACTTTTCGCTATCCCGTCGTATAAAAGGTAGGTTGTACTGACACGAGGACGCGCGAATAGAAATTGGGCAAAAAATACTGAAATAAAGATTTAAATTACTCGACTGGGCATACCCGGGCACTAATCTGACATGACATTGTCTATCAATAAAGAATTATACTTGAAGATTGTTCCATATTAGTTTCATTTGTGGAAATTAAGGGGAAAAGTGATAAAACCAGCTTTCAAGGATGGTACAGTTTTAAACATTTTCACATGATACAGCTCTGATTTACACTTATGCACAACTTTCTGGACGGGATTGACTTTTGTTTTACATGCTTTTATATCATTAAGTGAAATTTCATTTCATTTAATAGATAAATAAGTGAAATATGGCCAACATTCTAATAACGTTCAAAATGAATCTTCAGATTGCTCAGCAAGACGGCGGCGTCGAACATCGATCATCAAAGGCACAAGTGCACCTGTGGAATTCTTTTGTACATCAATAGAAATCTGACAACTGTTTGAGTAATTACAGCCAGTTGGAACTCCAACTCTTAAAGGGATTGTATAGTTCTGGTTGAGACCTAATTTCAGGTTTCTAACATTTTTTTGGTGAGATAATGAGAAACCTCTTATGAAATATGAAAGAGCATGTAATTCCATGAGGAATTCAATGTTTATTTGATGAAAATTGGTTTTGAAATAGCTGAGATATCCAAAATAGAGCGTTTCTAATAAGTGTGGGACCCACACTTTATTACGATCGCTTTGTTTTACTTTGTTTTTGGATGTTTCAGTCCTTCCAAAACCGATTTTCATCAAATAAACTTTGAATTCCTCTTAAAATGGTTAGCTCTGTACTATTTCATAAGTGTTTTCTTGGTATCTCGCAAAAAGTTAAAAGCCAAATTCTCATCTCCACCAATACTGTACCATCCCTTTAAACCTCCTTGGTATCACAGGGTTGAGTTAAAGTAAGTTAGTGTAGACCAAAGAGTATAGAAGCGCACGCTTTGGTGTAGACTATTATCGATCATATATCGGTATAGAAGAACGACGGAGCTCGCTGTAATCTCCATTCCCCCCCCCCCCCCCCATAATATCTGCCTGGTCCTCTGTTGTGCTCTCCTTATACAAGTACATGTTGTAGACAAGACATTTTGTACTTCCATGGACATTCATTGAGAGGAAAAAACAAAGTCAGAAGGAGTGAAAAGGTAAATTCAGGTGGCGACAGGAAAAGGTGAAAACATTCTTAGTCAAGCACAGCTGATATGACGCATCGAATCAGGGAGGTGGGAAGAGATCTCTTCCCACCTCCCTGGTCGAATAGTGTTAAATCCTATAAAGCCCGGGGGCACTGTGCCCCGCCGGCGCCACGTTTTCAAAAATGGGGGGGGGGGGGGGCACTTCCGGGTTCCATGAGCTAACGTGGGGAAAAAAAAAAGTGGGGGGGGGGGACAAAGTGGTGACATCTTTTTTATGTACATTTTGTTTGCCACTCCCCAACCAAATTGGTGACTTTACCTAGAAATTTTGTTGTAAATATAACTTAGCAATGTCCGGCATCACTGGTTGCCAAACGGAAAGTGACAGCCATGTCAGTCGGATATTGCGTGTTTTTCTCTTCCAATTTGGGTGAAATTGGGTTTTCTTTAATATAATTGGGTGAAGGACCAACACAGAGTACTTGTAACCATAACAAAAAGTGAAGTTTGAATTGTTATTTTATGACAAATATTAACGTGATTGGTCCAATAATAAAGGGAGAGGATACACTCTTCACAGAATACATGATCAACGTATACATTATTATGATCATAGCTGTTACAGCTCATTGTATTTTCATAACTCTGTTTGACACACGAATACACAACTTTCATCGCTTTGTATATATATCTTATCAATTTACTGTGACATTGTATGAACTAAGTCATCATGCTACTTTATATAAAATGCCAAATATTTCATACAAAATATTAGTCGCTTTGTACACTTCCCCAAAAGCATTGTGACATCACATGAATTGGAATCATACTGTGACATGCAAACCTTTAGAAGAACCACTGCCCTAAATCATATTGCCGTGTAATATACAGGACATCTTAGTGGAGTTAGCATCTGTTCAATGGATCCAACATAACAATGCGATTGAATTTGAGCTTATTTTCCTAACATTCACAGCGAATATTACATCAAATTGTTACATTTTTGACAGGAACAAGAGTTACAGAAACAAAGTTGTGCCAAACAAGAGAAAATTGTATTTTTTATCTTACGTGTCAATGGGTGCGTGCCTAACCCACTTGAGGGAAAGCAGGCTTGTTTGTTCGTTTCCAACAGCTTGGTCATAATCAATAAAGTAAAGCGATCGGATGATAAGAAAAGACATCCTTAACGACCCCATCCCGAAAAAAAAATACAAGAACTAACAATTACAGAACAGCACGTGAGATACACTAAGACAATGCAGTGTAAGTAAAAGGAATCCTCATTTAGAAATGGATTTACATGAAACATTGTTTCTTCATAATTATGCCTGAATTCAGACATGACACACTTCGGAACACAGTATAATACATACGTGCAGGTAATGCAATTATCCTATAGTTAGGAATGCTCTGGTAAAAACGTTGATACTATACGTAAATGAAAGACAAAAGACCAAAACAAAATAATTTTTCAGTTTTACACTATGATAGAAAGACAAAGTCATTACAAAACGGATTATGTGCAACATCTTTCATTGATCAATACATCTTTGGTAGTTTTCAGTACGCTTCTAAGTGCACGAAATATAAGACCCCGAATATAATGATATATCCAAGTGTTTAATACGTGTACATACCCCAAGCTCTTTCTTCTACATTTCGCTCTCATCTACACTCTTATTCTCTTTCTCTTTCGTTATACACATTTGTACTAGTACCTCTGATGACATGTGCATGAAAGTCTTAAAGTCACAAACCAGTAGCTATTAGCCGTCCTGTGTTTGTTTTGGTTATTTCCATTTTGTGTTTGTTTTTACACTGTCAGCGATCAACACGTAAATTCACTGTTTTACTGCTGACATGAATGTGGTTGACGTTACTACACATCTTTAAAAAACAACAGCAACATCAAAATAGTGTGGACTTCATATGAAACATTCATCAGCTGACAATTTCTTACGCTAATTAACCTTAACCAACAGGCATTACAGCTAAGTGTGTCATGGAGCGCTTATGCTAATTGAATACACTTTTTTTCCATAACAAGTTTTCGCAAACCACACCATTCAAGTAACGCAGCTATTGTCCTTTATAACTCAACTACACACTAGAAAAGAAATCATATTAACAGGTTGCAAATCTCTAACATTACTGTTTCGTAATAGTTATTTCTGGTGATCCTATTATAGACTTCCCTGTTATATCCCTTTCCTTGTCCCTTGATTTTTTCTAATGAATGGGTCTAACGCGGAGGTTTATTCCGTTCGGCGGAGTCAGGAAACCAAGATTGCCAAGTTTGGGAGGAATCTGAAATACAAACAGAAATATAGATATATTATATTTAACACCCTTAAAGAAAATTATATTTCGCTGCCAGATTAGTCGACTGCTTATGTCATGTCTTATACTGAAAAGTACCATCACGCGCTTTGCTAACAAGCGTACATAGATAACATTTTCGGATGATGGCATCACAAACTATGTATACAGCCCTTCGCACGAGCCGAAAATCTGAAACCAATAGTGAAGGATCTTTATTCGTGCAGCGGAACAAGATTTCGCATTTAGTGATTTAAGATAAGACGCTCTACTCAATTCTGCTTCGTCCCATTGAATATATCATGCGGATGTCATCTTTCATCATGATTGTATATGGTTGAAGTCTCCCGTACCACGGGACTCGTGATCATTCACTGTTTAAAGATTGGAGGCACTATAACTATCGTTATATTGGCATTTTTTTTTTAATTCTTATATCACACGTATACATAAGTAATCATAATTATAGATGTTTGATATAACAACATTTTTACAGAAGTCCAATAAGCACGTTTGTAGGCTATTGTAGTCAATGTATCAAAATGCAATTATACAATCAGACAAATAGATAGATAGACAGATAGATAGATAGATAGATAGATAGATAGATGCAGATGAGAACTGAACTGGTCTTATCACATCATAGTATTACGATGAAGGAAAAGAGAAGTAATTTTTAATGTAATGTATGTAAGGTTGATAGAAGAGCTACAATAACCAATCAAAAATACCTCAGTCTCCGGGCCTGGTTCGAAGCGGTACTTCTGCAAGATACACACCGTTGCCACCTTTATCTCGAGAATGGCAAACCTTACACCGATACAGCTGCGGGGACCGAGCCCGAAGGGAACCCATCCCGATGGGTGGTTGTTAGCCCGCCTCTCCTTGCTGAACCTTAATGTCAGACACAAACACAAACACAAATATGAACAGAGTAGCATTTGTGTATTTCATTACTATCTCTTGCCTCGCTGCTCTTTGACATTCATTTGTTTTGGTTTTGATTTTTAATTGTTGTTGTTGTTGTTATTATTATTGTTGTTGTTGCTGTTGTTGTTGTATTTTTTTTTTGGGGGGGGGGGCAGGGGGAATGGGGGAAGTTCGGCCATGGACAGTAATGACGAGATTGCAGTCTGATATTGGTTGTTCGCTTCGGAAGTATTACATTACCTTGTCGTAATTCACTTATCAAATTAAGCATTCGATTATTGTCTGCCAGCAGTCTCCTATATTGACGTGAATAGATCAGGACAGCGGTAGTCATGTCCCTTGAAATTTAGACGGATAAACAGAGCGATTTTCTGTGAGTCGAATGGTGAAAAAAAAAAGTATAACAAAATAGTATCCTTAATTAAGGTAATCGAAAGATGATTTTCAGAACGCGACCTTTAGTCATTAAGGCAAGCGGCGGTTTATTGAGAATTAGCGTCATATCACTGATGTTGAAATCATTTAGCCAGAACTCGTGACGCAATGTACGAGCAATAGCATTAAATAACTATTAATGTAACATGCTAACTCCATGGAGTCAACAAGCTTTGAACCACGCGCTTTTGTAAGAATCTTTTCTCTCGGACTTGTCAGGACCAATTAAGTGCTCTCGTGTTATGTGTATTATTATGTGCACGTATGTCTATGTATCTGGAAGGGTTAACTTTGCATGTGCTATCACAAAATATAATTTTCATTACCTCTCGGGGTCAAAGGTGTCTGGGTTTGGCCACAAATCGGGGTCGTGGTTGATGTTCCAGGTAGGGATAAAGATGTACTGTCCTTTCTTGATTGTCATCCCGTTGTACGTCACATCCTTGTTACACTCCCTCTCCACGCTTGAAAGAAAAGGAAATCAGCATTAAAACGATATTTCAAAACGATAATTCAGGTTACAACATGGATGAGTCAACAAGAGTCATGATTATTATCAGGCAAGTTCATGTGTTATGCATGGTAGCTCAACCAGCCTGCACTTGGATGCCACTTCGGTTCGCTAATGAAATTTTTGGAAAAGGGTCTTGTCATCTCTTGTTCTATATCAAATTACGCAAACATCCCCGGTAAATAACTTACCCCCATCACGTTTCATTATGTGCGTGAAATCATAGCAAAAGTGGGAAATTGAATGAAGTGAACTTCGCATCGAATAACCTCATGCAAATTCACAAATTACGATTATGAGCCGTCTTACACTTCTCCTGGTGGGTAAAAGCGAAGTGTTTCCATAACAACCATGTTGAGGTATTCCATCTTGGCGATGGTCTCAAAGGTGACGTCATCCAGAGTTGGCGCCATGCGAGCCACCTCGGCGATCAGTCGGTCCTGGACAGATTCGTTGGTAGCCAGGAGGTAGGAAAGGAAGCCAAGAGCCGTACTGGTTGTCTCGAAGCCAGCAAGGAAAAATCCTACAGACTGAACAAGGAAAATGATACACAATACTATCAGTGACTACCGTTTTATGTGTGTGTTTATACATGTATCAAATGTATCAAGTTTTACATGTATTACGTGTTTCAAGTTTTAATTTCTATGTTCGTGAAAAAAAAAGAAGAAGTACATATTATTTTGATACAATAGGAATGATATTATAACCTTTGTTTATATATACTTGGGTCCACATTTTGCAAATATGTTACTTTGTACAGCGTTGCCCAGTTTAGAATATTGCCTTTGCATTATTTGAAAGGAAACACTACGTGCCACTGAAAAAAGAATGCGTGTGTGTGTGTGTGTGTGTGTGTGCACGAACTTTTGTGGTTTACTTGGTTTTTTGTGGGGTTTTTTTTTTTCGAAACCATTAACGCCCTTATCATTCCCAACCGACGCTACATCGTTGGATTAGGAACAGATATTATATAGTAGTGTTCTTATAATCATACGTCTTGAAGGCATTGCTCAATGGGCACCACCCGGCGGCCCCCATTCCTTCTCAAGCAAACACCCCAAGAGAAGAAGAGTAAAGAAGAGAAGGGAAAGGACACGAATGAGTCCAAAATGAGAGAAGGAGGGTAGAATCAATAAACATAATAGAGACAGCAGGAGGAAGCAGACATCTGTATAGATGTACGAAACAGAAAATGACACAGAAGTATGATTATTCTTGTTGCTGTACCAGCTGAATTGGCAGATTTTCACCACGACGCCAAGCCCTGTTTACAATATAAACGTTATAAACGATTATAAACGTGGAAACCAATTTCAAAGGTAGTTTTTTTTTTTCACTTCGCATTCTCACACATTTACTATTTGAAACATGTGAAAGCAGCAAATTTATGATTGGTGATGATGAACTCAATGCCATATCGTCGTTGGCCGTGCTGGTCAATGCTGTGTTGTTGTTGTTGTCGTTGTTTGTGTTGTTGTTGTCGTTGTTGTTGCTGTTGTTGTTGCTGTTGTTGTTGTTGTTGTTGTTGTTGTTGTTGTTGTTGTTGTTGTTGTTGTTGTTTTTATCTGCATGTCTTACTACAGTGCTTCATGATTTCAATGCCGGTATACATGCCTACCGACCTGGAAAATTTGGAATATCAGACACAGACGAATGAACTGAAAAAAAAAAAAAAAAAAACCCGAACAGATTTCAGCACGAAGTCTCACATTGCCCAAAATTTCCTTCATGTCGAGTGCCGTCTTCTGGGCTGGTTTCCACCCGGTCTCCTGGGCTAGATCACTGATACCGTCCTCGACCTCCGTAGCGTGCCCGGCATCATCCTTCTCTTTGTGGGCATTCAACATCAGCCGCAAGAAGTCTGAATTCTGCGTGAGAGTGAAATGGACAGCGTATATTGCAATGGAGTTTCATTACAGCCCTTGAAGTTTTACTGAAGGGAGGATGCACGTGACAAAAGAAAATGAAAGAAAGGGGGATATCGTCTAGTGGAACTGAAACTGCACCTGCTCAAAACGATATTTTTGAGGCAGACCATGTTACAAGTGATTAGCGGTGATGATGTGACGTCAAAATCTTGCACAATCTATAGGAAGTAAGGAAAAAAATTATACTATACAGTATGTGTCATAAAAACGAATGAACGCAAGGGAGACGCTTTGATGCAGTTTGGCTAACCACAGATTAGCACTTCGACACGAAGTTTAAAAGGGGACCTCCGGATGATTTTCAGGCGTTTACATTAAAGAATAACTATAAATTGGTTATACTGGGTACAGAGTTTTAGGATTTACAGTGATCGGGATGAGGAATATGAATGTTTTCAAATCACAATGAGCAAGGATGATGACATGGTAGCCTCGCCATACGAATGCATGAGTTGGGGCACAAGGAAGCAGAACAAAAGCAGAAAGCATGCATAAATTCTACACAAGTGAACTTGTTAAGCAAGCCGTCGTCATGCCTTAGTGAAAAGTTCCTAACTTCTAAGAACTGATAGATCCCACAATTGCATCTAAAATCAGTTGAATTGAACTTAGGATTAATTTAAGCACTTAGTGAACAGACTCCGCGATAACCTCTTTCAACTGATGTACCCTCGACCAACAGATATATTCAGGTTTATAATTGTCCACACGCATTTAGATCTTTAAAACATTTTGGATTAACACAAGTTTGACGAACCTCTGATGTTTCATCTGCTTTTCTCTCAGCAATCGTCTTCTCGAAAACTCCCATGAAAAAATTCTCCACGTCTTCCGGAAAGACGCCCCGCTTGTAGAAGAAATTGATTACGAGAGTCGACCACGGGAAGAGCACTGAGAGTTTTGAGAGAAGGAATGAGAGACATCGAAAGAGGTTTGGAGCTACTTGACTCGTGATGATAAATACACCTCACAGTTTGGTTTAAGAATATTACAATCAAGTTAACTTTCAGTTAATCTCGTGGTCTCCATGGTATAAAGAAAAATAAAGAATAAAAAGTGAAATGATTCGAAGCATTATTTTTCAGTCTTTCGTGAAAATGGTCCTTCAATTGTCTTTCAACAGTGTGTCAGCGATCTCTCAATGAGCGCTCAAGGGTCTTACTGGTTTTTCAACTATCTTTCGACAGTCTATCAAGAATTGCCACATTTTTGGAGATAGATAAATAAATAAATAAATAAATAAAAAACGAACAAACAAACAAACAAAGAAATAGATAAATAAATAGATAGATAAATGAACATATATATATATTTCTTCTTCTTACGATATAAATAATCTTAAGTTCAAAATTCTGCCGTTTGCTGTATACTCACTGGATAAAAGAATGATTGGGCTGGTGATGCTGAACGAAAAGGCCTTCTTGGCATGGGTGATGAACGGATCATCCTTGTTGACTAGTGAATTGACTCTCATACCGAAGGCACACGATCCCACAACATCCATGGCAAAGCCGCCATACAAACTGGAACAAAGCACATTAGATTTGACAATAAAAGACACACAGTCATTCAACGGGCCAAAGTGGTTACAAAGGTATACTCGTAGACATGTATTATAATTATACTATGATCTTGCAACTTGAATCTCAGAAAAAGAAGAAGAGAAAGGAACGGAAGAGGACGAGGATGCAAAGAAGAATAAAGAAGGATGATGATGATGATGATGATGGTAGTGGTGGTGGTGGTGGTGGTAGTGGTGATCAGGAGGAGGAGGAGGAGGAGGAGGAGGAGGATCTAACAACCCATCAAACTTCAGCTAGCCATGGTCTCATGTATACTTACTCTTTGCATTCTATGGGCTTTCCCGCAGCTTCCCGTTCCGAGAAGACGCTGACCAGTACCTCGCCGCAGTCCCGCATCAGTGGGACCATCTGTGATACAGGAATGTCATGATCGAGGGATTAATAATATGGGCGTTCGATACGTCGTGCTGTGTTTACACTATGTTCCTGGCGGCCTCGGCAGTCACGTTTCAGGCCACCGTGGACAAAACGGGATGGACGTGAGACAACGTGGTGAGACGGGATAGGCAAACGTGCACGGCAATACATGATTGCCGTGATTGCCGTGTCAGGTTTTTGAATTGTCAAAACAAAACAAAAAATTAAAAAAACAGCCACGGCAGTCCCGGTGCTAATGAGAAACATTGTATGCCGTAATAAAACGGGGTGAACGCAACAAAACACGACGGCACGTAATAGGCCGTAACATAACTTGGAGGCGGTCCCTAGCGGGACGCGCCGGAAAATATTGATAGTCTAGCCTGACCAGACGCCATGAGAACAGCGTCTGATAACTCTATGTTCACCGGAGCGAGGACTGGAACGAACAAGACCAAAATAAGAAGAAGGGAAAACATGAGAATGTCTCATCTACTCAGGACGCATTACGTTTCAGGCAAACGGGGCGCGCAACAGGGCTGCCGTGGCCGCCGGGAACATAGGTGTAAGCGCAGCATAACGCTTGATAAGAGACGGTTTGTTAAGATTGCCTTCTTAATGACGTGTTTACACCAGAGAATATTCTGAAACACTCTCTAGGAGACCTGAATGATCAGTTTATTTTTGGTTTGAATGAAACTGGTATCACTGGTTGAAGACGTAAACTCTAAAGCGCGAATGCATAAGTAGTGCATTTATAATTTTCCCATAATATTTTGTGGTGTGTTTCGCTTTCTAACGCCTCATAATGCGAATATGGGTACGACTGGAAACGTTTCCCAGTTAACGCCGTCATTACCACTGGCCAACTGCACTATGTGAGATGTCTATTTTATAATACAAGAGAGTTAAACGCCAACCTTTTTCAGCTTGATGTTAGCAAACGTTGGGGAGAGAAGATTCCGCGTTCTTCGCCACCTGTCATCCCTGGCCCCCACTAAGCTCGATCGTATGATGCCCATATTCAGCCGGTTCCGCTGGTAGAAGGAGATAGACCATGCGAGTATTATTAGAGATGGAGAATTTAATAGATATCAAGAGCGAAATAGTGATGTTTCTACAGTAGTGTCTTTTGAACGTAATAATCATACACTTTGGACAAAAACTATGAAATTGAGGGGTGGTTACTACAAGAGAGGAGGTCAGGCGATATGCATGTTTAGTTAAAAGAAAAACAAATAAAACATGATGAAGCGAAAGTGATAAAAGAGAGAAGTTGAAAGGAGAGCGGATATGCAGCTAGTTTGAAAAAACAGTCGTGTGAACATGATGCAGACGAGATCTGAAGAAGGCGGGAAATTTGAGAAGGGCCTTGCCGCGACTTGTAAATGGAAGTTGTACGACAAAATTGATGTGCACCAGTTCTTGCTTGCTTATGAATATTGCTTCCTATACACGTAAAACAAAATAACCAAAAAAAAAAATAATGATAATGTCCAAGTTCCATCAAAACTACTATTCGTATAGCAAAGTAGATACGGCCATAATACCTGATGTCACAAGTGAAGCCATCCGATCAAATTCTCACCTCTCTGTTCACGAAGCAGTCGAAATCCTTTACGAGGATCTTCCTGGCGATGTCAACATCGGCTACAAGGAGCATAGGCTTCCGAAAACTGTACACCCTGCCAGCCATCAAGACAGCCAGTGGAACACGAAATGGAAGTCAATTATAATTATACTCTACATAATTCTGTAGCTATAGTTTTACCTCAATCTCTTTTCTCCTCAAGTTAATTCAAATTAATGAAATCTGGTTGATTCTTGAAATTTCACTTCCTCTAACAATCTCCATGCAGGGTATGAATTATGAATATGCTAGAAAGCAATAAACGAGTTTTCCTGAGGTCAGTATCTCTATAGATATTCACAGATGATTCGTCAAGTGCCAAATAGTTGCAATACATTGTGTGACTATGGGCTGAGAGTCAGTCACATGAAATGGTGACTATCATGTCAAATGGCTGGGTTTTTACTTGATCTTCTTATTCGATTGGGAAAACACAATGCGCCAATGTTTAAATCCCAAAGAATCCGTGGATCACGATATCCTTGTCTGAAATAATTTCAAATGCAATTCGCTTCATTTTCACGAATAGATCATATTGTACGGAAATTTCCCTTTTTTATCAATACATCGTATCACATCACTTACCCGACAACTTTGCCATATTTCTTGAAATACCCTGCAAAAACATCATGGAACACCTGTAGGTATAAAAGCAAAGGGAAAGCATATTACAAGCTCTCCTTTTTATCTTCCCCTCCATTTTCAATATCATGCAGTAAAATAGCATGTATACGTTTATTTATTTCTCCCTCAATTCACGGCGTTTATTTATTACGATATTTCGACGTATTGAGAATTTAAATGCATTTTTATTTTTTAATTATCTGTCATTTTCTCGTGCTATGTTTGTATATTGTCACTCGTTGTTAAAAATGTAATAAACGAAACGAAGAAAAACAGTATGTAATAATCTTTTGGAATAAAAAAAAATCGTAACATCTGGAAACACGATATGCATCAGTTGCATTAGACTCTTGATACAGGTGGATATATTCCATACCATTTTCTTCTATATGATTTATCTTTTCTTGATCTCCTCTTCTATCGCCCCCCCCCCCCCCCTTCAATCTGGGCCCAATTTTGTACAAGATGTTAGGGTAGCAATTCTTGCTGAAAATAAAAATGGCAGCTTCTTGTATAGCAACAGCCAATCAGGAAGCGGGATTCTTGTCACGACCATAACACTCGCCATTGCAGTAAGACTTGCTTTCATGTCAGCCTTGTTTTTTTAATGAAATGGGGCCCAGATCCATCTTCTTTATAGATATTGTCACAGGAGTAAGAGGCTCACCACAAACCACTCGGTGAAGTTGCCGAACACCGGGATAGACGGGGGGCTCGGAATGCCGCGCCTCCAGAAGTACGTCCTGCACCATTTGTCATACCTGGTGGAGAAGTGACCAGGAAAACATGGGCAATTCCTTGATAGCAAAGACTGTTCTTCCAGGAATACACTCTGAGAAAAATAGGTTCAACTTTGCACCTTGAACAGTGTCACACTGGGAGCACCTTTGCGGGTACAACTTTGCACCTTTCAGACCAAAAGGGTATTGTGGTAAAGGTCTGATTTGTCTGATTTATTGTACAAAGTTGCACCCGTAATTAAGGTGCTCCTGGTGTGACACTGTCTTGTAAAGGTGCAAAGTTGAACCTATATTTTTCTTAGAGTGTAGGGCAATCCCTCTTTTTATAGAATAAATGTTCCTTAAAGTAATAAATTAAGGAAATGACAGGTCATTGATTGTAGTTAGTTTTAAATCCAGACATTTTTTATATACAGGCGCACCTCGCTCTATGTATGCCCCATACATGCATACACAGATATGACAATGATTTTTTTTTTGGTATCAATAATCATAATCCTTGTGTCTAAGAACATGAAATCGTTCATGAGTATACTTGATCTGAGTCTGAGATGACTGTACATATTATGAGATAAGAGTCACCTGTAATATTCCAATAAGATAAATGTCTAGACTAGAGGCATATTTGAACTTTGGTACTTCGTATCTGTAGTTACTCATTGTTCATGGCGACTGCCACTGAAATATGTAATTTGTTCACTGGAATTTAGTCTACGCTCACAAAATTGTTAAAATATGCATGGGTGAAAGACATTTTAGCTATATAGCTGGTTACACTAAAAACGCGTTGAATGGAAAAAGATCGATATTCATACTATGCACTCAACGACTACTCAAAGACGACCCTTTGACGATCTGCCTAGTCTTATGCATACAATATGTTGCAGTCGCGTTGTATGTACATAGTACAACCTTCGCCCTGTTGTATGGCACACAACACACGTATTGAGATATATAATCAGCACGCATACATTTAGGGGACTAAATCAAAGCCTATACATCGCTTTCATGCTCAATAAATATGGCCCAGATTCACGGAACAATACAATATAAAACAGCACCACTTACGGCTCGTCTTCAGTTGACTATCGACATGATATGGCATATTCACATGGAATTAGCAGACAATATTGTACCACTATATAATTGTAGGGCCATTAATATACAGACTAATGTATATGGTGCCCAGCTTGTATCTAATATCACTATGTATATATACTCACAAGAAGTATAGTACTATGCATGCAGCGATGACGCCTAATGTTGCGTACATGGTGGTGCTTGTTCTCTCTCCGTTTGTATGAGTTTTGCCAAACTCGTTGTGAATAGCGTGAACCCTTTATCTGGCTCTGACTTCGAACGCAAATTCAACAGATAGAAAATTATTTGTGCCGGAGACACAATGCTTCGTGTAGTTTGGTATACGGTAGCTGTACAATAATTCGTCAAGTACACAGTCACGGTACGACACAATATCAAACCTCGGCTGGACTCGATATCAATATTAATACCGATTAACCACGCCCACCGCGGGTAATATCTATCGCTGACAAAACAAACAGGGGAGCGGAAATATCATTTACCATAAATGGCAAGGTCTTGACTCGCCGCTTAAATTCTGGACCGCCTAATACAGAGAACTGATTTTGTTTTTCTGATGCTGCTACTCTGCCTGAGTGAATAAACACGTATAGAGTGAACACTTAAGCTACTCCAAACAGACGATGAATTTGACTACCAGGTGCCACACTCATTGTACCTTCCCTTCCTTCGCTCCCCCTTGATCTGTAGTCTAATACGCCTTATCATAACCGATGCATGGTTCGTTCCTATACACAAATAGCGCTTGAAGAGTATTATATACCATTACGTCCAATTACTTAAAGGGACTGTACAGTACTGGTTGAGGTAGGGATTCATGTTTTGAACATTCCTAAGTGAGATAATGAAAAGCCTCTTATGAAATATGAAAGAGCATGTAATTTTAAGAAGGATTCAACGTTTATTTGATGAAAATTGGTTTTCAAATGGCTGAGATATCCAAAAAAGTGCTAATAATAAAAGGCGACATGCCCCAACTTTATTAGGATCTCTTTGTTTCACCTTGTTATTGGATATCTCAGTCATTTCAAAACCGATTTTCGTCGAATAATCTTTTGATACCCCTTAGAACTGAATGCTCTTTGACATCTCATAGAGTGGTTTCTGAATATCTCGCAAAATGTTAAAAGCTAAATCTACACCTCGACCAGAACTGTACACACCCTTTAATGGAACTCTAAACAAGAGAATTTAGACAGCTGATATTGTTGCTATAGTGATCGTAGATAAAAATAATCCATGCAGACTCAATCTAGATGGATTGAACGGATGGATAGAAATAAAGCTATAAATTGATACATACGTTGTATATACATACATACACGTATATATATATATATATATATATATATATATATATATATATATATATATATGTGTGTGTGTGTGTGTGTGTGTGTGTGTGTGTGTGTGTGTGTGTGTGTGTCAATTCATTACTCGTATTAGACACCCAATACTACTATTACCAATAAGGTAGTAGCCTTGTACAGAGAAAGAAAAGATATACTGGCGGGGAGAAAATAGATAGATGAAAATTATATGAAATTACATTAAAATTTAGTCTAATAGAGGCAACAGGAACATTTTGTTAATGATAACTTTGATGATTTTGTATATTTATTTATTGTTTAATAAAATCAATAAAAGTTAGAAGTCCTTTTAAACAAACGATGTTCCTGTGCTCTATAAGAAATTGGAGTCATGATATTGGCATAATAATACGGTCAATATCTCAAACATGGAACTCGGCACTGCTGCGATTGTATATTGTACAGTGGACTCCCGTTACAACGAAGTCCTCGGGACCGGCAGTTTTCTTTCGTTATATCGAAATTTCGTTATAACCGAACAAATACACAATAATCAAAACAAAGAGCCGATAATGTTGCGGCCTGAATTTTTACTTCGTTGTACCGAAATTTCGTTACAACCGTTTTAGTTATAAAGGGAGTGCACTGTATTAGTCATTCCTTTTCTTGAAAGGATAGAGTATTTTAATATTATTCAATTCAATTCAATTCAATTCATTTTATTTTCATACTTCTCATTTATGAACATTACAACAGAAACCAGACAAGTTCTTTTACCTTGTGAACAATGTGCAGAAAACAAACAATATACAAGGTGATAACACAGTAATTACATGTAATGATAACTGGTCAAAATCGAAATCGAAATGGGGTTGATCAAAGAGAAGTATGACGGGATCTACATGAAAGCTAGCTTGTTTGGCTGTAAGCCCCGAGTAATCAGTGTTTGTGAAAAAGAAACGGAGAACGGATAGAAGATAAGACCAGAATGATGATGTAGGTTGCCAAATTTTATGTAATAAAAAAGAAGAAGAAAAAGAAGAAGAAAACAAACAAACTATACATTAATATGAACTTACTGTGACCGAGCCATCATTATTATACAGCCTACTTTGTATATATACTATAACCTATTGTTGCATATTAACACGCTGTTCAGCTCCATAAAGCGCTGTTAATTATTTTCATCATTATTTTTACCACTATTATACAATGATGATGATGATAATAATAATGATAATAATGATAATAATAATAATAATAATATTATTATTATTATTATCATCATCATCATCATCACAATCACTATCATCATCACTGTCCTTATTATCTCGAACAGTTCAAAATTATGTCATGCTGTGTATTAACTGAAATGTGATGTCGATTTGCCAAAAGGTAACCTTTTTTGTTTCTTTTTGTTTGTTTTTTGTTTTTTTTATTTGGTGGCCTGATATAAATTTTCAGAGGTCCTGGGCCTCATTTTATCAAAAGATATAATTGATTATAAATTTCCTTACTACACAGGCTGCCATAGATTTACCATAGAAATCAACTATATAATCAGTTATAACTATTCATAAAACAGGGCCCTGGGCAATCAAGCCACCGATCAATGCTATGTTGAGCTCTGATACAGACATATTATATTAATATATATATATATATACATACATATATGCATGTATAACAAATGAAGAAACCATTACCAGTTTGTTTCTTCATTTCTTTGTGGAGCCAATACGTGAAATCTCAACACGTTTGGACTTATTTACATGTATGTGTATGTATATATATATATATATATATATATATATATATATATATATATATGATTATAAATGATTATATATGATTATATGTATATATATGTATATATATATTCATTTATTTATCTATGATTGGATGATTAATTGAAGCATGTAGAAAGATTTCTAAAAACAATTTTTTTTTTTAACGTCATAAAAAAATTTCACAAGATGATCAACTTTCCAAAAGGTATATAAACAAATACAGGCTATTTCAAATGGTCTTATTCACAATAAGAATAAGCGACTAAATCTCTTGCAACACATCAAATACCTTGCTACATACAAATTAAACAACACTTTGAACCTCTCTCTCCCTCTATTTCTCTCTGATGTACTAAAAACACAAACAAACAAACAAACAAACAAAAATGCACAAATGACTAAAACATCAGTGGGTATTTGAAATAGCACCTAGTTGAATTCTTTTATTGAGAATATCAGCATTTACACGATTCAGGAATAATTTGTGTTTTCTCAACAAGACATGATGAATTAGCTGTTTGCTCCTGTAATACTTCTTTCGCTTTTTCTGGCAAATGATTTCCGTCAGGTTCAGACAAATGTCCTGATTGCATCTGTAATGTGATATATATATATATAAAAACACCATGATAGCACAAAATTAATCTATGCATGTTTCAAACTCTTCAATGTTCTGCTGGAATAAGTTACTTTCTAATTTTTCACATACACAATAATAAAAAGCAGGCATACTAGAGAGCTACTACGTTCACTCTGCCTCCTATTTACACGACTAACACAAACCCAAAGATGTGCTTAGAGTCAGGTGTAAAAAGGAAGAGAAAAAGAATGGGTAACTAAAGTAAGAAAGTTTTGCATAAATATGTTCACAGAGTATCCGCTATAAAGGTTACAGTCGCTGTGACTTTCAACAAGATAATAAGGGTAGACTCTTCAAGCTAAAAAGCAAACAAATAAGACAACACAATTATCAATCTAATGGCTAATATAAATGCATAGTGATTTGATTACTGTAGCAGGCTATCAGAGCAAGTCAGCATGCTCCTCAACATACACTTACATCGCCTCATGAACAATCTGTAATGTTAAAAAAAGCAAGAATTAAGACCTTCTTCCTTTTTTCTGTCCTCCTAGAAATGGTCTGTCATAAATATGGTAATCATAAAACGGTGAAAGACATCCAATTACATTCAAAATAGATTTCGTGGACAGAAAGACTGGGGATTTTGCAATGTTGTTAACCATTGGTAAAATTTCACACACTGCCCTTGCCACACTCAATAAAACATAGGCAGCCTTTTGAATCAGAATTAGACAAACCCAAAGTTGTATTTCACTGTGGATGACTAGATAGAACCACAGAGCTTGGAACTGGTCGGAAACTTTGTTACACTGACTGAAAAGTCTTCAAAGCGAGTGAAGGTTTAAAGTACAAGGTAATGAATGTGTTCACACTTGCACATTTTGCTCAAAACCTTTCTATTCCTCATGCAGTATATCTTAACAAACATTCTGAATAATCCACACTCAAGTGGCAGCAAATTATTGACAGCTAGCTACCTAGTTACTAAAACTAATTTGATCAAATGTCGTCAGTTTAAATTTCGACTGAATGCCTGTTGGAGAAAATCTAAGACAGTGAATGTCTTGGATTTTAATTTGTAATTTTTATGCCTCTGCCCTGAAGGGCGATCCAGGTAATATGTTTCTAGATTGTCCAAAAATCTGCCCATTTTCAGGTCTTGTATTTACATGTGGTATGCATGTGAATGGAGTTACCTGATTTCATAGAACTTGGTGTGGAAAAATATATACCCTACAGGCCTTGTTCTAAAATAGTCCTAAATATATACATATTACAAACATTTCACAACAGTTATACAAAAGCTAATTGATATTATCAACCTGATATTTTATTGACAAAGTGCTAATAATGGTGATGCAGCAAGACATTCCATCATGCCCTGAACGGAAATAAACCTTCATGCAATTGACACATCTTGATTTCCTTGCAAAAGAAATTCTGTTGAAGATAATGAAAGGCACTTTGCAGATGCAAAATATCGTACTTCAGGGGACAGCAGAAGTAGAAAAGTCTGCACCGTTATGATTATGGTAGAAAAATGAAGATGACTTGCATAGACTTTCTGCTTTGAAAGTACTGGAAGAAGCACCATCTGTATGATGAAACACATTGTGGAAGACAATAAAACTCATCCTGAGGGTGGAACATCAGTTCACACCTACTTCATGACCTAATACCGCGAGCAAAAGCGTTAAGTACCTGACACAAAGAATGCAATGCATATGGCGTGTGTGGGTTATATTCAGCTTTTGGATGCTTCATCTCATGCAGCGTTTGAAAAGTCACTTATTTAACAAGTCTACAGGGGACCAAAAAAAAAAAATAATAATGATAAAAATAACCTAAAAACTCCTGTACAACATGAAGACCTAAATCCAGCTGGATAAAAATAAAAACTTGTACTTCTCAATAGAAGTGGATACACTTGTCAGTATGAATACGAGAGCTAATCAATACACTGTATCATAACTAGGAAATGATACAATTTACACATACAAGTCCAAGAGAAAGTAAGAGAAATCTCCTGTCTTGTGTAAGAGGCTACCCGAATGGGGTCAATGAACTATTAGGGGAGGGGATAGGAAAAGTGACAGAGAGACATATGTCCACACTGTTTGAGAAAAACAGCTCTTGGGATGAGTCTGAGAAGGGTGAGGTCACTAAACAAGGCTGATTTCTTCTGCTGTCTTCGTGGGGATGGTGCACCTGGAAATGAGAAAACACAGAATTTCAGAGACGTTACAATACACTCAATACGTCTCCACCCCAATTCATTCATGGGGAAAAACTCTCTTGTAGCTTACATTCACACTCACAACAAACTATATAATTTCTTTTATCAAATATGAACAGCATAAACCAGTTTATTACTTTGATTTCACTGAATATGTTAACATATTTTAATCATGATTGTAATTATTCTACTGTAAATATATTATATGTTAGTTTTTGTTGAAAATACACTGTACTTGTACAGTGCTGATCACGTTAAACTTACCTACGCGTTACCCCAAAAACGCGTAGGTACGTGTACTTTCCGCGTTGCGTTTTGCCATACGCGTTCGCAACGCGTACACATTGTACAGCAAAATATTCCCCTCCCTTTCACTATTGTGGAATAGCGCCATCTTGCGGGCAACATTTCATTATCTGTATGTTCGCGCCCGCGCTCACACTGCAATGCGATCCACATCGGGCCGCGCCATGATATTGACTCAAAGTGAAAGAGCTTTATAACTGACTGTTAATTGAAGAAAAAGAAGAAAACACGTGTGCTTTTATAGTTTTAAGGTGTCACTGAGAAGGGGTGATGTATTCAAAAATGAATAAACACGTATTTTCGGCGTTGACTTGCTCATTTTTACCTGTCGGTGCTGAATATTGCTTTAGCTTGAGTTTCATTTTTATGGCATTATATTATACTTGTTCTTCATGTTGATGTTTCTTTCAGTCCTTGGTGGTTGGTGTTGTTGGTTTTTTTTTTTTTTTCGTGTGAGGTGACCTATTTTGATTTAGTGTACGAGCTGAAATTTTCGCGAATTTCGCGAATCGTCTTTGAACCGCGAAAATAACAACACGCGAATAACTAAGGTTCGTTTACTTAGACCCTCGCAACCGCGAAATAAACAACACGCGAAAACGTCCCCCAAGTAGCTCTAGATTTGCAAAAATATCTGTACGCGAAAATTTCAGCTCGTACAGTAATTAATATCGTTCTGAACGCATACAACCGCGTTAAATCACAAAAACGTAATGAATAAACACGTATTTTCGGCACTGGCTTGCTCATTTTTGCCTGTCGGTGCTGAATTTCTTCAGCTTTAGTCTCATTTTTATGGCATACTTGTTCTTCATGTTGATGTCTCTTTCATTCCTTGGGGGTTGGTGTTTTTTTTTCCGTGTGAGGTGACCTATTTTGTTTTAATTCTTATCGTTCCGAACGCATACAACCGCGTTAAATCACAAAAACGTAATGAATAAACACGTTTTCACGGCGCTGCCTTGCTCAGAGTCATTTTTGCCTTTCGGTGCTGAATTTCTTCAGCTTTAGTTTCATTTTTATGGCATGCTTGTTCTTCATGTTGATGTCTCTTTCATTCCTTGGGGGTTGGCGATTTTTTTTTCTTTTTTTTTTCTTTTTTTTTCCGTGTGAGGTGACCTATTTTGTTTTAATTCTTATCGTTACGAACGCATACAACCGCGTTAAGTCACAAAAAACGTAACGAACAAACACGTTTTCACGGCGCTGACTTGCCCTTCTTTTGCCTGTCGGTGCTGAATTTCTTTAGCTTGAGTTTCATTTCTGTGGTATACTTGTTCTTCATGTTGATGTCTCTTTCATTCCTTGGGGGTTGGTGTTTTTTTTTTCCGTGTGAGGTGACCTATTTTGTTTTAATTCTTATCGTTCCGAACGCATACAACCGCGTTAAGTCACAAAAAACGTAACGAACAAACACGTTTTCACGGCGCTGACTTGCCCTTCTTTTGCCTGTCGGTGCTGAATTTCTTTAGCTTGAGTTTCATTTCTGTGGTATACTTGTTCTTCATGTTGATGTCTCTTTCATTCCTTGGGGGTTGGTGTTTTTTTTTTCCGTGTGAGGTGACCTATTTTGTTTTAATTCTTATCGTTCCGAACGCATACAACCGCGTTAAGTCACAAAAAACGTAACGAACAAACACGTTTTCACGGCGCTGACTTGCCCTTCTTTTGCCTGTCGGTGCAGAATTTCTTTAGCTTGAGTTTCATTTTTATGGCATATTTGTTCTTCATGTTGATGTCTCTTTCATTCCTTGGGGGTTGGCGATTTTTTTTTCTTTTTTTTTTCTTTTTTTTTCCGTGTGAGGTGACCCATTGTGTTTCAATTTTTATCGTTCCGAACGCATACAACCGCGTTAAATCACAAAAACGTAATGAATAAACATGTTTTCACGGCGCTGCCTTGCTCAGAGTCATTTTTGCCTGTCGGTGCTGAATTTCTTCAGCTTTAGTTTCATTTTTATGGCATGCTTGTTCTTCATGTTGATGTCTCTTTCATTCCTTGGGGGTTGGTGTTTTTGTTTTTGTTTTTTTCGTGTGAGGTGACCTATTTTGTTTTAATTCTTATCGTTACGAACGCATACAACCGCGTTAAGTCACAAAAAACGTAACGAACAAACACGTTTTCACGGCGCTGACTTGCCCTTCTTTTGCCTGTCGGTGCTGAATTTCTTTAGCTTGAGTTTCATTTTTATGGCATACTTGTTCTTCATGTTGATGTCTCTTTCATTCCTTGGGGGTTGGCGATTTTTTTTTCTTTTTTTTTTCTTTTTTTTTCCGTGTGAGGTGACCCATTGTGTTTCAATTTTTATCGTTCCGAACGCATACAACCGCGTTAAATCACAAAAACGTAATGAATAAACATGTTTTCACGGCGCTGCCTTGCTCAGAGTCATTTTTGCCTGTCGGTGCTGAATTTCTTCAGCTTTAGTTTCATTTTTATGGCATGCTTGTTCTTCATGTTGATGTCTCTTTCATTCCTTGGGGGTTGGCGATTTTTTTTTCTTTTTTTTTTCTTTTTTTTTCCGTGTGAGGTGACCCATTGTGTTTCAATTTTTATCGTTCCGAACGCATACAACCGCGTTAAATCACAAAAACGTAATGAATAAACATGTTTTCACGGCGCTGCCTTGCTCAGAGTCATTTTTGCCTGTCGGTGCTGAATTTCTTCAGCTTTAGTTTCATTTTTATGGCATGCTTGTTCTTCATGTTGATGTCTCTTTCATTCCTTGGGGGTTGGTGTTTGTTGTTGTTTTTTGTGTGTGAGGTGGCCTATTTTGTTTTAATTCTTATCGTTCCGAATGCATACAACCGCGTTAAATCACAAAAAAAAAAAAAAAAATCGTAACGAACAAACACGTTTTCACGGCGCTGACTTGCCCTTCTTTTGCCTGTCGGTGCTGAATTTCTTCAGCTTTAGTCTCATTTTTATGGCATACTTGTTCTTCATGTTGATGTCTCTTTCATTCCTTGGGGGTTGGCGATTTTTTTTTTTTTCCGTTTGAGGTGACCCATTTTGTTTTAATTCTTCTCGTTCCGAACGCATACAACCGCGTTAAATCACAAAAACGTAATGAATAAACACGTTTAAACGGCGCTGCCTTGCTCAGAGTCATTTTTGCCTGTCGGTGCTGAATTTCTTCAGCTTTAGTTTCATTTTTATGGCATGCTTGTTCTTCATGTTGATGTCTCTTTCATTCCTTGGGCGTTGGTGGTTGTTGTTGTTGTTGGTTTTTGTTTTTTTTTTTCGTGTGAGGTGACCTATTTTGTTATCGTTCCGAACGCATACAAGCGCGTTAAGTCACAAAAAACGTATTACGAACAAATACGTTTTCACGGCGCTGACTTGCCCTTCTTTTGCCTGTCGGTGCTGAATTTCTTAGCTTGAGTTTCATTTTTATGGCATACTTGCTCTTCATGTTGATGTCTCTTTCATTTTTTGGGAGTTGGCGATTTTTTTTTTCCGTTTGAGGTTACCCATTTTGTTTTAATTCCTGTCGTTCCGAACGCATACTACCGCGTTAAATCACAAAAACGTAACGAACAAACACGTTTTCACGGCGCTGACTTGCCCTTCTTTTGCCTGTCGGTGCTGAATTTCTTAGCTTGAGTTTCATTTTTATGGCATGCTTGTTCTTCATGTTGATGTCTCTTTCATTCCTTGGGGGTTGGTGTTTGTTTGTTTGTTTGTTTGTTTGTTTTTGTGTGAGGTGACCTATTTTGTTTTAATTCGTAACGTTCCGAACGCATACAACCGCGTTAAATCACAAAAACGTAATGAATAAACACGTTTTCACGGCGCTGACTTGCTCATTTCTGCCTGTTGGTGCTGAATTTCTTTAGCTTGAATTTCATTTTTATGGCATACATATACTTGTTCTTCATGTTGATGTTCCTTTCATTCCATGGGGGTTGGTAATTCTTTTTGTTGTTTGTGTAAGGTGACCTACATGTATTTTGTTTAAATTCTTATCGTTCCGAAAGCATACAACCGCGTAAAATAAAAAAATAAAATAATTTGGATACGGTAAATCGCGGTAGAGTGCGTTCTTCTTCACCACAGCCAGTTTCATCATCGAACCTTTCGACAAATGCAGGAGACTAAAGCTGTGATTGTTGTTTTATGAACTGTATATTGGCATGCAACGCTTGCGCAGCAGTGAAACAAAAATGTTATTCACAGGCTTACATCCTTTTTATTCCAATCCATTTGTTTACATATCTTAACCACACGCAAATCGAAGCGTCCACATCGTTCTCCAGCGCACCTCTAGCCCTAGGCCCTTGCCCGAAATGGGCTCTGGGACATTCCATTCAATGGGGTTTTTATTTTGCAACGTTGTCAACTAACTGTCATATAAGCAAGTTCATGCTACGGCTAATCTATTTTATGATGCATCATAATCTCATATGCTTAGATAACCTAGGTCGAATTTGCAGCTAGACATAGAAAAAGATTTGACATTCAATCGTGATACATTTGGTACAGGCACGTTTAACTGCTCATTCACCCTGTACTGTAATCCGCATGTCTGCTCCGCGCGTGTTTTCGCTATCACTAAAACTTCGATCGCGATGGTGTGTGTGTGTACTGTACTGTACGGTTCTTCGGCGGGGGCGTGGGCCGGCCGGCCGGGTCGATGCGGGCGGCGGTCGTCAGATCGTCGACGAAACATAGACCACGCACCGCGCGGCGCAGCACGTGACTTGGTACCAAGGCACAAACAAATTGGACATACGTTGTACGAAGTCGTACATTCAAGAGCTAAAACAAACAATGGCGAAATCAAACTCCACTGAAATGGTATTGACGCTTTAATGTAATGAGTATATTCCAAGTTCATGTTTGCCCGAGTTTTGAGAAGAAATTCTATACTTTCATTCTTCCTCGCACGAGAAAAGGAATGTGATCGGTGAACTAGCTACCTGTACCCATACAACAGTAGTGTGTACTGAAGAACAGTGGAGCGCGCGAGCAGCTAACACGCAGCTGCTAGCTTGTGTAGCTATCAAAGAGATTTTTCTCCTCCCCACCACTAATGGGCGGACAATGGAGTCAGTGATTTCATGTCTTCTTTTAGACGGCACAGATTGGGGACCCTAACCCTAAACCTAACCCTAACCCTAACCCTAAAACCCTAACCCTAATCCAACGTGTTTCCCATAGGTTTAATACGCGCCATGCCCCAATCTGTGCCGTCTAAAAAAAAAACAAAAACAAAAACAAAAACGCGAGCCCGCCATTGTACCACTTAGTAATGGCGGACTTTGCCTACTAAGTATGGTAGCCCCACTACATATCGACCACCCTTCTTGAAACCGACCGCGTATAATTCGCGCACTGAACACTGAGTACGCACTTCTCTGCGCGCAAAGCACATAAAAATGGATTGGCTTTGAATGTAGATTAGGATGGTGTGGGAAAACGCGATAATTCACTGTTCATTAATGGTTTTAATCAAGGACAAAATTTCGAATGAATATTTTCACCGAATCGTAATGACAGCACAATGTAATGTCTATGGAAGTTTCTAAAAGGCTTCTAAAAAGCTTCGTACAACACGGTGTTCAATACAACTCGGTTTACGTGCATTGTCAATGCAAAATCAGCGGTCGATCCTAAAAACGCGATTTACCGTGGGGAGCTGAAACGAGGCCACGCAAGTTCGTCGGCGATATTTTTGCACTGAAACTTCGAATCGAAAAGGGAACAACGGCATTTGATAGAGCTGGATTTTCTCAATCACGTAGGTCAAGTTTTTTACGTGAATTTCAGTGTTAAATATTCTTATCAAGCAAATGAACATTAGGCGGTCGATTAGTAGTAGGTCCAACCCTATACATTTTCTACAGCGCGTATTACGTGAACTTCTGAACTTTTACGCGAGTACGCACTTGATTTTGGCAACGTTAGGAATGCACCAAATAAACTTTCAAACTTTCAAACTTTCAACCAGGGCCCCGTTTCATAGAAGATGTTAGGATGTCAACTCTTGCTGGAATGGCAACTTCCCATAGCAACAGCCAATCAGGAAGCTGCATTCTTGTTGTTACCATGACAATTGACATTCCAGCAAGAGTTGTTATCATATAAACTTTTTATGAAATGGGGCCCTGATAAGCCTACGGTGTGCTGCAGATTCTTGGGGCGAAATTTGCCTTTATTAAAGCCCTTCTGGTATTTTGAATTTGTACAATAATTCTTATTCTATATAAGATAACAAATAAAACTACTTCATATATTTACTATATATTTTAAAGCGTAATACAAAATAATTTTTTTCAGTCTAAGAAAACTTGTTTGAAATAAAAAAAAAATAATATGTACAGTTCTTGATTCAAGTCTAAATTCCATGCGCCTTCTTGCAGTTACCCATGGATAAGATGCATTTAAGTAATCAGCTGTTACGGAGTTGTAGGCCTACTACCTTCAGCCCCTATTAGACTGTAATTCTGGCTGTCATTTTATCGGTGGCGTTTATGATTTTATACTCTTACCCATAAAAAAAAAAGGCAAATACGAACATATGAAATGAGTAAGTTTTTGTCAGAATTCCTTATCAAATATCAATTGTTGACATAATAGTTTTCAGATTTCACTTGCTTCATTATCAAAGCTGTTGTACATCTTAGTTGCTTCATAAGAATTCACCTTTGATTTATGATTTTACAAACGAATTTTCATTGTTCACCTATTTTTTCTTAATTTCATGTTGTAATATTAACTTATTTCACGATGGCATGTGTAGGGCTGCCAACTCTCACTCATTTTGGTCCTTTCTCACTCTAAAACTTTATTTCATTTGCATGCATTTCTACTGATCTCACTCATTTTGACTCCTAAATTATAGCACTGGCCTATGGGAGTCTCACTCTCAACTAGTTTCCAATGTTGGCAGCCCTGGTGGTTGTCTTTCCATGGCAAGATGTGGCTTTTTTTTTTTTCCATCCAGGGTCAAAGAAGAAACCGACAGGAAGGAAATGAAAAAGGATAGAATGAAACACCTGCTCAGCAGGCTTTTTTTTTTTTTCATCGATATGACACAAATAGTGAACGTAGTACGTATTAGAAATTCGGTAAAGTTCTGAATAGGTCATTAGTGGAAAAATAAGCAAATAATTTGGGGGACTCCATCGGATCGAGATCTAGATCTAAATAGAAACTGTAAGTACGCATTACAGCAGACTGGACCTGATACAAACCTACTGTCTAGCTATGATTATACATGTATGGTCTATAGACTCTATCTAACGTTAGACAATTCTCCAACATATATGTAGTGAACTTATAACACGTGGATCATTGACGTGCGTGACATCGCTTTGCGTTGACCTCTAAGCTAGCTGGATGAGCACAGATGAGCCGCAGACTTTACGCACCAAATCTCTACTGTACTGTGTATCTCACAGACACACACACACACACACACACACTGCGTTCATTCGGCATGCAGCACACTGGGCATTTTGCCTCTTTGATATAACAAGGGTATGTGTACATGGTAATGGTAGGAGACTCTGTTGTGGTACCTTGAAGGTGTGCGCGCTACCTATCACGCCTACCGTACATACGGTGTATGTACACACCAATGGTACACACACACTGGCTCCCCCCCCCCCCCCCCCCCACACACACGATGAGATGAGCATGCTGTAGCTGCATGCTGCATGAAAACAGCTGCTAAACACGGGCAGCTCGCGGTACGGTACTGTGTGGCAGTATACTAGTACCACTAGTAATACAGTCAAACTCGGATACCTCGAACTCGGATAAGCCGAATATCACTTACCTCGGGGGCAAAATGAAAGTCCCGATTGTTCCGATGGAGTTTCCGTGTATTAAAATTCGCGTAGCTCGAAAAAAATAACTCGAAGTTCGGTTACCTCGAAGGGAAATCTAATGTCCCGATCTTAATTAACTTATTGTTTTTCCCAGCATGTTGCTCGAATCGAAATTGCAAACATCACTCAGCATCTCCGATTAAGCGCGCGTGAACAGCGAAGACATGCAAATGTTTTCACACTCGATTGTAAATATTCTGAGACCAGAACAATCGCGCGCCCAAGAAGAAATACCCGATACACAGCTGACAAGGAAAATCCCCAACACCTACCGAACACACGTACATGGTATGCACATAGCACCCGTGCCAATGGAGTGCTTTACGATAGCACTACGCGCTGCCCCATCATTTGCTTTTCTTTAACCACTGTGTTTTGATTTTTGATGGAGACAGTCATACCGTGCGCGTAGATTTCTCAGCCGTCGAGGCGCACCTGCTTACGTTGACAGTTATATCTTTGCCAGTAATCACGCTCCACTGTGAAAACATCAATCTCCCTCGTAGTGCCTTTTTTTAAACTATTTTTTTTTTGCCTTTCACGAAGTTTACTTCCCCGAGAACGCAAGCACTGAAACTTTTTTTTTCCAGCAATGCGATTATGAAAATCTGGAAGTATAGGCCGATCACAATGAAGAATAGAATACACAGGGCTCCGCAAGTTTTATCGGGCCACCAATATCATTGATTTTTATTTTCTGGTGGTCGAAGGTAAAATCTGGTGACAAAAAAAAAAAAAAAAAAAAAAAAAAAATCAGGAAAAACATAAGAAAAACTAAATCGGTCCTACTAAACATAGACAAATTAATATTAAGCATTATTGAAGTGATACAGATGCCCATGTCTAAAACAAATGAATAGAAAATTCAATCATCTTACTCTGTGTTTAAAGATTTGACAAATAGGCGTAGAGATTATTTAAAAAGTTGATGCCCATTATATTGAGGAGGTCAAAACTTACGTTTGAAATGAGAAAATGGGAGCATTTTCTGACATTTGTTAGCATCCGACATTTGTTTTAGCATTGTAAAAAGCCGAAAGTTACCGTTATTCATTTTTAAATGTAAGAACAAACAACCGACATTCATTTTAGAATCTTACGGAGCTGAATACTATCCTAATCCATTTCCAAACGTGAAAGCAAACATTCGCTATTTGTTTTAGCATCTAACTGAGCGGATTAATACCATTAATCATTTCCAAATGTTAAAGCAACAATCTGTTATTTATTTTTGCATCGTACGGAGCAGAATATTACCGTTATTCATTTCAAACATCCGACATTTATTTCATTATCGAACGGAGCCGAATGTTACTGCTGTCCACTTCCGAAAGTGAAATGAATCATCTGACAATTATTTTATCATCGCACGGAGCCGAATGTTACCGTTTTTCATCTTTGAACGTCAAGGCAGACATCAGACATTTTGGACCATGAAACGTATAGCTGAATGTTACTGATATTTATAATTTCGAAATGTACCGTAGCAAATATCCAATATTTTTTTATCATCGTATGGGGCAGAATGTTACTGCTGTTCACTTCCAAACATGCCAAACGTAAAAGCAATCATTCGACATGTATTTTTAGCATCTTCCGGAGCTGAATGCTATTGACATTTACTTTCGAACGTAAAAGCACACATCCGGCATAAGTTATCAGCGTACGATACGGAGTTGAATATTATTGTTATTCACTTCAGAACATCAAAGCAAACATTCGACATTTATTTTAGCATCTTCCGGAGCTAAATGTTATTGCAATTTACTTTCGAACGTAAAAGCAAACATCCAGCATTTATTTCATCATTGTCAGGAGTTGAATATTATTGTTTACTCTTTTCCGAACGTCAAAGCAAACATCAAACATTAATTTTACCATTAAACGCAGCTGAATGTTACTGTTATTCATTTCGAAATTTAAAAGCAAACATCAGACAGTTATTCTAGCATCATATGGACATGATGGAGCAGAATATTACTGCTAATTTCTTCCGAACATAAAAACGATCATCTGACATCTATTTTAGCATCTTCCGGAGCCGAATGCTTATTGCTATTTACTTCCGAAAGTATAAGGAAACATCCGACATTTATTTAACCATCGTACGGAGTTGAATGTTATTGTTTTTCATTTCCGAACGTCATAGCAAAAATTCGACATTTATTTCAGCGTCTTCCGGAGCCGAATGTTATCCTTATTCATTTCCGAACGCAAAATCAAATATCTAACATTAGTTTTAGCACCATACGGAGCTGAGTCTTATCGTTATTCATTTCCAAAAGTATGAGCAAACATCCGACATCTATTTTAGTATCATACCGAGTCGAATATTACCGTCATTCATTTCCACAATTAAACGCAAACCCCTGACATTTATTTTAGCATCTTACGTAGCCGATTGTTACCGCTGTTCATTTTCAAAAGTAAAGGCAAACATCCGATTTTTTTTTTTTGATTTTTTTTTTGATTTTTTTTTTTTGGTGGCGCGATCGGGCCACCAAAATCTTTATTTCTGAAATTTTGATTTCATTTCCGATTTTCACTCAATTCATTCATATAAAAGTTGATTCAATTCAAATTGACAAGCATGCAAACAATCAGTAGGCACTATAACAGACATGTTGAACATCGATAAACGTCGAACATCGATAAACATCGGATAAGTCGAAGAAAATTCGACGTACGCGTACCTCGAAATTCGCGTACGTCGAACCATTTTCTTCAGTCCCGACGAATTCGAGGTATCCGAGTTTGACTGTAGTACGTAGGTGTCCAAGACTGCATTGTAACCGACACCCCACTACGACAATTATCAAGCTATAAATAGATCCCAAAAAAATCAATAACAATACAGACTGTAGGGCCTATACTGCCTTAAGGTGTCTGGTTCAGAGTTAATTTTCTTCAACATATTCTAAGCTGTTGACATTACAAAGATATACTTAGAATTTGTATCTTTCTAAATTACGTGAAAATTGCCTGTCAGATATGCATGTTAGTCACTTTTTAGAGTAATTAGTAAAAGATTAAAAAGACAATAGTTCATACTCCGATGTTACTACTGTAAAAGTGGATCGCGGTGTTGAAATTTTCGCGCATTTCGCGCAACCAGAAACTAGCGCGAAAATAAAAACACGCGAATATTTTTGCTTGCCATACGTTCCTGTGCGTGCCTAGCGCGAAAAATTAGTCGCGCGAAAATATCCACTTTTACAGTATCTGACTGTTTTGCAAAATGTCATTGATTTGTTTATCATAGCTGTAACTTTGATACATTTTTTCGGAGCTTTTCTTTTAGTTCTTACAAAGTTGTCTTCGCGTATACTTCAATTCTTTCATAATGGATGGTTCCCAGTTTGCTTTACATTGTTGTTCGTACTAATCACTACCAGGTTTTTACAGTTTTGTTGAGACAACGCAGTTTGTGTTTCCCAGCTGAAGAGAGCAGCGTAAAGCTTTTCTGTGAACTTGAAGGGAACATTTTGTTTACAGATGTTTTATTCAATAATTTTCCCAATCAATTTCACAGAAGGTCCCGGACACAAATTGGTCTCAAATAACCCTATAAGGGACCGAAACTGGAAAAGGAAATTTAAGAAAGGAAATTCGTTACTTGAAATTTGAGCGGTTATAACTACCACATTCTGTGTAAACACCTAATCAAAATTCAATGGGGACAGAACTGCAAATCATGCTTTCGAATTTTTCCTTTTCCAGTACTGGGGACTTAAAGTTCCTCTGTTTACTTACTTTAGTTGTTATTGTTACATTTCGCGTAGTTCTCTTTCATGATAATACATGATTCACAATTTGCTTTACACTGCAATTACATTGCAAGCCGATATGAGAAGAAGGACGGGGCGCATGCCTAGCACCTCCCGCCACGCGAGCCAGAGAGTCATCATGCAGTCTTCTATACAAGAAAAAAATAGCGGAGGAGGTATCACTGGGAGCCGGCAAGCGATATCTGTTTTAATTCCTGAAGCAGTACGAGTCAACGGGCTCCACAGGAGTGAAGAAGATTAATCCCCGCCCTCGAAGCTCGAAGACTTCCGTACCATTATCTACAACCTGTGAGGTCCTTTCAACGACAGCTCTGATCGGGACATTCAACTTGCCACAGACTACCATCTTGATATACTAGTAGACGCGTCTTGCTCTATACCATCAGGCGGGGTGCAGGCAAGGCCGAGGCTGGGCCCCTGAAACAACGGCTCTTTTTAGAGCCACCAGAGATTCAAGAAAGAACAAAGAGATACTCTCATGATTGAACATAATATCACTTTCTCAACTTTCTTCCCTATCTTTTCCTACCCTACATTTATACGAATAGGAAGCTCCCTATTGCATGCATACGAAACTGTTTTTTCATCCCTCTTTTCCCTTGCCTCCACTGTAAGAAAATAGTGTTGTGTGACATTGACAATGTTATTGCATCATATTTCTCTGCAAGTGAGAGGTGAGTTTCTGTTCATGTGTTGATGTGCACTGCAGTTGAAAAGCGTTCGAAATTCCTTCCCGTGTATCGTGGAAACTCGATAGATCTAGGCCTACTAAAGGAGATCTCACATACAAGGAATACAGTACTTACATCAAAATATTTTTTTTCCGTTCCCAATGAATTCATTTCCTCTTCCTTCTTTGCTTTGATCGTTTATTGACAGTTGACTCGACGTACCGAGTTTCCACCGTACATTACATGTATTTTCGCGGAGTGTTCGGTGCTGCGAACTACGGCTATAGGGCCTACTTATATTTCTATTTTCATTTCTGTCGTTTCTGACCTTGTTTGTTACGATTACTTCGGTCTGATATTACTTAGTTCATTCCCTCTATATTTTCTTTCAAGTGCCTCGCACAGTACATGCACTTTCGGAGCGGCAATTTCTCCGCTTCACTGCAGTATTTCGTAGGAAGCTGATCCCAACCGCTTCGATGTGCTGTATGTTATCTTTTGTAATGTTTGTGTTGTCGTTGGTTTGGGGAAAATTGTTGATACTTCGTGATTTTGCTAAGGCGTTTATCTCGAGTGATGATGGTGGTCGTGTTTCTTAATGTTGATAGGAAAAGGACAACATGATCTGAGTGATGGTGATGATAATGATGCTGGTGTGAATGCTGAGCGTACCGTGTCCTTCTTTTACTTTTATTTCATTTCTCCCTCTTTTACCCTTCTGGTTGGGGGAAGTGGTTGTGGCCTATATAAGTTACCACATAATTCTTTATTATATATGTTGACAAATTCACTCTAATAGTTGGCAATTATCTTTCAATCATTTACTGATGATCAGGGACACTTCCGTTCCTGTTACTTCGGCGATGTCATTTCTATTGAGCATGTGTATATACACTGGTCGTTTCGTGGTTATTACGCATAAAAATATATGCGTTCATTCGATACCTTTACTTGCAATAATGCGAATCTACGCGTTCTATACGTATACATGTATTTAAACACAATAGGGCGGTTTTTTGATGCACAAATAATCTATCGTGCGTATAAGGTCTTTCACGATTTTTAGAGACTATAAAAGCTCACATTATCCTAATGAATCATGTAAACATTTAAGACATCAAGCCAGATACAGATAGGTCCAGTAGGTCTATCATTTCCTGTTGACCAGGTTTATTTACATCGGTATATATACATCCGAACACAAACAGGCTTTCTAGCGGTTTTATAAGAGAAGCATACACGCATTTATTCATTGCCTTTTGCTGTTGCACACCGAATGTCTGCCTTTTGAAATGAATAATTGTTATGCAAGTTTTCCATTACAAAAGGGATCTGCCACATTAATTTCTTTCTAACCCTAACCCTAGCCCTAACCCTAACACTTTTCAACAGCAAAAGATAATAAATGCGTATGCTTTAGAGTGAATTATAGTCAACACTATAAAGCATTTTTGGTAACTATATAGGCCACATAACCCCCCCCCCCCCCCCGCCGCCGCCTCGCCCAGGGACACTTCCCATTCCTGTTACTTCGGCGATGTCATTTCTATTGAGCATGTGTACCTACACGTTTGCTAGTTATTACGTATGCGTTCATTCGATACTTTTACTTGCAATAATGCGAATCTACGCGTTCTATATAGTATTACGTATGTACATGTATTTAAACTCAGGAGGGCGGGTTTTTTTTTTGGGGGGGGGGGGTGCACAAAATAATCTATTGTGCGTACTAAGGTCTTTTACGATTTTTTGAGACTATAAAAGCTAACATTATCCTAATGAATCATGTAAACATTTAAGACATCAAGCCAGATACAGATAGGTCCAGTAGGTCTATCATTCCCTGTTGATCAGGTTTATTTACACCTGTTGACCAGGTTTATTAAATCGGTATATACATCCGAATACAAACAGGCTTTCTAGCGGTTTTATAAGAGAAGCATATACGCATTTATTCATTGTCTTTTGCTGTTGCACACCGAATGTCTGCCTTTTGAAATGAATATGCAAGTATTCCATTAGAAAAGGGATTAGCCACATTAATATCTTTCTAACCCTAACCCTAACCCTATAGCCCTAACCCTAATCCTTTACAACAGCAAAATAAAATGCTTTTTAGTGTTGACAAATTCACTTTAATAGATGGCAATTATATTTCAGTCATTTATTACTAATCCAGGGACATTTTCCATTTCTGTAACTTCGGCGATGTCATTTCTATTGATCATGTGTATCTACACGTTGTGATCGTAGCTACGCATATTAATGCGTTCATACCTTTACTAATTTGCGATAATGCGAATCGACGCGTTCTGTGTTTACATGTATTTTGACACAAGAGGGCGGTTATTTTTTTATGCACAAAATTAATCATCTATCGTGCGTACTATAGATGTTTCGCGATTTTTTAGAGACTACAAAAGCTCACATTATGCTAATGAATCATGTAAAAATTTAAGATGTCAAGCCAGATACAGATAGGTCCAGTAGGTCTATCATTCCCTGTTGACCAGATTTACATCAGTATATACATCCGAACACAAACAGGCTTTCTAGCGGTTTTTATAAGAGAAGCATATACACGCATTTATCCATTGTCTTTTGCTGTTGTACACCGAATGTCTGCGTTTTGAAATGATTATGCCAGTATTCCATTACAAAAGGGATCTGCCACATTAATTTCTTTCTAACCCTAACCCTAACCCTAACCCTTAACCCTAACCCTTTTCAACAGCAAAAGATAATAAATGCGTATATGCTTTAGAGTGAGTTACAGTCAACACTATAAAGCATTTTTGGTAACTATATAGGCCACATAACCCCCCCCCCCCCCCGCCGCCTCGCCCAGGGACACTTCCCATTCCTGTTACTTCGGCGATGTCATTTCTATTGAGCATGTGTACCTACACGTTTGGTGGTTATTACGCATAAATATGCGTTCATTCGATACTTTTACTTGCAATAATGCGAATCTACGCGTTCTATATAGTATTACGTATCAGGAGGGCGTTTTTTTTTTTTATGCCTCCGCCACGAAGTGGTGCCGGAGGCATTATGTTTTCGGGTTGTCCGTCCGTCCGTCCGTCCGTCCGTCCTTCCGTCCGTCCGTCCGTCCGTCCGTCCTTCCGTCCGTCCGTAATGAATTTTGTGGGCAAGGTAACTATCGAAACCTGTTGAGGTATCCTAATGAAACTTGGCATGTATGTGTATTAGGGGGTGAAGTTGTGCCTATCAACTTTTGGGTGCACATGCTCAAGGTCAAAGGTCAAAAGGTCAAGGTCAAATACATAAAATTTCACTATTTCCACCATATCTATTGAATGCCTGAAGATATTTTCTTGAAACTTAGTGTATACATGTATTACCCAATTAAGATTCTCTGGTGAAAGTTTGGGTCATGAGGTCAAAGGTCGAAGGTCAAAAGGTCAGGGTCAAATACATAAAATTTCACTATTTCCACCATATCTATTGAATGCCTGAAGATATTTTCTTGAAACTTAGTGTATACATGTATTACCCAATTAAGATTCTCTGGTGAAAGTTTGGGTCATGAGGTCAAAGGTCAAAGGTCAAAAGGTCAAGTAGAAATATTAAAACTTCTTTTTTTTCTCTGTACCTTGGAAAATTGTTCAAGGTATCTTCATGGAACATAGTATATACATGTACTGACTGGAAGTGATTATCTAGAGAATGTAGGGTTCATGGGGTCAAAGGTCAGGGGTCAAAGGTCAAGTGCAAGACTTCAAAATTTTACTATTACCCTCATATTTATGCAATGCCAGCAGGGTTATTTTTTTACACTTGGTGTATGCGTGTGTAACCTCATAGAAATTCTCTGGAAAGTTTTTTTTTTTTTCTCTTTTTGCCTCAAAGGTCAAAAGGTCAAAGATCAATTGAAAGTGCTGAACTAACTTTTTCCTCCATATCTCGGAAGTGGCTCAAGTTACCTTGAAACTTAGTACATATTATGCATGTTCTACCTGAAAGTAATTATCTCATGAATTTTAAGGTCAAGGGCCAGATGAAAATGGTAACAATTTACTATTCAATTCAGAAATTGCACTTTTTCTCCACACCTGTACCTTGAAAATTACTCAATGCCTAAATGTATGAATGATTCAAAGTCAAGTTAAAGTCCTTAAATCCCTAGATACGTGCTCTCCTATTCATCCAATTAAACCTACGTCAAGGAAGGTGAACATTCAACACATTTGTGACAAACTTGTCATTCCAATATTTTGCCAATTTTGTGAAAATGTAATCACAGTGTCCACATGTACTATCTAGACCTATTGGGAAAATCATGCATTATGGCGGAGGCATACCAGTCGCCAAAGCGACATTTCTAGTTTTTTTTTTTTTTTGGTGCACAAAATAATCTATTGTGCGTACTAAGGTCTTTTACGATTTTTTGAGACTATAAAAGCTAACATTATCCTAATGAATCATGTAAACATTTAAGACATCAAGCCAGATACAGATAGGTGCAGTAGGTCTATCATTCCCTGTTGACCAGGTTTATTTACATCGGTATATACATCCGAACACAAACAGGCTTTCTAGCGGTTTTATAAGAGAAGCATATACGCATTTATTCATTGTCTTTTGCTGTTGCACACCGAATGTCTGCCTTTTGAAATGAATATGCAAGTATTCCATTAGAAAAGGGATTAGCCACATTAATATCTTTCTAACCCTAACCCTAGCCCTAACCCTAATCCTTTACAACAGCAAAATAAAATGCTTTTTAGTGTTGACAAATTCACTTTAATAGATGGCAATTATATTTCAGTCATTTATTACTGATCCAGGGACATTTTCCATTTCTGTAACTTCGGCGATGTCATTTCTATTGATCATGTGTATCTACACGTTGTGATTGTAGCTACGCATATTAATGCGTTCATACCTTTACTAACTTGCGATAATGCGAATCGACGCGTTCTGTGTTTACATATTGTATAGACACAAGAGGGCGGTTATTTTTTTTATGCACAAAATTAATCATCTATCGTGCGTACTATAGATGTTTCGCGATTTTTTAGAGACTACAAAAGCTCACATTATGCTAATGAATCATGTACACATTTAAGATGTCAAGCCAGATACAGATAGGTCCAGGATAGGTCTATCATTCCCTGTTGACCAGATTTACATCAGTATATACATCCGAACACAAACAGGCTTTCTAGCGGTTTTATAAGAGAAGCATACACGCATTTATCCATTGTCTTTTGCTGTTGTACATCGAATGTCTGCGTTTTGAAATGAATATGCAAGTATTCCATTACAAAAGGGATCTGCCACATTAATTTCTTTCTAACCCTAACCCTAACCCTAACCCTAACCCTAATCCTTTACAACAGCAAAATAAAATGCTTTTTAGTGTTGACAAATTCACTTTAATAGATGGCAATTATATTTCAGTCATTTATTACTGATCCAGGGACATTTTCCATTTCTGTAACTTCGGCGATGTCATTTCTATTGATCATGTGTATCTACACGTTGTGATTGTAGCTACGCATATTAATGCGTTCATACCTTTACTAACTTGCGATAATGCGAATCGACGCGTTCTGTGTTTTGTATAGACACAAGAGGGCGGTTATTTTTTTTTTATGCACAAAATTAATCATCTATCGTGCGTACTATAGATGTTTCGCGATTTTTTAGAGACTACAAAAGCTCACATTATCCTAATGAATCATATAAACATTTAAGATGTCAAGCCAGATACAGATAGGTCCAGTAGGTCTATCATTCCCTGTTGACCAGATTTACATCAGTATATACATCCGAACACAAACAGGCTTTCTAGCGGTTTTATAAGAGAAGCATACATGCATTTATCCATTGTCTTTTGCTGTTGTACATCGAATGTCTGCGTTTTGAAATGAATATGCAAGTATTCCATTACAAAAGGGATCTGCCACATTAATTTCTTTCTAACCCTAACCCTAACCCTTAACCCTAACCATTTTCAACAGCAAAAGATAATAAATGCGCATATGCTTTAGAGTGAGTTACAGTCAACACTATAAAGCATTTTTGGTAACTATATAGGCCACATAACCCCCCCCCCCTCCCCCCCCCCCCCCCCCGCCGCCTCGCCCAGGGACACTTCCCATTCCTGTTACTTCGGCGATGTCATTTCTATTGAGCATGTGTACCTACACGTTTGGTGGTTATTACGCATAAAATATGCGTTCATTCGATACTTTTACTTGCAATAATGCGAATCTACGCGTTCTATAGTATTACGTATACATGTATTTAAACTCAGGAGGGCGGTTTTTTTTTAGTTTTTTTTTTTTTTTTTTTTTTTTTGGTGCACAAAATAATCTATTGTGCGTACTAAGGTCTTTTACGATTTTTTTAGACTATAAAAGCTAACATTATCCTAATGAATCATGTAAACATTTAAGACATCAAGCCAGATACAGATAGGTCCAGTAGGTCTATCATTCCCTGTTGACCAGGTTTATTTACATCGGTATATACATCCGAACACAAACAGGCTTTCTAGCGGTTTTATAAGAGAAGCATATACGCATTTATTCATTGTCTTTTGCTGTTGCACACCGAATGTCTGCCTTTTGAAATGAATATGCAAGTATTCCATTAGAAAGGGATTAGCCACATTAATATCTTTCTAACCCTAACCCTAACCCTAACCCTAGCCCTAACCCTAATCCTTTACAACAACAAAATAAAATGCTTTTTAGTGGTGACAAATTCACTTTAATAGATGGCAATTATATTTCAGTCATTTATTACTGATCCAGGGACATTTTCCATTTCTGTAACTTCGGCGATGTCATTTCTATTGATCATGTGTATCTACACGTTGTGATTGTAGCTACGCATATTAATGCGTTCATACCTTTACTAACTTGCGATAATGCGAATCGACGCGTTCTGTGTTTACATATTGTATAGACACAAGAGGGCGGTTATTTTTTTTTATGCACAAAATTAATCATCTATCGTGCGTACTATAGATGTTTCGCGATTTTTTAGAGACTACAAAAGCTCACATTATGCTAATGAATCATGTAAACATTTAAGATGTCAAGCCAGATACAGATCAGGTCTATCATTCCCTGTTGACAAGGTTTTTACATCCGAACACAAACAGGCTTTCTAGCGGTTTTATAAGAGAAGCATATACGCATTTATTCATTGTCTTTTGCTGTTGCACACCGAATGTCTGCCTTTTGAAATGAATATGCAAGTATTCCATTACAAAAGGGATTTACCACATTAATCTTTCTAATCCTAACCCTAGCCCTAGCCCTAACCCTAATCCTTTACACCAGCAAAATATAATAAAATTATGGCCTATATGAGTCAAGTTACCAAATTATGGTTTTTAGTGTTGACAAATTCACTCTAATAGATGGCAATTATATTTCAATCATTTATTAATGATCCAGGGACATTTTCCATTCCTGTAAATTCGGCGATGTCATTTCTATTGATCATGTGTATCTACACGTTGTGGTTGTAACTACTTGTACGCATATTTATGCATTCATTTGATACCTTTACTTGCAATAATGCGAATCGACACGTTCTGTGTTTACATGTATTTAGACACAAGAGGGCGGTTATTATTATCATTATTTTTTGATGCACAATCATCTATGATGCACAATCTTTCGCGATTTTCTAGAGACTATAAAAGCTCACATTATCCTAATGAATCATGTAAACATTTAAGATATCAAGCCAGATACAGATAGGTTCAGTAGGTCTATCATTCCCTGTTGACCAGGTTTATTTACATCAGTATATACATTCGAACACAAACAGGCTTTCTAGCGGTTTTATAAGAGAAGCATAACGCATTTTTTATTCATTGTCTTTTGCTGTTGTAAACCGAATGTCTGCCTTTTGAAATGAATATACGAGTATTCCATTACGAAAAGTTTCTGGCCGGCAGTTTCCAATTCAAAGTGGTACAAAAACAGATGTCATCAAGGAAGTATTGCCACATTTTTCTGGATGGCCCATTCTTAGCATCAATCTCCATAAAATCATAATTCGCTCAGCAAAAAAATATTCCAGAAGCACGTGTATTTTATTCTACATAGGGACCGAAACGCTCTTGTCCGTGTTAAGGTTGGGGCGGGAGAGGGGGCGGGGGATGTATGTGGCCTATATGTTTTTAGTTACCAAAAATGCTTTATAGTGTTGACAATAATGCACTCTAATAGATATATTTCAATCATTTATTACTGGATCAGGGACACTTTAAATTCCTGTTACTTCGGCGATGTCATTTCTATCGAGCATGTGTATCTACACGTTTTGATGATTATTACGCATATTCATGCGTTCATTCGATACCGTTACTTGCAATATTGCAAACATACGCGTTCTATACATTAAACACAAGAGGGTGGTTATTCGATGCACAAAAATTTAATAATAATCTATCGTGCGTACTATAGATCTTTCACGATTTTTAGACACTACAAAAGCTCATGATATCGCAATGGATAGTGTAAACATTTAAGACATCAAGCCAGGTACAGGGAGGTCTACTAGGTCTATTATTCACTGCTGACCAGGTTTATTCACATTGGTATATGTATATTTATCAGAACACAAGCAGGCTTTCTAGTGGTTATAAGAGACATAAATATGATTATATTCAATATCTTCTGCTGCTGTAAGCCGTATGTCCGCTTTTTGAAGTGTATATTCCATTACGAAAGGATTCTGCACCGGCAGTTTCCATTCAAAGTGGTAGAAAAACAGATGTTATCAAGAAATTATTGCATCATTAATGTCTTTCAGTGGCCTATTCTGAGCATCAATCTTCACACAATCATATTTCGCTCAGCAAAAATTATTCCAGAGGTAGCTTATTTAGGGACCGGAACGTTCTTGTGTGTGTTAAGGAAGGGAGGGAGATGTTGTGGCCTTTGATAGAAGTTAGCAAATAATGCGTTATATTGTTGACAAATTCACTCATTGTATAGATGGCAATAATCTTTCAATCACGTTTACTACTATATTAGGGATACTTCCCATTTCTGTACTACTGCGATGTAATTTCTGGCGAGTACAATGTATGTTAATTCACACGTTTTGGTGGTTAATAAGCATATTGGTGCATTCGATACCTTTACTGGAAATAATGCGAATGTACGCGTTCTGCGTACATCTAAACAGAAGAGGGCGGTTATTCGATTTGCAGATAATCAATTACGCGTACTACAGATCTTTCATGATTCTGTAGAGAGTATAAAGGGTCACATTAATGTTTACAAGATTATTAGGATTATGTGAGCCTTTAAAATGCTTCAAAATCTCCCACTACATAACGATGGCGAGCTGCTTTTTTTTTCCTTCTATACAGTGCGTATAAGAGCCATTTTCATTGGTACATGTATAGTGTTATATTAAGGTTAGCAACTAATGCTTTATAGTGTTTACAAATCTACTCAAATAGCTGGCAATTATCCCTCACTCATTTATTACTGAATCAGAGACACTTCCCATCCCTGTTACTATAACTGCGATGTCAGTTCTATTGAGCATGTGTATCCACACGTTTTGGTGTTTATCACGCATTTTATACGCGTTCATTCGATACCTTTGATGGTTACAATGCGAATGTATGCGTTTTACGTACGTTCTAACAAAAGTGGGTGGTTCTTCGACGAACAGAATACAGTTTGTAACCTATAAAACGTGCAAACAATAGAACTTTCATGATCGTCTTAATAGTAATATTTGCCTACATAATCGTGATGGAGTTCATGAACACTTTAGACATCGTAGGTGTTTCACACTCAGTTGAGCATTTATTCACATTATCCATTCAAACTGTGGTGGTTACAACGGAAATATATGCATTCTTTATTACCTTTTCTGGTTATGATGCGAATATACGGACTTCACGCACATATCTAAACACAAGTGGACGTTTATTCAATGCAGACGTTTTTGGTTTTTTTATTTAACGTCATACGATATATTTTTTCACGATCGTTATATACAATAGTGGGGAAAAAACATACATAGGCCGATAGAATCATAATGGAACTTAGGAACTTAGAAATCACGCAAGGCACAGATAGGCCGAATCCGTCTTGCACTATAATGAAGCATGTTTGTTCATGTTTATGCACACTTTGTCTTGGTTGTAATCCAAATATACGCATTAATTCACTTCGTTTTGATGATTACAGCGAGAATGCATGCGTCTGAAATGCATAAAGAACCAATACAAGATTCGTAGGTGATATCTAATGTTACGTTTAGACCAATCTAAAATTGTCAACATAATAATAAACACTACCATCCATGATTTATTTTCACGTCGCTACCCTGCTTTGGACTTTCCAGGAATCCTTAGATATTATTATCAGTACCTGGGGATGGACTCGTCAAAACATCATATTGGTACTAATGTGACGTAGAATACACAGCGCCATTAAATGAAATGCTTAAAATATCATTATGTATACGAGGTACATTATTTTATTATCACTTTATGTTGACTTATGTTTCAGTTTAAATATGGACACTTTCATCCAAATTTAAAAAAAAAAAGGATTTGAATATGATCATACATGTAAGTACAATCTGATTGTAATTTATGTTATGAAAGAAGTGTTATGCATATCACAATAACAGAGAAAACTAATTATAAGTGCACATTCTATTATCATCGTACTGAAAATGTTCACTCTGTAACCATTTATTATCATCATACACATTACATGATATCATGGTTACACTGTGTAATAATATCAAATTATAAAAACGACATACTTCTTTTTCTTCTCTTAACCGACAATGTCGATGTACATGACCGTATAAGACCTACTCTTGTTAGAAAAGAGAAAGATATGATTTTACGAATACATGTATCTATCATGTTACACCGATAATGATTTCTCAATCACTCTTAATCATATCATGGAAGCTGGAAATATGCAGATGTCAGTTGAAATCAGTACTGTCTAAAGAAACCAGTTAAATGGAAGGAGTGACAAATAAGCATTGAAACAAAATCATTCATAACGCAGTCATAGGATTATGCCTCATTCACTTTGTCAAAACGTCGGGAAGAACCTCAAACATTAACCACTTCAAATTCTGTCATTCGGAAGTTGTGCATAACTTTATGATCAGCTTAAAGAAAAATACTTGGTATCCCAGAGTACGTAGTCTCCGTTTTATATAGGGCTACAGTTGTAACATATACCTTTACCGGTACGTATAAAATGCAATATATGAGAATATAGTCATGACCGTAATTTCATGTTCACCCGTCTGCTGATGATAAACGCCTAGTTGCAATAAGCATATCTAACAACGCAAAGGATTGCATGGAACTTAATAATAAACGCGTACGGCAGGCTGTCATACGAGATGTATACATGAATACTTTAGCCATGATTTTTTAAATAAAATTTCATAGAGCAATTGAATATCAAAAAAGCTAAAACAATACGAAGAGTATTCAGTGATTCAAGCGGTATATTATCAACGCTTTTTCAGCTGCATGAGGATTCGTATAGCCATTCTAATTGTTCTTGAATTTCTAATGTATAGGCTTAGCAAAATGTGGAAAGGTTACAAATTCGAAAAGGACTTACTTGACTAGGGACAAAACAATCGAAACACATAATAGAAACTAAATATTCACTATTTCATCTCGGAAAATGTAGGACTCTGACAGGAAACATAGATACAATTGTATTGTGGTCAATAGAAATAGGTAAAAGTTGTTTATCACACATTTTCAGCTTAGAGGAGAAAAATAATACATCACCACTACCAGAATGGACAGTTGGTTTTCTTCTAAAAATGACCACTTAGACATACTGTGCATACATTAACAGACATTCACCAGAAGAAAATATGCACACAAAAAAAAATACAGTCTGTCCAAAAAAAAAAAAAAAAAAAAAAAAAAAAAAAAACCCAGAAAGACACCAAGGTAATTTGGTTTTCTGAACCAGGACGGGGACTTTCAGCGACACAGGGTTTGAGAACAAGTGAATAGTAATAATGATAATACTAAACCCAATAGAATACTCCGATAAAAGTTGTAAAACTGCTGCACCCATGTCCTTGTTTTCATGACATCATTTACACAAAATAGCTTTGAACAAAAGGTGTCGACAATTGAAAGTATTTGTATGAGATTGGGTGTGTATGCTCTATTGGTTTCCGTTGTTCACAGACCCGCTGGCCGGAACGTTCCCCTCTCTGTTTTGAAAACTCCATAAAAAAACAAGCGTGGAATTCTTGTTGTTGCGCATGCCATAAAGTGTAGCAGACGGTTGTGCCAGTGTCAGTAAGTATATCGAGTGAGGGTCTCGAACGTGGACACCAAAGCCTGGAAGATAAATGAAAGAGAAACGGTGAGAATATGAACGTTTTTTTTTCCTAATAACGCAAAGTAATAACGAAAATAAACTGCCACTTTGGGCTTGCTGCACGAGTACTCGACTCTGGGATCAACCCGATTTTGATAAATCTAACCTGACCAAGCAAAATAGTAAAAAATTAATTACACTTGAAAGAAAAGTCATGGACTTTTAATCTCTATAATATTTGGAAACTTTGATTTGTATTCTGCAAATGAGGACTCAGTAAGCTAATGATGACGTAAATCCACTTTTTTTTTCTATTAAAGTAAATTGAATCGGAAATATTTCAATTCTTTTAGATGTACATTAATAATCGCAAATGTCCATAAAATTAGCTACAGTGAACAGAGATATAAAAATTTATTACAATAATAGTTTATGTCTACATTTCTATTGACAGCTGAATAATATCTAAACGAACATTACGTTAAAAACAATTAAATTTCGTTGTAGTCATATCAAACGGTTGAATGTAAAGAATGTATAAATTCCCATTCATAAAATTCACAGCACTACAAAAGTTCTGCATTTCTTCATATCTGATTTTAGGGAGGTTAACATAATTAGAACAAGAAAAAACAAAACAAAATAACAAAGACATCTATGCTTAACTGTATTTGAAATGGATTTGAATAGATAATTACAGAGTACTACAGTTTACACTAACTAATCATCAGTTGCTGGACTGGGCGCAACCCAAATGAAACAGCGTTTTCATATCAAGGCGGAAAAAATATCAGAATATACGAAATGTGCAATTTCAAATATCTACATGACACTAAAAAAGTAAGTATCCCAAGTAACACAAACACAAATTGATGAAGTTTCAGTAAAATATAGAATTCAGAACCAACAGAGAATTACTATTTGAATAATAAATTTCGAACAGTAAAAACAATGTAAAAAAAAACTTACGTGCTACAGTAAATAACAGGTACAAGTTCGGCCGTAACAGGAACAGTGACAGCAACTGTTCATGGCATCACAAATTAATAGCAAAACAAAAACCAAACCAAACAAAATAAAACAAGATTTTATAAAATAATCTGACGAACGAAAAAAAAAGAAGAAGAAGAAAAAGCCACAAACATTTGAACGTGCACTCCTGGATAGCTGCTGCCCCGGCGTCAGAAGTTCGAAGGCGTTCGCTTTCAGCGGTTTCTCCGGGTATTGTTTTTTCGCTTTCAGTTCGTTATTCCGAATGTTCGTAAAATACGGGAAGGTTTGTTAATATACAAACGAAACTCCAACGAAACGACTAACGAAACGACAATCGACCTTCGGAATAACAAACGCCACATACAAAAATTGTGTTCGAATGAAGCAAGCCTTTTCCACTTTCGACCTAAGGAATGTAACTGTCGGTATTCGCAATTTGCGTGTTTCGGAATAGCGAACCCTCGGAATAATAAATCTTTCGAAATTAACATCATCCGGAAACAGAGATCAATGAGATAATAAAAAAAAAAAGAATGATTGATCGCATAATTATCGTAACACGATAAAAATCAGATAAATGTCAACACCATTTGTTGAAAAAAGAAAACGAGATGTAAATTTCAACTCAACGTGTTCAAAACAAAAATACAACGAATTTCACCGCCATATTATGTTAATAAACTACGTAGTTATAGCGAAGTGATAAATCATTTCACTTGGCTAATATTTTTACGACCAGCCTTATTTTTTTTTTCATTGTTGACTTTTTTTTTTTAGTCGGGAAGATGTTCATCATCGTGGTAGAAACTGAAGGAAATAAAGCGGATCTTCTGTCTCACCAAGCGAGGTAAACACGAAAAAAAAATAAACACTACTTTGCCAGACAAAGGTGAGACGAAGGCGTAAAACGTTTGAACGTGCACTCCTGGATAGCTGTTGCCCCGGCATCAGAAGTTCGAAGGCGTTAGCTTCCAGCGCTTTCTCCGGGTATTGTTTTTTTCGCTTTCAGTTCGTTATTCCGAATGTTCGTTATTTCAAAGGTTTTCCGAATGCTTGTTATCTCAAAGGTTCGCTTATTCCGGCTATTCATTAGCCGGAAAATAAGGGAAGGTTTGTTAATCTAGAATAACGAAACTCCAACGAAACGACTAACGAAACGACAATCGACCTTCGGAATAACAAACGCCATCACATACTAAAATTGTGTTCGAATGAAGCAAGCCTTTTCCACTTTCGACCTGAGGAATATAACTATCGGTATTCGCAATTTGCGTGTTTCGGAATAACGAACCCTCGGAATAATAAACCTTTCGAAATTAACATCACCCGGAAACAGAGAACAATGAGATAATAATAATAAAAAAAAATGATTGATCGCATAATTATCGTAACACGATAAAAATCAGATAAACGTCAACACCATTTTGTTAAATAGAAAACGAGATAAATTTCAACTCAACGCGTTCAAAACAAAAATACAACGAATTCCAACGTCATGTTAAGTTAATAAACTAAGAAGTTATAGCCAAGAGATAGATCATTTCACTTGGAGAACATTTTACGACCAGCCTTATTTTTTTTTTTCATTGTTGACTTTTTTTTTTTTTAGTCGGGAAGATGTTCATCATCGTGGTAGAAACTGAAGGAAATAAAGCGGATCTTCTGTCTCACCAAGCGAGGTAAACACGAAAAAAAATAAACACTACTTTGCCAGACAAAGGTGAGACGAAGGCGTAAAACGTTTGAACGTGCACTCCTGGATAGCTGTTGCCCCGGCATCAGAAGTTCGAAGGCGTTAGCTTCCAGCGCTTTCTCCGGGTATTGTTTTTTTCGCTTTCAGTTCGTTATTCCGAATGTTCGTTATTTCAAAGGTTTTCCGAATGCTTGTTATCTCAAAGGTTCGCTTATTCCGGCTATTTATTAGCCGGAAAATAAGGGAAGGTTTGTTAATCTAGAATAACGAAACTCCAACGAAACGACTAACGAAACGACAATCGACCTTCGGAATAACAAACGCCATCACATACTAAAATTGTGTTCGAATGAAGCAAGCCTTTTCCACTTTCGACCTGAGGAATATAACTATCGGTATTCGCAATTTGCGTGTTTCGGAATAACGAACCCTCGGAATAATAAACCTTTCGAAATTAACATCACCCGGAAACAGAGAACAATGAGATAATAATAATAAAAAAAAATGATTGATCGCATAATTATCGTAACACGATAAAAATCAGATAAACGTCAACACCATTTTGTTAAATAGAAAACGAGATAAATTTCAACTCAACGCGTTCAAAACAAAAATACAACGAATTCCAACGTCATGTTAAGTTAATAAACTAAGAAGTTATAGCCAAGAGATAGATCATTTCACTTGGAGAACATTTTACGACCAGCCTTATTTTTTTTTTCATTGTTGACTTTTTTTTTTTAGTCGGGAAGATGTTCATCATCGTGGTAGAAACTGAAGGAAATAAAGCTGATCTCCTGTCTCACGAAGCGAGGTTAAAAAAAAATTAAAAAAAAATCATTTTGTCGCGATTACCTCGCTTCGTGATACAGAAGATCAGCTTTATTTCCTTCAGACTTTTTTTTTTTTTGTATGAAAAGGAGGTGCCGCAATTTAGTTTCAACGTTTGAGGAAACATGTATTAGCGGAAAAATGAGCAAAGAAAATGGGATTCTATCGTGAATGTGTCCGATTTTCTTTGCTCATTTACCACTGGTAAAATATATTCATTTCTATGGTCAGTTTCCTTCTGTTTGCGTTTTAGAAAAAAAAAATACAGATGTGTAACGATTTACTTGACGGACATAATAAAAACAGTTCTGACACCTCGTTTTCATAACTTTGAGAATCAATAATGAAGGATAAATTCGGTAGACCGTTTGGAACAGCAATATACAAAGTGAATGGCTAATTAACAAGTGCAAAACGTCTGTAAATCGATGTAGAACAACAACGAATCAACAGGTCATTTATGTAACTGAGAGCCCGGACAATCTATATTACCAGACACTTATTTTCTGTTGCCGTGAATTCCGTCCTCAGAGGCTGAAAAGCGAGCGAAAAGAAAAGGCACCAATTATTCACAAAGATCTTAACATTACGAGTGTAAAGAACTAAGTGAATCACTCTCTTCTGTTCCACTGCAAAATTAATATTGTGTTTCAATGCGACATTTTGCGCGGCGCAAAATCGCATTGCAGTTACGCGCGATACTTTCACTTAGGCGCCGTAGATGGCGCTAGACAATTTAACCGGAGGAGATCCGCCGGTCGGTGCGTTCGCGTTGAAACGTGTTTGCGTACGCGTTACCGATGCGCGGTTCTACGCGTAGGTAAGTTTAACGCGATCAGCACTGTACCATTATGTATGATTTTCATGAAAAAATGCAGAAATTAAAATCACAATGAAACTGAAACAGTTCCTGCTTACAATTGTATGAAAATATCTTGGACATTAAGAGTGAATCCAACACACATCAAATGCCAATGATATGAATTAACTATGATTAATTATTTAATTGAGAGCACACAATTAACAGACATAAATAACAAGCTGAACACATTGAATCGGAACAATTTAACAAATGTTGTCAGGATTACACAGTGTTTAACTAGTGATGAAATAAACTGCTGACATATTATTAAAAATAATTCCATGATATTTCTGTTTTGATGCTGAGCCATGTATATTCAAAGGCTCGTATAGTTTTGGTTGAGACTCGACTTCAGGTTTTTAACATTTTTGTGTGAGATAATGAGAAACCTCTTATGAAATATGAAAGAGCATGTAATTCAAAGAGGAATTCAACATTTATGTGATGAAAATTGGTTATGAAATGGCTGAGATACCAAAAAAAGTGCAGTACTAATAAATGTGGGACCCACACTTTATTATGATCGCTTTGTTTTACTTTGTTTTTGGATGTCGCAGCCATTCCAAAACCGATTTTCATCAAATAATCTTTGAATTCCTCTTAGAATGGTATGCTCTGTACCATTTCATAAGTGGTTTCTTGGTATCTCACAAAAAGTTGAAAGCCAAATCCTCAGCTCCACCAATACTGTACCATCCCTTTAAGCACATTCTCTCTGCACACAGGATTGTGATTTTAGACATTCTGACACATCACAACATAGAAGAGAGAATACATATGTATTCCAAAAAATCAGTAAGTCAAGAGCACAATTATTAATGCTTTTCCTTCCTTTGTAAATATGAGCAAATACCCGTTGCTGATCATCATTAATATTATGACTTGAGGAGAATTTAATACAAATTTGCCTCTCAAACTTCACTGAAGGCCAGATAAAGATGAACATTTTTAAAAATGTGACACAAAGTACCTTAAAGGGAACAATAAATCATTCTTTTATTTACATCTATGAAAAGGCTAGTGCTTTGTTTCGTTTTTGCTTTTTCAAATAAAGAAAGTTGGTCTAGACACCAACGAGATATAAACCGCAATGCTGGACAGACAAACTTGGAGTGCCATTGTGGATCGAGAACACCACTCGAATTAAGCAAGTAAGCAAGCAAATAAAGAATATTCTTGATGTTTTAAGCCTGGGATATCTCATTTTCACTCTCATCAAGCTCACATGCAATGGCTTTCCAACAGATGTCTTCAATGCTGTAAGAAGTAGTTTCAAAGCTGACGTTTTCTGTAACATTACTTTACCTGAGACACAAATGAAAAGTTTTCAGGAGAATGTCCAGATCCCAAATGCACCATGTCTGTTGTTGGTATTTTGTGTGTGGGAGGGTGGGGGTGGGGTGGAGCAAGGGTGGTTTTGAAATGCAAACAAGGCCACTGCAATGGTCACCTAAAAGGCCACATGACTGGGTTTCTCCGCGCGTAGGCGTGGCCCGTCTATCCCTCAGTGACCTTCGTGTATCTATCATATGCAAAGTTCTGCCACTGCTGGTACACTTCCATTGTGCGCAAGTCAATAGGGACTTTGACCCCTGTAGTGTCAGTCAGACAGGTATTCAAATGAATGGGAATCTGCATGACAATGCACACACTGGGGTTCTCTAACCTTATATGGAAGAAGCTCTCCTTGAATATTTAACCACTGGCTTTTCGTTATTGTTGTTGTTTTTTTTTTATTGAAACGGTAAACAAGCACACTGACTCACTATATGCACTTATTCATAATGAGGCTTACTCAAAATAAACTACATCAATGCCTAAATTGGCACTTCTTTAAGATAAAGGTACAAACTGTCTCAGTGACTTCATGCCACCTAAGCAGACTGGTCAAGCTTTCAATTTTTGCTTTTGTCATCCAGTAGTGGTTACCCTATGTGAGCCTGGTGAGAGTGAAAATGAGATACTTTTGACTAAAAACATAAACCATATTCTTTATTACCCCCCGCTGGGGAAACTTGCCCATTTGTACAAATATTTATATTCTATCACCCAAGTGACAATACCTGCCAAGTTTGTTGAAAATTTGACAATACAATCTCAAGAAAATGAAAATGTACAATTAAGGCCCATTTTGGACCCTCCCCCCCCCCCCCTTTTAGGGCTCCAAGGGGGGGGGGGGGGGGTCACCTGTGGATCTGCCATGAACAAACTTGATAACTATGGTCATCAATGTACTTACTCACAGAATTAATTTACCACTTCTGGTTCAAGAGATTTTTTTAGATACCTTCTTTTTTTTTGGGGGGGGGGGGGAAGGTGGGGGGTCCCCCCAGGGGAGCATGGTGCCATTTGAACAAATTGAGATCCTATACCCCTAGGGATGCTACCTGCCAAGTTTGGTGAAAATCCACGATGGGGTTTTCAAGCAGCTGATCAAGAATATTCAAAATGAAGATATATTTCTGTGATGTTAAAGGAGACCTCCGGATGATTTTCAGATTTTTATATTTGTACAACTATAAATTAGTTATACTGAGGACAGAGTTTCAGAATTTGTAATGATTGGGATGAAGAATAAGAATATTTTCAAAATTTAGAATAAATTGCAATGAACAAGGATGATGACATGGCAGAGTCACCATAAGAATGCATGAGTTGGGGCTCAAGGAAGCAGAACAAAAGAAGAAGGCATGCATAGATTATACACAGGTGAACTCGCAAGCAAGCGGTATTGTAATGGAATTACACTGCTACATTTCTGAAATATGTGAACCTCCTATGTCATCATCCTTGTTCAGTGTAATTTGTTTAAGGTTTTTCAAAGTATTGTTTCTCTGCTCAAGAACCACAGTAAATTCCACAAATCTATACATGGAGTTGTTGATTTATGTACAACATGATGTGAAATTATGAAAATCGTCTGGAATGTCCCTTTAATGGCATTGTGAACAATTCATGAACATCTGGTTGGTGAATTTCATTCGGTTTTCTTTCCTTGCTTGCTTGATTAATTCATTAAATAGGGATTGCTCACTCCTTATCCTCTGTATTTTTCCCCTTTCCAGCCTCCCCCCCCCCCTCAAAAAAAAACACACACAAAAAAAAAAACAACAACAACATGAAAAGAGACTTCTTTTATCAACTGAAAAGCTACAGTGAATGGTCTTTGTCTGCCTGGCTTTGGTGTGCATATTATCCTACTTAAGAAAAATCATAATTTATAATGTCTGGTCAGTTCAACTGGCCATCCAGACAGAGAAATCAAAGATGCAATACTCACTCATTAGTTGCAGGGAATTTCATTTGATGTGAGAGCGTTCGGACAGGTACATGTGAATCCCGTCTCCGGCGTCGGCAGGCACAGGTTCCTACACCCACCATTCTGTGCAGCGCAGCGGTTGTTACCTGAGAAAGGAAAATCAACAACATCATCACTTTAAAATTTTTGAATTAACACGTTGGAAATCTCCACATTTGTTTTGTTGTTGTTGGGCTTTTTTTCTTTTTAGACAGATGAATTCAATTCTAGTTGACATTCATATTCCACATCTGTATTTACTCGAATCAAATCATGAAGTTGTCCTTTCTGTTTTTCGATTCATTGCTGCCATTCATTCGTATCAAACTTCTTTGTAATATTACTCTTATTTTTCTTAGGCCTTAATCAAAGTACATGTATTCCATAAAGGTTATAACAAATGTTACAGAACACATTCAGAGGGAAAAAGCATCAAATACAATACAAATTCGTCCAAGCATGATTCACAAATTAGTAACTTTTTTTTTCATTTGGTAAGAACATTACATTGCTGGGGCGACAAGACCTCGTATCTACAAAACGTCAAATGTTCAGGAGAGCAAAAAAAACCCCCAAAAACATGGCAACCATAGCACGATATCGATTTGGATATCCTTTCCTTTGACATGCCGTGATGGCTTTATTTTTGTGGTAAGACAGCTAGGATTCGGACAGGGCATCACTTAACTGATCATCTGACCATTAATCCAAAAATGTCATTTTCACCAGAATTTGAGATACAAGGTCTTGTCACCCCAGCGACGATATATACTGAAGGTCTGTCCAATTAAAAAGAAAATGAGAGATGATTTTTACCTGCAGGACAGGCAGTGACAGCAGCAAGGCCGTAGACCTTGCCATTGCCTCCCCTTGGCAAGGAGTAGGTCTCTGCCTCCTGGCCACCATTCTTGTTGATGGACTCGATCTTGTTTCTGAGGACAAGCACACGGGGAAAGGTGATCGATCAATCACACACGAGTCGTATGAGCAAATGTTTTTCAACGTAATTCAATTTAAGCTATTTCTGCGACTTATTTTTCAAAAATGCAATGCACAACCAAAAATACAAAAACAACTTAGAGATTTTGGTAGAATATGAAAAATCTAATTTTACAAAGAAATTGAGTAATCATTTAGATATAAAATACAACAGATTGTTGCATTTTCTCTTTCATGAAATAAATCATGAACTCTGCTTCAAATGCCATCAATGACTTTTCTGGTCAGACACTTATCAACTGCCATGACTAGATCAGACACAGCTAAAGATGGTGCACCTTACTATCTTTAATCCATTTAATGCTACAATTTGAAAGATGAATCAGACAGAGTGGATGAAAATGTTGTTTCACAACCATGCTAAAGGTAGCTTTGGACTTCTAAAAAAGGGATTTATGAGAAAGAAGATAGTTTAAACCAGTCATTTTATAAAATATCACGAACATTTGAATATCATCCATTACTGAAAGAGTTGTCATGATTCAGTTTATGAGGAGTAAACCTGAGAATCAGATAGCTTTGCTGAGTTATATTGAAATGATGCCACCACTAAGATCTTATAATTTATCACAGCATTATCATAATACCATCTTTATGACTAGACTTTTATTCATTTTGCCATCAAGGTTGGATTCAGACTGTGAAAATCACAACAAAAATCAAACAAACTCTGGTATGAACATCACACAATCACATATCCATTGAAAGAGTGGTATTTAACACAACATGTCCATCAATGTCAAACTTTTTCGCCACAATCTGCTTTGAGAGGATTTTTGAAAATTTTAATGAGATTTATCTCATAACTCACATTTGCCAGGCAGTCCAGTAGAGGTTGTAACCCATTGAGGTCATTGCGAATGGATACTGTGCATTGTTGTAGACAGTGTACCTGCTTTGTGGGTCACCGTTCAAGTTCATGCACTCCACCTTCGAGGTACCTGGTATAAAAATTTAGACAGTGAGCTTCTGTTATCAAAAATAGAAGGAACTGTAGTGGGAACAATTAACATGAAGAGATGTAGTGAATCTTACGATGTAAACATCTTTTGAATGTATGCACATATCTATGAGCAACAAAACTTGCAGAAAACATATCAACCCTCTTTACATTTAAAATATTCTAAATTATGTAGGTGTCTACTTGGAATACTGCAACAATTTAACATATTATGTGTAGGGCCTATATCTGCAACCTCATTCTTAGGATTACATCTTTGCATTTTAACTTCTTAGTACTTGGGAAGCACTGTTCATGGGCACTGAAATATCTATCAAACTGCTGCACACGATGACACTACAGCTGCCCTACTTGATGGGGGCAGATCACATAATCTCAAATGTTACTGGCAGTGCTAAAAAAAAAGAAAGAAAATAAAAGAAATGAAATTTTTAAGTTTTGACCTTGAGTTCAGGTATAATTTTATGGATATATCCATCTTAGAATCAATTCAATTTCTTCTTTTTTTTTCAGTCACATTTTGTGCCTGCATTCAATATGACCAACTTTTGTCTAACATCTTATTTTAGAGATAAGAAAAAATGACAAACTTTGCTTGGCCTGGAATGTTGACCTTTGTAAACACCCTTTCCCATTAAGGTCAACATTCCAGGCCAAGCAAAGTTTATCTTCCAATGCCACCCCTTCCTCTCACCACTCTTTCTCCCCAACCCTCACCCCTCCGCCATCTTCCAAACTGAGACCACTTGCCTGCATCAGCCCAGCAGAGGAGCTGGGAGACGGTATCTATGGTGAGACCGTTGGGCATCACAAGGTTGGAGTCCACCATGACCTCTCGGTTGGTCCCATCCATGAAGGACCTCTCGATCTTCGGATATCTGCGGCCCCAATCTGCCCAGTAAAGGTACCTGTACAAGCGGCAGGTAAGAGTTGAGTAATTCCATCACAGGCATCTTCTGACAATATATTCAGATAAAGAAAATGCGTATTGCAAGGTCCTACAAGCTACCTAGTGGTTCTGATATTGAATCAATGAAGCTTTGAAGAAACTGCACTTGACTGATAATTATCACATGGTAAAAAAAGAAAGAAAATTAGTGCATGATGCGATTCACCAACATCAATTTTCCCACTGAAATTTCTGTTACGATAGATCGCTTCTGTAACGGTTTACAAGTACCTAGTATGGTGACATTCTTTCATAGGTATCCAGATGGCGAAGTTTCAAACTGCTGTACTTATTTGCCTTCTTATGTATCTATACTTCTGCACTCTAATTCCATGCCCGTGCTTTTCAATATTTGTCAACCTGAGGCCAATTTTGGCTTCTGCTAACTTTTTCAGGCCCAGTTACATGTGTACATTGAATACAAATCTTTTTGATCTTCATTTTGGGAAGACATTGCGGCCCATCTGTGAGAACTTCGCGGCCCGCTAGTTGAGAAGTACAGTTCTATACTATATGTCCACCTGGAAATCATTTCACAGCTACGTCAATGAGGATAAATTATTTTCATTGTCAAGCCACCACAGCGTTATACATTTATACAGTGTATAAAAGCTGTAAGTGGTGATTCTACAGCAGTGGTGATTCTACAGCAGTGCTACTTTGTAACTCGGGTGTGAGAGACGTTACATATATAATTTTTTTAAATGACAATGCAGAACTATATCCCACAAAAGTGACAAGCACAGAAATGTTTACACTCCATTCACCATTTCTACATAAAAGCTTTCAATTATTTGTAATGTAATATCAGCTAGGCTCATGGAATTAATGAAAGAGAACAATAGAAAAACTAGAGAGGAGCTATGCACATTTGGTTGGAAAAAAAAAGAAAAGAAAAAGGAAAGAGGTTGAGGCACATCCATATCTTACCCTCCGACAGGATCGACCACGATGGCTCTGGGGTTCTCTAGGTCTGTGTCAAAGAGAACGTGTCTATTCCTGCCATCCAAGTTGGCAACCTCGATGCGGTCGTTGCCAGAGTCGGTCCAGTATATGTTTCGGCTGAGGTGATCAATGGCAATACCCTCCGGACTGCTGAGACCTGTGATATGTTGAAGTGGTACGTCAAAATTTACATATCTTGATTTTACTGTTCCCGGGGCCAGTTTTTTTTACAAGGATGTCTGGAATAACTGACTTCAGTTACTACGGAAAAAAACACCCTAGATTACTCAGAGCTGAACTTTGTTTTCCCTCTCTTGACTGCTTTTTAATTACATCTATTGTACTTGCAATAGTTACAATCATCTGTATGCCCTGGTCTTATCCAATGAGTGACTATAGCTCCTCTTTGATATCTGAGGAAGGTATGAACAGTGCTGCATTCGCTAGAAAATATATCATAATGAATAAACATGCAATGTACTGAGAGGCTCCAGTTGAAATGATAGATTCTGATGTGGCATGAAATAGCACTGTTTTCTTGTGAGGGGCAGAGATCCACAGAGAATAATGCAGTCTTTATCACTGAGGAATCAATAATTTCACTGGTGGCTCAAAAGAGCGCAAAATATATTTGTTTTATATCCCTCCAATAAATCAAAAGATAATAAAATTGTTAAAATAAAAAGCTTTACATAGTCCAGTGCAAACAATCAGTGTACTGCCGTGCAGTGGACGCGATTTACCCTATGGTCTATGAGGCTGATACCAAATAGCACTTTATACATGCTATCGATGAAAAACATAGATTGATTTCGTATGATGTTACATTAATGGTACAATGCACTATACCATGATTATCACATCACGATACAGCGCATTTTTCTCTATTAGCATTTAGTCTTCAACATCATCGACGACACAGAAAAATTATGTTTGGTCACATGATGCTGTGTAGACCAATCACTGAAGAGGATTTCACTAGTAAAAGATATATCTTGGTAATAATGAATGAGAGTGAACATACTTGTGTTGACAACAACGCTGGCATCCCTGCCATCCATGGATGACCTCATGATGGTGCGGCCAGAGATGTCGCTCCAGTACACCTTCTCCTCCTGGCAGTCGTAGGCCACGCCCACCACCGTCTGGCGGGTGCGCATGAAGACCTTGTTGCCGCTCTGGCCGTCCAGGGGCCTGTACATCACCGACATTCCCTGGCCGTAGACGAGGGCACCCTCCGCCTGGGGCAGACCTGAGACATAGAACGAGACAGAAGAGAGAGAGAAAAAAAAAAAACCCAAAAAAGTAGAGAAGTAGGTAGGCAAAGTGAGGCAGAGGGAATAAGGAGTTAGTGTGTATATATGTGCGTTTGTGTGAGTGTTTGCGTGTGAGTGTATGTGTAAATAGAAAGAGGAATATGCGGATAAGAGGAGAGGGCAAAGAGAGAGAGTAAAATGAAGTACAGTGGACTCCCATTATAACGTAGTCCTCGGGACCAGCAGTTTTCTTTCGTTATATCAAAATTTCATATAACCGAACATATAAACAATTAAAAATACACAGAGTGGATAACATTGCCGGCTAAATTTTTACTGCATTATAAACAGAATTTCATTATAACCATGTTCGTTATAATGGGAGTGCACTGTGGTATTTCTAATCATCCAAATTGATAGCAATAAACAAACATTTATTAAAATATAAACAATATCTCACCCAACAGCAAACAAATGATATACAGTGCCCTCCCATAATAACAAACTCGATGATAATGAAATTTGGTTATAACTGAGTAAAAATTGAGGTCCCCAAATTATATATATACATACATCTTTATATACCTTATATGTTCGCCTATTAAGAAATTTCAATATAACATAAGAAAAAACTGCCGGTCCCGAGGAGTTCCTTACAACAGGAGTCGCCTGTGCATGAATCTGTGTGATATGATGCCTAGTTACAACAACTGCAGCACTTGGCAAAAATTCTGTATATTTGACTGAAAACAGAAAATTCACAATTGTATACTCTTTGAGCAAAAATGTTAATCCTTTCTTACTGATGATAGAAAACTGTTCTAGGTAGGTCAGTATGTGGTGTATTCTATAAATCTGATTTACATCTATATTATATATATATATATATATATATATTTTTTTTTTTTTTTTTAAATCATTATCAGTTGAACATCAAAATAGCTAAAATTTATTTTTTTTTAATTACCTTCACAAGTGAATCCATTTCCTCTAAAGCCACTCCTACAGTAGCAGGTGTAGGAACCACGTGTGTTGTAGCACTGGGCGTTGGGATCGCAGGCAATTTCCACCCCCTCAACACACTCGTTTATGTCTAGATATCAAAATAATGAAAATGTCATGGCAATGATTATATCAATGTTACTATCGTACAGGTACCATAACTATGAATGTTTGCTACTTTATGATTATTTCTACCACTAATATAATTGTTGTTGATGACATTATCACTTTTATCATTACTAGTACGATCATTACCATCATTACTTTCCTCGTCATCAACAAAACCATCAACATCACCATCATTGCCTTCCATCATCATCATTATTATTATCATTATCATCATCATCACCATCACCATCATCAGTTTGCTATTCTTAATACCGTTCAACATTAGAACACTGAATTTTCTAAATAACACAAGATTACTAGTCAATGCTAAAATGCAACATGAGTATATATCTCAAAACATGTGATTCTCATTGGCTCTTTAGCCTTGTTTAGTTGATTTGAGACTGTAACTATACTGCTACTTCTCATACCACTAATACTGCTACCACTACTATTATTTCTTCTAGTGCTATTACCACTTCCCTGAATCTATTATTCTTAATATTATGTCTATTATGACAATGCTACTGAAATATGACGCTTGCATATTTAACAACCCAGAAATTAAAAAAAATAGAAACAAATTGGAGGAAATTTCCACTCCCCCCCCCCCAAAAAAAAAAGAAGGCAAAAAAAAAAAAAAAAATTAACATACTGGGGGGGGGGTTTCATCAACGTTTGTCAGCGCTGACAAGTTGTCAGTGCTGACAGTCACCATAGTAACAGTCAGTGACCAGAGCATCTCATCCAATCAAAACCAAGGATTTTGCTGAAATTGTCAGCGCTGACAACTTGTCAGCGCTGACAAACGTTGATGAAACACCCCCCTGGTATCCCATATTTCATTATGAACAGATATTTGTAAAAACAGGTAGGCCTAGACAAGGTTATATAAACATTCTTCTTTCCTCAGAGAGGATCAAAATGTACATTTCCCTGCAGCACTGCAATGATAGTCTAAATCCCTGAATTTGTGAAGAGTTTCTTCCGCCAGTGCCATCACAAAAATCGCGTGGGTCACTCCTCACCTTCACAAGTGATGCCATTCCCTTGAAATCCGGCACGACAGAGGCACCTGTACCCACGACCTTCTGGCAGGCAATCGGCCTCGGTGCTGCAGTCGGAGCACAGGGAGACCAGTTGATCTAGAGAGAGATGTGGGTATAGTATATTTTTAAACTCCCTGAAGAAGACAGTGCTGTCTAATGCAGTTACCTGCTGCAAGAAAGTTGTATATTTTCAAGTTTAGTTTGGCAGGGTAACCCTTCCAACTGTTATGTTGTTTCACAAAGGGGCCCCTTGCGATATTTATGAGCATAAGTGTGCACTTCGCGTATTGGAAATTCGATGTGCACCCATTGGTAAGAACAAATTGAACACAGTACCTTTTTCTTTTTCTTTGTGATGACAATGTATACTATTTTTATTCTATATCACTTCTATTAACATATGATAGCCGCTTTTGTTTATTGCATTTCAATCACATCACTTCATAGGCTTTGTAAAGTAATACGATGCAAGATACAAATAATGATTTCAAGATATCTGAATCAGCTATTAGTAAACGCTTTAGATAGTCAATTTGACACATTTTGTAGTCTTCTGAAAAATGCAACAGGATTACACATGCTCCCAAAATTAATTGATGTATGCTGGTACATGCTTATTAGTTGCCGTACATTTCATATTTTATTTCAAATCATGTACGAAACCATGTACTGTATATGTTTATGCCTATCTTCAAATAGCAGGAATGAAATAAAAATTTAAATCAAAGTACCAAGTACAAAAAAGTAAACACACCAAAATTTACACTTGTATTTTTTAAAGTGCTTGAACATATTGCGGGAATATAACAACAACAACAAAATTATTATGTCCATCATCCAGGCAGTTTGGCAACAAGACTGTGCGGAAGTCAAAGCTTACCTGGTAGGTTACACCTGTAGCCGTCTCCTTGGTAGCCTGGGTTGCAGGAGCAAGTGTAGCCCCCCTCAACCGGGCGACACTGTGCATTTGGATCACATCGGTTGTTCTCGCATGGGTCTACTGGCTCGTCTGCCATTACAGAAACACATGAAGAGGAACTTACAGCAGGTATTCTTCCTTCACTGATAAATATCCTACTGATGACTGTAAGTGGTAGCAATCGTGCATTCTGCATAGATGAAATGCCATGCATCCTTTCCACTCCAAGTGTTCATTTCCTTACACTGAGCCTACCTACAATCTAATGCTATGCATAACTGTAAGAGATTTGCAAATGCGCTCTTAGGAAATGAAATAAAAGATATGACTTTTTTTTTCTTTAAAAAAGGAGATTTCTAGTATGATTTTTTTCTTCCTAATCCTGAAAAGTTTCATTGAATGTGGCACAGTTTAAAAGACTGATTATATACTTACATATTACATTACAATGTTGACATTACACATTTCATGAAAAGGCTCAGCCTTCATTTCTTCCCTCGTGCAAGGAAATAATGCCAATTTATCACCTTTGAAACACATCAAATGATTGCACACACAAAATTGTTAAAATCATGAGGACAAGCACAAACTACACGACAATCACATAAATTCTGACCTCGTTCCTATGGCCCTCTCTTATCCGGACTTTTTTATTATTCTATTGCCTCCAAGCAGTGAAGAAAAAAAAAAAGTGATTTCAAACGTATTGTTTCTCCCATATCTGGCTGAATTGCTTATCAGGATGGGCATCAGTCCCGACATGGTCAGAGAGTAAACGCATGTCGGACTGTACAACGATGACGACCTAGCAAATGAAGCAAAACAGTCCTGTCACTTCTACCTCTCTCGCAGATGCGCCCATCCCCACTGAAGCCTGGAGCACACTCGCAGTAGAAGCTGTCTTGGACGGGGTAGCAGTAGGCATACCGGTGACAATCATTGGTGTCACATGGGTTTCCTCCATTGTTGATAGTATCTGTGTTGGTGTCGTTTTTTTATCATATAAAAAAAAAGGAGAGAAGACAAGAAATGAGCCCACATTACAGGAATGAAATGTGATGAGATGGAAAGTTTTACCTACCGATAGGAAGACAAGTATGTCAACAAATGACAGTAATGATAGCTATATTAAGGCAGCTTTTGTTCTTATCAAAGTACACCATTGTGCATATACTGTATCTATATGTAAGTACATGAATCTATTTATCTATCTATTTATCCATCTATCTATCTATCTATCTATCTATCTATCCATCTATCCATCTATCTATATATTGATCGATTGATCGATCCATCAATCAATAGATATATATCTACACATGAATTGACAGAATATATACCAGTACATTTATTTGTGTGTTGGTGTGCATGTGTTTTGGTTTATTATACCAATTTTATTATTATTGTTTTATTATACCAACTGATGATGTCCTAAAAAGCAAGAAGAAAGTATTGAAACAGCATGGCAGTGCAATTTGATATCAGCCAAGCTGTAATTTTCAATGATTTCAATGAACTACCTCGCCGACAGGAAAATCCGTCTCCAGTGAAGTCTGGACGACACTGGCAAGTGTAACCATCATTCGAGGTTGGGTAACAGTCGGCGTTGGCGTCACAGTTGTGGTTCTCGCAAGGATTGGCCTGTTGCTCTATTGTGTGCAAAAACAACAGTGGAGCTCAACTGAAGTGATTCTTGTGAAAGGCATATATGCAAAATTACCACATACACTGCTGTATGTACAGAATGCAATACATGGTTCCCATTGAGAAGGTGTTTTGATTTTTTTTTTTCCTCCTGACAGAGGTACAAGCATATGTTAGCAAGATCCCCATTTTATTTTACATATATACATGTATTGTAAACATTAATCTGCAGATGGCTCATGACACAATATTGGTATTCGGATGAAATTTATGAACCTTCCATTAGTAGCAAATGCGACAGATTTGCAAAAAGACACACAAACTTCTCAATGATGTGACCAAGTTTGGTCTACATCTTATACCAACTAGTCGGTCAGATAACTGATCGGTCAAACAAAATTTGTTTTAGAAGGAAAACTGGAGGGGAAAAAAGAGAAAGAGCAATGGGAGGGGGTGGATTGATGTGTCAGACAAAATGTTCTTATGAAAGAGAAAAGGGAAAAACAAGAGAAAGAGAGCTGTGTCATCTCACCGGCACACAAGAATCCATCTCCAGTGTATCCCGGATTACACCGACATTCGAAGCTGGTTCCCTGGGCCAGGCATCTGGCGTTAACATCACAATTGTTGTTCTGACAAGGATTGGTAGGAACTCCTGAGCCACAAAGAGAATAGAATGGAAACAGTGAATAGGAGGGGTGCCGGTTTGTGTGGATAGACATTAAGCAAGCAGAGATGGCATCTCTGAGAAATTTAGGTCTCTCTCTGAAGGAGAAAAAGAATACACAAAGATGGACCTCTAATATGGTATCAAATTGCCACTCAGTTAATGCAAGAGAAATCATGCGCAAAACTGTGTCCACTGCAAAATAATCCATCCCCTCTATCAAAGGAAACAATAAAAGAATTTTAAGGCCTTGTAAACACACACAAACTGCTCTTTTCTCTGATGTTTGAGCCTGTCTGAGCTTTCAAATTCGAGTTACAATCATAAATCCACTGTCGCCATTGTCGGGTGATCTATATTTGTTTCATTGTTATGTCTTTTGTTTTGTGTGGGTTTTTTTGTGGTTTTTTTTTTTTATTGCTTATGTAAAAAATGGCCTCAGTGATGACCCTTTTAACAAGCTTAAGAGTCATATCTAGTCAAAGAAGAAGTGAAGCAGGATGATTCAGTCTGTTGAACTCAGTGGTCGCATTGTGACTGTTGCAGTGCGATTAGTCACACCACTCACACTCTAATCCCTTTATCAATACCCCTGCATTATGTCCTTCGTGTCGATTGACCCTAATGACCAGAACCACTGACTTGCATGTACTAGTAATGGATGGCTTCATTTGCCAGTCGATAGCTGATACTCCTCACATCAGAAAGGTACAAAAAGACTATCACTTCAATCAATGGGAGAACAGAGCTTATAGATATTCCATGATGTGGAACTCGCTAGCCATTCATGATCATATTACATCAGTGAAGACACAAGTCTTCAATCCACCTTTCTCGCAAAACGATACCTTCTTCTTCTTAAAAAAGACAAACACACACACACACACACACACACACACAAAAGGAAAAAAAAACACAAACAAACTGCATGTTCTTGATAGTATCAATGGACTGATCATGTGATTAAAACATCAACTGATGCAACACAGAAATGTTTACACAAATAAAAGTGCAGACCAGCATCATATTCATCACAGCAAATCAAATGTAGGAATTCAGAGGCAGGCCTATTTCATTTATCAAACAATTTTGCACAATAAACTGGCATCTCCAAACTTTACAACCGCAAAATATGTAGAATAATAGCATATGTCGTACACATACTACCTGATCTCACAGGATTAAAGGTTTAAATGCATCGAGAAATGTCTTGAGTTTTCCTTTTTTATCAAAAACATTGAAAAAAAAAATCCAGCCAGAACATGACCATACATCTCTGAACACATTTATCCATGCTGTCAAAGCATCCCTTAGAGATAACTGAACGGTATAGATTACTACCACATGTTGTGTGGTAGTTTTTATCTTTTTCTGGTAAGATTTCAAAGTTTAGAGTCCCACCTCCCCCATAAAAAAACTCCAAGTTCAGTTGAGTCCAGATTAAGTCAGTTCTTGTAAATTATTAGGCAAATCTGATGGCACTCTATTACATCTACTTATCGAGAGGGTATAAGTACCTGCATCGGGGCCAACAGCGGTGATCATGGCATACCGTAGGATCTCTTCTTCAGTTTCGAACATGGAGTAGGCGTAGCTGGTGTTCATCCTCATCGCCGTCAGCGACGCATCCGTGTTGATGTCGTCGGCCTCACACTCCTGGAAGGTGATGGTCTGCTCCACGGTGAATTCCACCGAGTCGCTGCCGGCCTGGAGCATACGTCGCTCTTCGGAGTACACGTATCCTGCATGGTGAACAGTGGGCAAAGAGTATTTCCTAGCTATGTTTGCAAAGTACTTTGATTATTCCATATAATATACAGCTTTTTGCTGTCAGAAACATACAGCCTGTTTTGTCTTTGAGCTTGAAAAGCTAGTTGAGAGAAGATATTTTTCACTCAATAGCATAATCAAACCCTTTGGAATATTCAGTATCTATATACCACGTTTCATATGCCTCCACATGTTTATCCCAAGCCACTTTAGTGAATATCATTCACTTAGCTGGCGGTGGCAAGTGAGCAAGAAATGTTTTATTGATTCAGCTCGACTTTGGTCCCAGGAACTTCGAGGTACCCATCAACTAATATCATTAGGCGTAACTATCACAACTTTCCCCTAAATGCCATACATACACTTTCATCAAATATATCTTTTGTGTGATCTCCTCTATTCCTGAACATTGACAAGTCTGGCCAATCAACACTGCAAAACGCACTCTTTTATCATACGACGTTCTTGTTCTTGTATCATCAAACAGTTGATTTCACACCAGGATGTTGACTCTTCACATTCACAACTGCCAGACTAACTGCAACATCATGATGATTATCTGGCCTGACATAGCAACTCCTACCAACTTTGATTGAATTTCATCAACTGCATCTCCATGTATTGTGTTGGACGATTATTTTCATATTCTTCGTGATTCCAACAACAACGCTAAACTGTGGCAGTATGCAAACAAATAACATACTCATACATGTGTATGCAGCACTGTGATCTGTTCTTAAAATTGTGAATGATCAAAGATGACTCTTTGGAAGTATTGTGGACAGGAGAAGCACAGCTCAACAGTAGCAGTGGCTTGGTGACCCGGGGCCACCATAAATTAATGTCGGGCCACCAGACTTCCAAGAAGGTTATCTTTTGGTGGCCCGATCGGTCAACTAGATTTCAAATTGAAATGTCATGTTTCTATATATTTTGAGCCAACACATTTTCTTTTCAGGCCACCAAAATTTGAAATTCAAAGATACCATTAGCCTGAACAGGCTACCAGACAACAACAAAAAAAAAAAATTAGTGTAGGTGTCCTGGGAGAAAGAGGACATAACTAAACTTACCTGGCCTGTTCTTGGTGTAGACAACAGACTGACTCTCCACAGTGATTGTGAGTCCCTGCTGGATGAGTGGAAGGGTCCCCTCGATGGTGACCAAGCCCAGGTTCTCTCCCTCGTTGTCCAGTCCCCTCAGGATCTGCCTGATGCTCACTCTCTCTCCGCTGCGGAACACCACGTTGGCGGAGTACTCCAGATTGGCACCTGTTGGAGAAGACGCAAGCTTTCAGGGGTAGTCAATTGTCAAAAAACCCTCATATCTCTCTCAGACATGGTCACTGTGAGGAGACCAAGGGGGGGACTGACACTGCAGTATAATTTATTGTTCAGTTTATTTTCTCTGTTCTTGCAAACATTACGATGAGAAATTTTGGAAGTTGCAGTAGCTTCCCATCCATCGATACAATAAAAAAAAAAGAAGCTTACTCGGGAAGTCTGTATTTATCACCGAAGGAAGACTTTCAAAAGTATCACGTAAAGAAAGAATGATAAAACTGTCATGTATATACCATCCAATAAGCCAACAAAGTCAAATACAGTCAAACCTGTCTATAGCAGCCACCCCAAGGGAGACGAAAAGTGGCCATTGTAGACATGTGGCTGCTATAGACAACATGGCTTTTCTCGTGGGGGGAAATGTGCTTAGTGGTTGCATACGGCAGGTGGTAGTTATAGACGGTGGTTGCTACAGACAGGTTTGACTGTACAACAAAATCAAGCCATTACAAAATGCCCACAATTTTTCTATAGACTGTTATAACTGCTCAGATGAGCAGAATTCTATGAATGCTGCTACTGATATTGATAAAAGAAACTACAACAATGGCAAAACTCATGATAATATTATAATTTTATCATCACCATTAAAATATTTATCATCATAATCATCAGCTCTACTGATATCATTTTGATAATTTCAGATACAAAACTAACAACGGCTGAGCTTTTGACTCTCACTGGCCAGCCTTAACCCTAAGCAATAACATCTTAGGTTCACTCACCAGTCTGCATGAAGCCGTTGATGCCTTTGGAGGCAGGCTCAGCAAAGAGCCAACCCATCAGCTCTCCAATGGGCAGGAGCAGCTGCATGGAGTAGGCCACAGCCTGGGGCAAGGGGCTGATGGCGGTGAATGTGCGCCCACCCTCGGCCATGACAAAGGTGTGCAGGTACAAGTCATTGCCCAGGTTGATGCCATTGACAGTTCCGTTGACGCGTGCATTCAACCTGCGATTTTCATCTAAACAGACAAACAAAATACCGAGTAGTTATTCAAATTAATGAATTCTTTTGCCAAGTTGTTTTTATGCAATCACTTGCCAAATTGTCCTTTATCAACATAAATTAGCACTGACTATTCAATGTTTTAATAACAAATTGCCGTTCATCCACACACACAAAAAACAACAACAACAACAACCCACAGATCATTCAGCGTTTTAAAAAACTTAATAATTGATGCTTACCTATATCAATGAAGGCTTGGCAATGAGTTGTGATAAAAATAGTTGTTCTTTTATGGACATTTAACAGTGTCCTCAGCAAATCAAAATATCTTTGTTGCTCTTAGGGTAGAGCTCAAAAATAATTTCTTCAACTGATGAAAAACTTGAGAGAATATAATGATCTCAGCTTACCAAATGTCAACTCCCCATCTCCCCCCGCCCCACCTCTTGCCAGCAACCCGTAACAGGTTATTCAAGACATGATCCCCCTGGACAGCATTCAATGTGTTCATGTTAAAGGTTCCAGCACATACATCTGAAAGACATGATACTGTAAATCACAGGACAAGCACAGACGGCAAAGTTTTTTTCTTTCTCTTTCTTTTATTTTTGTTGTTGTTCTGGCAGTGTGGTTATTCACAGTGTTCCGATGAGTCATCACAATACCCATTCAAAACACCTCAAACACTTGGTAGGCTGCATAATCCTCCGCTCATCACAACTTAAATGGAGGATCTCTTGCAGTTAATCCCTTCAGAGTTAGGAGTATAATTGAGTTTGGGTTTACAGAGAGTGTGTGTCATCATTGTCAAATCCTCTTTGATAGGTAGACGGAAATCCACACTGGTGTGGTATGAAGTCCTACGTGTACATTATGCAAGATAATACCAATGCGACATTACTATGTAATACGGAAAAGAAACATCTGTTGTAACATCAAGTATACATTGTATGGCAAATGACACTGCAATTGGTAGAGGAGACAGATAAATGACTCAATTATGTATGTTGGGAGACACCTTTCTTGTTTGCTTTTCCAATTTTTTTCTTTAAATAAACAACTTTCTGACTAAAGAGAAACAATATCCATAAAATATATGACTACACTACTTGTGCCCTCAGCAGTACAGACAATGTGCTTGAGCATTCATATCTTAGATCTTAGTGTGCACGCGTGTGTGAGTGGGAGAGAGTGTGTGTGTGTGTTTCAGCATGTATGAGACATGAATGGTTACAGTAAAAGGCTTGTAGTATGATTTGATGAACATCCCCCCCACCCCGACATGCAATATACTTTAATATATGTCATAAGCATATTTGTCATATGAAACTTACACCAACATCAGGTTCTTACCTTGTGGTCTAATCATTTTGCCTCTCATTCATTCACATGCATGATAAAATTTATTGTTTCAATTATATTTCAAACAGAAGGATATTAAAAAAAGAATGTGTGTTCAGGTTCAAAGGAGATTTGTGATGTGACAAAAAAATCAGGGCCCTATCACATTTGCAGATTTGTGATTATGACTGCTTCATGAAAGTGTTTGAAACATAAAATTTTACACCTGTCATATCTTGTCCTATTTCACTGGAACTACCTTCCTGTACCTTTGCTTTCACCATCTATGCATCACAACTTATTCAAAAAAAGAGTTTCTACAATTTCACTTTAAAAAAATTTTCTTATTTTACTGAAACTGTCATCCTGTCAATATGACTTTAAATCTTTGTGTTAAAAAAAAAAAAAAAAAAAACCCTGTTGAACAAGGAATGAAGTTTCACTTTAATATGACCTTTGAACTTTGAACTCACACTGAAAGTTTTCAGGGGTGTTGATACTATGTGCCCAAAAGTGGGTAGATAAGGGAGGGGAAGAAATCTATTGAGAGTTATGAACACAGAAGTAGACACAGACGCAGACATGAGAAAACAAAAAGGGGGGGGGGGGGTGACTGCGTACTGCCTGCCTCAGGAGTTTCCATTTTCTCTCTACCCACCATGGGAAAGGAGCACACCATGTGTGGTTTTGACAGCAGCCAGTCACAACTTCTCCACCCACACAAACAAACACCCACACACTCACTCACACATATGTACACAAAAACACAGCCACAGCAGCTATACTCTAGGGGAAGAATGACTCATGGTTGCCATTTTTTTTTTTTTTCATTTCCTAAATTCCAGACTAGGACCCATTTTATCATCAATGGAAGAAAACTAAAAGCCACATATTTCAAAGTAATCATGCTGATTGGGTGATGTACAGCTAAGTTGCATCTGGTTTTCTTGGTTTCAGACTTTCCACTGACAATTGATGACAAATTATTGGTGAAATCTTGCCATGAACTTTCTTAGAGGAATCTACTTACTGACAGGGTCACAGTAGAGGCCATTTCCAATGAAGCCCTCGTTACACGAACAGCAGTGGCCGGTCGGGTACGTCACACACCTGGCATTGACACTGCATGTATACTTGGTACACTGATCTTCAAAGGCCAGAACTTCAACATCAAATGCTACGAAGCAAAAACAGAAAAAAAAAAGAAGAAACAACAATGAAAGAAAGTAGAAAACAACAAACACATACATGAACATTCTAAAAAAAAAAAGATGCAATGCTTGGTACGGCATCACTTTTTTTCTTCATATAAACCCCCCAAAAAAAAAACAAAAAACAAACACCAAACAAACAAACAAACAGAGGTGCTGAAGTAATGAAATCATACTCTTATGACAAAGCTTCAACTTGCTTGAACAATTATCCCCCCCCCCCCATGTCCCTTATATTCAGACGGTGATATTGAATGATGTACTCACAGCTTATATCAATACAACCTGTACATCATGCCTAACAAATAGAATACCAACTTAATCAAAGGCAATACATTTTTGGCTGCATATCAATCTAGCTGGTCTTCAACTATGATTACAATCCCTAAGAACTTGAAGAGATTTTCAAGAATGAAGCCCCGATTTGGGATCCCCATAATGTAATTTTTTTCAAAATGAATTAAAAATCTTGGACTGTTGCCTGGTGTCTAATGCAGCAAATAATCTAAAGAAGACACCATAAGATAAATCTTCACATTTGGCAGCAAGTGGGAATGATTTTTTTTTTTTCTTTCTTTGTTGCTTTCAGCACTGGGGCCAAAGTAGTTATATACCTTAAAAAATCTTGGACTGTTGCCTGGTGTCTAATGCAGCAAATAATCTAAAGAAGACACCATAAGATAACTCTTCACATTTGGCAGCAAGTGAGAATGATTTTTTTTTCTTACTTTGTTGCTTTCAGCACTGGGGCAAAAGTAGTTATACCTTCAAGCCAAATCCAGAAAAACGCTTTAATCCATAGCTATATACGTCTTCTGTCTGCAATTAAAGTCATTCAAGTTTTCAAAGAGTTGCCAGTAGATCTCTATTCATGATCGGTACTACATATTGAGTATGCATGGCTGTCCAAGCATGACATCATGGTGACATCATAAAATGACCAAATAAAAGGTATTACAAGAAAGGTTTGTGGTGGGACACGGCTTGTATTAGGTATTTCAACAAACAGGTAAACTACAATGTCAATGCGTTCATAAGTCTGAATAACAACAATACATCACAGATATAAACACAACTAATAAAATATGAATTGTACCATTTGAAAACAGGGTGCATTAGTGAGCAAATGGACTATTAGGCCTATAGATATGTATTTCTCATACTAGAATATCAAATGCTACACATTTCCTTAATTCATAATTTCTTCTTTCTGTCTTTTTTCTATAAGTCACGGGCATGATATATGCTGCGCAATGTTCAATATATGCTCATAAAGAAAAAAAGTACAATCCCTTAGAAAAAAAAAAAAGGTGACAGAAATACAAAACCACTAGAACAAACAAATAACCTTGCCATGACGTGCAAGGACAAAAGTCAGGCAAGGCCTTCAATCAATGGACAGGCCACTCAACTGTTAGCCGCATCCAGCTGCAGATCAAATCCTGCTTCAGGTGGTGAATCAGCCTGCGGGCGCTCCTCTTGCACTGGCTGAACCATGGGCACAGCAGGGTAGATGTTTCCGTCCAGGCGTCCATCAATCTGGTAGGCCCACATCCCATTTCGGCCCACATTGGAGTCTCTGTGGTCAAAATAAATAAATAAACACACAAAAACACCGCAAATACATATTGGTTTGGTGACTCATCAGCAAAACTGGACTTGCAGCAAATCAACAGTGATTTGTACACTGTAAGTAACCAATTCACTTCATTAGAAACAGACACACAACATTCTCTGAGCTTCACAATCACAGCATATTCCAACTGGCTTTTAAACTTGCCAAGGTACAGTATTACATAACTTTACATGCATCATGTGAAATACGAAGTATGAAATCAATGCTTCTCATGATCACTGACAGATCCTCCAACATTACCAGGACACAATTTCACAGCTGATGATGCTGTATAAAACTCTTCACATACTTTCAAAAGATATTGCATAATTACATTCTTGATTACATGGAAACAGGGAGGCAAGATGTCTCACATCCCCTATGGATACACCAGAAAAGAAAGATCTACATTGTGGAGCATATGGAACACTGCATCTTTCATAAAATGCCTCTGAATTGATATGTTGGATCATATACCTTCTAGGCTGAATGCTGATGTCATTGGATGTTTGGTGCTAAAAACAGGCAAGGCTAGAGGGCTTTGTTAATGACAGAATTTAGAATGCATCTGCCAACGAATTGAAGTCTACTCTGAAAAGCTTATCTGCATGCATCGGTAAAGATGACCACCACTTTTGTTGTGGATGGTTGATTTTTGAGGTGATTTTAGTTCTTCTTTTTTTTTTTGACTACCCTTGATGACAGGTCCACAGAGACTGGCAGCACAGTGAATCATTGTCACCTGGTTCATTTCTTACTTTGGGATATGGTTTGAGTTGCTGCATGCATTTGAAATCCATGGCTTACATTTGTACCTACTTTCCACCGCTTGTGATTTCTGAAAAGCACTGAAGGATTTTTGGTTGCATACTTTTATTGTTGACAATTTCTGTGCATGCTTACCATAAAGGGTCTAAATAGTATAGGTACTCATGTTGTCTCCAAAATAAACAGATAATTGTGTAGGAAAATGAGACAAACAAAGATATCATGCTGTCTTTGGCTCTTTCTTCCAGTTGTTGATGACTTAATTTTGCATCACATCTTTGTTACTATGAAGGTCTTTCTTATAGTACTATGTATGATTATTTTGCTGATGATTATTTTGCTTATGATTATTTTGCTTATCTGTCTTTGAAAAGTGACTGCATCACTATCTAATCAAAAACTTCCAGTATGTAGTTTCTTTTCACTGTTGGTAGAAGGAGGATTTTCTTATCTATCAATCTTCTATCTTTTTCTCCTTTCTTTTTTTTTTTCTTGAGGGGGATGTCATATAAACATTTCAACTTTTTGATGTGATCTGCGCAAACATGATCAAAGATATCATTTTAAATTTTTGATGTGATCTGTGCAGACAAGATGAAAGGTATTATTTATCTTTTTTCATGTGCCCTTGAATTGTTACAAGTGAGTTCCTTGGATAGGTGACATCAAGTACAGAACATAATTATGAGGTATGTATTCTATTCTTCCTCTTTTTTGTATGTATGTACACAGTCTGATCAATGCAAACACGATCACCTGTATGTTTACTTGAACCCTGGGGTTTTTTTTTACCCATTGGTCTGTCAACCATGAAGTTCACAACACATAGAGGGACACACATGCTGAACAGCGTAACACACACAACACACACGCACACACACATACAAGCATGATTCACACATACCAATCCAATACCAACTCCCAGAATATGTGTGACACACTTAGAATGCGTACGAGAAACTGGATGACCTATATTTTGTTATGTCACACTGCAAAACAGGAAATATACAGTATATTGTACATAGAGGCCCTTCTTTGTAATAGTCACACCCTCAGAATAGTTTCTGGAAAGATTAACTGGCACAAAATCCCAAGTGTTCTTTAAAAAAAAGCACCTGATAATGGGACCCAATATATGTATACATAACTCTCAAACCTGACCTTCAATAATTGAATTGTCGGTAGTAGGGTTAGAAATTCAGCAAATATAAAACTCAACGCACCAAAACGAAATAAGTTTATGAGGGGCAATCTATTTGTCCCCCATTCAAAGCTTGTTTGAAGGCAAGTACTTTGCCAAGATACACTGAGGCCCTATAAAACATGACCTGCATATTTCTTGGCATTTGAACCAATCAAGCACACACACACACACAATAGCTAGTATATGACCTGTGTATGATGGGCTGCCCTTCACAGAGATTATTCATCTATAGCTAGATATTGGTATTCGGGATCTCTTTTGGAATACCTCAATTCCAGAAAAAAAAAAAAACATTATTTCTATGTAAGAGCAGGCCTTTTGAATTATAGTCACAACATGTTTTCTGCAATTTAATTATGTAATGTATCAAACAGAGGAACTCCATGATCACAGGGTGTCTCCTGGGAAAAAGTTTGTGAGTATGTTTGATTTGTACCTATTTGTGTCCGCAGACAGGATATGTACATATACCAACCACTAAGTTGTGGCCAGAGATGTAGGTGAGCTTTAACTTGTAATGGGGGAAATAGTCTAGACACATTACCGTTTCCTCCCAAAAAACAATAGAGAGTAAGGGAAGAAATTTGAAAAACAATTTGGTTCTCACGAGCGTGATACTTCAAAAACATTTGTGCTGCTTCCATTCTACTCTGTGAGCAACAGGCCTGGATTTATATGAAAATGAGATAGCCAATGATTGAGAATCTTACAAATCCATACTACCACCAGTAACAGATGAAAGAGACATGCAATCTTGACATGGAATGAGAAATAAAGCATATTTAGTTGCTACAAGAAAAACTGCAACTTCCCTACATCTACTCAATGCTTGACTATTCAGCTACAGACCCCCGTGTACAAGGTCTTCTTATCTTTCATTCTCCTTCTCCTCCTCCTCTTTCTTCTGTAAGTCATCTTTTTCTTCTATCTGGCTCCTTCAATCCCAAAAAGTCTTGCAATATTTCATGTAAGCTGAATGAACAAAGAAACTCTCCACTTAACACAGGTAAAACCACTCTCAGTCTTTGGATTCAATATTAGTGCATCCCTTGCATTGCATATAGATACAAATATTACTCCTCGTGGTAGCATTTCATGCCTATCAGCTGATGGCATTCGGCTTGACAAACTGGCGAATAATTGTTCACATCCTACAAGGAACCTGTTTGTACATAATACTTGGCAGCAACCATCAACCTGGATCGACTTACTGAATGAAGAACAGTTCATGAATGAAGGTGAAGGTCAGTCATAGGTTTCTCCTTTTTGCATCCATGATTATTTCAAAACAAGTTTAGCATCAAAACCCATGTACACCAATGCCACTTCGCCATGAAAATAAGATGGTACATGAAGTTAGAATTTCATCTGAACATTGTCAATTATTGACGGTTTTTCACTCTTCACCCAAAAGAAACCAAAGCAGACTGACACTGCCTGTAGAACACTTAACAGGGTTCATAGAATTGACAGTCCATCCAAAGTTACTGTAAGCAAGAAGCTCCTTGTTGTAGGGTTCTTATTTCCAACTTGAGCTTTGAACAGTGAGTCTGCACATCCACATCACAGCTTTAATTTGTCATCGTCAGAACTTCAGCACTCACATGGGAAGTTTCATTTACCAAAAGACAGTGTATTACTCTTGACAAGTACCACCCCTTGTTGCTATGAGAGCCAAAGGGTTACGGTCTTAAAGGGGGAAATCTCTCTATAAAGGAGATTTATAATTTGCGATTATACTCAAAATCTCAGTTAACATGCCATTCCACTTGTCCCTTGAAAGATTGGTCTTTTTCACTTGTGACTGTGTTGCACATAATATGTGAACAATTTCTCCTTTGCTTTTTTTTCCATCAAAGTCTAACAATGTTTACACAAACATCGTAGATGATACTTTTACACAGACTGCCACAGAAGTTGAGTTGAAATCTATGATGAAATGACATTATATTTGTTTCAAACACATTGAATTCAGATTCTACATTGGCAACCTCACAACACCATCAGACAGATTGTTCTTGTGAAGCTTATGTGATGCCCTGTAAATCACAAGACTGCCAGAATTTAAACAGGAGTATATAACTCCTAATATGTGTGCATTTCCTGCAATATTCACAACAGCTTTACCTTGACTAGACCAGTATCAATGATATAATGTTTTCCTTTCAACTCAGGACTGACAAGAAAAGGCATTAATGAATAAATGAACCAGCTGGGGTGCATAAAAATTGCCACTGGGGTGCAATTTAAGCGCCAACAGTCTGAAAGTCAGGCTAGTATTAAACCTTCACTGTCTTTGATTGTTCTAGCTCTATCATCGTCTCCCTTGTTGTGACCCTACTGGTACCTTTCATCAATCATCACTGATATCCTCTTGCAGCCAGAGCCAAAGCTGAAAAGTCTCTACATTGCAATGAAAACTTGTCTGAAGGGATCCTACTAAGGGGGAGCATGCTACCCAAAAACTTATGAGCAGCCACAGATGCAGTTCAACTGTATCGCCCTACTAAGGGCTACCCACCTCCCAACCCTTGCGCTCTCAAACCCGAGAAAATAGTTCACCAAGAGAGTATGGAGAAAGATGATACTTTAAATGAAAGTGGATATCACCATGAAAACCAACCCAAATATTCCCTAATTTCAGAGTTGTGTCCCTCGGGCACAACTTGCACACAGAACGGCACGGGGACTCTCCTTATATCAAACTTTAGAGTAAGTTATAATATAAACTGACTGTCAATAATTCGACAGAATGCATGGGATAGAACCTGACCCACAATCATATCACAAAGGAAAACCAGCTTTCTTTTTTAAAACTTGTCATCCAGTTCAGTAGATTTCTCAACTAAAAATGTTACTAAACAGCAATTCTGAATCAGTATTACTTTTATTTGTCAAATACACCTACGCTATAAGTAAAGTAAACACAGCAGAATTGCATGGCAAACATTGAGTTTGACACCCCTTTCCTTAGTGATTACAGTAGCCCCTTTCCTACCTAGCTGATCTACACAAGTTTTCATATTTTCAACAAAAGTGACTGGGGACTTTGATTCTAGACACTAACAAAAATCATTAATTGCCTTGAAAAACCTGCTGTTTATTTCATAAAAGAAAACTTCCTTCAAATTTCTAATAAAGAATACTTGTCATCACAAGGATATATAATGAAAATGATATTGCAAAATCACCAATATAAAAAATGAAGTATACTGTATCTAGAACAAACAACCAATTACTCAAGTAATTCTTCCTAACTGTTTTTCCAAACAATATATACCTTTACTACTATCTCCAACTAAAACCTTGCATACTTGCATCTTATCTCCCCTCCCTCTTTCAATCCACCCATCATCAGACAGACATCAGTCATTCCTTCCCTGAACATAGACGCTGATCATTCTATGCAACACACCTCCATTTCTTTATAAACAATTAAAAAACCTCCTCGAAACCTTGTTTCTTATTGAACATTGTATGAGACTAACACAACAACAACAACAACTCAGAATCAAGACTGGAACCAGAGAGATGAAAATTTGCCTTCCATTCGCTTTGAAATGGAATCTGGCAATGAAAAACCTACGCAACGACTTCCATTGGACCAAGAGACAGCAATTACAGTAGAGATATGTGCACACATCCCCGTTGCTGCTATGAAACAGACATTGCTCTGTTGCATCTCAGTTATGTCACCTCTGTCATAGAGTCAGCATAAGGACAAGCTATCCTCTCTCCCTGTATATCAGGGTAATGGACATTCTTTGCTTGCCTGCTTAGCTCATCTTAAAGCCATCATCAAGATGCCTGCAGTCACCGGACAATAAGTAAGAAGTGGGTAAACAAAGTCCTGTGTCGAGAGTTGCTGTGTCAATTTGCCAAAGCACTCTGACTGCAAATGAGAAGATTTGTGCAGAAAGCTTGCATTTCGTGACTTCTAATCCCATCATCATCTTACAAAGTCTGGTCAATATTTTTTCATTCAGGTTTTACTTGGGCTGATCTCCCCCTTCCAGTACACACATTTAGTTAATGACCTTGGGTAGTGCTCAATGCTTTTGCTTTCTAGAAAGATATGTATCTGGGCAAGTTAAATACTAAATAATCAGTAGAAAGGTGGAACTGCCATTCATATAATGCTGGTTGTCCCACTATGCCGGTTTTCTTTAGAATTCAGTTGCAAGAACTAACAGGCTCTACTGCATGCATCACACTTAAACAAATGATTCCTATATACCCCCTTCAAACTTCGTTTGGCGGGGGTATAATGAAATCCATGGGGAATGCCAGTAAAACTTTCGTGACACGGGTCCCTAAATGGCAAAATTGAATGGGCGGACTTGGCAACGTTTGTTGGCAGACCACTCCATGTTGCAACAGCAAGTAGGAAAAGTTCAGCACTTAGGGGGCCACTTTTTGCCCCACAAGTTATGACAACATGACGCAATAGGGACACACCATCAGCTTTTGTGAACTTCAGAAGATGGCCACTTTGCAGCATATTTCCAATGGCTAAATTATCCTTGATTTAAAGACTTTATTGGGAGATGCTATCTTTTCTTTGGTTTTACTCCATGTTGGATCTATATACTAACACAAAAGTAAATTTCAACAGATTTTTTTCTTCCTGCTTTTGTGTGTGTGTTTTATTCTTTTTTTCTTTTCTTTTTTATGTGATCGAAAGGAAGGGACCCAAGTCTGGATTCGTGTCAACTTTTAGAAAAGAGGTTCCTCATTTTAATTAATCTTATTTCAGTGGTATGAATGTTGCCAAAATTTATCCCCACAGTGATCTTCCTATCATGCTGTATGATATGCAGTTGATACACTGTAGTAGTAATGGACCTCCAGAACCCAGTACTGTACAATTTTCAAAATAGAAACTCCATTCTATTACTGAAATAGCACACAAACTCAGTGGGGATGCAGGCCAAGATTTTTATTAAGCACTGGTCTCATAACTTTACAACATAAACTCTATATCCCTGTAAAAGTCAATAAATGTGGCTTAACCTCTTTCTTCAAGTATACCCATGTTGCCCTCAAGCAGAAAATGTATCGAGATGGTGGAGAGCCATACATCTTGATTTATTCACATCAAATGGTTTTGGATGCGGAAAGCAAAATTCAAAGATTAGAAATAAATATACATACAAATGAAAAATGAGGTTTGTTTTTGTAACATTGGTGTCACACAGTTCTTTTGAGATGGCTGGAAGCTTTAAATTTGACAATTGTCATATTCTTGGATTCCTGTACGGGGATGGTACAATGCACCACAGTTTTTATTCTTTCTCATTGCACAACAGTGTTTAGCAATTATCAGAATTTTGCCATAACAAAATTTATATTATTTATATTAAGTTAGTTTTAATTACCTAGCTTTTAATTTATCAAACTATATTTGCCATGCCCACAGCAAGCACAGAACCTGCCTACTGTCAGGCATGCCAAAGTCTTCTGTCATCTTTCCTGCTAGGCAGTGGTAAATGTTTTGCTGACTTTTTCAACATGTGTTGGGATACAGGACAACCTCTGGTAACAGATATGAGGACTAAATGGTAAGGCATGCAAAGCAACAACCCAAGGGTGAGTGTTGATGTGCGACAGGCTGAATTATCATTAGGATCCATCACTGGCATTGCACTGCACATATCTCTGCAATCAAGAAGTTGGCCTCAAATTGACAAGCGAGTCGCCGAAGCTTTAAAGGGTGCCATCTGTGAGAAAGCATGGAGTGGCCAGCAGCCTCAACTGAACATTTATAGGTCAGGCAAGCTTGACTCACAATGCATTGTGACCTCATGCATTCAACATACAGGAAGCCTCATACATAACAAATGCAAGGCTGATTGATAGTCCTTCCTGTCTCAGGTACATATAAGTCCAACATGATCTTCTCTGTGTGACACCAAACTACATAGTGGCTGTTTAGAAGCTGTTACCCGTGTATACAATAAATCTAACCGTCTTGCCTGCAATGGAATTTCAATTTGTCTGTTGACTAGACGATTTCATGTCTGCAGAGCCCAGATGATGCATTACTATCAAATTGAATTAACAATCAATACTGCTATCATTCTGTTCTGTAGATGGCAAAGATGGCTAATGGCCAAGGTCATATACCATCAAATTGATTAATAACAACTTCTGCAATTCATCTCCTTGGAATGTCAATTCCCAACACCAGAAACCAGTTAACTACAGACCTGTATGTACATCTCTTCATGGCTTTATGAACCATACACAGTCTTCATAATCAGAAAGTTACTGAGCCATTTTATAGTCTCATCAATGCTTCCCTATAAAGTTGATAACCATTTGAATGCCAACAGTTACAGACTGGAATGTATAACTTCAGGCACACACTACAATCCTAACACAGGAGAATCAGGAACACAATCATGTAAGAGGATCTGTTACAACCTTTGTCAGTAATATACAGAGCACACAGCTCATAACGTATGATAAATACTTAGGTATTTGCCCTGAGGTGCTGTAGCTTTGAAATAGTCTAATGCACTGGTAAACACAGAAAAACAGTCTGACCTGTTTTTTTTTTTTTTTTTTAACTGGACATTTAAATTGGCAATTCTCTTGGGTGGCTGTGGCAACAGATGACAAAATATAATCATCATGCAACACTTCAATGAATTAATTAATACTCATAATCTCCAGATGAAAAAGAAAAAAACAAACACTTAAAGTACAATTAATCTGTAAAACTCTACTCACTGAACAGTTAGCAAAAACTCTTACCTCATGGCTTCAAACAGGGCAGCAGCTTTGGACCCCTCACTGTATACCATCTCAAACTCCCACTGGGAGGGATCTCTGCCTGAAGTGAAACCGGCGTCGATGAAACCCTCGATGGCGCTGGGCTTGGGATAACGGTTCTCGTCATCGTAGAGGAAGAAGGCAAATGAGTGGGTGGCATCTGCCACAAGGATGAGCTGGAATGTCACTGTCTGTGGGCAGTTTATGAAAAGAATATTATTTCCTTTCACGGTAATTACATAACAGTATCAAAGAAAGGATAAGGGCATGAACATCACTTCTCAATTTCACTTCCAACATATTTCAGACCTTCTGATTTTGAGTGAACCTGTCCTAAATCATTTCTCACATCTGTCTGAAATAGCCTGTGACTGTTGTGAGAATTCTATTATGTTGTGCTGTACCACCTCAATGTAAAAATTTGCTAGACAAAATCATACCCTTACTAATTAGCAGCATTGCATAGAGTTGACAATGCATGCAGACTTACAGGTACATGTAGGCCTACCTGAGGTTATAAGTCAGGGCAAGCCATCATTTGTGAACTTTGAAGAGTGTGTACAGTTCTGGTTGAGGTGAGGATTTAGCTTTTAACGTTTTGCAAGATATTCAGAAACCACTCTATGAGATGTCAAAGGGCATGCAATTCTAAGGGGTATCAAAAGTTTATTTGATGAAAATCGGTTTTGAAATGGCCGAGATATCCAAAAACAAGGTGAAACAAAGAGATCTTAATAAAAGGCGTGGCCTGTCGCCTTTTACTATTATCACTTTTTTTGATATCTCAGCCATTTGAAAACCAATTTTCATCAAATAAATGTTGAATCCTTCTTAAAATTACAAGCTCTTTCATATTTCATAAGAGATTTCTCATTTTCTCTCTTAAGAATGTTATAAACCTGAATCCTCACCTCAACCAGTACTGTACAGTCCCTTTAATCATCACATCAATATACTGAAAATAACAATGCCAAGACAAGAGCTTATAATATTGATTTGATTTTTTTTTAAAGCTACCAGCCATAAACTCCACTGGATGATTTCACTGGATGATGTCACTTTATCATATTCACCTGCTTGATCCAATATCAAGTTACACGTACACAAGGTGTAATGTCATAAAACCGCACACACTTCTGCACATGAGTAGAAGTGTAACAGATCATGACATGATTGACAGAACCATTGCACTTGCTGCTTACTGAATCAAGAGATGTTTCACAAATTGTTCAAACAGTAGTTTTGAGATCACAATGTAACATTTGAGCAAAATTGTGATTCTGCAGCTAGTGCACATCTTCTGTTTCATTCATTCATTCATTCATTCATTCATTTATTTCAAGTACATGTATTCAATAGTTTGATGATGTGATAACAATTGAACTTGTGACATCATTTGAAAAGTTCCATGCACATAGCAACCTATGATTCTTAATACATGATAGGCCCCTATATGACAATGGAAGTGTTAATAGAATCATGATGGAACTGAAAATGAACATGTGGACTTTACCTCACAGCAAAAACTTTGTAATTTATAATTTAATTATCCCTCAATTCCTCTTGTCATTGATATAAACTTTACCACTATCACTACAGCTACTAATGCATTAATAATAACTTACCTTGGTATTATTGGAAATTATATCAAAGGTGATAATGGCAACACTATTTCAAGTACTAGCACACTACTAGTAATAAAGTATTACTACTTTTGCTGCTGCTACTACTACTACTACTATAATTTGTACGTATACTACACTTCTACAGTATACTATTCTTGATATGATAGCAATTATCATTTGAATGGTAAGTTTATCAACTTAAATTTCATAGGTAGGTCTATGCTTCCTTCACTAATTAACTCCCACCCAATAATTTGTTTTCTCTTGCAAATTACTCAATCACTGTTGTCTAGATCCTTCATTGTAAGATACCACATTTAAAAAAAAAAATGTCATGATGCAGTCACACAGTTGGTAATACACATCATACAGGGACACATAATTTACAAGGATTCAGTATGTCTCTTACACCTTACAATAACATGGAAGTCAGCCACAAGATGCACTTAATAGAGTTTTGCTATGAGGTACTGTGTAATGGCAGTTCGTCTCACCTCCCTGGTAATGGTCACAAACATGTATTTGGGAGTGTTATTTCAATCTAACACTTGACACTCCCACATCTGGTAATCATTCCACCTAATGATCTCGCATACCAGAGGAGAGACCCACCGCTACACCTCTGTTCAGTACGCTGCACCTCTGTTCAGTATGCTAAGTTTGATTTCTGAAGATGACTCTTAGGCTTTTTCTGCCTTTTTTTTTTTTGTGTGTGCCATGCCTGTACTGTATGAATGTGTTTGTGTGTTATTTAGAATTTGCTGCATTACAAGCACAGTAGGTGTATATGCTTTGTATGGACTGTAGTCATAACGATTTGCAGAAATTGTATGTCGTCTGTCTGCAACAAAATTCTTATCAACATTTAAGAAACTAAAAGTCCACTGGCAATACAAATGCACAATCAAGTTTTTAACTCCTGAAACAAAGCTGTCTCAAATTTTTGTCACACAATATACATTTAAAGATGTACTTGCTGTGCTTTCTTATTACTATACTCTAGATCAACTTTCAGAACTGATTTCAAGAGTTGTACCATCGGTCTTCTTGTTTCACTTTGACAGCATTACAAATTTTGAAATGAGCAATAAAACTGCAGTTCATGCAAGTTCATAAAACAACAATACGTGTATTTCTTGCTCATGATGCATACTTTTTAAAAAAATGAAATAAAGCTTTATCAAGACACTATCAAATAACTTTAATCTTGATAGCTACAGCATAGGGAAATATTATCAGTATACCTAAATTCAAGTTCTTTAACACAAACGTTGTGTATAAATGACAATAAAGAACACAAACAGAAAAGTTAACAAGTGGCAACATTTGAGTATCATTTTGACTATTAGTAGATATACCAGTACATGAATGAAGAATACCACTTGTGTGACATGATTGCAATCTGATAAGTATAAACGCAATAAGAATATATTTTGTTACTACTTATTTCTAGACTGAACGTCATCGCCACAAGCAAAATACGTGCATGGACACCAAATGCATATTGTGCAGCAGAAATATGGTATCAGAATAGCAGATGCATCATCCAGTAGGAATGTCAAGGTGCAGCTGCAAGGAAACTAGATTTACAGTCTACCCTGCTGGTGCGCATCAGTTTTGAAACCCCAGGTTATTATCATGCTGCTATGGGGGGAAAAAATGACTATAAAATTTGGGGTCACAATCATATTTCATTTCTCAGCCTGGAGTAGCCCACAGAAGAGCAACTGACATATCTTACTTGACAGAATTTAAAGGACAAGTTCACCTTCATAGACATGTGGGGTTTTGTGAATGCAGCAATATTAGTAGAACACATCGGTGAAAGCTTGGGGAAAATCAGACAATCCGTTCAAAAGTTATGAATTTTTTAAGTATCTGTGCAGTCACTGCTGGATGAGAAGACTACCACAGTGTATGATGTCACATGCGTACAACGATGTAAGGAAAATAAAAAGAGAATTTCACAAAACTTTACTTTTTGAATAAAGTGCACATTTCTTTGACTTGCTACTGACGTATGTTAAGGGTAATATTATTCCCCTTGCCTTCTGAAAGAGAGAAGTTGAGTGTTCTTTTGTTACGCGAGAAAAGTAAAAATATGTTGAATTTTCTTTATACTTTCTTTATGTCGTTGTACTCATGTGACATCACAAGCTATAGTAGTCTTCTCATCCAGTCGTGACTGAGCAAAAACTTCAAAAAGTCATAACTTTTGAACGAATTGTCAGATTTTCCTCAAACTCTCACTAATGTGTTCTACTAATATTGCTGCATTCACAAAACCCACATGTCTATGAAGGTGAACTTGTCCTTTAAGTATCAGGAGACAGCAACATATGGTTGAGATATCTACAGCTAGGTTGTATAGTGTAAGCCTACATAAGATGCTACAAAGATGTAGTACAAAAGAAAAAAAAACTTTTGTTGTCTTCATCATTTGAGTATATGAACAATAATCAACAAAAGCTGACTGTCTGATGCATTTATTTCCTATGATAGGTGGGTTAGATTCTACTTTATCATTGGCACTGACAAAGCAATTGATGAGACAGTGATACTGAATCATATCTGTCACTGGCAGTGCCATACCCATTGATTGTCTCTGCATACATCACTGTACATAGTCAAACCAAATGTTTGTCACACTGATCATAAGAATTTCTTGCCCAAATTAGTACTTGGTGAATTGATGTTGTATCTCAAGGGTTGCTGCACATATTGTACATTCAAACTATGACATTAGAAATTGCATCACATTGACCACACTTTGCTTCAAATAAAAACAAGAAAACCATCAAATCAAGTAAATGGTAATGGTCTGCTTGTGCAATATCTTTACATGTATATGATATTAAGTCACACACACTCTCCATTATTCATACCTACCCAATTCTGCTCAGCTTTCCCTTGTTTGACTTTGAGCTTGTGCAAATGTCTTCATAGGAAATAAATTCACAAACTTTCTCTGTTATTCATACATGGTCAAATTCTGTTCAGCTTTCCCTTGTTTGACTTTCCCATGAACTGTGTAAATCACGTACTCTTTCACACTTATCCCAATCTCCTGTGCTCTGTGAAAATATGATGGAGATTGTAAACAGTGTATTTGATTTGTCATACATCATAATGTCTAGACAACAGATGGATGATGGCTGAACAACACTTTATCTTTATGCCTATAGGCCATGCATGGTCAGGGGTGTAAAAAGAGCAAACATATGCGATGGCACACACTTATGGGGATGATACTCTTGTGGGAAAAAATGGTTAAAAGATTGAATCTGTCCTTACTCCAATGACGGTGTGTGATTTGTCTCGAACTGCCATGTTGTCCCAGGTGACAACAACATGAGAGGTTGGGTTGAAAGTACTGACATCGAGAGATCCTCGGTTTCTGAAGTTTCGCTGGATGATGTTGATGATTTTCTCATGGTCTGCAGCTGATACTGTGGTCCTATACCAGACAAATGCAGTCTTCCTACAGAGACAGGGTAAAATCATGGACATTCCTTGGTGTAAGATTCATTGGAAATAAACCATGGGGGTAGGAAAGGGCTCTAATGTCACACATTGTCACACACTTTTAACAACAGAACCAACATGGAAATCTGTCATACATGAAAGTGAGTACATGAATTTTAGTGTATGACGGTGCCTTTGTACAAGGATTAGAATTTGAGCACAGTCAAGAAGTGTAACATCATCATCCAGCATACAAACTGTGATACTCATGGGCCTCCATTTCATTAAAAAAAAAAAAAAAAAAAAAAAAAAAAAAAAAAAAAAAAGCTGTTAGGATAGCAACTCTTCCTGGAATGGCAACTTCAAAAAGCAACAGGCAATCAGGAAGGTGGACTCTTGTTGTTACCAAGACAATTGCCATTCCAGCAAGAGTTGCTATCATATCAACTTTTTATGAAATTGGACCCAGATGCTGAGATGACCGTAGTATTTAGTTCATTGTGAAGCATCCATGAAAGGCATAATTTACCATTTGCAGATGAAACAAAAACCCATCATTAGTGCTTTAGTTCTAAAATGTGAGTTTGGGATAGAAACAACCACTGTAAATATTTGAATCCATATACCGGTAATCAATGTTAAGTAACTGTCAATACACAAAATGTGAACAATAGGTATAATAAAAATGTTTTCAGACTAAACCGTCTACAGTTATGGTATAATGAGAGAAATACTGATATCTTCTTATATTTTAGGCTATATTGTGAAAATTGTATATGGTAAGGGTGTTTTGTGATACAACAGACCTACACATGTGCATCAAATGTGATATCCTGAACATTTTTAAAATCACTGTTCCAAAAGGTAAACAGGACCTTTAACTCTGTCAGAACAGATCAGGTGTACTACTACTATTCATGAATCTCTAAAAAATGAATATGAATCCTACAAATATGGAAATGATGAATTATATGCCATGAAGAACTCTTCCACTTTATCTTGTGAAATAATGGATGTTTGAGAATTACATTAAAAATGCTTACGGTTTGATAAATCTTGATTATGTATCAGTGTTATGTACAGTATGTGCTTGATAAAATCAGATTTGTCAAGAAATCATACCATTATGATTATCAAACAGACATGAAAATTTGGTCATACAATGTGCCCTAAACAGGAATAGAGACTACACCATAGCCTTAACTAGTTGTAATGCTGTACTGGTGTTTCTATATTCTATGATTATATCAATGGTATTCAATCATGAGAGACAGTTTTTCAACAAATAACCCTTCATATCTTATTCAGAGGTTGGAAATAGAAAGGAATAGTGCAGGTAAATGGAAATGCTTTCACTTACCTTGGCATTTTCAGCTTAGTTTTAAATGGAGCAATTTTAGTGTCCCTGGTACTAGGTGAAAGGCTGACATAGCCATCTCTGGCCAGCTACAGAAAAGCAGAGACAAAAATATGAAGACAATTAATATTAAGACATTTTCATTTATTTCATAGAAAATGCAATGCTGCCTCTACAAGTAGGAAGGCAAAGCTGGTTTTGACTGAGCAACTGAAAATTAGTCAACATACAAATCTGTAAAATGCACACCATGTAACAATTATCTTTGTCATGATATACAAGAGTAGTGCTTTAATAAGCTTTGCAAAAAGAGATCATATTACATTCTTCATGTTTACATTGTGTTTACAAACTTCCTCAGATAACACTTCTAAAAAGTATCGAAAGCAGTAAAAGCATCTTCAATATTAAAAACCCAAAGTTCTACCTATTATGTGTTTAAGAAATTCATGAAATCCAAGTCCCAATCAGTGAAGATTGAAGTCTTTATAATTCATTAGCACACCGCTTCCATACAAACACTTTCCATTGTGTCAGCTTTGTGGTTAGGAATTGCTTTAATCCTGGAAACTCCCTTCCTTTGAATTTTAGAGAGAAGCCTTCTTCTAAGGCTGGCTACCACCCAGCCATTCGAGTGCTTTTTAAAGTTTCTCCACAGAGTGCTATTGTTTGAATGGGACTGCAGCCTTTTCAACACAATTTGTGAAGGTTCCTCCATTTTCAAGAGAGAAGAATAGGAAATAAGCGATAACAACGAATGGGCACTGCAGACAGACACACACACACAAACACACACACAAAAGGTGTTTGAAACACCACAACAATATACTCCTGTCCACTCTTTTGTTAGCAAGCGACATGATACAGCTCCACCATGTCTGTGCTTTACCACCAGGACTGATGGGGATTTCTTTGCCACCATTCAGGGTAAAGTTTTAGAGCACCCCAGGAGCTGGCTCTACCAGTCCACTCCAGAATAAATATCTCAATGAGAGTGATTTGCTGAACAAATTTTTTCACAGATTACATCAAAACTTGCTGGTATTGTGAGTAATTTTCACATGCAATTACACCCATACACAACTAACCCTAACTGTATAAAGTGTAGTGCCCAATAAAATATCCGGTCTTTGACACAATTCTGAAAACACATTTCAGTTTCCCATCCACAGTATGCCTACATTGTAAGTGGTGTAGTTTCTGCTGTGCCACAAGCACTCCCGCTGTTTTCCCTCAAGACCTCCATTGGCAGAAGTGGACCTGACACACATATTATATTTCATGATTTATGGTACGACTAAAGTTTTCTTGTTACAACTCCCTGCCGAGTAATTGTTCCCACAGGCACATTGGGTATGAAAGACAGGGCATTCAGATGCAAAAAATTTATACTAGAATGGTAAAGCTATACCAAAATGGTATAGCTATACGATGAATTTTATACGTCTGAACACTGACTAATGAAACGACGTATAACGAAAAGACGTATAGCGGAACGGTCAGAGCATTGTTTCAAACTAGAACTCGATAACGAAGCAGCATTCCATTGTGTGCATTGTGCGTCTGAACGTATGACGACCATAGAACGGTATAAGTGGGCGGGGCTTAATGGGAGCGAGCACGAAAGGTGACCTTGTACCTGTCACTCATGACCATAACAACATGCGCAGTGAGAAACTGCACATCTATACGACGTTTTTCCGGAATGGTCGAAATTAGCGTCTGAACGGTCTATCGGCTATACGATGATTCTTTATACGTCGTTTCTTTATCAAGTTTTGGTATAAACTGGCTTGTGTCTGAAAAGGGGGAGAGTTGCTACACCTTGTTCACCTTTTGGGACTCTCCTCTTGACAAAAGGGAATAGTTAAGAAAAAAAAAAATCCCATGGTACCAATCTGACCCACAACAGATGTTTTTAAGCACACCAGGTACATGATCATCAATATCTTGATCTTCTCTTTTCACCTCACCATCTTGTTTTTCTTTGCTCTTTGTTTTCCTTCTCAGTTTTCATCATCACTACCATTCTTCTGAACATCCAAATATCTACATTGTATCTAGATACAATTCTATCTATCAAGGGATCTTTCAAGTACAACATACATTGTATGTACTTACATTAAGCTTAAATAGTTACACCACACATACCAAGACAGTAATATCCATGGAAGATGGGGGGAAAAAATCTCCAAACCCACATTATACACACAATGACAGAATAGAATAAAGCTGTATCTATGTTTACATTCAACACTTGTAATGAAGAATAAAGACTTCTGTTTTCTTTATGCAGAACTGACATATCAATTTGCCTTCAGACTGTCCCTCTCTGGTAGGAGGGACATACACAATGTTAAGTACCACAACATTGCTACTACAAAACTCCTTGCTGATGAAAAGGAGCTATTCATGACCACCATAAACACTGTTAGCCCTATTAAAACCCTTAGACATTTACTCAGTAGTTCCTACAAAGCTCTAAGAATAGGAATATAGTATGTATTACAACACAGGCCAGGTAGACACACACAGAAGCTCTTCTTCCTTGCCAATACTTATTGATTTCTGATAAATGTCAGCTTATCTTCCCTCTGTGGGATCCCTGGCAGTTATAGTCTCCCATGCCTGGAGCCTGACCCCAGAAAAAGAATGAAATCCAAGCAGTGTCTATGGAACGCCATTAGGGAAACAATACAAAATTCATTTCACTCCAGCCAATATTCATTTCACTTTTAACAAATACATTTCACTCACCAATATTTATTTCACTTTTTACAAAAATACATTTCACTTTCAGATAAAAATTCATTTCACTTTTCACAAAAATACGTTTCACTTTTAAACAATAACACATTTCACTTTTGAATAAAAATTCATTTCACTTTTCACAAAAATGCATTTCACTTTTAAATAAAAATACATTTCACTTTTTACAAAATGTATTTCACTTTTTAACCAAATTCATTTGACTTTTCACAAAATTTCATTTCACTTTTCAAAAAAAAATAAATAAATAATTTCTTCTTTCCGTAAAAAAAAAAAATAATAATAATTCCACTTTGGCGTACCATATCACTCTGACGAAACCATTTCACTGCACTAAAACCATTTCACTCTGATAAAACCATTTCACTCTGATAAAACCATTTCACTCTGATCAAAAAAAATACGTTCCTCTCTTTTCCCGGCCAAAAGGTGCGGAACGAAGACGTCCAGAAAAGACAACTTTTGTACAATTATGTTCACAAAAACACTCCTGAGGAAAATATCGAATTGGAGACCATTGGTGATGAAATCGGGCTAAATGGTAAGTTGCTCGTTTGGTTTTCTCGAGGTTTTGCCATTTGTTTCGACCCTTGACAGCGGTCACTCTCTTGCACGTACGTACGCAGACTCGCCAGCGAAAGAAAGCAGTCTATCAATATCACACTCACAGTCCCATATACGCCTATCTATGTCTGATATAGTATTCTGCCAACGTGGTGCTGAAGCCTTGAAGTCTACTCTAGAGTAGATCTAGAACTTCTAGGTCCAGTAGGAGCACTCCTACTGTCCGACTAAAAATAGTCCCACACCTACTAATGACCAGTAATGTATGGGTCCATAAATGGGGAGGACTTTTCATATGATAAATGGACCACAATATGGTCGATTGTATAGCGGTAGGCAGGCGGTAGGGCCTAACATCCTCATTAGAAAAAAAAAAAGGTTACGTAGACGTATACTTATAATATGCCTCTTAGTAGACTAAACACTCTAGACGTTTAGCTACATGCAGTCGCTGTCGCGAAGCGACAGCGGCTGCACCTCAATTCCTTCGCAGACGTTGTCATTTTTCAGTGTGGTTGTGCGACTCCTTCATGAATATCTTTATTAATCGTGGAAAACTAAAATAATTTACAAGGAATTATCGTAATCTATGATAATCATTCAATAATTGGTATGCGATTTTTTGTTTAATTACGTCAAAAACTCACCGAAATCTGTCGCTGAAATCAGGTCTGTAAACGTCCTTATTGCTTTACTCCTCATCTGCGTGTTATTTGAATGGCATTCACTCTCGTATACTACAACGTAGGTAGTCGGAGAGGTACCTCTAGCTCTCCGACTACCTACGTTGTAGTATACGAGAGTGAATGATTTGTCTTGTTAGAAAGTGAATCAAATCCTCTCAGGCTGAGTCTGACCAAGTCAGACTCAGCCTGAGAGGGTAATGTTTTAAAATCACTCAGCCTTAAGGGTAATGTTTTAAAATCACTTTAACTGTAACTGTACTGTAGCTGGTAAGCATGTGCATTATCTTGTCTTGCCTTTCCAAAGATGCCCACATTTCCCACAATCAATAGACTTGGACGGTTTCTTCAATGTGTGGTAAGGGTACCAGCTATCGGCAGGGTACATCGACACCCTGCGTATCATGGCTGTTTGCGTATAGAACAAAAAGGTACGCGTGGGATTAAGTGCCATTTTATAGCTATGAAAACAGTAACAAAGAAGCGAAAATCAAGCCAACAAAACAAACTAAACATGTTTCAATCACATATCCACTCAGTAGCAACGCAGACTATGAAATTCACAGGTATTACCTATGGAGGGAAGGGGTGCAGATCGTGAGGTACCCTTTTTCAGCCACGCGAAGAAAAATTGCTTAATTTTACAACGGAGATTCAGAATCAACAGAACAGTCACGAGATTTGAAACTGCAGTATTTACAGCTTATTTGAGGAAAAACTTAGGCAAATTTGTTTTATACTTTTGGAATAAACGAGCTGCAAATTCATAGGGTGCCGATAGGTGGTACCCTCAATCACAAAAATGCCCAGTGATGCAGTGGTTGGTTAATTGCTGACCCTTGACATATTGTATCAAGGGTTGAAGCAGCCACTACTTCTTCTAGGAGGCTGTGCCAGTCCTTTGTGTTCCTCGGTAGGAAAGATGACCCTCTGTATTGTGTTCTGCAGGTAATTCAGTGCATTAATTCATGTTGGTAGCAATACCAAATGTACATTTTCATGAATAGTTTCATTGTATAAGCACTTGGCATTTTAGTAGCACTTACACTGTACTGCAAAATGAGCAATTTAAGAGCAAAAATCAGATACCAAAAGTTCAGGCAATCAATTCCTGCATGTGGTGTTGGTTATTGGAGTGAAGGGCTAAGGTGCTTTTTAAAAGAGACCCATTTATATTACATTTTCTTTGTGCCGAGTAAAAAGTTCCCCCTATTCATATAAAGAAATAACGTAATAATGCATTGTATAACACATCATTTGTATAACACCTCACTTATATGAATATTATTTACCTTCAGGTAAACAGTTATTGAATCTGCTTCCCTCCTATTCAGCGAATGCGGAAAGACCATGCAAAGGAGGCTGCATCTCTGACCAGGCTTTGATGCAAGCTCACTCGTTGACTGGAAAGCTGTGAGTTTCAGCTTTCAGGATTTACTGAAAGTGCATTATTCAAAAGATTGACATTCTAGGTACATTTATACCATAACCATTGTTCAGAACTTGACCTTACTCCTGTGGGAGGAAAAAAAACAACTCTTTTTATTGGAAGTAATCAATCATTTCAATAGTGTATATTATAATGTACCATAGGTGCCTAGGTCTAGTAATTGGCCCGTACTGGTACCAATTTAATCAGTTTCGGAGGACATGAAATTGCAAGTCAAATGTAACTTTGAATGTAGAATTGTGTGTCACTTTTATTTATTCATTTATTTTTTTTTTTTTTTTTTTTGGGGGGGGGGGTTGGTCAAAAAAATTGACTTTAGACAAAGTTACACTTCTTTGCAAAGATAGTTCTGGTTTGTGATTAAGCTAGACATGGGGAAAAAACAAACAAACAAACAAACAGATAGCACCATGAAGGCCAGAATTGTGTGAATTGTTCTGTTGTGATCTGTAGCTTTCTTACAGGCCTGTACTACCTCCCCATTCCCTTCTGATACAATTTTGCCCCCTGTTTCCAGATATCATGTTTGACTCACTCCTGTATGTGCATAGTAGATCTTCAGCTTTGAAGAATGACCTTCTGATCTTGGTCACTCTTGCTTCTAGTTTGCTGGAGTTGCTAGTACATTATATGATACAAAATTACTGGAAATATCATGTGTATAAGGGCATAAGAAAATAGTGCACATCAATATGTCTTCAAAATGTTTACACGCTGTTTCCATATATGCTTGCCTTTTTCATTCTTCCAGGAAGGACTGTTTTAACTGCTCATACGTGGTCGACACAGAACATCCGCAGTCACAGCCCTTCATCCTCCTTATTGGAGAAAGCAAATTATACCCTCTTCAGGTACATATATCTGCAGCTGTGGAGCACAGGGCACAGTCCTCAAGGCATTGTGGGTGCAGCTGATCTTGTCTTCAAGTTGATCTTCGTTCTAAATCGCAACTGCTGGCCACATTGCATGGCAGTGAGACCATTTTAAAAGGGACTCCTGTGCAAACAAGGAGGATTTGAAACTTTGGCATCCATCCCTTATTTTCTAAATTTGCTGAGTCAACCATAATGCAACCATTTATTTATCATCTCCACCCTTCCTGTATCAAGTCTGCATAATAAACAGCATTCGTTTGAGAAGTACTTACAATGTTATAGGGAAATAGGCACTGACCTTTAATTGTGGTCTCCTCATAACAGTGGCCATGTTATTTTACAAGCCATTTGCCATATGATGGATATTGTTGTATTTTGACTATACACCTGTACCATGTATGAATGATAAGGTACATCTATATTGATACTATTAGTGGTCAATGCTTCTTTGAAACATGTATTCACTTTTCAAGGAGTTAGTTTTACTTATGATAATGTAGACAAGTATGGAATATGTGAAAAGCTGCTAATACCATTATTACACACCACGCCCACACATAGTGTGTACAATTTGACAAGGGATGTATAGAGCACCAAACTGTGACATCGCCATGGAAACTAGTTCTAAATGACCTCACCTGGCCCAAATATCTGTCAACACTATTGTTGCTAACCATGCTTGCACCTGGTTCCAACCCAAGTTACAACAACTCTCTTGCTTTTTTAGGAGTTGACCTAGAACTTGGCATATGTGGCCACTATTACAGGTAATGTGGTATGTAATTAATGTGTTTCCATGGTAATGAAAAAAAAAATCTATAGAAAAATTTAACCAAAATATTGTGGATCAAACTACTTTCAATCTTTATAATGTGAATGGTAATTTGAAAACACAAGATATAATTGTCTTCAACTGGCATCCTTCATGTATCACTTCAGTAGTGAAGATGTACCCCAAGCAATTTCATCTATGCTCGTAAGAAGTGATCAAGTTCTTCATGATTATCATACAAGGCAGGCTATTGTGTATCACTTCGCAGTTAGAACTCGACTCAGGAGAAATGTGATAGCATATACATGTACAGGCCCACAACACAAGAATTCTGTGCATTGCTCCCAGGTAGGCCAGTAGCCAGCATACTACATATTCAAAAATGTGATGAAATTCCACCTTTTCACTATGCACCTACATAGTACCTGTCACATGTGTGTATTTGATTTTGGAGTATGGATGCAATATTGTATTATGCTGCATTGCAATGAGTAAAATAATTAGCAGTAGAACAAGCACTTTAAAGTGTACCTGAAGCATGTTACTACAGATTTTTGAAAGCTTCAAGTTTATCTTAGAAACCCAAATCTATAAAGTTGACATGGCATCGAATATTATTTTCATTACATGTATAATTTTGAACACTAAGTTTGTACTTTCCTTGCATTAAATTAGTATTTGATGTCAGATAACTCATAACGGGTCATTGCATTATATGCGTAATATGTTGCTATTCTGTTTGCTACTTGATTTTGTTATCTGACTAGCTAAATTGAACCATGTAAGAACCTAGGTGCCCATTTTTGTTGTATATTCCTTTGCTTATCCTGATTTTCTTGTGTTTGTGTTTGTAACTTCAATACATGTCCATATCATTGTAAATCTCAAGCCTCATCCACCCCTATGTGTCCGCTCTTTCTTGCTCACTTCATTTGATGAACTCTGTACTGCTCTTTTCTCTCAATCCTATTCTCTCCTATATTTTTCCTGTCCTACATGTATGTACACGCGTATCCGAGCAATTGCCCCAGAGGGCAATTACCCCCTGGCTAAATACTGGTTAGTGGTAAGGTAAGAGTAAAGATTAGGGTTAGGATTAGGTCAAGGGTTAGGAGTTTGGGTTAGGGTTAGGATTAGGATTAGGTTCAGGATTAGGATTAGAACCAGGGGAAGGGTCCGGGGTAATTGCCCAGGGGGTAATTGCCCTAGACCCATGTACATGTAATACAAGTACTTTTTGTTTCTAATTACTTAGAGAGATTGGTCCTTATGAGGTTTGAAAGTGAAATGTAAACAACTGATTTGTTTCATGTTGTAAAGTATGCATTTCTGCTATGAATTTGCACTGAATCAATCCTTCTTTTTTTCAGATGTAGGAGATGAGAATAATATGCTTATAGAAAATTGGTCCAAGATACAAATTACATTGGTGTTAATTATCATACATGTACTTCAATCATTCATAGATCCAGTACCATACTACCATTACTGTATTGTTTTGACAACTCGTGTCTATCCATTCAGATTTACAAAGTTGCTCATACAGTGTCAGATCTTGTGAATTTTCATTTTACATGTGAATGTGCTATATTACTTCCCTTCGCAAATGTTAACAGTATACCACTGTACTTTGTGCAACAGACTGCCAAATTAGATCACATCAAATGAGATTGTATGTTGGAACAATTGTCCTGAATTAGTGTCTCAAGTGCTAAATTTGACATGTGTGGTTTGTATTAGTGTATGTACATTGTTTGATGTGTATTTCGAGTGATGTTTGTCATTTACTGACATAAGTTGATTAAAATTCCTGTTAACTAATGTTTTCATTCGGTGGTTAAATTTCGAAGAAAAGATTTAGTGCAATTCCACAAAACTTGCTTAATATAAAACCGACCTCAGTTGGCTTTTGGTAATCACTTTACCCAACAGTTGTGTGGTTCACTTGGAAATCGACTGTCTGTTAAAGGGCAAGTCCAAGATAATGTCCCCTCAGATGCTCAAAATTCATCTTGATTTTATCAAAAAGTTATTGATATCATCTTGTAGCCAAAGAGTTAAATCATATGTTTCCAGCAAAGAAAATATTGAATTATGCAAATTTATGCAAGAAATATGGCCTTGATTTGCATAAATCAAAAACAAACCTTACGTATGGGACAAATTATAAATATTCATCTAAAATCAGTTGAATTTGTCCTTGACCTAGTTCCTTTATGGACATGACCCCTGTATGAGTTAGTATAATCTGCAATTGGTAAGACAAGGTCAGCACATTAATTATGCAAATTATGCACTTTCCCAGAACATAGTGTCCCATACGTAAGGATTTGAGTATGTTTTTTTAAGTTTTTTCTGAAGATTTGTAACATTGACCAATCATACTTTAGGAAGTTCTAATTTATTCATTTCAACTCCAGATTAGCAAAACTAAATGAGGAAATTTAATTAGTCCTTCATCTTATAACTAATTAAAGTTTGCTTACGTATGGGACAAATGCCTTACGTATGGGACATTACATGCAAAGTGAATGGGAAAACCGCCTTTTGACATGGATGCTATATGTCCTTACATTTGTTTGGTTAATGGTTATCTTTGCACCTACTCTGAAGAATATGTCTATATATCTGCCTCTCCTACTCAGATGACCTCAGGGAGAGTGTAAGAACAGCATTATTGAGTCATTCTATGATTAAGAAAGGAAAATAAAGAATATTCATTTATACTTGTAATTTCTTATTTTCATTACAGGCTGTGCAGCTGGTCTTGAATTAACATTCCCCGTTAACATTTTGATATTGGACATTTTCTTAATTCAGTTATCATTTTCAACTTTACCTCTCTACAAAATGACTTTGTCCAAGAATGGGATTCTCTGAGTGTCATTTTAGGTGCAGTACACTGTTCAGCATGTACCACAGGTTGTACAGCCTCAAAAGCGAAATCAAAACAATTGTGCTTATGGCGCGCATCAATGACAACATTATAGGTCTTACTGAAAAGAAAAATCACTTAAGGTGTGAGCAGGTAACTTTGTCATTACTTGAGTTGATAGCAAAGGAAAAACCCTATGAGAGTACACTTGTACTTTTTATTTTGATATGATTGTTAATATTTCAACTGTTCACCCTCAGAATATGTCATGACTTATCAAGGTCATGAACATGATTTCTGAAAATCCTGTAAAATGAAGACTATAGTTTACATTTGCTATAAACCACAATATCAATACTGGTTCTGTGGTTGGAGTGCTAAAAACACAAATTACACAAACAAATAGGAAATTCAATTTTCTTTTCTATTTTGTGTTTGAAGAGACAGATGTGCTCTGAGACACCTTCATCAACTCATACTTACTTTGTACCCCACATCTACACAATTATCAACATACACTGCAATCTGGTAGTGTATGATCAAATGAGGTTATTAGAATTTATTCAAAATTGTAATTTGCAGATCAGTGAGTTACTTAAGTGTTTCAAATCTAGATTTGAATGTGCAAATGATAATCTTTCCTGTATCACTACACAAGCATGTATGTATGTACAAAGTAGCACAAATTTTGTCGTCTTTGGTTTCATAGACACGAAGCCAAGCAATTTGAAAAAAAAAAAAAAAACAGAAACAGCATTGGTACATACATTCTTCTATCTCCTTAAAATCTAAAACTTTCATTAAAATTTGATTGATATTGCAGTTCAGCTAAAATTCACATGGCAAAACATGATTACAGAGCAAAATGAAGTACTCTTGTTGTTGTGTTTTGTGCTGCATTTCAAACAATTATAAAGCTTTATAAAAACTTAGACAACTTGCAAGGTAAGCCTAGAGCTACTGAAAGTACCCACTTCAAACTGTATCTGCAAATACATTGTACATGACATTTGATTCTAAAGTTGAAATTATCAAGACTACAAATTAGTTATTGTACATGTACATGTATGCTATATCAAGGTCACAAGCTAGAATTTGCTCATTTTTTTTTTCATTTGATGAAAAAATATTGACTAGAGTAATTACAAATGGGCTAGAAATAGAGTGTCAGTATACTATATCTGCATGTGTAGACATCATGAGGACAGTGTTAATGCATGACGGAATCCAAACTAAGACATTTAATTGTAAATTGGTAATTACTTTTATTTGTTTTATTTTAGCTTTTGCTGGGTACCTGAACCGGGAAAGTACCCACTTAGAAGTCTATTTCATTTGTTACATGTTGTAGCATGATTTGTGGAACTGAATATGACACTATGGGGAAATTTAAAGTCATTCCCATGAATGCATTTGTGCACTAAAGACAAATGTCCCATACGTAAGTTGAGCCATGTCCCATACGTAAGGTGTACTTTCGTTAATTAAACCAACTTCATGAAAATATGCTTTATTCTTTTGCAGTGAAACTTTGCTGAAAGATACTTCAGTATTGTACCTTTCTTCACTTCCAAACAGAACTTGATCAGTAAGGTACTTTCAGAGAATTTTCAGTTCAAACTTTATTTTGAAAAATCCAGTTTTTCTCTGGTCCCATACGTAAGTTGGCATATTTTTCTTAATAAAATAATCAACCCAAGGTCAAATGACACCAAACTTAAACACAATATTCTTCTCAAGGATACCAGTCCTCCTGATGATAAACAATAAAATCCAAGTGCTCCTTCATTACTTTTCAGAGGTTTGAAATCTCTGAATGTCCCATACGTAAGGTGCGCGATATCTTGGACTTGCCCTAAAATGCTATCCAGATTTCTGAAAGCGTAGATTTGATGGTGTAATGCAGATGTATGAATTTGAAATCCAAACTGACATTGTGTGTGTGTGTGTGTGTAGTTTTTGTTTTTGTTTGTGTAGTTTTTGCTTTTGTTTGTTTTTTTCTAAGAGGATGCAAAACTGCCATTACTTCCCCATGCATAATATAAAACACATGTTGTGGAGAGTGAAAATGCTACTCTTGTTTTTCCATAGCTGGGAGTACAGTATGTGGGTGAGTTTATTATGGGCCGTTTGTGGATTACATTATACTCTACATACGTAGATCTAGTAGGTTTGAGTAGGAGAGTGAATGGTAGGCATATTCTCTAAAACATCCCCTCACCTTTGTAACTACACTTCCAAAAAGAGCATGAACTGTGACAGAAATTAAATCAAACATTAACATTTCATCCATATAGAGTTCATCGGTAATAATGATAATAATAATACAGTATACATTTAATGTGCCAATTCCACATGACTAACGTGCTCAAGGCGCAGTAGGAAAAGTGAGTTATGAAGTACAAAAATCATTACACAAACATGCACGTGAAAATGAATGACACAATCATGATGATCTAAAAAAAAATATCTATATCATAATACCGGTATACTATTCTATGGTAAAAGATTGGAATAACAAGTAAAGAAGTATGTTGCTGGTTTTTCTATTTTTTTAAGAGCTCATCTTTCATACAGTTGACTACTTTACCGACACCAGAAAAAAAAAAAATACTAGTCATTTTCTCATTAACATGAAACAAGATAAGATATCATTACTTTGGATGCAGACTAATTTTGTAAAAAAAAAAAAAAAAAACCAAAAAAATAAAAATAAAACAAGAACAAGGATAATGTGACATTCGCAGATCATATTTGAGATATTGAGGTGTTGGATGTACACATTTCATGTACCGCCTTCTCAGTATATATGGCAGTGGTCCGATGCAATAATTTCTGCGTGCATACCAATATCAGTAACACAAGGAATATTTTGCAGTTTCATTGAACAGTCTGTGTTGAAAGTGTTCTTTTTTTTTAAAGCAAAAAGTTGAAAAGCTGAGATTCCAGTACTGATTGTCCAATAATCTTCTTGCATGTTACGCACCCTTGATTTCCTTTATTGTTTGTTTCGTTTTGGAAAAGTGATTTTGTAAATTCTCAGATCCATGGGGAATGTATTCACGGTATACATGTGCATGATAATTATGTAACTGATTACTAGTAAACTGCAGGTGCCCAAGGGCAACAATCTAATTTGCAGATTACGCGCGGCAAACCGCTCCAGTGTGCACAGCATGCTGCTAGCTGCGGCAGAGTTTAGCGGCAAACCTCCGCCGCTGCCGCTGCCGCTGCCGCTGCCGCTGCCGCAAAACCGCGTGAACGGCCCTTTAGGGTTGTACGCTCTTTGGTGCTAACAAAGTGCCATAGCAGCGTCTCCTCTCAGACTGGCGCCACCTTTTGGCCGGGAAAAGAGAGGAACGTATTTTTTTGATTGGAGTGAAATGGTTTTATCAGAGTGAAATGGTTTTAGTGCAGTGAAATGGTTTCGTCAGAGTGATATGGTACGCCAAAGTGGAATGATTTTTTTTTTTTTTTTTACGGAAAGAAGAAATGATTTATTTTTTTTTTTTGAAAAGTGAAATGAAATTTTGTGAAAAGTCAAATGAATTTGGTTAAAAAGTGAAATACATTTTGTGAAGAGTGAAATGAATTTTTATTTAAAAGTGAAATGTATTTTTGTAAAAAGTGAAATGTATTTTTATTTAAAAGTGAAATGCATTTTTGTGAAAAGTGAAATGAATTTTTATTCAAAAGTGAAATGTGTTATTGTTTAAAAGTGAAACATATTTTTGTGAAAAGTGAAATGAATTTTTATCTAAAAGTGAAATGTATTTTTGTAAAAAGTGAAATAAATATTGGTGAGTGAAATGTATTTGTTAAGTGAAATGAATATTGGCTGGAGTGAAATGAATTTTGTATTGTTTCCTTAATGGCGTTCCATAAGTGTCTGCCTATTCTTCCCCCCTCAGGTAAAACCAATAACTTCACAAAAGCCCTTATCTCTCACTCTTCTAGACCAATGCACAGTCTCTATTATCCACATTCATCCACATCATAATCCTGATCCATCCAAAATAGCTCTACATCTACACAGTACAACTAAATGTGCGAGGCCAGACAATGCACTTCCTGTGGTTTAAACTCGGTCACACATGTGTGAAGTGAACCATGAAAGAACAGTCACTTGAACCGTGACTGATCTCAAATCTGAAGAAACTGTAGTTAGACGTACTTCTATAACACGAAGATGCTCTCCAAGGTCAAAAGTTCAGAGGAATAAAGTCAGTTTGTTGTTGTCCTTTTTTCACTAACACCGGTAATATGTACATGTAAGTACAGTTGTACATGGGATGCACTTGTACTGATTCAAAGTAGGATTACAGTGGTAGAGAAATACAAATGACCCATAATAATCTGTTGTACCGAGGTAGCAAAATAGCAAACACAGTGAGTGTGGCTCTAAAAGGATGAAATGTGATTTACCAAGTTCTATGAAGGACACGCCATAGACTGCGAAGAGATCAGGCATTTGGCGACAGGTTTACTGACCTGTGTAGTCTTCTGCCCCACAACCTGACACATTGTTACACCTGTTAGCCTACCTTAATTCCTAACTTCCTCCCATCAACCCAACTTTCAATCTGAGCGTGACGGACGCATTTGCGATGATCACACTTCATGATTAACAATATGTGTCATGGAACTTCCCTTGTTTATGTGACAATACAATGTACTATTTTTTTTCTTCCCCAATGTACTCTTCCCATACAAATACATAATGTTCTGGTAAATTTGCCTTACACCATGAAGGATTCCAATATGAACAAACACTTTTTTTTAAACTTTCAAACAATTTCATACATTGTGAGGCTCATAACCTGTTCACTAGGTAGGCTCTACCTGTATCTTCAGAAGCACATCCCACAGGCCCTGAAATTTTTCTTTACAATAAAGTGAAGCTACACATTGTATCTCGTTTCTGGTCTAAACTAAAATAAGCTGTATGTTTATTTGCACCAAATCAATATTAGTGTTAATGGAAACGTTATGATCACTGATATATCTACCAATCATATTATAACCTACAACAGACAGTGTTGGCACCGTTGCAAATACTGTAGTCTTGAACAGGTACAAAATGTACACTTGTATCTATTGTACTTGTAGGTAGTAGTTCAAGCGTGCTGAATTCAGCAAGTTATGCCGACTATGAGGTTGTAGCATTTTAAAGCACTTAATGGGATTCATCTGGTTTTGTCATGCAATTACAGTTTACATTACACTGCATACAATAAGAGGCATAAAGTCTGAATATTTATTGTTCAGGCAAGTCATGTTACAGCCTATTCAGAACTTCTAGCCTAGAGCAGGTTGAAGAAGGACTGAGATAAAACTACAGTGTATAAGAAATTAATTTTAAAAAGTATCAATTTTTGAGATTTAAAGAGTCTCTGCAAAGACTCATGAGCATCAGTTTCTGGTTGATATTAAAGTGTTAAAAGGGAATGATGTAGGAACTAACAAGCAAAAGTATTCAAAAAGCTCTGCTTATATCATTTATAATTATTTTCATGTAATTCAGAGTGATGAGGTCGAAGGAGAAGTACTAGGCCTTGCTCACTATTATATGGGCCTCCCATGACTAATGTGCATCATACAGGCAGGAGTTCATAGAGAGTCTGCTGAATACCCTACCACTGAGAGTCTCATTACAAAATCATAGCTCATCATATAGATAATCCCCAGGTCACTTTTTTCCAGTAACCGGAAGAAACTTATTTTATAGATTTACAATGTATACCTCATCGGCCACTAATCTAAAGAACAGCCCTGACAACATCCTTTAAAATGTCAAAAAGTTTGGTGAAAAACTCTTCATACTGACATGATAGTCATTGCAGAAAACAAGGAAAGTACGCAGGTCATTCTGCACCTGCTGCACTATTCATATGTACCAATGTAGGATACATCACTGCTCACTTGGGAATGTATTGGTATGCACTGTGCACATTGAAGACAAATGGGATTGACTCAAAAGGCTCTTGTTTTATAGCACAATGTTTAGGTGAAGACTAATTATAGATTTTATCGTTTGTCCTGTAGTTTTTATGATGTACACATGTACATGTCTCCTCATTACTGAACAATTTCTGGCTGCATTACAAAAATAGCAGGAAAGTCTCCGAAGTGCTACTCACATTGAAATGCTAAAGAGAGAATGCACACATAAAGCAACCATTTTAATCCATAGAGGAAGACAAGGCAATTCCAGACAGGCAAAGTTAAAGGGATGGTACAGTATTGGTGGAGATGAGAATTGGGCTTTTAATTTTTGCGAGATACCAAGAAAACACTTATGATATAGTATAGAGCATACCATTTTAAGAGGAATTAAAAGTTTATTTGATGAAAATCAGATTTGGAATGACTGAAATATCCAAAAAAAAAAGTAAAACAAAGCGATCTTAATAAAGTGTGGGTCCCACACTTTATTACAATCGCTATTTTTTGGATATCTCAGCCATTTCAAAACCAGTTTTCATCAAATAAACATTGAATTCCTCATAGAATTATGTGCTCTTTCATATTTCATAAGAGGTTTCTCATTATCTCACCAAAAAATGTTAGAAACCTGAAATTAGGTGTCAACCAAAATTATACGATCCCTTTAAGTGTACATTGAGTTAACATTGCAATACTTTTCTCACTGTAGTGTTGGCCTTATTTGCATTTTCAATTTTTATCTTTGATTAACAGAAAATAGTAACTGATGACGAAAGATGAGCATTCCATAAAATCATTTTCTTCTCATGATAGAGCTTTTTAAAAATCTTCAATATTTTTATCTCATTGGTACAAACTGAGTAATGTAACCCAGCTCCTCCAGAAAGCATGCACCGAGAATAGTATTTGCCTTTTTTCATTGTATCTCTCAGAAGCAAGTCTAGGAAATGCACATTTAAAAAGATAATAATCACAAATTCACAATATTGGCTCTTTAACAGTTTTCTTCATGGCATGAGCTTAAGGCTATCAATATCTGTAGCAAAATATCTTACCAAGTTACTCATACTCTACACCTGTTTCATAAGTATTACACACAAGCCAGTTGTTTTGTGCACTACAGCCTTTTCACAGCGCCTTTCCGTGTAGTACATATTGCACGAAGAAGATGATTCTGCAGCACCTAATCCATGTGGATTTAAAGATTGAATAAATTGACACATCTCATTTCTTCTAACCCTTGAACCCTCCCCCAATAGAGCACAGGGCAGAGCAGGCCTATACAGCCTGTAGCATGTAGGGACGTACAGGTTGGTATAGTGTAACTTTGAACTTCAGTACAACTAGTACTTTTCCAATGTTATCTTACAGGCCTACCATGCAAAATCATCCTGATATTACATGATGCACTTCGTAATCACATATTTTGTCTTCATTACTTTTCAAAAAAAAAAAATCAAGTACCTGGGCACAGACTCTAGAAGAGTTCATATACAGGACAAAATTCTTCAAATGCTCTTTCAGTTATGCAATGGCCTACTCACCAAAGGTGGATTTTGCATAGATCTAAAGAACTCTTTCGACATTTTTAGTGTGAATGTGGATGTTTGTGTTCTGCAAGCTCAAGGTCAGTCAGATGACTGGCTTGAAAACAGAAACAAGACCTACAGTTACAGATAGTGTGGCTACCCTCCTTAGCTTTCTTGGTATGGTGGAATCAGGGAGGTGCACCTCCCTGGTGGAATCTTGAAACTTTATCAATGATTTAATACAACAAGAACTTTCTACTCAACTCTACACAATGTTTGATCTATCTCTAGAGGCTCAATCTGTTACCAAAGGCAAGCATCAGAAATGACCGTTGCAATACTAAATCATGCCATGATGAAGGACAGATAAGTTACCTAAGCAATAAGAAAAAAAGTAAAGGCGTTAATTGATAACATCATGAATGATTACGAACAACATCACAGCTGATCGAGATAACCCCGGGGCGCTCCTTCACAAAGTTACAATTCTATATACCAGACAATTCTAATTTACATTGAGCTCAGTTTTTTTTTTCCTAGTCGAAAAAAAAGAAGCTAAAACAAGTGGTAGAGTCGCGTAAAAAATGTATGAAAAACTAACTAGTTAAATGGTTAGTTACAAAACTTACGTAAAGGGAATTATGCTCCTCGCCAAGAAAGGTGAACGGCTCAGCGAACGTAAGAGAAACTGGCTGCCTGTTGCCTCGGAGCAGTTTCTTGTCACCAGCGTCTGTTCCAAAGTCGAAGAATTTTTCCCTCGGCAGGCAGTTCACCACGGTGACCACAAAGGCAAAGATCGCGATAAATAACTTCATTTTAGCGTCTTCTACCTTTCAGGACCACCGAGCGAGTAAAGTTTCGTGTGATGGTCGTCTGCTGCTAATGCACACTTACTGCCACTGCAACTGCACTGGTTCGAGAACGAGTACTAGTACGACAAAAAAGTAAATTTGTTTGCTGCAAAGAGTATACAGTATACTCTTTGGTTTGCGGTGATGCCTCGGTCTAGCTGCCTAGCGTTGCATGCAGGGCCAGGGGAGCGTCGATCCGGTTATATCCTCAGTCGCGTCCGTACGTAGTCCGTAACGAAAGCACAGGTGTACAGAACGCTACCCTCTCCGTGGTCCAATCACTGCGAGCATTCAGCAGGATGGCATGAGAGCACCTATTGAATATACACAGGTTGTGTCGAGAAGAGAAGGTGCGGTGCGCGAGCGCGGAATCCAATGGTGCTGAATGAAGGGGGAAATAGTTTCGACCAATGGTAACACAGAACGCCAAATTTTCGGACGCCTCATCAATACGACCCTTGGACAAGAAAAGATATACGGTATATATCCCGTATCCCCAATATTATACTCAGTGGTATAAGTGCGTAATGCAGGTATATCTTCGGTAGTGCTATTGCAGTTGGTTTTCTTTTCTGGCTAAGGTCTTTTTTTACTCAGTATAAGCTGCTATTTTCCCGTACACTACAGATATTTTCGCAAATGGGGAGGTCACAGACATTTTCGTGAGATGTTGTTTATGATAATATTATGAACGATGTTTTTCTGTATATACATCTGTAATGAACAAGTCATGTGTTTTCAACTCGGTGTAAGAAAAAAATATGACCTTAGCCTAGGATCGTAATGCCGCCTCTTTCACTTTAAAATCATTTTCATTAATACCATCGGGCGCAAACTGAATATTGGAATCCATTGAATATCTAACTCTATATTGTGAAAAACTCTTAGATTTCATGCATCTAAAATTAAGCTTCATTATGATCTAACATTATTCCCTGCATGGCGACAGCATCATTTTTGATAAACATAATTCAAAATTATTATACAGCAACATTGATTTATAGGCCTACTGCTTAGCACTGTTGTTAAATACGTGCATTTGGTCTCTTTTTAAATTCTTTGTTTATTGATCATGTTCTTTATTCTCGCATGGCAGCTGCAGGCATGCACATATACTTTCCATTTAATGCTTTCTTCATGATTGTCTTGTCGGTTCTCTTCTATCTCTTTTATTTCTCTCATATTGGGACAGTGTTGGTGTGTGTACGCATTTTTTTTTTTTAAAGTGTGATCACGTGAGTTGAATATTTGTGTCTGTGCCATGCTCTATGTGCTCTTCTTTTCTGGGGACTTGCCCCCACTAGCATAACATGCTTTTCTGTAGGTTTCTCCATACATTATTTCAATTTCCAAATTACGACATTCTCTAGACTGGTGTTACTAAAGTGCCCTCGGGATTTTCAAATTTTTGTTACTATCTTTATAAAAAAAAAAAAAAAATATATATATATATATATAATACTAGTATATATATATATATATATATATATATATATATATATATATATATATATGTGTGTGTGTGTGTGTGTGTGTGTATGTGTGTGTGTGTGTGTGTGTGTGTGTGTGTGTGTGTGTGTGTGTGTGTATAGCTGTGTTACGAACGTCATTTGTAGAATGGAAGATGAGTGAACAATGAAAAATAAATTATTTGACCTGACCAGTGTGTGAGGGGAATTTCTGCCTTTACTCCTCCATGCAGTTTGCGTCGTAACAGGGAGGTAAATCATACGGTCGGGTGATAAGAACATCACCAAAAGAGGGCGACATTACTCAGTACTTTCACAGAAAATACAGTTGGAGACTTGTAACACTCCTCCAAACGCACATGATTATAGCACACACACACATTCATACGTAATATGAACTATTATAAGTTCAATCGCAAAACAAGCTAACTCAATTCTTGTTAAATCAAGATTATTTGTGATTAATGCTGCTAAAAAAAAATACGGGGTATTTTCAAACATAACTTCTAAAATATTCCTTGTTATATTGCAAGTGAGGTATTACTGGAGAGGTTTTGTTTTGCTCTGATTATGAACTTACTTTGAAATGTTTAAAATTGGCGCTTAGCTCTTTTTGAAAAAAAAAAATTCATATTATGATGCATAACTGCATAATAAATGATAACCCCGTAGGGACGACCAAGTGCGTAGGGCAACCAAGTGCACGGGGGATTGATCTGTGTTTGAAGGCAAGTAAATTCTTATTGGTTGAAATATGTTTCATTATAGCTCTTCCTACTCTTTGTGAAAAAAAAAGAAAATCCAATTAAATACCTGAATATAAGAACAACCCAAGTCCATTAGAGAAAATTTTGGGAAAATAGAAATGAATGAATAACTTCCTTCTGCTTTTAGTGTTTTCAGTTATTGGGATGTTATTTATACAAATTTGAATATAAAACAGTCACTTGAATGATTATCTGTATTTGCATGACTTCGTAAATGGTTTCCAAAGGCGATAGCCAAATTTGGACTTGGGTCGTTCTTATATTCAGGTATGACTAATCAGTAATGTCTTTTAAACTTATCATGTCTTGGTCAAGTCACCCCAACCCCGCCAATAACTCTGAGTGGGCCTTTGAGTTGGCAAATCTTAGCTTCATGATTTTATATTTTGGAATCTATCTTACGGCATGTCCCTGGCTGGGCCACGATGTTTACAAGGTTTTTTTTTTTTTTTTTTTTTTTTTTTTTCCCAAGGATATCGTAACTACGTTACTATGTCGACATAACGTGTGGTTTGATTGGCAATAGGAGAGCCATACTAACTGCTTGTTAAATTATTAAGTACCTCTTCTTGGTCATTTTGGTAAATTAATGCGAGTACTCTTTCTTATATTTTCTACTTGTACATTGGTTTGTATTTCCATCAATTTCGTTTTGTCATTGTTACTTGTCTTGTTGTGTAGTGTGAAGTTGCAAAGGTCTTGCCGAGAGCAAGATTACATCATGCGCGAGGGGAATAATGGTGATGATAAAAACTATGTAGGCAGAGCACACTTAATAAGCCCAGTTGAGTATCACGCGACAACTCTCTATCGCTCTGTACACACACACACACACACACACAAACAAACAAACACACAAACACACACATGTTGCACCATGCTGGTCATGAGAGAAATAACTTCAATAAGACGAACAGGCAAGCAGATATCGATTGTAAATAAAAATAGTCTAATGAATATTGATCATCGTCACATAAGTTCAATTTCAAATTCCATTGGTTACAGCTTTCATTGTTTATGTTACATAAAGTGGAAATACTGTACATAAAACATTTATGTAAGTATCAATTCAATCATTACACAAGGCATTTGATTTAAAAATTGAATTGAATAAAAATACAAGTAAATTAAAAATCGCATCTTGGCGTAATAAGAATATTGATTGCGGCATTCATTCCGGTTCTTTGTAAAGGACAAATTTGATAATCATAATTTGGAGCGTGAAAAATGTCATTGTGAAAGGGTTTACTGCTTTAAAGCAAGTACCCAAGTTGCATTATCACTAACTCTTGTGAAATTAACGTTACTCAAAGCAACTTATCAATTGTAATGCCATTTTTTTTTTTCAATTCGGGACATGATTTTTCGTCAGTAATTGAAAAACGGTGAATGCTTTTAAGCAAAAGAAACTCAAAGGGATGATGCTGAAATCGAGGAATTAAATTCAAAATTATATTGAAAATACGAAGTCCTTTGTTGGAAGTTTCAATCCTGGATACCAAGTTCCACTCGAGTTCATCACGATTACAAGCATTGGTAATAGCAGACGAGTAATAAAGTCAATTTTCAGTTCGAAATGTCACGACTGTCCATTGTTCATGTGCGTATTTTCCTCTCCTTTACCACGAGACTTGACTCTGCTGCTCCTCCTCCTGCCGATCAGCGAGATCACTCCATGACTCGCCGGCGGCACGGGCCGCCTCCCAGTCGAATCCGTCGTCCTCCTCGTCAGAACTGTCGGGAATGTCCTCGCTCGGGATGCGATCCCACGCGTGGTAGCGATATCTGTGGAAACCATTCTCGGGCTGGTCGGAGATTCGCTCGGGGAGAGATCCGCGCATCCAGGCATCGCCTTCGGCCAGCAGGTGCCACACGTACTCGGGTGGTGGCTTCGTCGAGATCACACCGACGATCGGGCCGTCGTCCTCAGCAAGCACTGAATTCGCCGAAACGTCCCTGAACCGGTCCTCCTGCCTCTCATCCATGAAGATCAGCTCGTCCGCCGCGTAGTGGATCGGGGGATTCGACATCCTTCTCTGCCGCTCCCGTCGCGCTGACTCCTGGATCTGCTCCCAGAACTCCTGCTCATCCTCATACTGAGACAGCCACTCCTCATCCTCGTCGATATCAAACTCATCATCCGAAGTCTCCTTGCGAGGTCGTTTCCGCTTCACCACCCCATCATCGTCGTCGTCCTCCTCCTCCACAACATCGTCGTCCTCCATGAACTGGTCGTCGCTCCACAGTGGGTAACGGCCGTGACCCCGACAGGCGTGATAGCAGACATGTCCCTCCTTACTGCTGCACATGAAGAGGGACTCTCCAGCGGTGGTGAGAACGGAGACTCGGGCCTCGTCTGGCAGCTGCATTGGGTCCTTCGTCGAGGCGGCAGCCGATGAAGAGTTGCTGAAGGCGTTGACAGGTGCCATGGTGTGTGTCTGCGGAGATAAAAATTTGTTGCAAAAGAAGCAATGAGAACACTGGTTCAATATATCATTTTCTTCGTTACAATGGCCATTAGGCATACATATTTGTAGTATATTATTCTTCAAGCGAAGTCGTTCTATGTACAAGTAAATCATGAGATAAGAATGAACGACGATCACGTATAAAAACAGGCAGGACGGACAGCAGGACAGCGTGCCGCCGCGCGTGCTCAGATGCCCGCCATGAAAATTGCGTACGGTGCCGGAGCTGTAGTACAGTACTACAGTATGTATACATGTACATGTACTTCCGAGTATGTCCGCACGCATATAATATACCATATACCGCGCAATATACTACTATGTTTCCATTTTGACGAGATCATATCAGAAGAAAAATTGTGACTCACCAGGATAATCTAAATGCAAAACTTGTGGCAATTGCAGAGAATTAGGGAGACTTGTTGTATTCAGAGGATGGTAACCCACAGGAAGTTAAGAGTAATGTTCACGGTTGCGAAAAGATGAGAAATACAGAACGTTGCCGTTGTCGAGTAGATTCGCTGCTGGCTTGTGTGTAGTATATGTAGCTGATCGTTGCAGGCTGTTCAGGGCATATAAGCAGGTTCTCAGGTCATTTCGCTTTATATAGAGTCCAGTTTCACTCCAATTCCAACTTTCTCTAATCCCTGAACCAATCAGGAAGAACCCGGATACGCGATAACTGTTGATTGGGGGTGAATAAAACAATAGCGAGGGGGGCTCGGCCAACCCCGTGAGAGGGGCAAAATGGTGTCTGTCGCAGGTGCAAGTCCGCGCTCTCTATAATCGCGCACACATCACACAATACACGTAGGCTCAACCGTCGGAATGCGCGGGTGAGTGCGCCCGTGTGAATAGATGCCAATTTGCGTGTGCGTCGCCAAACGAACATGTTTTTATCCTACGTAAGGGGGATTATTGTCAGTTCATCTCTCTCTACTTTCCTTTTGTTCCTATTATTCTCGTTGGCGTATCGTTAAGGAGGTGCTTGGTGAGGCTCGATCAGTACCTCCGTGGTATATAGTATCACCTTGACTTTCCAATGCTTCGCATTTTAAACGAAGTATATTAAACGGACAGAAAATGGAGTTGAAATATAGACCACTCTGCGTAAATTATCATTACCACATTAATGCAAGTGCTGATGTACATCAAAAAAAAAAAAAAAAAATGATGATACACTGTAATAATATCAATGTTTTCACTGAACAGTGCTATAAGCTAAAGCCATCCACTCAAATGACGTGAAGGTGATGGTTGTTATGGTAACATGGGTCGTCGATAATTTGCACGATTTCTCGGATTTCGATGCAACTTATACGGTAATCGCTTTTCCTGTCTGATTTTAAGCACAGTTGCATTTTATCACAGTTAAAGACCATGGAGTTGCAAACTAGCTCCATGGTTAGACTTGCACATGACGTGATGATATAATGACTTCCCAAGTTTGTTGTTGTTGTTGATGATGTTTGCATGTACACAAATATTCATTTTAGAATTCCCCTTTTCTAATATATTAATTCAAGTATCATCTTTCTTATTCTTTTTCTGGTTGGAGCTTTACTAATGATTTCACATCAATAGACGGTGTTGCATTTCCTGATGAATATATGAACATAATCAATGATGATTAATCAATTCAGTTTCAATTTATTTCATACTTCCCGTCTATCAATATCACATAAAAAAATAACACTACAAGTTCTTTATATACCTTGTCAACAATAAAAAAAATGCATACATGATAAACAATTTAAAATGATAACTGGTTGAAAAAAAAATCGAAATGAGGTTGTGCAAAGAGAAGTATATATGATGGGACTTACAATACAGCAAACTTGTTTGGTTGTAAACCCCGGATAGTCAGTGTTTCTGAAAGAGAAACGGAGATCGGATAGAAGTTTAGACCAGGTGATTATGGTACTAAATAAGGGAAGCGGGATAAATATGCCTAAATGATTAAGAGATAAAAGAAAAACAAACTATACTAAAATGCATACCATAATTGTGACCAAGCCACCATTCGTTTCCGAAATAGGACATGATTTACAAATAGGGCCTATTATTATGCACTTAATACTGCATTACAACTATCACAAGGTTGTGTTCATCAGAACACAAAAAGTGACATATACAGCTATAAAGTCATTTGTTGCCTGCCGTCAAGCGCTGCATGGGTAAGAAAGTTATTTCATAACATATTCGTGCACCCACCAATGAAGCAAAAAAAAAAAAAAAAAAAAAGAAATGAAGATCTGACATGCATGATTAAATTACACGACTGATATTACAAGTATGACATTATGATTTTGTCATTTCTTTTAATCAATTCCAAAGATTTACTGTTCTATTGCACTGAAGGAGTGTTTCCCATGAAGTATATCAACAATATTGAGTATTGAGTATAGAGTTTGCCTTTACGCGATTGTTTGTTTTGTTTTGTTTTATTTTGTTTTTGTCTATAAGCTGCAGCGATAGAGCTGATCTGCTCTGAATGCACTTATTTAGGCCTATATGGATATGGAGACAAGATGTGTCTTATATACGTAATCATTATTTTCGTGAATGCTCGAATTTCAGTCCCCATCGGTTAAGCGCCAGTCACATCGGTTTGATATGCAAGATTATAATCGTGCATGCATGATAATGTGTAACGAGTAAATGTGTAAATATGAACGAGATACTGATAGCGTTAATAGTATCCCTTTCTCTGTCAAGCGACGACATTATACAAAGACAGAAATAAAAGAAGAATGACAAGAAGTAGAATCTTAGGAATTGAGATGAAAATTGAGACGAAGAATTAAATAATGGATGAAAAGAATTCTATCATGCTTAATGACCAGCATTTTACTGCATCACGGCGTGTAAGACAAAACTTTCGGTCCGCGGTGGCATTTGTAACAGAGATGACAACTATGCAATGCTTTCTTTTTTGATATCCTCTAAACTTAATATTTGTAAATAGGAATATTATTGAACTTATCACTCCGACCGAGTGAACGAATGTACACTGACATGATAACAAAAAGTGCATAAATTGCAATCAAATACATGCCCAAGTCATACTAATTCTATTCTGTTAGAAAACCACTTTTCGTCCCAATTCACGAAAGTTTGATCACTGGCTCTATAATAGAAGGACATTCTGAAGAATTAAAAACGTTTTCTTTTGGCAAACATATATGTGTGTGTGTGTGTGCATGTGTGTTTAATTTCTTATCAAGAAGAAAATGTACTGTAAGATTGTATACTGAATGAATTGAGCTCGGTAGAAATCAAGACAGTGATATTTTCAAGTGAAGGTATGAAATCTTCGACCGTTGACTTTGTGAATTGTCCCCATATATTTCTTGAAATCCCTAACCTCTCTTCATACGCGACATATTTCGCAAAAAGAAATAGTCTTACTTTTCATGGAAGTTTGTTTGTTTGTTTGTTTTTAATATAATTTTATGTCTTGGCAGAGGTCTTAGAATGTCACAGTCCTGGAAATATTCTGAGCAAGTAAATCCCAAAAGATGTTCGACGTAGTCAAAATGATAATAAATAAAGAATGAAATAAGTTGGCAGAAGTGACGTCACAATCAATAACGATCGCTATCTAACATTGCCATCCAATACAGGACATAAATGTCATTGTCTGAAGTATAATTATGTTCTAGTTACCAATTATACATTTTTTTTTCTCTCATATAACCTTTATTTCCATCGATATATATTGCATTCGTTCATCCCGCTTCGTTCAAATTGTTCAAAATACATATAGCATGCTTTTCGTCAAAACGTCTCCTCTAAAAGCGTTCAAGAACATGGGATTGACGACGATCAGATACAGTATATACACGTACTAGAATTGCATTTCTGAGCTTTGGTATCGACGCTTTGCAATCTTCACAGCTTGCGTGGGTAAATGAGGAATTGAGACAATGGAACAACAGATGGACAATGTCTTGCGCAACCCCATTTACTCCACGCCCATAATGATCCGTAATTAGCCATCGCGCGTTGACAAAGGCGAGCTGAATGGAACCTGACGCCCATAATTATAAGCACTGGTGAATTCAGCCTTAAATTAACAACAATAGGCGACATTATAGTTGGAAATGAAGCTATAGTTTATCCGTGAGTTCGCGTGCGTACGATGATAGACGCCAAGTTACATAACTCATGAACAATGACCATTTATACCTCAACCATGGTATTAGGACCTGGTATAGGGTCCATGCTTCAACCACGCGGAGCAACAGTTCGATGCTTCAACCAGGGAGTTGTGATATGCCTCAACCCTCCAGCATATCACAAACTATAGCAAGCTGAAACTGCAACTGACTATTGAATGACCTTTTTTTTAATAGATTGTCACAGGTTCTATAGGAAGAAAGTAACGAGAAGTCCCTTTGATCAGTTTTAGTCGATGTGTCACATTGGTGATATTTCTCTCTGTAGACTGAAGTGTGATCTTTCTGAAAAAAAAAGGACAGAATTAATGATATCAGAATTCAGCTCAAGACTATAGTTGTAATGATATATAGCGTGGTTGTGTGATATCGTATGGCATATCATAATCATGATTGACGGCTACCATCAGCTGATGAGATGCGTATCTTTAACGCAGGCATATCAAAACAGCAGTTGAAAAGTTTGTGTCTTCCATCTTTTTTTTCTTATTACAATGGTGTGAATAAGTTTACTATAACATGCACTGTTCAAGTATGAAGTATCCTTCATTGCAACATAACTCAATGACGTTAAAACTTCTTACGTGATGCGTTGTTATATATTTTCACAATAAACATGCTGACACGAAATATTATTCATATGATTGTCGTTCATGACTTGTGTACATACTTTGTACAAACTTCCTGAAATCATCAAACTAGCTGATTAGTAGCTTATTTACAGTTTGTTGAAGAATGTCCAACCAAAAACAAACAAACAAACAAACAAACAAACAAACAAACAAAAAACAACAACAACATAAGTCATTATTTTCAACTAATAATGATTGTACGATTGTAATTATCATTATTGTAATGTGATAGCAATAATGACCTTTGAAGGTGACGGTGATAGCTGCTATACTTTGGCTATAATTATACCCCCCCCCCAAAAAAAAAAAAAAAAAAAGAGAAAGAAATCAACAAAATACAAACGAACGAACTAACTAACAAACACACACTGTGTCCACAACCGCTTTAAAGAGTTTCATAAAAACTCGTATTTTGCTTTTCATACAATCCGTAATATCCGACTTTGTGAAACTTCCACATGTATCACAGCTTTGCTTGATTACATTATTCAGTGAAGAACTTCGACGAGTAGCATCGCTCTCCGACAGTTATAGGTTAAAATGCATTTGTTGACTATATGTCGCGTGTGCTTTATTATGAAGTGATCTGAACAGCTTCGAAACTGCTTGTTTTTATGATGATGTAGGCATTTTATGACGCGAATATCTAAAGTCCTGGAACAACGGACATCAATCTCCTGCATAATAACATCCTTCACTTTTATTCTTTTCATTCAATTTGACGTGCCATTATCATTATCATTTTTTTTTTTGTATGAAACAGAATGAACACATTGTGGAATTTATGTTTTATAATTTTCCTGCTGTGCGACCCCTGTGAACCGCCAGCTCTTGTAGACGAAGTTTTTCACCTCATACAAAAATGGGAAAATAAGATTTATTGATTGACAATACTGCCATTTTCATTTTTGCATTTCCAGGATGCAAGCGACAGTATATTGCAAACACGAGGATTATAGATTATGAGAGAATGAAATACATTCTAACGAACGTGTCTCATTCTTCACCAACATGTCACTTTATCATGTATTGTTTTGTCTGAACGAATAAGTTCCTGTCAGAAGTAGGGCCGCACATCGTTGAATAAACAGGTCATATGCTAAGCTATGCTATACGATATGCTATCGCCTTGAGGTCCGCAATGTTAAACATATTGAAAACATGTGACATATTAACGCCTTGCGACGATATCTATAACCATCACGCATGACAAGGTGTACATGTATATTTTACCATTTGTTGTTTATATTATATCTAAAGTTCCTGCAAGAAGTACATCGTTGGATAAACAATTCATATCTGACGACTGGTGACTTGACCTTGAGATCCGCTATGTTAAACGTTATTATCAAAGACATGATTATGACGTCATGCCACATAACACACTATCCACTCATGACAAGTTCAATTCATTCCTTTTTATTAGATGTCATTTCCAAACAATATATATAAATGAATATTACAACAGTCAAAATAATGGTAGGCATATATTTCATGAAACATATTATATCACAAAGAATCGCAGAGTATAACATTCCCTATACCAAATAGAAAGTGTACATTCCCGCATCCCTTACGCATGACAAGTATACATTCCCGACTATAGTTAGGAGCTATTCTATTCAAACCTAACCAGTGTATTCAAAGTCAAGACCATTCTCAATGCCAATATGCAGGCACTATACATCGCGTTAATTGCTCTCACGCGTCTACAGGTTATAACATAAACAAAAGAACCACTTAATGCCTGATCACCATGCTTAGTGGCTTATTTTTCAATGATCACACTCTTTTGCAGCTGGGCACGCAGCTTCGGCCATCATACACCTTAATTAAGAATGACAGCTTTGTATAACTCTTTATTGTTACACTGCCTCGCTCGATCAAGGGATTTTCAGGTACTCAAATTACACGTGCATGCTCATTGTTAAACTCATGGTCGAAGACACAATAACTGGTAATCGAGGACTTTTCAGTGCAAACTGGCCACCCAAAAGCCAAACTTTGTTTGTATGCTCTGTCTGATATCTAGAAGTATATAGTAATAAAGTCAGTTTCGAGTCTTTCGATAGTGCATGAAGTTCTAAATCCTTATAGTCGAGGGTAAAACTTCTGCCTGAAGTCAGCAAGACATCATAGAAATATGAACATAACAATCAAGTAAAACATGAGAGCAACTATATACAAACAGCCATTAGAGTAAATCATAACTATACAGTAGTTTCAATTTTAAGGGGAAACTATTTGGGGTTCTCTACAACAACAAAGACGTCCTCAGCAGATTACGTACTCGAAAGACCTTTTAACAAAAGGAAAAGAACATGAGAAATTCAATATCTTTTTCTTCATCTTTATAACCAATTCTCTGTCAGCTGTTTCCATTTAAACATACGATTTATTTCGTCAGATGTAACATGCTAACATTACATCTTGAGTCATGTAAGTTTTTTAACCTACTTTAAACGCAGAATACAATACACGGGGAGTGAAAGGTGGAATGCAATTCGAGAAAATATCTATATGAGTTTTTAATAATTTCAGGTTTCATTTAGAACAGCGACAGTTGTAGTTTAATAGTAATATGTACTCTGATATAATCAATATGGAGGATAATTTTTTTTCACAAAGTTTCATATTATGTTATTAATGAGTATATATACAAGATACAACTATTGTTTTGTTTTATGTCAGTCTCTTGTCAATGTCTGTATTTTCTTCAAGTTTTGTATGCATATTAAAGATTTTTTTTTCTCACTTTTATGTGATTTTTTAAATCATAAGTTACACTGAATCTATATTGCGCTATGTTTCTCTGTTATATCACATGCAAGGACTTGCAGAATGACAGTCACTGCTGAGCAAGTTCAATCACCGTAAATAAAATGAAATCAAATCAAATGACTGAAAATGAAGTCTGCGGGCCTGGGCGGGAACCGTTGCAATAATATAGACAAATTGTTAGCTCCATTAGAAAATGCTTTGCATTTGAAACATAATCCATGACATCAGCGTATATAAAATCATATTTACTCTTGATATTGACTTCGATATTTAGGCCAAAGATCAAACAAAGAGATGGGGAAAATCATTTGCAAAATAATTTCACAATGTCTTTTTTTTTTATTATTTTGAAAGAAATTGCGGTAGTCGTGGCTGTCGCGTATAAAATATTTGATGAGACAATGGCGTTACTGCCTCAAGTCCCATATTTTACTTAACAACCTGGGGCCCGTTGCATAAAAGTTACAATTATGGTAACTTTGCCATCCAATGGTAACTACCAGGGTAACAATACTTAACAGTCAATCAAAATAAAGAATTCTATGGAAGTTGCCACTGGATGGCAAAGTTACCATAATAAATTGTAACTTTTATGCAACGGGCCCCAGCAGATCTTCGCCACATTTCCATGTTTTATCCAAAATCAATAAAATAACGAATTTCAACAGAATATAATATGAATGTAATAGTTTTTAGTATGTGACTACCTACGAATTACTTTCGAGTACTCTAGATTTTGTAAAGGAGATTTCGTTGACATATAGATGGTAACATATTGATATAAAGAAATTGTCGTCTGCACGCTATTTCTCAGTCCACCGAGTTAAAGTCGTGATATGACTGACATCATCACCTCGATCGTCTAAATGGCTTTCTCCCTTTAAGCGATACAAGTCTTAATAAATTTCAATTTATATTGTTTCATGCAATAAAGGATATCAAATTTCACAGCAAGTCGTGTATAAACATTGCACTATTTATGATTTATGATTAGAACGTATGTTAGCTCAGATTACGATATTGTTCGCACTTACCGGAGATGCATAAACGAAATTACCTTCTGTAAGATTGTAGAATGGTTTAAAGGTATATAAGATTCCGTACTATATTAAGTCAGAAAGCAATGTACATTGGAATTTCGTCTCACCTCTGTGATCTGAAGGATGCAACGTTTACTCTAACTTTAATACTTTAATTCTTATAAGCAGCTTGGGAGGAACTAGAGAACTGCAATATGGCTCTCTCTTTCCAGTACTTCTTCTCCACGTATGTAGTATTAAACAGATTAACAAAAAAATAATTTACTAGTAAACCCTACAACAAGCGTACGTGTACTTTACACGATTCTTATCATTTTCGTTCAAATTCAAATTTAAATCATTTTATTTCCATATAAAGTAATATAAAGCAATATACATAACACTTACATGAGTACATAATATTTCAAGGAACTTTGAATCACATAAGCTTTCAACAAAACATTGATATGTGATAACAGCAACTTTGTTTTTAGATAAATAAACAAGTAAGCAAATACAATTTATTTTCTGGAAAAAGAGGTGGAAAAGAAGAATTCACAAGAGAAACTTAGCTTGTAGATTTTGTGAATTAGTCTGGGAAATAAGGGCATCTCAATATCCGTAAAGACTCCATGTATGGAAATCTTATATTATGACGTCAGGCGAAATAAACAGAAAGCCAGAAAGGACTGTGACAAGGATAAGAACGAAAGCAAGGACGGAACAGACACGAAAGTGGAATTCGTTAGAGTGAAATGACTATTTTGAAGAAATGAATAAAATAGCTTTGAGAAGATGGCAATGATGCAAACTTCTCATGAGTTGATACACTGCCCATGAGATACTCCCAAAAAGAAGTCACCGATACAACTTGGCGATTCGTTTATTTTCATCTCATATTTTGATCCAACTCGTACTGGAATTACATCGAGACCGCCACAGAATCTGATAACAAGGATAAGGGAAACCTTTTACGATGACGTCATCAGCAGAGCGCGCAACCGTCCTCCGGTCAAAGGTCAAAATTTAGAATGTGCGGCAAGTTTGTTTTGGATGGCATGGACGTGGATTTTGACTTAAACGGTAAGAAATTTGCAGATAATGATGTGATAAGACTCAAATAACGTCTTCCCTACTTTCTAAAGATATGATTCGACGTAGCAGGCACCTCCTTGAAGTTCTCAAAGGGGCAGTTATTAGCTACAACGTCAGTTTGTCACACTGAAAAGAAACTCGGCTCGGCAGCTCGGGCTCAGTCTCATATAATGCAGTGTAGAATGCAGCGCCTACCCTGCTCTTCAAATCACAATGCAATGCACACGACACACACTTGCACTACCCAGCCCAGGCCCAGCTGATTGTTGGTTTGTAGGATTGCCTTTGCGTACTACCCGGCCCGCCCGGCCTGAGCTCCTCGCCTCGCCTCGGCCTCGCCTACTGAGCTGAGACAGAGTACTAGATCTATGTCTCACTCTTTCAGTCGTTAGTATTGTCTATTGACAGTGATCATGTCAGTTTCAAGATACTGAATTGATAGTGATGCTGGTGTCCGGTCTGGTGATATGGTTGCCAGCAAGTGCATACACAGTAATAATATGCCTGATGTGTTACTTAAATACCTTTTTGTCACTGGAAGTGGGCGTAAAGTCATGTGAAAGTTAACAAAACTGATTTGTCTCTGGGCTCTCTGGCGGTGTTGTCATAAGTAACATGGAAATCGAAATTAAAATAACTCTTGACATTGGTAATGGCATAGGCTCTACTCCTCTAGCTAAATAGGCGCTGTGCACAAAATGTATCGCATAGCCATAGCCAAAAAAATATTTTTGGGGTTATTATTTTGACACCAAAAACCTCTCTAAATTAGACTTGAAACTGTTTAACTTGTTAGGGTGTTTACTGATCACTGCTGATGGGCTGTCAACTACAAACTCATTAATTTTACGCTTGAGTCTCTGTGAGAGAAGAAGCACTGTCTCACTTTACTAACTGTAACGTTAGATTTTAACATGGATTGTTACATGTTTCTTCAATATCTTGAATTTGTGACCATGTGTCCTTCCTCCAGATGAGAACTCAAAAAAACTCGGCAGACTTTATGGTCAATCCCATTTAGATGTACAATCTTAAAAATCCGTATCATATCAACTAGAAGTTGTCTATAATAATATGCCATGTGTATACAAGTGAAGGCAATTTTCAAGTGCTTTAGTCTTATAACTGGATATCTTGCTCTTTCTTCACTAACACTTTTTACTCATCATTTTCACTTCTCTTTCCTCTCTCCTACACTATTGTCTGTTTCTACTCTTTTCTTCTTCTTTTATATTTCTTGCTTCCATATACTATAGGCACTACAACCTGATAGTCCTTTTCAGGAACACCTTATTAATTTACAGTTTTCATTACAGGTTATTTTCTCTTGCCTTCTCTCCTCAGGACTACACTTTCACTTTATATTCTCTCCTTTTTCTCTTACTCCCACAAGAACCTATTTAGAATTTAACTGCGGTCAGTTTTCCTCTCTCTCTTTTTTTCTTTTTGATTTTCTTTTTCGCCCCCTCCCCTTTTTCTCCCTTCTCTCAATCTATGTTAATAGTCTCATCTCTACTCGACTTACCTTTCCCTCGGAAGTAATCATCATTTCTCCGTTAGGTTCCACATTCCATAGTCCACATTGTTCACCGACTTGGTTCTTTTCTTTGGTTTCATGAATCTTCACTTCTCTCTATCTCCATGATTTTCCAACCTTCAACTCCTCCCTCTTCCCCCTCCCTTCGATCTATTTCATCTTTCTCCTCCCAATGATGTCTGAACATCTTACTTGATTCTCACTCTATTCTTCCTTGAAACTAGTCACTACTTTGAACCACTCTCTCTGTTCCCTTTTCTACCATCTCCACTAGTGCAACTTCAACTTCCAGCCCATTACTGTCCCCCACTCTTCCATTTTACCCTCCATGTGTTGCTTCCCTCCTCAATTATCCTCTCTCTCTAGGCTCTTTTTCTGCCAAATAACGATCCGGATAAGGACTAGTAGTATACACATCAACATGGTGTTACCACAAACCTTTCTCCCTCATGCTTTTAATAGTCTTGCTTCATAACTTAGAAGTCGGAGTGGACGTATCATCAGTATCAGTCTGGTAGTTCAACGCTGTACTTTTTCTACTACTTGTACAACATTCTTCTTGTGATTTTTCTGTGATCGCTATGGGATCACTGCATTCAGATCCAGTGATCGACTGTATTGCATGCTGCCGTGAGAACGTGTAATGTTGATATTAACATGAAAATTCATCATTTTGAGGTTTTTAAGCGACAACAAGCCCAGAGGGAGACGGAAAAAGGTTTTCACATATTGATCTAAGCAACAGATTGAATTTTATGCCATAAAACTGGAACTCGGGCACTTGGTGCAAAACTGCACCAGCACCCACATTTTGTCCCACACTATGCCATGATGTATCCAAGACTGAAATATAGCTGAAACATGTTAGAATACAGTCATATTTAAACATAAAATGTGCGTCCCTAAGCCCCAGGATTGCCATAGATTTACCTATCATCATCAAATTGATGGTAATACATGATGTATTGATTGTGTATGACTGGATTTTACTTCAATCTGCTCTATGATAATGTATGATCTGGTTCTGTCAATGTGGCACAAGCACATTGATTGTCAAGCAGGCATCAATTAAATGTTGTAGTTGTACATTGTACTGTACCGTGAACTAAAAAAAAAAAATCAAACAGTCTATTTCATTTTATTTCCTCATGCAGGTGACCTATGTCTGTAGGATGAGACTGAATGAGTGAGCATGTCATGAACTGTAGTGAGAAGAGGACCATGGAGGAAGCATTTAAAAATGCAGGTCTTGAGAAAGGTACGACTACCTCTTTGCCATACTGCAGACCTCCCACTCATATTGAATTTGGAGGAAAGAATATGAATTTAGGTATGACTACCTCTTTGCCATACTTCAGACCTCCCACTCATACTGAATTTGGAGGAAAGAATATGAATTTTAACTATTCCCAGGTTATTGTTTCAACAGGACTTTCCTTTTTTTTTTTTCTGGATAATTTTACTACCACTCCTATGGGAACTGCTCTTTCTTTCCTGTTTTTGAGTCAAATCATTTGTATTTTTCAGTCGGAAAGGTAGGAGGTCTGTATACAGTGGCGATATGAACCACAAGGCAAAGCTTTATAGACACATATGGATTTATTCTTCCTCTTTCATTTTTTGCTCTGTCATACCTTATGATCTTGACAAAGAAAAGTGACAGTATGAATAATGATAACCCATGTTCAATTTCCTATGATGTAATGTCTACAAGTATGTGTGTAGAAAGGACTACTCTATATACAATAGTACATGTACCATATATTTTGTGAATGGTATTTTACAAAAATGGGAATTGCAAAACAATTTTGCAGTAGCCAAATAGGTTGAATATATGTGATCATGAACCACATGAACAGAATTTGTAGTGTTTACACTTTTCAAGAGAAAAGTTAATGTTTTCCTACCTTATAGACAGTTACAAAAAATTGCATTATGAGCGGAAATATTTTTGCAGGACCCTGATTTTGTGAATTATAGATCAGTCGTCTTGTGAAATAAAACAATGTATACAGTAAGTTTTGCTTGGTGTATGGTCTTTGTTTGATTTAATGCACATTTTTTTTTTTTTTTTTTTTTTTTTTTTTAAAGGCATCCAGACTGGAATATGTACTTTTCTTGTAAAGAGTATGCAGGATACCAGTTGCAAAAATGTACTTCCCTTAGAGTTTTTATCTTGTTGAAGGAAAAAGAACCAGTGCAGACTTTTGTATTACAAATGCAGATATTAACAGTCTATCTGTCTGTATGTCTCTCTCAGTACTTGTGTGTTTGTGTGTGTTTGTGTATTTTGTATTAGTTGTAAAATGTTTTTTCATATCCTTTCAATTTCCAGGATGCTGCGTTTTCTGTGACAGTCGAGAGATCAACGAAGAGCGCTTTGGACGACTACTTCATCATGAAGAGAGTGATATTCATGCCCACTACTACTGCATGGTAAGTGTTTCATTTGTGTAGCCTGACAAATGACATTATCCAAACTAGTCAGCCTTTTGGTGGAGTGATGGTCAGATATAGTGTATGTTTGTTTATCTTTTAGTGATCGTGAATTCTGTAATCTCATTGGTCAATCACATAATTGATAAAATCCTGTATTACCTGTGTTACTCAGACCAACCACTGAATATTTCCCGTATTCCGTGAATAAGGTCATATTGTGCGCATGCGCTAAATCCGCCACTAAATATTTTCCGTGTTCCGTGATATGACGTCATGATATTACACAGCTAGCAACGCATGTACGTATGCGCGCATAATCAGCTTGCAAGACGTAAGTCAACATGGCTGACAGCCGGCGATTTCAACATCATTCACGAGAGGAAATCAGCAAGAAGAAGGTTAGTGAAATCCCACATTGCCTGTGTAACTTTACCAATGAGATTACACTGCAGAATTCATGTAGATCTACACTTAAAAAGATAAAATCATTACCCCCCTGTTCTTACGAAATACGGGAAATATCTACGGTCTGGTGCCATGTTCCATACGACCTCTGGCCTCATTGAATATGGCACCAAACCATAGATATTTGCCCGCATTTTGTGAACAAGCAGGGGTAACTAATATTATTTGATTTGTGTGTGTGTGTCTTTGCACATGTTTCGTGTGCTTTTCATCTATGGTAGCAGATTATGCATAAAATGTTGATTTTCTTAATTCTGAAGTTTCATGAAAATGATATAAAACAGGCATTGTCTCCATGACTGGTAACTGTTTTGGAAATGACATCACACAAGGGCATGTTCTCTTTTATAGTATCCTGCATTCTTCTACTGACAGATATGTGTTGAATTGTGTATTTCTTATGACTTAATACTTGCCACTAAAGGGGATGTATTGAGGAAAATATGTCTTGCCTCGGATGTAATGTTAGTGCTGTTGTAATATCAAAGGGGCATAGTCCCGGTAGTGTAGATGGCGCTGTTGATGATACTGCCGATCACCGTTAGCATTGATAACGAAGATTACCGAAGTTGAGCTGTCATCAAGAGTAAAGTGCGTAGGTGTTGCTAAGTAACGTTGCCTTTGTTGTCTTCTTTGCGCATCGCGCAGTATGTAGTAATGCCAGGGTGCGTGCATATGTGCTTGTTATTATGACATCACAAAAGAAGTTTGCTAAAGCTGTCATCCCCCTCAGCCGAATCATGAGCCGAACTGTGATCGAACCACTGACTACAGTGAATCAGACTTCTTCGGACTCGGGGGAAATTGGGCCAAAGCGTAAGCGCCAAAGAGAAGTCAATAGCGTAGGTTTCTATAAGAAACTTGCGCCGTGCGCCCGCCGTACACATTTGACTAAAACACCGGGACCATGCACCTTTAATGTTCTGGATTGTAGTGAAAGGAATAGAAGTACATTTGAAAGCATGGTACCTTTCCTGCCAACTGCACCTGATAACATGACTTTGCTAAAACGTATACATGTATGCACATGAATTCAATTGATATTTGATTGTCGAGAATAAAGTGAACTCTGCATTTCATGTGAACTTTGCTTGCCCATAGCTGTTTGCTTGTGGACTCAGCCAGCAGGGTGATTCCAAGGAAGGTTTGGAGGGATTCCTCATCAAGGATATCTTGAGTGAGAGAAAGCGAGCTCAGAGACTGGTGAGTAATTTGCTTTTTTCTTTTTAAAGGAAGCAAGGTAACAAATAACAGATGATGTATCACATTTAAAAATTATATATCATCTGAATATCTTGCATGAGAGAAAGCAAGCGTGGAGACTTGTGATTAAAACTAAGGAAACAAAATATTTACTGATGCTGATGCTACTGTATTTTTAAGCAATGCTGCCGTCACTGAAGTGTCAATTATTAGAGATGATATTGACCATTACTAGCACATATGTGTGAATCCATGTCTTCAATGTGTTTTCAATGTGTAAGCACCTTCATGGGTACAGCCTTTAAGCTCCAAGAGTTTTCCTGGCGCTAACCCTCCAAAATGCACTTTACCACAATTATTAATTACTGAGATATCCATTTACTACTTGTCCTACAAAATGTAAAAGTAACCTTCAGATATATCTACAAATACTCCTTGTTTTTATTTTACAGTATTCTCTTTCTGTCTTATTGATAATTTGGTCATTCATTAGGAATGCTTTGGACCTGTAACCTGCACATTGATTCTCATACTTTTTCTCCTTTCCAATCATCTTTGATCAATTGTCTAGAGATGTAAGTATTGCAAGAAAAAAGGAGCCTCGGTGGGATGCTCTGTGAAGGCATGTCAACAGGTCTACCACTTTGCCTGTGGGATGGACGAGGACGCCATATTCCTCTTCTACGACAGTTTTGTGTAAGTTACATTTCCAGCAGTCTTGTTTCAGACTAGATATCCTTCTGCAGCTTGATGCCCTAGAATAATGTAAGTGCTAGTTGCTGTAAAAAAAAAAAAAAAAAGAAGAGAAAGAAGTAGATCCTGATCATGTACCATTATATACATTCAGTTCTAAAAAATGCTGGTTTGTAAGTGTGTGTATAAATTTCACTAATTGCTCATGGATTTAAGAAAGACTGTAATTAAGTTCTGTGTAGAAAATGTGCGAGCTGGGAAGCATTTATAAGAGCAGTAGACAGTGAATTCACACACACACACACACACACACACACCAAAAAACCAACAACAACAACAACCTCAAAAAACAAAACCTACATTGTAGCAACAAGAATATTTATCAACAATCTGTCAAAGAACTTTGCTCACTGATTTGTCTGTATTTTCCTTGTTCTTTTTTTGTCCCCGCCGAACGAGTTCGAGCAGGGGACTATGAAACGGGCTCCGTACGTGTGTGTGTCTGTGCGTCCGTGCGTCCGTGCGTCTGTCTGTCCGTCCGTGTGTGCGTCCGTGTGTGATCAAAATGTTCAATTTGCTACTTCTCTGTCATTTATGAGCCAATTTTGTGCATTTTGCTACAAAATGCTACTCCTTCGCCATTTCTAACCCGATTTCGATTCCGTTTGCTTTATGTGATGACACTAGGTGAGGGCTTCAAAACTTCTCCACAGAATTTTGACCTTTGACTTCTTTGACCTTTGACCTTGATTTTTGACCTATATTGTACATTGGCTACAAAATGCTACTCCTTCGCCATTTCTAACCCGATTTCGATTCCGTTTGCTTTATGTGATGGCACTAGGTGAGGGCTTCAAAACTTCTACACAGAATTTTGACCTTTGACTTCTTTGACCTTTGACCTTGATTTCTGACCTGTATTGTACATTTTGCTACAAAATGCTACTCCTTCGCCATTTCTAACCCGATTTTGATTCCGTTTGCTTAATGTGATGGCACTAGGTGAGGGCTTCAAAGCTTCTGCACAGAATTTTGACCTGTGACTTCTTTGACCTTTGACCTTCATTTTTGACTTATATTGTACATTGGCTACAAAATGCTACTCCTTCGCCATTTCTAACCCGATTTCGATTCCGTTTGCTTTATGTGATGGCACTAGGTGAGGGCTTCAAAACTCCTACACAGAATTTTGACCTTTGACTTCTTTGACTTTTGACCTTGATTTTTGACCTATATTGTACATTTTGCTACAAAATGCTACTTTCGGCTGGGACATATATTACGCACCGCGTAATTTCTACCTTTCCTTGATATTATCAAACTGAAATGACTAAGTACTTGCAATGAAATCAAAATGGTTGTGTAGCTATTATATGATGTCCTGTCGTAGGTGCGATATGTATGATTGTCATTTCTTTTTTTTTTTTTTTAATGATTCTGTTGAATTTAAAGTGTGATTTCATCATTGCTCTCCAACCATAGTTGCATTGCTCTGTAATCTTTGTTTGCTGATCTTCATTGCAAGAATCACATTCGTGTGATTGTAGTGTGACAGTCTGGGCCATGGATACAGGAACCATCACCAAGCAAATTTCATTTAAGGTATCAAAGTCTGGAAGCAGCTTCATATAAGAGCTGGAAGAAATCACAAATGTTTGTGTGCTGATTGCTCAGCTTCCTGACTCTGCGATATTCTCCCTTTACCACCAGGTCCTACTGTGTCAAGCATCGGCCGGTTCAGAAGGTCCTACCTTCCTCCTGCTCTCCAAGTCGGGGCACCTGCCCCATCTGCATGGAGGCGGTGGAGACCCATCCGGGCACCAAAGTGCTGAAGACTCCCTGCTGCAAGGGCACATGGCTCCATCGAGATTGTGTGCAGGTGAGGAGCTCTGGATATGTTTGACAGCATGTAACGTTTGTGAGACTATGGGTGGATTTATGTTTGTATTTATTCTTTTATAAGCCAATATGCCACATTCATTTTGCACAGTTGGCAGACCTCTCAACCATTCTGACTTTGGAGGAAAGAAGCTGAATTTTGACCAGTCCCAGCTGTTGTTTCAGTACTAGGAATTTCCTATTTTTCTTGATGATGTTGCTACTCACTTCTATGGGAGCTGCTCTTTTTTACTTTTGAGCCATGTCCTCGACCCTATTTTTCAGTCAAAAAGGCTGTGAGTTCTAGTTTAGTGTAACTGAAACATGATCAATGTATACAATCTTAAATATGACAAGCAAACGAACGGCTAACAGTATTGATTTGCAGACACAAGAGTGATCCAAGAAAGTACCCTATGATTCACATATTGATCTAACGAATTGCTATCATAAAATTTGGTCAGTACATTTCTTTCTGATGAAGTATGAAATGAGTATATGTGACCCTGCACCTCAAAACAAACTAAAAGTCGCCAGACATGAATTTTTAGTTAAGACCATATTCTGAAAGAGCAGACTTTAACCTTTGAAATGATGTATAATTCAAATCAAATGGACTCTCCTAACCTATCTAAATATTGGAAAGAAAGCACAAACTCAGGAAAAGTGTGAACTGAGAAAAGAGGCTCTGAAGTACAGTGTCTATTCAAGCGCTTAATCTTTACCAAACCGTGCTGGCTGTGCGATGAATGGGACAAAAAAACAGGAAGTAAACCACCAGAGTAACAACAATGAAGGGATTATTAGATTAAACTGAAATTAAGCATGCCTCATTAACACAATCTGTCCATAATTAATGCCAACTTTCAAAGCAGTAGCACTATCCTTTCAAAAGTTATTAGAGTTGAAAGTGAAGAGTGTGGCAAGGTTTTTCAGAAATGAAAAAGGGATTCTAAAGACACACCTAATCACACTATTCTACCAAAAATGTTCGAGATAAACTGCTGAAAAAACACACTTTCCTGCCCGTTTTATGATACCAAATTTTAGCATAATGTAAAAGAAGACCCGCTCTTTCAAAAAATATGAAAAAGTCAAGTTCAGCTAGGTTGACCCATTTCACTTATTTTCAGTCCTCACACAAAATCAGTGTGTGTGACTTTATGTTCGTTTTGAGGTGCACGGTCACATATATGACCTTACACCCCTGTGTAACTTTGGTGTACTGGTTGTTTCTGCCCACACATATAATGTCATATGAGTTAGTGTATATGCCATACGAGTATAAGATTTTTGAATTGGGACTTTCTAGCAATTTCGCAAGTGGTTGAAATTGCAATCATGGAGTACAGGACTGAGTAGAGAAATATGATGCGTGCATGTCACATTCACATCAGGATCAAAGTTGATATTTTCATGTTTTAAACTCACAAATACTACCTGACTCACAAAAAACTTGTAAAAATAATAACCATGTGAAATATTTGGCATATACAGTAGCTGGTTTTAGTATTGTACTAACTTTCAAACTATCTGTCCATTCCCTTTTCTTATCTACCATGGGGATATAAGGCTCTATTTGATTGTGATTGTGTTTTATGAAATGTTGTATTATGTCATTTATGTTTTCCCTGGAGTCTATATTGTTGAAATTTGTGTCAGATATCATTGAAAATAATTGTGAATTTATGCTAAATCATTGGTGTTAAATTGTCTTGTGACATCTCATTTCTACCTCTTTTTTTTCCAGAAACAAGCACTGAGTGCTGGCTACTTCTTTCGCTGTGCCATTTGCAACAACGAGAATGAATTTCAGGAGGAGATGAGGAAATTTGGCATACACATACCAGAAAAGTAATAATGTTAAAGTGCATATATTTATCCATGATCTGTTCATAATACATACTACTTTGCACACACTATCAGACACTTAATATATGAGTAAGTTAAAGTTTTAGCCATTAGAATCAAGATCTTTTAATGTGTAATGATTGGAAAGGTTGCATTTATCAACAATGCAAAACCAGGCTCAGAAAATCGCACACCCATGCAAGAGGAAAAAGCAAGTTTCAAAGACAACAGAATTTATATGATTTGAAGATGAGCATGCTTTTTTATAATGCGAGGTGTTCTGCCCTGCCAAACTTAAAGGATTGCTGTTGTGGCAGCTTTTGATTAATCATCTAATCTTCCTATAAACTGTCAGACAAGGCTTTCATGATGATCCCAGGTTTCATTGTCGAATGCTCAAACTTGCTTATTTTCTGTACGTATGCAATTCAGGCATTAAGGCAAAAAGCAAACTGTATTCAAGTTTGCTCACAAGTAGTGCCCATGTAGATGGATCACAAACACTGGGTACTGGCTTGTAACCCCCGCAGCACACCATCCCTGCTGCCCATGTTGTGTGGAGAAGCTGATTTTGTTTTTGTGCTTTGATGTGTGCAGGGATGCAGAGTGGGAGTATGGACTGGACGCCTACAGGGAGCTGTATGAGAGACACAACCGGTGTGACGTGGACAAGTGCAGGTGCCCAAAAGGAAGAGAGCACAGCACCCAGTCGGGGTAAGAAGAACCCTCGTCTCTTCTCGGACTTGTCCATCCCCATGTTGCTGCCAACATTCATCTTGGATAGTTAAAAACCTTGCGGTTGTCCACAAGGAAACTTAAACTGGTTGTAGTGACACAGCAACACTGATTGCAAGATGTCATAAATATGTGGGAAACGTTCTGAGTGACATGCTGAAAATGGGGTATTTGCAAATGAGTTCAATATGTCCAGAAACTTACTTATGATACAGCAAAGTGCTTTCATCTAGTATCTAGTATGAGTAGTAAATTTACTGTGCTTCTTGAACGTTACAGGAAGTGGGAGATTGTTCTCTGTGACCTGTGTGGGTCAGCTGGCTGTCATTTGGCATGCGGAGGTCTAGTAACTGCCCTCGATGACTGGGCATGCAAGGACTGCACATCTCTATTCACCAAAGGTCAGTAGTCACAATTTTAAGAGCAAGGTGTGTGTGTGTGTGTGTGTGTGTGTTTAGAATAGAGACCACCACAATATGTGTGTCTTGTGTACACTGTATCTGTGTGTGCATCAATAAAGAAATGATTACATCAGTAAACGAGCATTTCTGTTTTGGGGTATCATACCCAAATTCACATTAAGAGTCACCTTTCTTTCAGGTGACTGGAGTGTAGTCATGGTTACTGATTTCTGAGTCTTTGTGAGTTTGGAAATGAATGTACTTGTAACACCTGAAAATCCTTCAGAAATCTGTCAGTGTATTCATTTCACTCCAGTGAACATGTATATCATTTGAAGGTAATATCAGGGCTTTGTATTGTGGTGCACACCTGCAGCATTAGTGGTGAGTTGTTGATAAGTGTTGGCCACTTTGCTATAAAGTGAATAGAGTCAACAAAGACTTATGTGTATGTCAATGTTGATGTGAAACCTTTTCATATGATGGAATGATTGGCTTCTGATGATGATCCATTCATGGTCTATTTAGAGCAGAGATAATAAGATTGTTATAGGTTCACAATGCTAAAATGGATGGAACTATTTCAGTCATGTCTATGCAAATTGCCAACAGTATGTAATAACATACTGCTTGCCACTTCCCACAAAAGTTGTGTACAATATCATGATACAACTCGCAAATGTTTATGGTAGACATGTGAATGTCAAAATAGTGTTATTTTTGCTGGTTTTTGTACAGGCTTCATGCAGCAAAACCAGTCTGCGCAGGAAAGAGCTAACAAGAAGAGTGGCAGAACTTCAGATACACAGCAGAAAACACCTTCAGTGGGTGGGGGAGCAAGAGCCAGGTCAGCCATTCGACTCCAGGGCAAGCGTCCTCGGCCACCTCCTACAACACCACGTCCCCTCAAGAAGAAACGTCTCAGCACATCTGTTTGCCCTACTCTGTCTCCTATAACAACCAACCAGTCATCATCGAGAAGCTCTCCAAAGTCCACACCGAAGCGGCCAATGAAGTTTCCCAAGGTGTCGCTCTCTCCGACATATGGAGCAGATGAATCACGGCCGGGCAGTTCCAGAGAAGCCTTTACGAGTAAGTACAGGGAACTGCTGCCAAAGTTGGAGTGCTATGTGGCTCTTGAGACACCACCAAAGAATTTCTGCTATGATGTGAGTATGCCATCCCTGACGCCAGCATCTAGTTGTAGCAGGGGGCACAAAGGGAAGAGTAAGAAAGCTAGGAAGTTGGATCTAGATACGTGTGATTCCCCATCGAAACCCAGACCATCTGAATTTCCGGCAAGAGGTGTTTCTGGAGTGAGGGATGCAGCTGTAAAAGCTGGCGAATCGTCCTTTACCCTAACCAAAACAGCCAGCACACCTTCCAAGAGCATGAATTGTGGCAGTAAAATGCACCAAAAGGTTCGTTCAAAGATGTCCTCTGGCAAGTCATACACAAAACTTTCCTCTTCATGCGGGTTTTCCATGGGGAAACGATTGCAAGGAGTCACCGAGGAGTCTGAAGACAGAGACAGAACTTCAGGCTGTGGTCTTGATCTAGCAGAGTTGCCCACCATCACTCCAATTTCCAAAGATATAGAAGAAATGGCAAATGATGTGAAGGCGCAAATATTGTCAGTTGTCTCGAAAAAGCAGCCGCGTTCAGGAAAGCAAGAGATCTCAGAAATCACCGAGTGGAAAGATGACAAAAGCTGGAAGGAGGCCAAAGAGGATCTCCTTCATCTGTTCAAATTTGATGGCAGAGCAACTAGGAGTGCTCTGACAAAGGTGAAAGGTGAAGACTCAGCAGCAAAATGGAAAGCCAGAGATAGAGTGGCTCAATTTCCTTCCCAAAAAGTATCTCCTCTACACACATCTCTGAACGACAAGTGGTCAAGATCTCTGTATGTTCGTCACAAAACCAAAACTGCTGGAATCCCAGAGGGTGCATCATCAAGGAAGAGAGGCAGTGCTGAAGCGCCACCATCTACTGTGAGTCGCTGCACCGACTGCCAGCAGTGGACATCTACAGGTGTATCAACTGCACATGGCCACAACTCATGTTCAGGATATGATGGCAAAAACCATCAAGGGCCAAATGGCCTGTTTGTATCAGAAGCCATTTATTCCAAACAGGCAATGCACTCAGCCCCTTGCTTGCAGACAAACTCATCTGTCAATGTGCCAAATGAAGTTGTAGACTTGAATGCCACGGCATCCACTACAGAAGACAACATTTGTAAAGAAGCCAACCGTGACCTTGAACATGCATGTCAAATTGATGGCACAGTTATGAGGAATGTGCAGAAGAGTGATCAAAGTCTTGGTCAGCCACAGAGTGATGCTTTGCAGGAGAAGGAAAAGGAAAGTGCTAGCTTATTACACTCTGACCCTGCAAGTACTATGCACAAAAGTGTACAAGAAAGTGTAGTGCCAGCACAGTGTACCTCAATTCCAATCACTATGTCCTTGGAGAAAGTTCCAAAACAAATTCAAGAAGAAGAGGAGCAGACACTGAGTGACATAATTTCTAATGAAGATGAAAAGCCCCAGAGAAAGCAAAGAGCAGACCTTGCCTTCCTGCCTCATGCAGGGGAAAGAACAACTCATAGTACATGGCAGGAAGGTTCACCAACACTGAGAAATGAAGTTGCAGGTCATGTCATCAGTGGGGCAAAGTCAGATGGTGGTAATCATACAGCCCTTTCTTCTCAAGATGTGTTTCAGCATGAAAGCTGGCAACCTTCCTGTGCCCAGGCTGCCACGAGTGTGTTGGGGAAACCTTTGGAAGATGCAGACAGAATACCTGCCCCAGTACTAAAAAGCTCAAAACACCACCGACTCTGGTCCCGCATCCGCTCTGTGAAAGATGTTGGTACCTGGAAGGAAGCCAAGGAAGATCTCAGTGTCCTTCTTCACAGATGCGGGAGAACAATGAGAAGTGCGTCTCAGAAGGATGGTGGGCGAAATGCTGAACGTGTGAGCTCGTCAAGGCATTTGTCTCATAAACGAAAACTGAATCGAGCATCATATCGACTAGGAACTGTGGATCCTAAACATATGGTTTATCGCAGTAATGAAGTAGAATCTAACCTTGAACTGTTGGATAAACCTGAAAGAGACAGCAGGAAAGGAGTTGTACTAAATCAAGAAAAAACATGCTGCTCTGAATCAAAAATTCATGCCACATGTACCATCATTCCAAGTGAACATTATTTTGCAGAGTCACAGGAGGAGCAGACTGTGACAAGCATTTCAGATGTCAAATGTTCAGACATTCCCGAGGTTGTGGATGCAGATAATGCACTCACTGCACATGAAACTGCACAGCCAGGAGAATGGCCGAAGCATGTTCCAAAAGTTCAAGAGGTTGAAGCCAGCCAAACATGTGGCAAGTCAGATGGGCCGAGGGAAGCTGAATCACTTTCTGCAAGTGAGAGTCATCACTGTGTTAGTGGGAATAAAACATCTGATAGGACTGACTGCGATGCTGAAATATCATTTCCAAACTTTGGGGAGACATATTCAAGTATGCTGCAAACCGAAGCTGGAAATCAAGCTGACACAGAGGAGCTACTGATATCAGAAGGGAATGATATTATTTCTGCAATGGCAACCCAGAGAGGGGATGGCTCACCCACCAGCAAGTCTTCTGATGGGGAGGACAAATCAAGAGTAGTTCACCTCCAACAAACACCTGGCAGTAAATTGGTAAATCATGAAAAACCTGGTAGGGAGTTGACATCACTGCGTTCTTGGGAGAGAGAAGACATCTGGAAAGAGACCAAGACCGAAATTGCAATGTTGTGTCAGTCTGAGAGTAGATTGACCAGAAGTACTAGAAAAATATATGGGGTAAAGCAAGAGAGCTTCATATCAGGGATGAGTGGCCAGAATGTTCTTGCTTCAGTGAATGAACTTGCTGCGGAAGGAGAAAGTGTGAATTGTACAGAGGCAGAAAATAGGGAAGGTATGCCATCTTCTTGTGAACGCAGGAGATACACTTCTAAGCTCAATGCTCTCATGTCTTGGAGGCGTGACCTCACATGGAAGGAGGCAAAGAGTGACTTGGAGATGTTGTGTTCTTCCGATGACAGGATTACCAGGAACTGCAGTAAGATGAAGTGGGATTCAGCTCAGCCAAATTCTCAGTCAGTCACAGCCATGAAGCACAGGATAAAGTCATGTTCGGAGCATGTACAGCCAGCTCGGTCAGCAAGGAAACGCAAAAGGGCAAGCACTGTCTCGCATGAGAGAAGGCCTTGGACGTCACCACCAGCTAAACAAAAGATCGCAGCACTAGGTCTGTCGGGAGAAGAAGTTTTACACCGGTTGAGAGAATCGCAACAGCAAATCATGAGCGAGGATGCAGATGTGTCAAATTTGAGACAGCTGGATTGGGTTGGAAATGGAATATCCAGAGAAAGCTGGTACAAAAGGAAGACAAAAGTTTGTAGAAGGCTCGAAACCTGCTCTAGCTGTCCTTCTGATGATGACCTTGGTTTGAGTTTCAAACCCCTATCAACAACAGCGTCAGGTGCATATGCTGACTTGCAGATTACCAGTTCCCAGACAGAAGCACCCACTGAAATATTGATCATGAAACCATCTCAAGACACTAATGCAGTTCAATGGTGCATGAAAACACAGACTTACAATATTAGCCCGTCGCGGCCGGCCAAAAGGGTACAGATGGGGATGAAAAACCACAATCAGATGGCTGGTCCGTTTTCATCACCTGGCAAGTTGGATTGCCGCACTGGAGAATTCTGCAGCTCTTCACAGACAAACTCAGCCTTTGTGGAAGTTCACGCCCATGTGAACTCCAAGGAAGAAAATTACTGCGAACCGAGCGTCAAATCTGCAACTGCCCAATCAAGCAGCAGTGGCAACAGAGCGCATTTTCAGACCCAAGCTCGAAACTTCTCTCCGCCTCGGCATGAACTGCATGAACACCTGTCAAAAAGGAAGATGTGGGAGAGCAGGGGAAGAAAACATCGCTCAACTCAAACAGTGGGTGCTTTGAAAGAAGTCCAAGCTTATGTCCAATCTAACAAGATGTTATATTCTGAGCCTAGTAATGTACTGAATGGCATCTATGTCTCAGGAGATAGCTTCAGAAGACATATCAGCACACAAACTTACCTGTTTGAAGATGTCAAAGTAAATGCCCTTGAAAGCAAACAAAATCAAAACAAGATTGGTCAGGAGACCGCAAGTACAGCTAGTGAAGTGGAAAAGAAAATTCAAGTGCAGCAATCATCACAAACAGAGTTTCCCCTGGCAGAGGTAGAAGCTTACATCAAGTCTCACAGGACACTGTACACTGAGCCAAAGAGACGCCCACCCATGAGAAGAAAAACTGGTGCCCTGGTAGCAATAGCAAAGACCCAAACATACAGAGAGATTCATGAACCACCGAAGGGGAAGATGCAGGAGAATAGGGCAAGAGAAGATCGCTCAACTCAAACACTGGGTGCACTGAAGGAAGTTGAAGCTTATGTCGAATCAAACAAGATTTTATACACTGAGCCTGATTATGTACTAAATGGCATCTGTGTCACAGAAGATAGCTTCAGACGACATATCAGCACACAAACTTACCTGTTTGGAGATATCAAAGTAGATGTCCTTGAAAGTAAACAAGATCAAAACAAGATGGAAACATGTCAGGAGGCCACAAGTACAGCTCATGAAGTGGAAAAGAAAGTTCAATTGCATCAAGCATCACAAACAGAGTTTCCCCTGGCAGAGGTAGAAGCTTACATCAAGTCTCACAAGACACTGTACACTGAGCCAAAAAGACGCCCACCCATGAGAAGAAAAACTGGTGCCCTGGTAGCAATAGCAAAGACCCAAACATACAGAGAGGTTCATGAACCACCGAAGGGAAAGATGCAGGAGAATAGGGCAAGAGAAGATCGCTCAACTCAAACACTGGGTGCACTGAAGGAAGTTGAAGCTTATGTCAAATCAAACAAGATTTTATACACTGAGCCTGATTATGTACTAAAAGGCATCTGTGTTTCAGAAGATAGCTTCAGAAGACATATCAGCACACAAACTTACTTGTTTGGAGATGTCAAAGTAAATGCCCTTGAAAGTAAACAAGATCAAAACAAGATCGGGTCAAGCCAGGAGGCCACAAGTACAGCTAGTGAAGTGGAAAAGAAAATTCAAGTGCAGCAATCATCACAAACAGAGTTTCCCCTGGCAGAGGTAGAAGCTTACATCAAGTCTCACAGGACACTGTACACTGAGCCAAAGAGACGCCCACCCATGAGAAGAAAAACTGGTGCCCTGGTAGCAATAGCAAAGACCCAAACATACAGAGAGGTTCATGAACCACCGAAGGGGAAGATGCAGGAGAATAGGGCAAGAGAAGATCGCTCAACTCAAACACTGGGTGCACTGAAGGAAGTTGAAGCTTATGTCAAATCAAACAAGATTTTATACACTGAGCCTGATTATGTACTGAATGGCACATGTGTTTCAGAAGATAGCTTCAGAAGACATATCAGCACACAAACTTACCAGTTTGGAGATATCAAAGTAGATGTCCTTGAAAGTAAACAAGATCAAAACAAGATGGAAACATGTCAGGAGGCCACAAGTACAGCTCATGAAGTGGAAAAGAAAGTTCAATCGCATCGAGCATCACAAACAGAGTTTCCCCTGGCAGAGGTAGAAGCTTACATCAAGTCTAACAAGACACTGTACACTGAGCCAAAGAGACACCCACCCATGAGAAGAAAAACTGGTGCCCTGGTAGCAATAGCAAAGACACAAACGTACAGACTAGATCCAGTAGGAAAGCAAACACCATTGAAGAGCCATCTCACTGCAGCTGAGATTGGTGAATCATCGCTTCCTAACCATCAGCAAGAACTTCAACTGGCACTTGATAGTAAGCCAGAGGCATTAGGGTTTTCCTGCACAATTTGAAAGCAAAGCTGATGAGTTGAAAGGTTGGCAAGGGAGGAAACTTATACAAGTCATGAGGTTCAGTAATCAGAATAGAGAACTGTTAGCACATCAGACATCTGGAATGGAAGTCCCCCACGGCCAAGGTAGCAGCTTCCATTACATCACCAGCACTCCTGTACCGAGAGTCATCTACAGTTCCTCCTCTATTGAAGAGAACTGGGCTCCAAACCAGACATGTAGGGCTGATTTGGCTCAAAATGGAACCTCAGAAAAGGATAGAAATACTGCTATTGCTTGTCAGTGTCCTCTGCTGGTTCTTGCACTGGCTCAGGTGGAGCAGAGTGTAGTCCAAAATCTGGAGAATTTTTCTCGCTTTTTTTTTTTTTTTTGGTGTGTGTGTGTGTTTGTGTGTGTGTGTGTGTGTTTTTTGTTGTGTGTGTGTGTGTGTGTGTGTGTCTGTAAGGGAAGAGTGCATTTTTTTTTCCCTTTCAGAAATGCCACTTGCCCAACATAACACTGAAGTTGATTGGGCATTTAGCACTGAATTTCTTGGGCAGAAATTGGTGGCTGTTGACGAGTAGGAAATCAGTATCAGTGAGAGACTGCAGCAGTCTGACATCGTCCACCACAATATCATCCAGATTGGGAAGTATGGTTTCATCATAACCTGGAACTTCAGCAGAGCTCTCCTTTGTCCATCCATGTGGTGTTTGTGTCACCAAGAGAGAAGCAAAATACCAGAGGGACTGTTTGATTAAGTCTCTCCAGGCAGGCTGGGCATGAAGGCTGGTGTCGAAAACAGCTGTAGAAATTAAAACGGAGTTATATGTTTGTTGCACTTAAGTGGATTATAGAGTATAGGAAATATACAGATAATGGCAGCACTTGTTCTTGTAAGATGCGAGATGCTCCCTCTTCTACAAGGAGGAAAATTGTACAGCCAGAAATTGTATATATATATATGAGCATGTTACCATATATTATGTTGATGTTCATCAATCTTGTTTTAATGGTTTCTATGATTTTATCATGAACACAATTTGTATTTTGTGGAGATATACACTTTGGTGATGTTAACATTGAATCATGCTTTTAACTGCAAGCATGCTGTGTGTATTCTCATATGATTAGCCTTGTGATGCATATGTAGTTTCATTCATTTTCATGCCATTATGTCATATTTCTGGTCTCTATATCTTTGTTTTTATTAAAAAAAACATTTTCAGTTGTACTGTATCTAAAAAATTGAAACATAATGCAAGGATGATATGAAAATGCATCAACTGGAGTGCTCAAGCTAAAGCTGTGCACTAGATGAAACCAGAGGTTATGAGAAGATGGTGTATTTTGTATAAGTCTTCGCAGGGGAAATTTTGTATATGTATTTTGCAGATTACTGGGGGATACTTTTTTGATTTAATTAAAAATTTCCATAGCAGGTTTAGATATGAGAGATTTAACATTCTATTTCTTGAATGTGATTGCATACTAATTTATATTCATAATCCAACCCCATTGTGTTTAAGAGGTAATATAGGTTATGAGAGATTACGATTGATCATGTTCATTAGATGAGATATGAGATTGGTAACTAAGCGCACCAACATTTTATTTGTACTACTTGCCATCTCTTAAGTTACTGATATGACTGCACTGGTTACAAGTATCTGAAATAGCTTGGATTACATCAGCCATACTGGTACTCTTCCATGAAGTGAAAAAAGCCAGAAATCCCAAAAGAAATTCACCTTCATAGTTTGGGAATTGATATACATTTGTACATATGCAGCTGAATTCAAAGCATGATTGAGCTGGGTTTTTGTTTGTTTCTTTGTTTTTAAACATTGTTGTAACAGTAAAAAAAAAAATAATAATAATAACTGACTCCTGCAAACGGTCTTGCTTTGAAGGCTAACTGTGTACTGTAGATCATGTCATCTCACTTCATCCAACAAGAGTCCCCCCATATATCCATACATTTGCCACTCTCACTTGATACCAATGAGATCATTCCATGAAGGCTGATTGATGTGAATTCAGCAGTCACCCATAGGATAAGATCCCTTTTAGAGCATGTTTGTGATCGCTGCAATCATATGTCCCAAACTATCACAAACATGTCTGACATGTCTCTGCTTGAAAACTGGAGATTTATTGTAAAACCAGAAATATTCACAGCATGAAACTTCCGTGAATTTGGAGCCGACAGTCTTCCTCGCAGCATGAAACTTTTGTGAATTGCCAGTGGCACTCAATGCATTGTATACTGAAAAAGTGGAAATTTTCGTGGTGTTGAAATTTTCGCGCATTTCACGCAACCAGAAACTAGCACAAAAATAAAAGCCCGCAAATATTTTTGCTTGCCATATGTTCCTGTGCGTGACGTCTTGATTCCGCGGAATTAAAAACACGCGAAACTCTTCTGACCCGGCCAAGCGCGAAAAATTAGTCGCGCGAAAATATCCACTTTTACAGTAGACAAAACCTTCACATGCATTTTACTTTTCACCAATTTTGGCTCCTACCAAAATTCGTGAAAATTTCATGTGCATGAAAATATCTGGTTTTACAGTATTCTAGTAGGGAGAGGAGGATGTATGTTGTAAACAGTTGGCATGTCTTATGTACATCTTACTGTGCTGTGCAGCCAAACACATCAGTCATCATTTCTGATATTGGAAAAGCAATTTTAATATCCTCTAGCTTTAACCCATTCAACTGTACATTTTAGATCTGGCTGTCTTATTGCTGTTATATTTTAGTTGTATATAGATTGGATTATTTTCTTTTTCTTTTTTTCATCATTTTGAAATTGAAGGGCAACACATTTAATGAGTCTGTCATTGTGAATATTAGTTGTACAGTTCAAACCTGTTATAAAAACTCATGGATACAAAATTTCGTAAATATGAGAGGATTTTACTGGTGAAACTCATGGTTTCTGTATTTAATTTTTTTTTTCTGTTTTAACAAGATTTCTTTAGAATGAGAAAATTATTGCGATCTTAACTGTCTGCTTATGATGGGGTTTTTCTGTAATATGAACTGTAAAGTTTTGAAGGATGATTTCTGAAGATGATTTGGATACAGATGAACCGCCCCTTACCAATATTGTCATGGATGTTACTGATATTTTCCATATTCTGATGTATGCAGACTTTATGGCACATAAATGTGAAATTGTGGCATGACTTGATTCAATTTGGTACCACTGTGGCATGGAGGGGGGTCATCGTTGAAAGCTTAAAAATCGTATATCAGAGATCTGCGTGTATGTAAATATAATTCAGTTGAAGGTGTGCCTTGGATGTTTGCTGTATAAACACAGCATCGTAAGTGTATATTGTGTCGCACCTCACATTCATCATCATTGTATGTTTGTATATTAGAAATAGTCCCAACTTCATATGATTTTTGTGCCTTTTCATTTTGCTTTCCTGTGATTGCTAGACAAATTATTGGTGTAGAGTATGATATTTAAGCTATGATTTATGTATACTGTTCATACATTGTAACAGGTTGTTTGTATACACTGAAAACTGATATGACAAGTGTAGGGTAGTAGAAAGTAGCTGCAGGGCTGGTAGTGAACTGATCTGTTCCACAGATAGGATCGGGGACATACACATGTATAGAAGGATGGTGATAATGGTTTATTGCAAAATGAGACACGTACCGTAAAAGTGGAAATTTTTGCACATTTCATTTAGAGCTTGTGAATAGTTGAAATTGCCCATTGAATGTACATTGTACATTGTAATACTATTCTATATTTTCATTCTGTGATATTAAAAATGTTAAAGGGACTGTACAGTACGGTTGAGGTTGGGATTCAAGTTTTGAACATTCCTAAGTGAGATAATGAGAAACCTCTTGCGAAATATGAAAGAGCATGTAATTCTAAGAAGGATTCAACATTTATTTGATGAAAATTGGTTTTCAAATGGCTGAGATATCCAAATAGTGATAATAAAAGGCGACAGGCCACGCCTTTTATTAGGATCTCTTTGTTTCACCTCGTTTTTGGATATCTCAGCCATTTCAAAACTGATTTTTATCAAATAAACTTTTGATACCCCTTAGAATTGCATGCTCTTTGACATCTCATTGAGGGATTTCTGAATATCTCGCAAAATGTTAAAAGATAAATCCTCACCTCAGCGAGAACTGTACACACCCTATAAAGGTCCTGGATACTGTTGGAAGCAGTGATTTAAAAATGTTCGAAATATCACATATGATGCATACATGTATGTGTAGGTCAATTTTATCACAAAACGTCCTACCATATTAAAATTTTGCAATAAAGCCTAAAATATAAGGACATATGACTATTTTTATTAATAAACCATAACTGTAGATGGCTTAGTCTGGAAACATTTTTATTATAACTATTGTTCACATTTTGTATATTTAACAATACTTACCATTGATTATACTGACTCATATTTTTACATTGGTTGTTTTTTTCCCTAACCCACATTTTATGATTATTTTGAAGCACTAATGCTGGAATTTTGTTTCATCTGCAAATGGTAAATTATGCCTTTAAGGTCATCTTACCTGGTAGAGCGTGAAAAATTATTCACCGAGCAAACATTTTTCACTTCTACAGAATGTATCTAGTTTTGGAAACACTCCTCTCGTGTAGTACAGGTAAAACAACTTGTTGCCAAGATAACATGATAACTTTGGTCTACCTTAACATCTAACCTTGTGTATTCCTAGTTGACACCCATCTTCAGTCCCCATTTCTTCCATATACGTGTACGATGAATGAAATTTTAAGGACAAATATTTGTGTTATTCTACAGTACATTTTTCGAGAATTGGAACCGACAACCTTTTTTGTGGTTTTGTTGTTTTTGTTGCTTTGTTTCTATCCCAAATTCACCTTCAAGAAGTATTTTGAAGCACTAAAGCTGAAGTTTTGTTTCATCTGCAAATGGTAAATAATGCCTATAAAGCATTTGTGATGATCAGAAGTGTCATTATGCAAATCACTCAATATTGTTTGTGTTTCTTCTCGAGTCAGAAATCTCAGTTTGCAAGAAGAAATATTAGCATTGATTTCTCTGCCATTTTGGATGATATATAGGGATGTCTTTACTTGTAGAGCAGATGACAGGAAATTTGAGATGTGTCTCTATGTTGTGTGTATGCATTAACAAGGGCCTTGGAACGTTTTTAATGTGTGTGGGGGAGGGGGAATGTAGATTGGTAGTGCTTGGCGAAACATTCAGAAAGTCATGAATCAGAAAGTCATGGATTTCTACATGTTTTTATTTCCATTTTTTTTTCTTTTATTGAAGAGCCACAAATGCAGCGGGGGATTCTAGCCCCCTTTTCTGCTGCCCTTGATTAAGTAAGGGCTTTGACCATGCTGACTTGCTGTGGCTACAAAAATCAAACTTTGATCTCTGACCTTTGTCTGCCCTCAATAGCAGGTAGTCAGCCTGATTGTCTGTTTGCCTTTGCTCATGTATTGGTAACGATAAGAAGTAAATGAGGTAGGAATGAAGTGTCTTTTAAATTATATTACTTTAGTTGGGTTTACTGCTGCTTTGCGTTTTGGAAATTTTGAGGGATATTTTTAAGTTCTTGTTTTGCTGATTGAAAAAAGAATCATCAGAATTGTAGCATTCTGGGTTGCATGGTCATTTGATGTTCATTTCAATGCCTGCCTGAAGATAAGCAGTTTAGAACTGGAATGTTCCATGTGTGTTGTTGTTTTGTATATTATAAATTGTGCATCAGAATATTTATGGGCATGTAGTCTCTCATCAGGTGTCTTGAACAATGATTTCTGATTTAACAGATACATTAACTGCATGGATATTGTTTTGTTAAATTTTGAATAAATGGCAGAAAGAATGAACAGGAATGATTTGAATATTGTGTCATCATTATGTATTATAATGTACGATTGTGTATTCTGTTTCTGATGTCTTTGTTTGTGAATTAATTATTATGTTTGCAGGATGTAGAGTAATGCAACATGAGCCAAATACATAACAGAGTAAAGATATACATGTACCAGTGAACAGTCTTCAAAATACTAGTAGACATGTATAATGTATACCATGGTTTTACATGCTGTATATTCTCAATGTGTTATCAAAATCTCACCTAACCTATTCGTTCATATCTTATTTTATTTTGTCTGTTTCAGTCTGTAAGCAAGCGTCACTCGTTCCTTGTAGCTGTATTGCTTTACGTGTATTTGACTCCCATTCATTGAAAGTGACTATTGTGGAATAGAAATGAAACCATTACTGAGAAATCACAAATTTTATACTGAAATATCCATTGCAAGCATTTCATTTTTGGATTGCCTTATTTCTCAGTGTTCATAAACTCATGCCACTAAAGATTGATCCTTGATCTGACACTTGAATAATATATGAATGAATAAATAATTCATCATTGTAGAAAAATATAACTGCATTTTTTTTTCAAGGAGTAGCAAAACCATTAGGTTGCCATGGAATAAAACATTTTTGAAGACTGAATTTGATTTTAATGAGAATTCCATGTTCAGTCCATTGTACTACAGTGTATTTCTTTACCAAATTAACAGAGTACCTTTGTAGTTACTGATACGTGTATGTCCCCCACCCCCACCCCCCAAAGAAAAAATAGACAAAAGGTGAGGACAATCATCAGGCCTTGACTATTGGCGGTGGCCTGAAGCCAGTACAATGTATTGGTGTTGGGCCACCAAACTTAAAAAGCATATCTTTTGGTGGTCCGATCAGGCAACTAAGATTCAAAATAGATTGTTATGTTTCCTTATAATTATTTAGTGCCACTACGTTTCTCTTTTGGGCCACCAACATTTCAAATTCAATCATTTGACTGGCCCAAATGGGCCACCAGAAAAAAAACAAAAAACAAAAAAACCATAACCTGTTGAGGACGAGTCCCGAGTATACTCAGGCAGGTGTCTATGGGAAATTCGTGTTATAGCAAAATCAGTCAGTCCTCAATGGGTTTAAGAGTCGAGTCCTGATGATCATATGTGTGTGTTCGTGTGAGTGGACTGTCTCGTACGAGTATGTTGGAGAGGGATTTCACTGTTATTGATGGATAACTCTTACACATGGGGTGGTATTCTGAAAATCTTCCTAAGTTTCTTCCAAAGTTTCTTCCTAAGTCAGAAACATAGGAAGTGCCTAGGAAAGACAGAATTGGTATTCTGAAATTTCTTCGTAGGCACTTCTTAATGCAAATTAGGCCATCCTTATCCCCGCCCACATCCTTTCTTAAGCCAATACGGAATGCCATAACATAAGGAACCAACCAATGACAATTGCATATTACTATGACGTAGGGTCACATACACGTGTGCGCGGCATGTCCCTTTTCTCACGCTCATTTCGCGCATCAAAGTACATGTGCGCGCAGTGAATCACAAGCGCACCTATCACGATGTCTGCAGTTTGCTATTCTTAATGTACTTAGGACAGGGGGGGAGCTTTCCTAAATATCTTCCTAAATTTCTTTCCTAAGTGCATTCTAGAATACAACTTCTTCCTAAGTCAGAAATTTGCATACTCCCACCCCCTCCCTAAGTTTCTTCCTAAGTTTAGGAAAAAACTTAGGAACAGACTTAGGAAGAAACTTAGGAAGATTTTCAGAATACCATAACTTAGGAAAAAATCCTGACTTAGGGAGAAATTTCTTCCTAGGAAGGATTTCAGAATACCACCCATGGTCTCTGGACCCCTATGCCTTTAAATCATTCATGTCGAGCAAAATGTAAAGGGAAATGTCATCAAAAGTTCAAATTGATTTTACTTGGTAGAGGACCATGAAATGAACAGAACACTAAACATCTGACAATTTGAAAGCTATGAAAGTTCCACGAGTATCAATGGTATGTTTTTACTATACGCTGATAATAATCCCAGATGTCATAATTATGATCTGTCTATTCATTGGGCATAACACTTGTAAATAATTGAAGGGTATTTATTTTTTTAATTGAAGGGTATTGATTGGATAACATCCATTTGCAGCCCGCAGGCTAAATTGCGACATTTTACATGAATCAGCATGAATACATTAAAATATATACAAAATACATTAAAAAACATTAGCTATTGAACAATTAAGTTTTACCTTTTACCTTTACCATTAACAAAACAAAAACAAATATTACAATAACAATTTTAACACCGCTATTCTCATTTTCATAACTAATCATTATTGCTTATACAAATAAACGTACTAAAAAATCAACTTTTCTCATCTTCTCATCATCTTCTTCTTCATCTTCTTTTTCCTCTCCTTACAAACTTTACCATCCTCCTCTTCACTTCCCCTCTTTCAACCTCTTCTTATTCCCTGCAACAATATTCAAATTATCATTATCATAATCACACATATTTCTCATCATAACAATGAAACTACCATTTACACTTACAAAATAAAACAACAATCAATATTACATTCATCAAAAATATATTATTATTACGCAAAACACTGGGTTTATATCAATAGAATTGTTCAAACATATATACGAAACATACAAAACTTCATATTTCATATGACACAGAATATAGGAACATGATATGGCAATCAAACTAAGATCAGAAAAGTTTGCTTAAGACTGAAAAATTCTGGCAGATGAAAAAACAAATAGAGATAGAATCAGAAATGAATGAACGAAGGGCCGATAATCAGACACATCATTACAAAGAGTAAAAAAAAACAAACAAACAAACAAGTTGACAGTGGTGAATCCACATGTGGTTTTCAGCCACAGTTGAGTGTTTTCTTGAAGAGAGGAAGTTTTGACATGCCTGTAATATAGTACCTACTACCTAGCCCACTATATATCTTTCTTCTCGATCATTACAACTCTGGAATATTTCATTGTCATGTCATCATGTCATTGTCATATACAAGTACAGTATCACCCGTATCCGGGCAATTACCCCCAGAGGGCAATTACCCCCCCCCCCCCCCCCCCCCCCCCCCCCCGGCTAAATACTTGTTAGTGGTAAGGTTAGAGAAAGATTAGGGTTAGGAGTTTGGGGTAGGGTTAGGATTAGGTTCAGGATTAGGATTAGGATTAGGGCCAGAGGAAGGGTCCGGGGTAATTGCCCAGGGGGTAATTGCCCTAGACCCAGTATCACCATTGTAATTGGCATAGTAATTCAGTAATGTTTTGTATCAAAAGTGCATGAACTTGAGTAATTTATTGTAATTGTTTTATGTCCCAATAATAACTGAACTGAGTACTTGATCAGAATCCTGAATCTCGGCAACTACAGCAAGGGGCGTATATGACTGAGATGGATGCTTATCAGAGTTGATCGATGCATATATTACTAGCGTACTACAATCTCCTCCAAAAAAAAAAAAAGTTGTTAGGTTGAGATAGGATATTGAACTTCGGCCCTGAACTTCATCTACAGCAATTCATTATTGCCATGATATTGGCACCAGTAGGAGTTCTTGGAATCTGGCAGGGTTTTCTCCCCCTCCCCTAGGGATAGCCGTATAAGAGGTGGGTGTGCTTCTGCACCCACACATCAACACAACAGCATCACGCACCTGCTGCTACACAAAAGTGGAGTGTAACTGTTGCAACGTCAACGATACTGTAATGTTGGCTAATGTTCACGGTCATTATGTACCGTACGCATATCCCTATAGGTGTCTCTATCATGAAGAGAGCTCCCACAACACACGTTAGTACTGGTGCTGGCAAGAGACACGAGCACGTTTAAATAAGTTTCTATTCTTCTTTCGACTCGTGAACGGTAAGATTCTACTTGCTTGTTTCTGATCCTTTTAGGGGAATTTGAAACTAGTATAAACTTCTTCCCCCCGCCCCCAGAAATTTTAGACTCCTGACTCGATTGCGCTAGCATGGCTAGTGGGACATCACTCTTGCTGTCTGCGCCTGCACTGCGGCTCAGCACTGCATGCAGCACTCGGTCCCCTGCGCGCAGCACTCGGTCCCCTGCGCCTGCGGCGTGGAATGCGTGGAGCAACGTGCAACAGCATGAGTGATGCCCGACTACTACTCCGAACGTTAGACTCAACTAAAATTGTAATACTAAAATGTAAATTACTAATACTCTCTAAATACTCACCACAGCTCGACTAGCTTAATTTTTGGCAAGAAATAGTTGTTTGTGCTACCGTGCATACTTCTATACCTCGGAAGAACATTGAAATAGTGGCGGGGTGCATTTCTACATTAATGAATCATGATGATTGATGTCAATCCTCATGATCCTGGGGCTGGGATAATCAGGATAGTGTCAGTTTAAATAGGCTTCACTAAATAATAAGCTGTAGAAAGTCTAGTGAAGAACCTAACTAAGACAAGAGTACATGGATGATGGCAGAGTATCAGATGATATGGCGTTAACTATACACAGCCCTATTGCTGTACACAAGTGTCATGACGGCCATACGGCGCATGGGGACGCCGTGCAAAGCATGGCGTCTGGTCGGGCTGATGTGGTGTTATGGTCTTTGCATTGAATGTTGTGAGAAGGGCCTAGGAAAACCTTAACTTGTTGGATGTCGCCCCTTTACAACTACAGCCAGCCATGCCAGTAGGTAAGGGCAGAAATGGAGAGGCACTGAGAATGCAGTTTTGACTTTTGTATGGTTGGGGCACCACCTATCGACAGGGCACCTTCCCATCGGCACCCTGCGTGGTGCGTATTATCATGGCTGTTTGCGTATAGAACGAAAAGGTACGCGCGGGATTAGGTGTCATTAGCTATAAAGACAATAAAAACGAAGAAACGAAAATCAAACTCAAACAAACCAAGCTAAAAATTACACATCCGCTCAGTAACGACGCATGGCTGTGAAATTCACGTGTATTACCTATGGCCTGTGAAATTCACATGTATTACCTATGCAGTGAAATTCATGTGTATACCTATGGAGAGGAGGGGTGCCGATTGCAAGGTTCCCTTTTTAGCTGCGCGAAGAAAACGAAACGCACGCACTAAAATTGCGCTATTTTAAAACGGAGATTCATAATCAACGAGACGGTCACGACATTCAAAACTGCAGTATTTATGGCATATTTGAGGTAAGAATTAGGCGGATTTGTGTTATATTTTTAGAATAAACAAGCTACAGATCCTTAGGGTGACGATACGTGGTACCCCCAACCCTACTCATTTTTTACCTTTGGTGGCTTTGCCTGTATAATGTACCCGAGGCTCTGAAAGAATGCTGTCAAGTGTTGTCACAGCGGTTGAGTTTAAGGCTTCCACATCTAATGATTAGTTCTTGCTCTTGCTCTCATCTTTTTAATTTCTGTCAATTTTTTTTTTTTTTTTTTGGGGGGGGGGGGGGGCGGGGGGTTATTTTCTGGCTGTTGGTCTGGCTCACTTCTGTGCTCTCAGCGTGCAGCATTACTAAGTTAACATGTGTACCTGGAACTGAAACATTGGTTTACCTATACTCGGTCCAGCCTGGTCTTGAAAGTGATTACTGAGGGGGTATTGACCACATTCTCTGGCAGAGAATTCCATTAATTTATTATTTGGTGGCTGAAGGTTTCCTGTCTTTGCTTGGTCTTGAATGCCACAACAAACTGAAAAACCAGCTCCAACCCTCGGGCTTGGGAGGATGCCCATGCCCAGAGGCCTGAGGGGGAGTATGGAACTGCGCATAGGCCATGAAGCACCAAATGGAGTTAAACATATAAAGTTAAATCAACATTGTGCAAGAAATTTAGACTTGGTAGAGTTGAATTGATACTTTGAAGGGAGCTTTCACAGAGTTAAAGTGGCCTTGCTTAAATAGTTTGTACAACCTACCATCTCATTTCTTTGTGTTTCGCTTTAACAACACACTTCGGCTGTTCTTCTCTCTCCCTGCATTGTGTTGCAAAGGAGCTTTAGATTATGTGAGGACGCCGCCTGTAAAATGGCACCCATTATTCCATCAAGTATCTCTCCGCTTCTCGAATTTGAGTTGATACTAAAATGACCCAGAACTGACTGAAAACTCAGAAGACGCAAGATCAATGTTGATATTCAAAGTGATTTTGCGCATGCGCAGAACATTGTTTTTTTTTTTCCTCCGAACGTTGACAATGCGAAAATCTAAAGCTCTTTATCATTGATTTGTGGATGACTGAGCAAATGTTCAGGAAATATGTGTGGAACTGCTAGCAACATGTGATCTTGTGATTTGCATTGTGACGAACAAAATCAGAATTCTGAATTCAGGTTTGAAATCTATGAATTTCTGTAAACTGCTAGTTATTGACCTTGTTGCTTTTGTGCCAGATATTAGAAATGTCAAAAAAAAAAAAGAAGAAGAAGAATAAAACAGTACTCATAGAAATTTCTTACCGGGCAGAACTCAGAAAGGAAGCTAAGCAGAAAAACTGGACAGTCCAGAAAAGAGTAAAGAATGTACAGAATTTTTGTTCATTCACTGTACTGCCCTCTCTAGGTAAGAGTTTTGTTGCAGAACTTTGGTAATGAATGAAGCAATAATAGCAGAAAAACAATTTCACAAATGTTTACTCTGCCCGTGAAAATGTGTAAACTTAGAAAAGGTATGGGTATGAAAACAATATTGCACAATTCAAAGACAAGGGCATCACCCCCATCCTGGAATTGAGGTGGCCGTGAAACCTTCGAGGACGCGTTCTCGATTTTGGCATTGGACATGCTGGGGAACTTGGAGCATGCCAGTTTCTGCAAATGACATCATCACGTCACAGTCCACCGTTCAGAACATGAAATCTAAAATTGGTCTGATGAGAGCTTTGTGGATTCTCACTTTTAACGTTCTCGTGATGTTTTGGTTTGACCATATTGTTCCTTTGAGCCTGATCTAACATTGGACGTAGGCCTGAGAGTGGGAGAGGCATCGAGAGGGGGTGAGAAAAGAGAGGGATGAAGGAAAATGAATCTGAGATGTTTTGTGGTACCCCAATGATCTCTTTGACTGTAATTGTAATTGGGGGCGCTGTGGCATAGTGGATAAGACTCCCGACTCCCGATCGGAGGACCCGAGTTCGAATCCCTCCCAGTGCTTATGTCCTTGGACAAGATGTTTTTACCCACCATGTCCCTCTTGACCCAGGTGTATAAATGGGTACTGTACCTGGCAACGCTAGGGTAATAATAATGGCAGGGCCTTCTGGTAGAGCAGTGGCAACATTGAAGAGGCTACCCTGGGTAAATAAGACCCCCTAGGGCTATAATGTGTTACATTTCTATGGGAAGTATACATTCACTTGACTTATTACTGACATTTAATGCAAATATTATTGTCCATGCTGTCTGGAAGAGGTAGTTCATTTCTTCTTTCAATAACAAATAAGTATGTTGTTTTGTGAAACGCTTTGTTATTTTCCTAATATTGTACTCCTATGGTGGGTCCCAATTTGTCACCTAGAGTTCTCATCCTGAGACTCAGTCACATGAAATTGATTAAAGGGGATGGCTAGTAACCGATCAGTGGGAATGCTGAGGGATGATTGTTCCAATCCTTGTGGGATTCATTTAAGAGTACATTATATATCTACTGTTGTGTGAAAATTATTTGCTTCAGAACCGTCTCATATTCAAGTAATGTGTAGATTAATGCCCCGTCACTGACCAGGCACGCTAACCTGGAAACATTAAACTGCACGTTACTTGAATATGAGACCATTCTGAAGCAAATAATTTTCACACAACAATAGATATATAATGTACTCTTAAATGAATCCCACAAGGATTGGAACAATCATCCTCCAGCATTCCCACTGATTCCCACTGATCAGTTACTTGCCATCCCCTTTAAAACTTGAAACATTTATACCTCAAAATTAAACTGGTTGTTTCACCTACCTTTCTTTACTCCCCCATTTGTGGAAGGATTTGTGGGAAACTTCCCCATCTAAGGGTGTGTTTTGCCACTCTGAGATATAGATAATAGATTACTGTGTATTTCATGCTGAATATTTTGTGAAGATTTTATTTTTGTGAATTTCGCGAGTTGGGTTTCTGTTGGTGAATTTAAAAGCACAAGAAAATATTAGTTCATACCCTGACATATGTACATGATGTGTGCTCATTTCTCAGTTTAGTACTGTACCTCACAATCGTGAATTTAACCACTTGTGAAAACATTGGGAAGTCCCGATTCGCGAAAAATTAGACTTGCGAAATATATGGCATACATATATACAGTTGGTGACACGACATTTGCTCCTGCGACAATTACTCTGGTCTTCTTTTCTTAAGGACTTAGGATTAGGGTTTGGGTTTAGATCAGGTTTTAGGTTTGGTTTGATGTGAGGATTAAGGTTATGTGTGTGGGTAGAATTTATGTTTAGCTCAGCATGGAGATATTTCATGGAAGCAAATGTTGCAGTCGAGCAAATGCCATGGAACTAGATTACTTACACTACATAGTTTTGTACTGTATGTTTGGAAGGGAGAAGACAGAAGTTGATTGTGAAAGTTTGACAGAGTTTAGCCAGTTTTGTCAAGTGGCAATACAGTTTTCTCTTGGGTACAGAGTAGTGTGCATACACATGTTGCATAAACTCTATGTATTCATAATGCTTCAGTTGGTCATATATGTCTATGAGCTTGTATTGACTCATGATTTTCTGGTGGTGCGTAATTTATTGTACGTCCTCCACAGTCAGAAATAAAAGAGAGGAAAACTGATGAACAAAAAGAGATACTGTAAGGGTTACTCATACAAAGAACCATATTGTCCATGTGACAGCCTGCTGTAGCACATGTATCACTTTATTATCTATCCCACTTGAAGTCTTGATTCAAAGTCACTGCATTAGGACCTGTGCTTAGATTGCTTGGTTTTGACCAAAACAGACCAACTCTCTATTCCTCTATCACTTAAGAGGACAGTTAGGCCTTTAAAAGCAATGCAGTCTTTATCTACAAAGGCTGACTATAAATGGATACTTACTGGTCTTCTCAGAGAACCTTTAGAGGAAGGTGAAGATAGGAACAACAGATAGATAGGGGGAGAGAGAGTTAGTGAGAACCATACTCAATACTTGGTACAAAAGGAAGCTGATTTCGATGTCAATTAAAGTTGCCATTTCTACTTCACAGCAAAGCATGTATTGACATAGTCACTTTGTCTGAAAGCGCCTGCCAGCAAAGGATAGACAATTTTTACCCCTGTGGCTGGCATAAAAAAAGGTGTAAAGGGTGTCTTTTTTGCTCTCCTGTGTTAAAGGTGAAAGTGTTTTGAACAATAGCACCTCTGGGATGAAAACCATGAAGTACCCATTGTACTGCAGTCCAGTCAATCACCAGAATCCTCAAGCCTCTTATTTAATCCCTGTTTAATCCTGGCAAGCCATGTCACAGGGAATATGCAAGCTGGCCAGTGGGCGGTGGTGCATGCAGGCAATCATCCAGCCTGATGTTGGTGGCAGGATTCACATGGGTTTTTTTCGGCGAATTATTTTTCTCAACCAAGCTGACTTGAAAGATAAACGAGATCAAAGCAACAGTGTCTGTTTACATTTTCATCATTAAAGTGAATGATAAATGAGAAGGTTATGAATTGTTGAAGTTGATGTAATTTTTACAATATACCGGTAGCAATATCAGTCATAATTGCATAATGAATGCAAAGTAGCCTTCATGTGATGATTGCATCACATTGAGTCTCCTGTTTCAGCAAGTGAAATAAAATGTAACATTTTCTTTTCCTCAGTTGTAACAATCTTAGCTATCTCCCACTTCGAAGTTATCATTAAATCATCAGATCTGTGGGAAATGTTTTGCAAGTGATGTACAAGTACTAATGTCTCAGACTTGAATTTATGTGGAATGGGGATGTTGTGAGGTTTTGTGTTCAAAACTATTGAGAGAGTTGGGAGGCAATTATGGCATCTTCGCCTCAGCATTACTGTTTGCTGGAAACATGCCAGACTTGAGGAATGTATAATTATACCTTTTGTGTGTGTGTGTGTGTGTGTGTGTGTGTGTGTGTGTGTGTTATTTTTAATGTAACGTTCACTGTTCTGTAGGATTTTACTCTCTCTCTCTCTCTCTTATTTATCTATTCAACAAGGAGATTCACTTTAGATTGATAGACAGAATTCTAACAGTCATTAGAACCATGTGATATGCATTTTTTATATAAAAAACAAAACAAAAGCTACCTATGGTATATAAAGACATTTTGGCCAAAAAAAAAAAAGCACATACAGTGTAGATTACAAAAGGACACACATTACACGGACTCAGTATTCAGCATGACATTCTACACTTACTGTGAATTTTCTATGTGCTTTCTGCCTTCCAACAAATTACAGTGGAAATGAGGGTGTGTGGGGGGGGGGGGGAATGGGAGAAGGAAGAGGAAAAAGATTCTCAGTAGAAGTTATCAGGACCACATAGTGTAAGAGTGCAGAGACACTGTTTATGCGCCGCAGACAGGCAAGCTTTTGGGATGCATGCATCTTCATCTCGCTAGAATCCTGGAGGCAGGATGCTAATGAATTGGTCAGATGCTGTACCCCTACTCGGCAAGCTTTCATCCTGTAATTGGGGTGCGGGGATGTACATACATAATCAGGGGAGGCCTTGGAAGCAGCTCCAATTGGAAAAGGGGTCCCCGACTGGGGGCTGGTCTGCCCCATACATTTCTGAGTCGTGCTTCGTATGCAACATGGAAATTTGGTACTTGTAGTCAGGAAATGCAGTTAAATCAGCCCCTTAATGTCCCGTGAAGTTAATGGCGATTGGACATACATCACACATGAAGCCTCATGCATTAGCCAGACTGCGCTCTTTGACTGTCCCCGACTGTAATGAGGGTCTCGTCTGCGATGAGGTTATTAAGTCAGCTTTATTAACCATGCTTTACAGTTTACTACGCACTTAACAGCTATTTGGTAGAGCCTGTTATAATTTGTGTGTATAGCAAAATTTGCTAGTCGTGTTCGTAAATTCCTATAGAAATACTCAGATTTTAATAGTGCCATGGTACCTTTATTTCCACACAACCAAAAAAGGGGAGAGAAAAATGAAAGAGAATGATTTTTTTTTAAACTGAATGCAGCTTCTTGTCGTACAATATTTTTGTGTTGTTGTTTTAGTTCTATTCAGCTTATGAGGCAGAGTCTGAAATCAGAGGTATAGTGGCATATTCCTGCCTCACTGCTGATTGTAAAGGCATCACAAAATGAGCTAGAGATGATCTGTGGCCCGTGGTAATGCGTCATGCTGTGTTGCCAAGCAAAGCTTTCTGTTCTCAGACCACTCAACTGAGTCCATGGTCGGTAAATAAACTTTAAAGCACACTTTCCCATCATGTAAAATCTGTGTATGGAGCTGACAGTGGTTACAAACTCAGTGGACGAATCTAGCCAGTTTTTTCTTTTTAATTACATGTTTGATGCAATGCATTGTATTGCAATTTCAGTGAGTCATTGTTTTTGTAATTGTTTAAAATGATTTTTTTTGTTGTTGTTGTCTATATCACTTAATAGAGTAAATTTTCTTCTTCTATGACATTGCCTATGGACAATACAGGAATGCGAGAATTCAGAGCTTAATCTGATTTCAGACTTCTTTACTCTGCCCAAAACCCACTTTTCAGACTTTTATTTTCCAGTTCAAGTCATTGAAATGTTCACTGTTTAATGCACTTCAGACTTTAAAAAAAAATAAGTTTCAGATTTTTTTTTTACAAGTACCTCATACTCGTAATATAATTGGGTTCTGTACCAGGATAATGTGACTGCTGTCTCAATATTCTGATGAAGCTCTAATATGTACTGAAATTTGAGCTTGAATTATGTGTAATTGAGCAGCTAGCTGAGATGCAACAGAAGTTTGAAGATATTTTGTTGAATACATGTGTTTGTGATGTGATTTCATAATTCAGCAAGAATTGTCATTTTTGGAGAGTGGTCAGTTGCTAAATTGATCTGGTAATAGTGGGAGGGAAAAACTTGTGTACAGTCAAACCTGCCTTAGCGGCCACCTGTCTATAGCGACCACCTGTCTATAGCGGCCACTGAAAAATACCCCTGAGAGAAAAGCACTGTTAAAGACCCTGTGTATAGCGGCCACCTGTCTAATGCGGACAACGGGCACAAATTTTGTTTCCTGCGGTAGATTTTAACCTGTCTATAGCGGCCAAAAACGCAATGGAGCCGTAGCCGAGTTGATAATTTAGCGTGTTTTTCTGCTTTGTAGCCGTGCGGGCAACGTTCACTGATCGCCACAGCTGCATTCATCCCTCATTCAGTCATAATAATGCACCAGTGTTAAGCTTTCTTCACGACAATACACATACTTCTTTGCAACAATTACATATTACACCTATGGTTAAATGCATGAAACACACGGTGTGTGCATACGTACACACATACATGTACATATTGTTAAGGATACAGTGATGATACATGTACATGTACGCAGTGCACACAAAGTAAATTGTATATCCTGTCTATAGCGGCCACCTGTCTGTAACGGCCACTTTTTCCGTCTCCCTTGGGTGGCCGCTGTAGACAGGTTTGACTGTATTTATTTATTTATTTTTTTTTTTTTTGGTCATTATCAAGGGGGAGAAAATTGTTTTGTTCATTACCAAACCATTTGTCACAAAATGATTCAAATCTTTTAGGTATGAACAGGCGCGGTGGAGCACCCCAATTATCTCGCAGAAATCCATCGGCAGCCGAGCCTCATTTGCATAAAGTAAACAACATGTACTCGCGTATTTGAGAAAAAGTAAACAACTTCTAAAGCTAATAACAATTTAAGGAAACCTATTTTCGAATTAAAATTGAGTTAGTTTGAATTTGAAAACATGTCCGAATATGCACATATAACATATTAAAGGATTTGACAATGATAAAATGTGAAATTTTAGCGAAAACCTGGCGAGCAAATTTACCAAAAATATGCCTCAAAAATCATCCTAAAATTCACGAAGTGTGATTGTGGAACCAAAGCGCCATTCAAACAAAGTACACCGAAATTCATTTATCTGCTTGCATTTTAAATTTCATACCGTAATATTCCCGGCCATGGTTGTGTCGGAAAAAACAGAAGGTGATGTCAAAAATGACACGAACGCAAAGCGTACAGGTCGGTCCCATGTATATATAATCGTGTCACTGGATAGTGTTGCATGTCACAGCACACACAACGCATTGCTGCATGCAGCGTGCGCGGCAGCAGCTCAGCAGTCACCGCCGTGTGACACTCAGCAAAACTGACTGCGTCACATGCAAACCAACAATGAGCACGAAATCCTGAATCTCACGTACCACGCATGCCCAATATTACGGGAAAAAAAATGACGTCATTTTCAATTGTTTCGCTGACCACAATTTTCTATTCCAAACCCTGTAGAAACAAGTTGATTTCTCAAAAAGTACAGGTGGAACCAAGTGAAAACTTCCACCATATATGGATTGAGGCCTGATGAACTTATGTTGCCAATTTCGGACACATTGGAGCCCGGCCATAGTCCAGTCGGAAAAAAAACAGAGAGCATGTTTTGTGAGAGGTGATTTTCAAAACACTTTAATATCTCAAGTTCTAGTGCAGCAAATTTCATAATTTTTCATCAAAAGGAAGGTTTTTAAAAACTTAGATAGTGTGGGAAGTTTGAGTTTACTAGCGGCACTCATAGCGGCACAAGGAATAGGTAAAGATGTGACTTTTTCATGCACACAGTTTCGGGCAGCCGTGGATGCCCGTTGGAAATTCAAATAGAACGGGGCGATAATGAGATGCAAATTGGGGTGCTCCACCGCGCCTGTGAATGTGTAGACAGCTCACATTTGAATTTGCTTACTTGTGAGTTCTTAAAAGCTGTGAAGAACTCGCAAAGTGTGTGATATGACTGCATGTATTTTTCTCCTGCAATGAATACCTGTGGAGGCAGGGTGCACTGAGCTTGGAATGAGACACTTGTTGAATTTGACCTTTGACACATCTCTTTTTCAATCTCTGTTGTCAAGTATTTTTCTTCCTGTGAGGGTGTAATTCATCACTGCCGGCTTTTTTGTGAGCAGTCAAAAGATGTGTGATTTATTGGAGCTGCAACAACCGTCAAAGGAGCCATTGAATACTTAGTCCTGGCTCAGGTGTCAGCTTTTGCTTGGGATGAATTCTCCCCATGATATTTGATTTGAGATGAAGTGTGCCCTTTGACCTCGTCAAAATGGGTCTGAATCGCTGAATGCCAGTATCATTTTCTGTACCCTGCCATAAATCCAAAAATCACAAAAAAACACCTCCTTTATTGAATTACTTTAAGGTAAACATTTATGCTCATTCTCGATAATTATGAGACAATTTGTGAGCCAAATGTCTACAAAGCAGTGATTACTTTTGCAATGTGGCAGCTAGAAGTGCTCTTCCTCGAAGGTCAAGTGGCCATTGACATGTCACATTTGGCAACAAAGAAAATTAGATAAGAATAATGTCCTCATATGACACCAAAGTTGAGATACAGACTCATACACATTAAATGAAACATGAAAAAGTATATGAAAACTCAAAAGATTTGTGGAAAATGTAACTTGAACCTTTGTTTGATGATGAATAGCAACAACTTGGTCCTTACATTAAGGTATGATCCTGGGTCTCTCATTTTTCATGCAATGTCTGTGTGTGGGTGTTTTTTCCCCTGCGGGGATAAATAGAATATAATTTGATCCCCTTCTTCTCTGCCCCTGATTCAGACAAGTGATCACTTCGTCTGTCATCGCCAGGCTAACCAGGTATTCCCTAGCACTCCCTCTAGGATTGATGAGGTCGCCACGGTAACAGGCAGTATGTGACGTCACCCATCACCAATGGGGCAGGTGTGCCCGCAGAGCGCTCCGTCCCACGTACACTACGCACCGACAAAATGTCAGGGCGTGTCCACCTCCAGGATCACAGGTAACGCTGGATATCCACTTGTTGGGGATTTATTAGTGTGTTTCAACAATTCTGCAAAATTTTTGTTCTGCAAAGGGCAATATGGAAGAATGATAAGTGAAATACTGTTATGTGAGGCTCCTTTAGGTCTCAAAACTGCTGGAAAGAATGAGAAGGATGTTTAGAAAGACCTCATATAATTTGAATTCTCATTTCTTGAATTTCATTTGGACCTGCAGTTCATTGTGTTGCACATATGCAAGGGCTAATAATTATGTGTCTGTATTGAATCACTATTTGAATGAAAAACATTATCAGAAGAATTTGTATGCAGGATTCTTTTTTTTTCTCGTTTAATTTGACAATTTTGATCAGTTTTCAATAGAATTTTAATTAAAAGAGTGTTGATATGGAAATGATGATCCTCTGGGTACTGGTATAAAAATGTTTCAAAATAAAGCAAGAAATTTGTCAAGTTGATTTTCCTGTTTGTTCAAAAACACTATTGTAGTCTCATCATAGTTTGCACGATAGATGAAATGAAGAACCCTGCAATACATTTGTAAAGTCTTTCCTATCTTGCTGTACTGTAAACATGGAACATATTGTACTGTGGAAATTTCATGGATTTTGTACTGAGATAAACTGTGTTGAAATAAAAGATATTTTGAGATTCAAGATTATGTACAAAGATACTCTTGGCTGCAAATTTATGTAGAAGTAAATTTCATTGAAATCAGCTCGGGGTGAAAAAAATTATATGAGCAAAAAGTTTCCAGTCTTACAATATTTGCTTCCATCTCCTCCTCTACCCCTCCCCCCTCCCATGCCTCCTACCCCAGAGAGGAGCAAACTGCAGACCAGTCAACCCCAGGGAGACTCAAAAGTGACATCCCGTGGGGCCCTATGCACTCAAGATGACATCAGGCGCTCTCTTAGGGTAGAGTATGAGAAGGAATCATGTTTTTAAAGTAGCGCCAACACATACACATGCACACATTTGCATAGTGTGCACACATGTGCAAATGTGCAAACACAGAAGTACGGCATATGTGATTTGATACTATTTAAAAATGCTCTTTCTCATGAAAAAGTGTGTCTTGAAAAATGAGAGACACATGATGCAAATATGAAGGACAGTTTATGATTTGGTCACAGTACTAGTGCACTTTAAGATGATTGAGACCTCAGTGATATGAACAGTTGTGGATTTGTAAAAGAAGTTGAGTATATAGTATTATTTAATCCAGCTTGAAATGAATACCACATACCTATGTAAAGATGATACCTGGTCATATTGAAAGTGTGCAATAGATGTGGGAGTATTATTACCTCCGCCAAGGGAGAAGGTTATGTTTTCATTGCCGTTTGTTTGTCTGTGTGCAAAATAACTCAAAGAGTAGTTAATGGATTTGGATGAAACTTACAGGAAAGGTTGAGAATGACACAAGTAACAGATGATTAAATTTTGGTAGTGATCTGGGGATTTTTATGGAATTTATGAAGGATTTTTAATATTTTGACAGGAAGGGTCAATGAACCTGGGAGTTCAGGCTGCACGTATTTGAGGTTTACATGCCCACACTAAAGTGCGTGCTCTAGTTTCTGCTAAGGCGAGGCGCATTGCGCAGCTGGAAGTTTATGATGTAACAATCTTTGAAATCCTGGTTGATAGGCTTTGTTATGAGCTTTGAGTACAGTACCACAGGTTTCTGGTCCATGAAGTTTGTGTTCTGACCTTCTCAAAGGAGCATGAATCTCTCTGTGTCATGTCTTTCCATGCCCAACAATACATCTTAAATGACCATCTGTGTAATATGTCTTTAAACTGTAATGTCACATGTCTTTTCTTCTTTTTTTTTATATTGGTAAATATATCTCTTTCAGAAGGATAATACATCAGAGCCATCACAGACCAGGTCAGTGGGCACACAGCACAGCAATAAGCACCGTCAGCATTCTCACAGAAGTAGTGGCTCCTCCTCGGGCCCGCGTGAGGAACGCAGGCACGCGAGCCGATCCTCTCTGAGGGACAGGACGAAGGGGGAGGAGATTGAGCAGCCCCTCATAGACCAGAAGCGTCAGACTTGGCGCCAGCAGCACTGGGACGGGCAGCGGGAGTTGGTCTCCCTGGCTGTGCAGAGGGACAGCTCCCAGGGTGGCAGCAATTACCTCCTGAGGGTGGAGCAGCATCAGCAAACCCAAGTCGGGGCGGGGCTCCAACCAGGTGGGGAGTGGCTGAGACACGACCCCCAGCGGAAGGACGAAAAGTGTCATCGTCATCGTCATCACTATCATCGTCCGGATCATTGTCATCGCCAGGACCAGCAGGATCAGAGTGTAGCCGTGCCGCGAGAGCGGAAGATCGAGGGGAAAGCAAAAGGCAGAGAGTTGGGAATTGGGAAGAGGACTGCAGCCATTGCACAGAGTGAGTACCTCACACAGAACGCACACAACGCAAAGATCAGTGCAAAGAGAACCCAGCTGCCGAATAGCAATCTGAGCACCGCTACGCCCGGCAAGCCGGAAAGAGATGCAGCTCGGGGGAGGATGCCCCCTTCGCCTCGCAGCTCCTTGCGGGACAAGAAGCGTATTGGGGGGGCAGGGAATGGGAAGGCCCCTGAATTCAGTTTGAGCGGGGACCCTGTGTATGCCCTCCCACCTCTGGTGAAGTGAAGAATGTGTTCCTGCCTAGCTATCACCTTCACTTTATGTTACAAATTGGAGTAATGATGAACATACAGTCATCACAAGCATCAAGCAGTTTTGTTCTTGATTCTCTTCTATTATTGGCATAAAATCTTGAGCATTTGATTAGGGACACCCAGGGAGTGACAAAACCCTGAGCTGTGACATTGTATAGCGCCATCTTGTGTTTGGAAGCTGTATACCTACACACCACTCTATCACAGAGGCCAAATTTGAGCTGTCAGCCATAATGATCCCAATGCCAATTCATCCCTTGTGTGACATGTTAACTGTAATTAAAACAATGATTTTCTTCATCATTAAAATCATAAAATTTGTATTGTTTTTTGCAAAAATATCATTATGATTTCGGACAGTGATTCAGAAAAAGATTACTTTAAGCAACAAACTCGGCCCTCGGTTACGTATTTTCATGTGTGAACTGATAATGCATAGTGCCGTGGTAGGGGCGGTGGTGCTGCTGCTGTACTGTACATGCATGCACTGCCTATGCCACCAGTAAAGTGGCAGGATGTTAGCTTCATATTTACCAAGGTATTTGTTAACGCAATCAGAGAGAGAGAGAGAAAAATTATCAAATTATGGGATTTATGTAATGTATCAGCATTCATTTATTATCGCTGTGTGAAGATCACTAACACAGCAAAGACCACTCGCGTAAAGCGCTGAAAAACTTTGTCCGTCCATTTTATTTTTATTTTTTTGGTAACCTAGGGTAAAGCACAAAAGAACATAAATGATACAACAAAATGACAGTTTTATTTGGTTCAACAAGATACCAAATACCACATCATTTGTTGTACGTGTCATTAAAAGCTTTGACAGTTGTGAATTTTTCATTCACCGAACCTCGACCAAAGATGGCGGTAGAACATCAGAGTAGTCTTTACCCAAGTCTTTGATAATTGCTTGTCACTGGGAGGTAATGTAGATCACATTTCTTTTCTTTTTTTAGATGGTGGTGGTAATTTAACAGAAAACAAAAATGCAGACAGAAAGATAAGGAACAAACAAAAAACACACAAACAAATAAACAAAAGGAATCTTCTGTTTGAAAAGCATTGAAGTAATCACCGAAACTCTGAATGTTGATATTCTTCAAACCACTTTGGCAGTCTGTGTTAGAAGTACAAATGAAAAAGTCGTGTCCAAATCACTTAAATAATAGTCTATGCATTTTTCTACACCTATACCCTCAGCCCTCTTTGAGATCAGTATGCAGGTATTTTTATTGTGATATGCTGGCTGCTTTATTACTTCCATTGTGAAGTTATTTTCTGAAAGAAGGGAAAATGCAAGGCCCTGGGTTCTGTACTGGTTCTTGTTTTACATTGATATCAGTATTTCTGTAAATAATGTGATATATTTGTTGATATTCACTATTTATTAAGCACACAAGAGATTCCAGGAAGCTTTGGACATAGCTCTACTCATGTTAAGAAGCAGCAAAAGTACCAGTACCTGACTACTGTTTTTGTTATAATGAAGTCTTTTTCGAGTGCCACTGACAAAGAAAACAAAAGAAATGTGCTCCGTTATAATGAAATGCGGATCGCTTCCGAAAATACGTAGCAGAACAAGCATTTATAGCGTCTATGCATGGGCGAATGCTTCACATCACCGTGTGTTCGCTCCATGTGTCCCGCACAGTTTCCGAGGTGAACTTGCGTTATTGTAATACAATAATCTGAAATTAAACAAGGTTCGTTTTATTGTTCTGAAGGTTCTTTATTACAAAACACACAGATTCTTATACACCTAAATGTCCGTTAGTTCAGAGATGAAAATAGGGTTTGTTATTACGAACATTTTGGTGTTATTCCAAAGGTTTGTTAATCCGACAATGAAATATGGTTCTTATTACGACGGTTCGTTAGTCCAGAAATGATAGGAATTCTGAATGTTCATTAATTGGAACATTAAAAAAAAAAGTTTAGTTAATCCAAAAGTGAAAAAGGTGGACATCCACTTACAAAACTTAGGAAATGCAAACTTTATAATCGTTTTGAGGTAAGCGAAGCTTCGAAATAACGAACCTTTCTCATTTTTTTTTTTTCTTTTTGATTAACAAACCTTTGGAACAATGAACCTTCGGAATAGTGAACCTTCCTCATTTTTTCATTTACAAACCTTCGGAATGACAAACCTCATTTCATTTTCCGATCAAAGAACCTTCGGAAAATGAACAATATATTTATATCTAAATTATGAACTTTCAGAATAACGAATCTTCGGAAGAGTGAAGCTTCAAATGAACAAACCTTCGGAATAAGGAGCCTTCACAGTAACGAACTTTAGTAAGAAACGAACCTTTGGAATAGCGAACTGTAACCGAATCCTAAACCGTCATTTTCATATGACTTATTGTTTGACAATACAAACAACTTTATGCTCTCTTTTAAATGTAATATTCATACGAAATTAAAAAGGTACCATCCCATTTCACATAGCTTTTCAGGGTATGATGAGTATTCAGCAAACAGAATATGATGTATGTGTGGTTTCCTTGTTTTCATTATATATTGTATTTGTTCAGTTATGACGAAATTTCGTTATAACGAAAGAAAACTGCCGGTCCCGAGAATTTCAATGGGAATGCACTGTACCGTATATGAAATAAGGATGACTCACTGTACGTTCAGTATTAAACAGTACTAACATCCAGCCAAAGAATGGTATTTAGCAATCTGCCTTCCTCATATTTGCCACCATGATCACTTGAATCCACATCATATGAAAGCAAACATAATTGTTAATATTTGTTGTTGTGTTATTATATGTTTATAATGATTACTGAAAACATGATGTTTTCAAGCTGAGTGTTCAATTGGAGAGTTTAGATGACAAGAAATCCCTTTCCCATGAAACCTAATAGCATGCAATGTGAATGGGAAGATGAGCTTATAATGTTGGTGTAAAAAGTGTCTCAGAGATTTAATTGAATTCCCTATGAACTGAAATTTATTTTCTTGCCGCAATGCTGTCCAAAGCTGTTTAAGTTGGGTTTTTTTCCTTTTATGTTTGTGATCTATTCATCACGAATAGTGCAGAAGGCATTCTGTAGGGCTCAATATTAGGGCCACTAAACATTATTGTCGGGCCACCAAATTTCAAAAAAGGCTCTATTTTGGTGGCCCAATTGGGCATTTAAAGGGGACCTCTGGGTGATTTTCAGACTTTTACATTTGAACAACTATAAATCAGCTAAACTGAGTACAGAGTTTCAGAAATTATAGTGATTGGGATGAGGAATGAGAATGTTTTCAAAATTTATGACAAAGTCCAATGAACAAGGATGATGACATGGCAGCCTCACCATAAGAATGCATGAGTCGGGGCTCACGGAAGCAGAACAAAACAAGAAGGCATGCATAGATTCTTCACAGGTGAACTTCTTGAGCAAGTGGTCTTGTAATGGAATTGCACTGCTACATTTCTGAAATATATGAGGCTCTGATGTCATCAACACTGTTCAGTGTAATTTGTTTAAGATTTTCAATTTATTGGCTTCTCTGCTCAAGGACCACAACAAATTCCATGAATCTAAACATGGAGTTGTTGATTTATGTACTACATGATGTGAAATTATGAAAATCGTCCGGAATGTCCCTTTAAGATTTGAAATGGATTGTCGTGTTTCTGCTTATTTCAGGCCACTACATTCCTTTCCATGGGCCACCAAATTTTCAGACTTTAAGATTTTAGTAGCCGAAGTTGTGTCGATCCCTGCATTACATATGTTGATTTCTATCTGTGATTTGTTAACTCGCCCATTCTTGTTTGTCACCTTGCTTGTTCTTCTTGATATCAAGTACCAGAAATGTCATCTGATCCATGAATAATAATTACATATGAGCAGATCTCAAGTATACCCTGCCACTGCTAACCTGCTTGTTTGAGGCTCTTTTCTTTATTTTTTATTTTATTTTATTTTTTTTTTTTGCTCGCTGCTGTCAGTGCTAACAGCAGCCTTAGGTTGTTTTTTTTTAAATGCCAAGTGTAATTGGCAATTCATAGACTCTTGTGGAGGGGAAATTGGATGAAAGTCCAGGGAGTCAAAGGTCCATTTCAATTCCCATGGTCAGTGTGTCTCCATAATTGCTTTGGGACTTGAGCCATTTGTGTCAAATATCAAATTATATAGGAATGGAGGAGTACCTCTTTCACTTCCCAAGACAACCATCTGGATGAACATCATATTGATCAAACAAGGCAAAACCAAAGATATGAAGAAATGTAATAGTGCTTTGATTTTGCCAACAACCAAAATGTACTTTGTAATACATCACATGGATATCACAAGTAGGAAAAAAAAAATCATTACATCTACATTTTACATAAAATGATTGAGCGGTATGGCTCATCAATTACGATTCTGTAAGATTTTTTAATGTATTCAATCATAAAATTCTTAATACACGTGTATGAACTTTGTGATTAAGAGTGGAAACCACCAGCCCCTCTTGCCTGAATGATGCTTATGAAGCAATGGAGAGCTTCCTTTCCATTTCTTTGTACCAGTATTTGAAGAGTTTGTTTGCAAAAACCGATAAGTCCATATTTGCCAAATGGAGATATTTGCGATTAAAGGTCAAGAAAAATAAAGAGAATAAAAAGAAAATTTTTGCTTCTTTTGACCATAACTTAAAAAATATACCTTTTTATGTAGTGACCAATATATCATTTAAAAGGTATTATTTTGTACTTTATGACAGAGATCGTACTTCAAAATCTTCAAAAATGGACTTATCGGTTTTTGCAAACAAACCCTTCATTTAAAACAATTTTATGTTGTATTTCTTTATTTGCTTCATATATTTTCCTAAAATGAATGATCTTCATTTTTATGTACAGTGTACTTCATGTTTCTTTTGACTTTGAAGTAAATGCTGTAGATGAGGCACCAAATGAGCTGTCGGCCCAAGGCCCTGTGAACTTCAGTTTAAATCCAGAGATCCCCGTGATAATGCCTGAAAGATGGATATTACCTTTGAGCAGGTTAAAAATGTGTAAAGTGTATGACATGATTTGAATATGTTATTGATGCTTGTATATTTAACCTTGTATATTTTATGTTTAGAGGTAGATGCAATATTCTGCAGTTTGCTGCAAAGCACAGTGTAGATTGTGTATTCAATGTGATTCATTCTTTGAGATGATGTTTTTATGATGTTTTATTGTTTTTCTGCACTGCACTTGGATGAAGCACAGAGGCAGGTGCCATGAGTACCCTTTTCATTCTTCCATTTGGTCTGGGCTTTGAATATGCAAATGGCTTGATATGTTTTAATATAAGTTTCACTTCAATTTTGAAGTGATTTTAAATGCAACGTATCTGTTTTGAAAAAACTTTTAAAGGACCTGTGCTTTACACGAGCACAGGGACTGCTGTCATGAGCTTTTTGCTGAGCATGATTGCAAAACAAAGTATACTACGACCAAACTGTAAGCAGTGACACATATGAAAATATTATGAGTCATGTACTAATCTGTGTTAATTAAGAGAGGTTATTTCCTACGCTCCTATATTTCAGATAAAATGTTGATTAAATTTTGACCTCATGTGTTTCCAAAATACTGCCCTTATTTTGTCACAAGTACGACATCTGTGGTCGTTATGTGCAGCAGACATGAAATCTGTGTGATTAGCAGAGTGGTATTCGTGCTATGTGCTCTCAAGTGAGTTTAAATCTGAATACCCCAAAGAGCCCTGGCCCTAAGTGGAGTGTATATAGACTAAATGTGGATGTTTTCATGCTGCAGTGAACACAGAGCTGGACAGAACCAAGGCTCAACCTCCTCCTCCTCCTCATCCTCCTCACATTTTGGTACAGCCTGAACCCATGCCTCAATGGACAGGTGTCCATCGGAGTACCTAAAGACCCGGTAGCGTCGGGAGAGATGGTTGGTGTGATCAAATTGATTTTCATTTGCTGCCCTCGTGGGGCACATTTGAAAACCACAACCAGCACATTGTGCTGGAATAGAAATGCAGTCAGCGAATATGTGCATCGAAGTGTATGCTCATCGGTAATGTTTGACCCCAGTCAAGAGTCTTCTACTGTATGTGTACTTACATAGAGATTAGTGATAACGCTGTTCACAATTCGCTACGGGGATTCTCGAATTGCATGTATATTAGAGTCAGGCCAGCCTTCCTATTGCATAAATCTCCACACTAAAAGCCAGGTCCTTACAGAACGTAGTCTACCAAGCCCAGACCAAGTGTAAACTTAAAATGGTGCAAAAAGAGCATCAGCTTGGACAGTTCACCCGGTTGCAATGTGATACTGTGTTTACGTAATATTATGTGTACCTCACTGTCATAGTTTTGTATCCGTGTACTTTTAGACAATTCAGAGATACTGTTTTTTTTAATTTGCAGAAGAAGGAAAGAAAAGGGGCCATAGTCCAGGCCTGTGTATTGAAATTTGTTTGTTGGTTTAACACAGGTGAAATAGGCTTGGCTGAGCTGTTATTGACAGCGAATTAAGTACTCGTATTATGAGTAATACCTTTGATGTTCACGGTTGTGGTACTGTTTTGATGCTAATGTCCTCTGTTTCTATGTGCACCTCATAACATCTTTTTCTTTTTTTTTACTTAGCATCACTTGTTTATTGTATGCAAGAGTGTCATACTGCAAAGAGACTGTCGTGATGAGAAAAACAAACAGTTGAGGTTTGTATTCATATATTCAGTAAGGGTACTTACATTTTAATTGCTGAAGCAAAATTTATACCAATACAAAAAAAAAAAGGAAAAGATATTGAAACCTTGCCAAGATTGTTAGCAAAAGGAAATGAGCATCAGAAATTGTGTATTGATAAAAAATCCCAATGCTTATTATTGATATTCGCAACTGCCTGCTTCATTGAAGGATCTTTTGCACCTGCTTGTATAGCTTCAGTGTTTGCATCTTTTGACAGCAAGGTATTGATTCACTCAGAACAATAATTTATTTATGGTGTATCAGATGCGGCAGTTTTTACCATTAATAGCCTAGGAAACTGCTTGTTATGTCCAGCTTGTGTCATGTTTATGTGCACCTCCATATTGCTTATGGCTGATGGACCTTGACGTGCGTAGGACATACCCAATAGGCCCATTCACACACAATGAAAAAGCATGATTCAAATCATTTCTTTTGTGTGTGTGTGTGTGTGCTCAGTGGTTCACACATACATGGGCAGGAAAAAAAAATCATCATCATCAAAATTGCAGTGGATTGCAAAGAAAAATTCTGACCCAAATCACACTGGTTGAGCAAGACCAAACTCTGCATATGTGAATTTGGGAGTTTGGCTTGACTTTGACCTGACCGTCCCACGTGTGCCTTGCATCGTGGCATATAAAAAACTGGTACAATTTCACACACCTTTCATGCACACTTTGCACTGCAAATTATTGTGACTGTTCTGGAAAAAAAATTGACTATTTTGGAAATGTCACACTTTACTGATGCACTCACTTATCATGATTATTGTGTTAGCATGCATTAAAAAAGTTTTTATATCGCAATTAAATTGCGATAATCATGATTATTAGTGGCTGTGTGAATGGGCCCACTGTCTTTACTTACTCTTTCTTTGCGTCATGTCCTTTCAGCCTCATCCCTGCTTCAGGTTAGGAGTTCCGTACAGGAGAGTATTTTTAAACTGCAAAGGCTTTAGCACAAATATATCATGAGTAAAAAGAGGAATAAGTACTGGTATATGCAATTTGTATCTGCCTGAATATCTGTCGCCGCACCTGATTACAAAAAAGGAGAAAAGATTTACAATGACTGCAAGGATGAATGATCAAGATAAAAAGGGCTTCCCAAAGTGGAAAGATGGCTGATATACTGAAAAGAAGTCTTCTTCAGCACAGTCTTGCTATTTCTGTCATTCATGTACCCTTGTCAACGACATGTCTCCAAAGGTCATAATGTTGGTAATAAAATCAGATTGTCTCCATGAAGAGAACAAAAGAGTACAGTGATCGCCTGTATTCTGTCCTGTTGTGGGATATAAAGTACCGTGGGAGAAAACTTCTTGGGTATATACTACAGTAGGAGAAAAGAATACTGTTCTTTACAAATCACTTTGTGTAAGTATGCATGTGTGTGCGTGCATGTGTGTGTGTCTGTGTGTCTGTCTGTGTGTGTGTGTGTGGAGAGAGAGAGAGGGAGAGTGAGGAAAAAGTGGGGCTAACATGGCCAGGTATTCAGGAAGCTGTACTGACAGATTGGCCAGAGATGCAATTGAGCGAGGCAAGTTCAAGAGTGAGAGAGAGAAAAAAAAAAATCTTGAAATTTGTCTCTTCCTGTCGACTACATCACAGCCATCCAAACCCTGCATCCCTTGAATGAGTAACCATGGAGACTGCCTGAGGAGGGTAAAGATTTTGGGTCATATTCATATTCTCTATATTACATACTTCCTTTTAGTGCTGCATCTCCAACTTGTTCTCTGGGTAAGTACCTCATAAAGTATATGACCAATATACGTACATATGTATCTGTTTATTTTTCCCTCTCATATAATTATGTACCTATTTATTATATATATATATATATATATATATATATATATATATATATATATATATATATATATATATATATATATATATATACATAATATATATATATAATATATTTATATTTGAGAGAGAGCAAGAAGGCAGGATTATATAGCAAAATAGAAAGTTATATTCCTTTTATAGTGAATAAGAGAATGACCCCGAAAGCCTCCCATATTGTATGGATGACCAAAATTGAGGATTAGATGTATTGATTGAACTATACACTCTTGAAAATGAAATCGGTGTTTTAAATGTCACTCCAACATTTTGTTCAATTTAAATTCAACCCCCAAAATGTTGGATTTACCATTGCTGAAATGGTGAATATCATAGAGTTTTTTTTTTTAAATTCAACATTACTTTGAGTGTTTTAACATTTAACAAAAGGATGGAGGAGAGACAACATTTGAAATGCTGATTTACCATTTCTTTTTTTTTAGAATGTAGTGTAACTTGTGCCAAATATGTATGCTTAGATCGAAAACTTATATGATTATGCAAAATTATTGCTGCCAACCAATCAGAATATGAAGCAGCATTGATTTTAACACTCTTCATGACTGATTTAAAAGCTCACTTTCAGATTACAACAGAACTCTGAACCCAATTTTTCATTTGGATATGATATGTAGTCCTACCATAATACTTCTGATGAAGCATGAGCTGTTGATGTATGAAATATGGAGAGTAAAATACAGTTTCAAATTGAGCGATTAAATTACTATATTTACATTTCTCTTTCTTCCACATCAAATGAGGATTTCACATCTTCATGTCCAGAAAGTAGCTTGAAGGTCAGGTAATAAAAGTATATTAATTATACAGCATATATTTCACTTTCATTGCCAGATATACTATTGGATACCATTCTAGTACATTATACGTAAGGGTAGGTTCTTGTGGTGTTATGTATTGGGCCTGTTATAAGTATTAATTTGATCAAGTGCAAGATATGTTCTTAGATTTTTACACCCATGCATTTCTCCATGTAATGGGAAGCTGAAGAACTTTCATCTGAAAGTTTGAAGTATACTTGGCATATATACTTTTTAAACAATTTGTTTTCAGTTCTTTTTTGTTCTTTTTTGGTGGGGGAGCATAACTTAACTATGATATTGTAATAGTATAGGCCCTATTAGATACCACATACTAAAATAATGAGTTTGTCCCATTATTATGTATGTTGAGAAATACATCCTAGAGCAACAGAGTATTCACAGCTTGGAAAAACTTTCAACTCTGAAAACAAAGTAGGGCTTAATCCAAGAGTTTTGTCCATTACTGTTTATTCTCTGGTACAGAGGTTATATGGATGAGATTTCTGTATGAGCTAATCCCCCTTACAGAATTCACACGTGGGCTTGAAACCAAGAGTAGGAAAGGGTCATCATGAGGTGCAAATTGAAAACAAACAAGCTTTGTAAACTCGACAGCTATATACACACTTTGGATGCCAGAATTATGCAGCCCTGGCTCCCTCCCCCTCCCCATTATTTTGTCATCACCATCACTAAATGTTGTCAAGTAATGCCATTTCTGAAATTGTGGTGCTGAGTGAGTTAATTTCCGTACTCCATGGATTCTTAGGCTATAGGGGGCTTGAGAAACCAGAAAGAGTTAACCCAGCTATGGTCGGATGCTGCGGGTCTTGAGTCGCCGGAAGAGCAAACGAGGCAGCGGGGCTAGCTACTCGAATTTTCTTGACGCCTGTTCATACTGCGCTGCCCTGCACTCTGACTGTGCCTATGAGATCGCCTGTGCATGCCTCCGAAGATCCCTACGTACACAGCTTTCGCCAGCTAGCGATACGATCGCGAGAGTTGGAAATCTATCTAGCGCGCCGAGGAGATCGTGGTAAAGTGGTAGGCCTAGCTAGCAGACACCAACACTCAGCAGCAGGATGGCCACGACCAGATGCATCGAAAAAGAGGAATGGCTTGACGGCCAACGATTCCTAGACGATGGGATCGCCACCACCTCATCGGAGCAGCAGGTTTGTAACCCAAAATGTAACGTTTCTGACTGCACTTGGTGGACTGGATATTTTTTTTTTGTCGAGTGCAGAGCCATTGCTATGAATAAAGATTCTGCAGTCCCGTATACTGGGACCTCTGTAGTGCAAGGTATGGTACCAGTGCCAGGTGGGCAATCCAGCAGGGTTTGTTTGTTTTGTTTTGTTTTTTTTTTTTTTTTACTTTTAGGGGGCTGAATTATTTTAGGCTTCTAACTTCAGCACAGCCATACATACGGACGTTACCTCAACCCTGAATCAAGAAGACAGAATTCGAATTAGAATATTGAACTGTTGGTCTACATGCAAATATGAAATAAAGTTTTTACATAACGGTTAGAATCACGCCAGCCAGTATGACAGTCACTGTCATAGACAAAGGGCAACATTCTTATTTGAAATGAGAATGCAATATTCAATCAGTGTTAGAATAGTGGACCCAGTTTGCGGCAGGTTAAGGCCTTTTCAAGGGTATTTAGTAGTATTCTGGTAAAACGAGCAACAGAAATCAAATATTTTTTTTTATTTTATTTTATTATTATTATTTTTTTTTTAATTGGAAGAGGTACCAAAGGCCTCTTGACACTGCATCACAATTTTGTATAGTGGACAATTACCCTAACGTTAGTCATAATAACCAATTTCATGCAGAAAATTTGCAACCACCAAGAGGACCTGGTTTGTGGCAGGGGGGTCCAGTTTGTAGCACCCCACACAAAAAAGACCCCTGATTTCTTCAAACATTAAAATTTTGCAAAAAACAAATATTTTTTGATGGTCCAACTAGTTTTCAGCTTGTTAGAACACTTTATTTGGATTCATTATCTCGATATTACACGATTTCATAGTTTTTCAAGATCGCATGTATTTCATCAATTTCCACCCATTTTGACATGTAAAATAGCGCTATGTGTGTAAATCCCATAGGGGTGCCGCAAACCGGACCCATCCCGACATTTTGGTCACTGTTGCAATCCTCAAAACTGACAAAGGAAATGAATTTTAGAATATTTAACAGAGTTACATGAGGAATCCTTACCATGCCAGGCCTCTTCATAGTAAGATTTTGTATAAAGATACAAACAAGGGATGATTTGACGACACACAAAAAGTTACGTGTTGTAGCAGGCTTACGTCCCACATAAAACATGCTTCACTGAATGATACTTTTGTGACAGGCTGAACACGAAAGTGTAATGTCTTCTCCATAATCCCAGTGAGCTTTACAAAACTTATGCAGTTGTAGTACGTGCATGGTTCCTTAGCATGAGCCCATGTTTTTGAATAAAGAAATTTATACATCAGCATGATACATTTGTATGTCATTGTGATAACTTTTTTGTTTTGAATACAAGCTCTTGAGTACAGTGGACTACCGTTACAAAGTCCTCAGGACCGGCAGATTTCTTTCGTTATATCAACATTTTGTTATAGCCGAACAAATAAACAGTAGTAAAAAAAAAACAAAAACAAAAAACGTAGAGCCAATAATTTTGGGACCTGGATTATTATTTCAGTGTAACCGGAATGTTGTTATAACCTTGTTCATTATAATGGGAATGCACTGTATACATGCTCCTTCTTGAGAAGCCCAGAATAAAGATAAATCAACTGATACACAACAAAAGAGCATGATATCTCTTACCAGAGGATAATTTCTTGAATTATAAACCATGATATAAAGAACAAAATATAAACGTTTACACAATAAGTTAGAAATGTTTTGTTTTTGATTTTGTTTTGTTTTTTATGGTCTCTTTCATTTCAGGAAGATGTTGAAAAGCTTGTGGATGCCAAGTTTGCAATGTTTCGGGCAAAGGTGAAAAGCCTGGCAACTGAAAACAAGGGGTGAGTACTGACCATTCTGATTTCCTGGTGCAATGTTGATTTCATAGTTCACTGTCTAATCTCAGAAAATCCCACAGCCAACCATGAAACCCCACTTTGTGCTTATGAATTGCTGTGATTTGTAATGGGTAGGTTATGGTTTTTGCTTGTTTTATTGTATGATGTATTGTATCTCTATTGTTCCAGAATGGGGGTGGGGGTGGGAGGGGGTGAAGCAAATGTTAGTTTGGTTTTTCTTGGTTTTCACTGAGGTGATGAAAAGTAGTTGATACTTTGTTACTTTGAATAAGACTATCATTCTGTGACTTATGCAAAGAAATGATGGAGAGAGTTTTCAAATCTTTTCGTTCTTTCTAAGATTTTTGATACATACAGAATGATGTAAACAAACAATTTTAATTTTTAACATTTTATAAATGTTTCATTCTCATTCTTTGATCGTACTGTGCAGACCGGTGCTTGAGCGATTCAAACATCTAGCGTACCTCAACAAAGGACTCTGCCACCTTTCGGACTCTTATGAGGTCTTGGATGCCAGCAGGCCATGGCTGTGCTACTGGATACTCCACAGTCTTGAGCTCCTAGGGGAAAAACTCACTGCTGAGCAGTCGTCCAAGTGAGTTCTGCTGCTTCATTCGATGGATGTTATTTGGAAAGAGGGAATGTGGGAAAATCAAGTGGTTTGGCAACTGCTGTGAGCTGCCCAGCCATTTGTTGGTATAAGTTTGATTTATTTAGCTTTTGTGAAATGCTGAAACTACACAATTTACGTCACGTGTAATTCGATGAGCTTGCTCGCACTCTGAGTGCAATGAAGAGTTGTCACCAGTCTCTCAGTATGTTTGATAAGAATATGAGTTGTTACAGCAATTGGACTCATCTCGCATATTTTACACATTAAAGCCCCGAAAATAAATTATACTTTGATGTGGAATCGCATTTTGCATGAAAATATGTGAATACGAGAGTATTCTTTAAAAGCAGTTTGATGGGTACAAGAGTGGCACAGATTTGCTGGGTCAAAATCACTGACGTTCCCTTCACTGAAGAAGGTGGTGAGGGCAAATATATTATTATATCTGTGCCTGTACTCTAATATTTCAACTCCAGGTGCTTTAACAAAGGCCCTCATGGCACTCAGTAAAGATAGATTTTAATTGTCTCACTGGCGACCAACGAGCAGGTCGTCTTTCCCGGACAGTGCTATCCAGCATAAAACATCAATATGCATGGGTGGAGGATTGGGATGGGATTCGATTAGAGAAGGGTGCTGACATTTTCCCCTCACTTAGGCAATAGTTCTTGCTTCCTGAAGTGGAAACCATGGCAATCCTAAGGGAACACAGAGAATGAGTACTGCCAGGTAGAAAGAATTGCTCCTCATATTGCATTGCATCAGGAGCAAATCAATGAAAATTAAGGTTATGCTCTGTACATTTGACTTCTCTTGTTATACAGTAAATAAAATGCCTGATATGCATCATCATTTGTGAAGTACATTCTGATTCATACTGGATCTTTTTGTTTCTTTTGAATTTCCCAGTGTAGCGCAGTTTCTTGGCCAGTGTCAGTGTCCAGATGGAGGATTTGCAGGTAAATGCAAAAACAGTTTGTGTATGCTGAAAGTATCAGAACCTTGCTTGTGTCAGGCCATAAAATCAAAAAGAATTCTTGCTATCTGCTCTAGTCAAATTTAGGACCCATGTATTTCAGGCACTGTATAAGCTGTTATTTTCGCAAATTTCAAAAATCACAGTTGGATTGCGAATTTGACGGCACGCAAAAATATCACCATGTGCTAAGGTAACAGTGCACTTATGAAGACCTCTGTGTCAGTTCGCGAAAATGTCCGTGACCTCATTCGCGAAAATATCTGTATGTGAAAATAACAGTGTATACAGTATTGATTTTGAATCTCGAGTACATGTATATTGCACTGTGATTGTCACTCTGCCCTTTGCGCAAAACAGTTTCTTTCAATGCTGGCAACCATCATTTTTTTTTTCATCACAACTTTGGCCAACCAACCCGTAGTTGACTCTAAGACAACTTTCTAACGTTAGACTGTCCCCCGGTTGAAGAGCATGAGGTATTTGTCTGAACAAGGGATTCTGTCAAATGAAACACAGCGTCATGATCTTGAGCTGCTAGCAATGAAAGCTGCAGCGTGTGCCAGCCTGTTGACACCGTGCAACCGGGAAAGGTTGATGAGAAAGCAATGGTGAGTGTCTGCTGATGACAGCAACATTGTGGAACTGAATTGAAAGTTAATGACATACACCACCAATTTGAAGTGCCCAAGAAGTATCACATGCCAACATATTTGTTACCTCCACCAAGGGAGGAAGTTATGTTTTTATCAGCGTTTGATTTGTTTGTGTGCTAAATAAAAAAAAATAATGAATGAATGTGGATGAAACTTACAGGGAATGTTGAGAATGACACACGATTAAATTCTGGTAACGATCCTTTGAATTTTATGGATTGTATAAAGGATTTTCGATAGTTTGGCAGGTAGGGTCAATGAACTTGGGAGTTCAAGCTGCCCATTTTTAAAGGTTTGCATTGATGATGTAACAGAAAGCTTCTATGTTGGAAAATCGGGCAATTTACGACATGCATGTACATATGGGTGGAAAGCCCTGATCTCTATAGAAGAACAAGATGAGTGGTGGAAATAGCTGCTTGGCAGAGATCTGCGCCCTCAGAGTGCTTCTCTAGTTTTTCATACTGCCGAGTATGGCTGGTACTTGTCGAGATCTTTTAAATTGTTGCTATGATCTTTATGCTGCAGGCGGGCCAGGACAGATTGCCCACCTGGCTCCGACATACGCTGCAGTGCTGGCCCTGAGTACTCTAGGGACGGAGGAGGCCTTCAACATTATCGACAGGTGGGTGTCAGTGATTGGCAGTCAGCCTGACAAAACACTGTGTTTCCCCTCCCCCTCCCCCACATTCCTCATAAAAATCCCATCATACTCTTATTCTTTTTATTGATGCCATGTTGAGCTGGTGTGTTGTGGTTTACTTTGTCAATTCTGCACAAAGGAGTGCTTTTCAGAATGCTGATGATGTTTAAGTAAACACTAGGCAATTTCTAAGGCAAGACATTCAGAGATTTTTTTTAATTTTTTTTTGCCAATAAGTTCAAAAGAACCCTCATACTAGTATATTTTAGACTACAAACCAAGTAAAACTTCACAAGATGCCAAAGCCTGAGTCACTCCGATCAAATTGTCTGACAATAGTTCTTGCCCTCAAATTCAAATGATGTCTTTCCAGGCTGTGTAATGATTCTGTTTAATATCTATATATTGTGTATTACAGATAGCTTGAATAAGTGATGTTTGTTTGTTTTTTCCAAGTGCTTTATGGTTTTCATACCTATGCTGTGTAATGTAATAGATGGCATAAGTGATGACATGAAAAGACTTGTGGAGGTTTTCATTTATATATACATTTAGTGCATAATAGATGGCTTGAATAAGTTACTTTCCAATAGGGCGTTTGGGCATATTTACATTTGGGGTATATGTACACATACAACTTGTTTGCTTGTTTTAAAGAACCTCCACCAAGGAGGTTATTTTTTTGTCTGCATTGATTTGTTTGTTTGTCTGTTTGCAAAATAACTCAAAAAGTTGTGAACGGATTTAGATGAAACTTACAGAAAAAGTTGTGAACGGATTTAGATGAAACTTACAGAAAAAGTTGTCAATAACACAAGGAACAGATGATTGAATTGGTAGTGGTCTGGGTAACTGTCTATATCCATGATAGTAATAAAAAAAAAAAAAATTAGGGACTCTATGGCCAACAAACGAGAGAGTTCAAGCTACACGTATTTGAGGTATGCGTACATGCACTGAGCACATGCTCAAGGCACAGCAGGAAGCTGAGGCAGACCAGGAATAAAGAGATTTTTCTCACCACCCACTCAATAGGGAGCTTTAGATTTTTGCGCCGGGGACATTCAGAGGAAAAAAACATGTTCTGAGCATGCGCAATAATACGCGTCAAGTCGATCTATAGCTTACATCGTCTGAGTTTTTCACTACGTGTTCTGGGCTATTTTTACGTCTGCTCGATTCACGATGTAGAGAGCCACTTCTTGCACTGATCATATGGGGGCGCCATTTTATTTTTTATAAGTTGCGTCTCAGCGTAATCTAAAGCTACTTTTCAGAACGACGCAGGGAGAGAGGAGAAGTTCCAACGCAAGCGTCGTCTCAAACGTCCGTGCTGCAAATCTAAAGCTCCCTATTATTAGCTCGATGAGATAGGCTCTTCTCTATCATTGGAAAATAAGGCCATTGTCATCTAATGTATATGGTTGGAAATGATTTGCTTGGTGGAGATCTGTGCTCAGTGTGAATACAGACAGGATGCTGTAGCTATGCTTGAACTGAGACTACCATTTTCCAAGGCATATGAAAAAGTACTGATGTATTTTCCCATTGCTGTTTTTATACATAGCAAGCAATTGATGTTTAAATGGATGGTATAGTATTGGTAGAGATGAGGATTGGGCTTTTAAAACTTTTTGGGAGATACCAAGAAACCTCTTATGAAATAGTACAGAGCATACCATTCTAAGAGGAATTCAAAGTTTATTCGATGAAAATTGGTTTTGGAATGGCTGAGACATCAAAAAACGAAGTAAAACAGAGAGATCACATGAAAAGGTCGGTCCCACCTTTTTATTAGGATCGCTCTGTTTTGGATATCTCGGCCATTTCAAAACCATTTTTCATCAAACGTTGAATTCCTCTTGGAATTACATGCTCTTTCACATTTCATAAGAGGTTTCTCATTATCTCACCCAAAAATGTTGGAAACCTGAAGATAGGTCTCAACCAAAACTATAAGATCCCTTTAAGCATGTGAATTCACCTTGCCTTGTTATTACATGTCTGCTTCAATAGACCAAAATTACAGTCCTACCTGCTGAGGATGAGAACACCAGAGGGCGCTTTTCTCATGCACACATCTGGGGAAGTTGATGTAAGGTAAGAAGTCATGAAAGCTGCAGTTCATACTGGCATGAGTTATGGTGAAGCTGTCAATGCTATTTCCCTTTCCTCCATTTTAAAAAAAAAAAAAAAATCTCCCTAGACTGAGCATAAATTGCGTATTTCCGTGTTACTAATATGATTAACAAAAAACTTTGCCCGGAAACATGCAAGTTATGCACAGTGTAGGGAAAAGTGCATTCCAATGTTTTTTTTCGTTAATCATAGTAGTACATTGTTCTCTGCCAGTGATTGACGGATGATGTCACAGGCAGAATCTTGGTTTGGAAGGTTTTTATGTGGGCATATCCAAGTACCGGTAATCTGAAGAAAGTTATTAAGAAAATTATTATAAAAGGTACAGCACATGTTTATTAGTTATTCTTTTCGCCACATAAGTGATGATCAGGGTATTTTGAATCAGTTGCATAGTCCCTTAAAGTTTTGAGTGTCCTCTTCACTCTGCAGAGGGGACATTGTGACTGCAGTACACTCAAGCAGAGCAGACTGTAATTACCCTTTATGCTAGCTTTGCAATATAGCTACAAGATTTGGTATTTATAGTATCAAAGTAGAGAAAGGTGCGTATGAAGCTGACAGGATGGCATATAATGATTTTTGTCTCACATACAACAAACCATATACTGAACATATGATTCTCACAGATGAGTATTGGTACATTTTTAAAGATGGAATGGAATTGCTATGCTGAACTTCTTCATCGAGCAATATTGTAAATGCGGTTTTACACAAAGACAAAATGACACAATAGAATTTGATTTTTGTAGTTTATTGTCTCTATGCTTGTAAAATTTACAATATTTCAGTCGTATCATATGAGGGGCGGATCCAGGAATTCTGTAAAAGGGGAGACGCCTTTACAAAATTAAAGGGGGGCGCACGCGCCCTCCCCCATTTTTTTCTTTTTATTTCTTTTGTTTAAAAAAAAATAAAGAGGGGGCGCGCGCCCGGTGCGTCCCCCACTGTATGATGTGTAAGCACATTCATTGGGTTTCATCTGTAATATTTGGTTAAAGGGATAGTACAGTTTTGGTGGAGATGAAAATTGGGTTTTTAACTTTTTGCGAGATACCAAGAAAACACTTATGATGTAGTACAGAACATACCATTTTAAGAGGAATTCAAAGTTTATTTGACGAAAATCGGGTTTGGAATGACTGAAACATCAAAAAACAAAGTAAAACAAAGCGATCGTAATAAAGTGTGGGTCCCACACTTTATTAGAATCGCTCTTTTTTGATATCTCAGCCATTTCAAAACCAATTTTCATCAAATAAACATTGAATTCCTCATAGAAGTACATGCTCTTTCACATTTTATAAGAGGTTTCTCACTATCTCACCAAAAATGTTAGAAACCTGAAATTAGGTCTCAACCATAACTGCACAATCCCTTTAAAGGTGTACATGTATGAAAGACTTTTATTTACTAATTGAAATCAAATTGATTGTCTGTCACCAAAAAAAAAATAAAAAAATGGCAATATGTTTTATTTTTGGTCATCATTTCGTCTGTCCTTTTTCTGTAAGAAAGTTCATTTCCTTATATTATATTGAGACACCTTGATTTTTTTCTTCTTTTTTTTTCTTGGCCAGACTTTGACATACTTTGAACAGATTCATTCATGATAAACTGCATATTTCACATTTGACCTGCTTTTAACTTCTTTTGTGTTTATCTGAATGCCTTTCTCAAAAATGTGTCCAATCATGGAAAAGGCTTGATCATTTGTGGCCTTTGGTCACAAAGTTGGGACTCTTGGAGAAAGAAATTGGGATGGATTTTCCCCACTCTATTGAAAAGCATCTTCATATGAAGGAGTGTTCAAAGGTGTTGAAGTGTATCTCATAGACATTTAGAAAACATTTCATACAAGTGTTATTGAATGTGTGATTCTCTCATGAATGAAATTTTAGAATGGAAGGAAACATTTGAGTATTTATAAATCATTTACCTTGGCTGACAAGGCCTTATAAATGTGATATAATCTGTTGTCAAGTCACATTTTATGAGCAAAATACACCATGCATTTTCCTACCTTGGGCTTGACTCTGAAACACAAGATGTGCTCTAAGATTTAGATCCCATGTTAAAAGTGATTTGTACCTTGTGGAAAAAGTACTTTAAATATTGACCATTATTATCTCAAATACAGTGATTTTTCTCAACAAAGAATTTTGAATCATAGAGTGAAACCTGCTTGAAATTATGTGCATGTGCTTCACAATTGGTAATTATGATAAATGCATTTGCTACTTTGGGACAGAATGGAAATTTTATCTCCGCATGGCACAGCGGATTACATCATTACAGTCCAATGGCAGTTTTGATGACAAAGAAATTGTGTTGGAAAAAAGTGCTAAATTTTTATACAGTGGTTGCCTAAAACTTCCTGCCATGATGTGGATTGTGTGGACAATATCATTGGCAATATGCCACAGAAACCTGTGTGTGCAAAGAAAGAGTGACCATCATAAATGTGGAAGAATGAAATTGGACAGTAAGTTTTCCTTTACATGGAAGGAATAATTTATGAAGTTCACCTTTTCCAAGTAGATATGGGGTTTGCAGCCATGTCCTCATCAAGACTTCTTAACATGATATCTGACATTTGGTTGTTTTTTTTTCTTTCAAATAATCATATGGGATGAGCAAAGTTTCACCATGAAAGAAACAACAGCAAAATACCCACATTCTTCTCATGGTACCCACAAAGTACAATTGAATGTTGGCCCTGACGAGTATTTGCATATTCATCCTTACTTTAAAGCTGACAGGATTGCAGCCAGTTAGTGACAATGTATAATCTACAAGTGTGTTACACATTATAGACAGACTAGCTGTGTGGTACTGTAGTGGCAAACATTTGATTGTGATTAGTGATAAAGCTGATATTCGATTTCCAATCAATATTTGGCTCTCCATCAAACAGTAGCATGCTGAAAGGAAAGGAAGTGAAGTAAGATATCAGTGCAAACTTCTGTCAAATCAGATAACATACCATATGATAAGTTTGGCCATTTACATTTCAGTGAGCGTACAATGCAACTTCATATTGCCACTTACAAACAATCATTGTATCATGATGTTGATTGTGTAAAGCTTTTTCTGCCTCTGTTTTTAGATCTGAAAGATTGGCAGTCTTACCTGTCCTTACCTACATGTATCTGTGAAGACAGTTCATTCCTTTGTACAAATATTGTCTCATTTGTATAGATTTTATTCTAACAATTTCCTTTCCATGATAAATCTTCTGTCATCAAGTACATGAGTGATCATTATGTGCAGATCATAAATGTTTTCAATATATTGTAATATCAAGTACTTCAAGTTCGAAAGGAACAAGCTAACAGGCATTGAAGAGATCGATTTTGATGTTAGTCAGTCATGTTGTAGTACAATTTGTTCTGTTTTCACCACTTTCACGGCTGGTGGTGCCTTTGGTGTCTCAATCCTCAGCATCACTGTCACATTCCATGCCGTTGTCTCCTCCATCTTGATCATTATCATTATCATCATCATCATCGCTGGATTTTTCTGTCTTGTCATCAGCATTGTCATTATCATCATCATCATCGCTGGAGTTTTCTGTCTTGTCATCAGCATTGTCATTATCATCATCATTTCCACTTTGCCCCTTTCCTTCATCCATGCTTTCTCTTTCTGCAGTTCTTGTTTGATTTTTTTCATCATTTGTGACCCCAAGATTTGCCTGTGCTGGGTTTACTTCATTTACCCCGTCATCACTTTCATGGCCGTCGGCACTGTCTTCTCCATAATCACTTATCCGTACAAACATTTCATCATCATCATCATCTTCATCATCATCCTTGCCAATGCCATTGTCATGAGTGGTACTCTTATCATCATCTTCACTTTGATTATTATAATCTTCATCATCCCCATCACTAACTTCATCATTACCATCTTCATCCTCTTCTCCATAGTCACTAATTCTCACAAACATTTCATCATCATCGTCATCACTATCACCATCACCATCATTGTCATCAGCATCATCATCATCACTGTTACTTTCATTATCTCCATCGTCTTCCCCTGAAATGCTGTCAGCACCCTCACTTTCGATATGGACATCAGCAATGTCATTATCCTCGTCATCGTCATTATCATCATCAAGGTCATCATTCTCATCATCACCATCATTACCATGGAAATCCTCATCATCATCACTGTTCTCTCCGAAAAATTTGATATCAGGGGAGCTTTTAGTGCTATGAGAATTTGTAGAACCTCTGCCAGTTGAATGAGAAGACTTCATTGCAACCGACATATTATCTCTAATTCCAATTGATGATTCATCGTCATCGTCAGTCTGATTGGCTGAGATATCGGTACTGAGCTCTGCCTCCTCCTCCGTGTCTGCGTCACTGCTATCATCTTCACTGTCGTCATCTTGGATGCTGCTGGTGATGTCCTCCTCAGCGCCATCAGATCTTTTCTGGAGATGTTTGGAGACGTTTTTGTCTTTTTTGACTCCCACCTTGCGACCTTGCTGACTCTTCCTTCTTTGCAGTCTTTTCGCCTTTGATTTCTGCTTTGATGTCCTGGCTATGCCTGCCAAAGATGTGCTCGTTTTGCCGGCTGGAGAAGTTCGGACTTGAGGAAGGGTTGGCTCATCCAAACCTCTACTTATCGGTGGAAGAATGAAGTTGGCGGGCAGATCACTTCTAGGGGCCTTGTTCTTGAGGATAAGTGGCAGTGGAGTTTTGCAGAGTTCGTCCAACATGAGAGGCTTGTCCAGCATACCCAGCAAACTGTTTGCCCTCTCTCTACGCCTCAGTCTCTTTCGCCCTGTGGAAGAGATGCATGAGAGTCAGTCATGGTTCCCCTGAATTCTTGATCAAGGATGTCAAAATTGAAAGACTTCTGCGTATATTAGTCACAATTGTCCTAAATTTCTTCACAAAGGATATCAAAATGACCACAGTTGTGGATTGATAGCTAGAAGTTGATGTCATGGTGTATAAGTGTTTGCATTTTGTTTTCATCAGGAAGCCCACAAATGCTTTGTTTACATTTGAAGCATATTGAAAACCCCACTTTATAGTGAATGGATCATGCTTTGGACTCTTAAAAGGGCAATCCTAATTTTGAATTTTGTCGAGCATGAACATCCTTATACAGAACATTTCACTGTTATTGTCTTTCTTCACTGAGTTGTAAAGATTGGGTAGTGCTGACAAAAAAAAAAGTTAGTTCAGGACCTTCATGAATAGCATTGTACTTTATATACTCAATCATTTTAGTATTTTAGCAATGCATGTGTATATTTCTTCAAAAATAATGCCACGGGTAAATACAATTTCTTTCATACCTCATATTTCAAAATTATGTATCATACTTGAAATGTTGACTTTGCTTCAGCAGATGCTTCATTATTGTATCAAGATTAAGCTAGGCAGAGCAAATGAAAAGTTACCTTTTTGTGAAGTTTGAGTCCCTTTCATTGGATTTGTGTCCTCCACTTGTCCTAACCTCAAGGGCTGATTGTTTAGCATGTGCAGATTCTGAATTGTAGGAGAGTCCTTTGATGGATGCTGCTTTGGAAGAGCTTTGGTAGTCATGTGATCCCAGACAAACAATGGTCTCACTCTCTTGGCTGACTTCCTCCTCTGCTGTCTCGTCATCGTTGGGCCACACCCCAAAAATGAGTGTTCACCATTTTGTGAGTGTGTTTTTGAGTGTCGGTTGCCGACAGCAATGGTTGATCGCTGAGAGGGCAGTATGGGGAGGGATTGGGTCCTCGCTTGGCTCTGGCTGGACAGTCCCCAGGCTGGGACCCGGGAGTGCTGATGTGTCCTCTTTCCTCCTCCGTGGTTCCAGCATTGATGAGCCATTTTCTTAATCTCGGAGGCCTTGACCGTGAGGGCGCCATCCTTATCATTGAGTGGAGGAAGGGAGCTGCAAGCCTTCATTGCTGGCTGTCATGTACAAAATTTGTAGGCCTCTCAATGCAGCACAAGGTATTATGGGCAGTTACATGGGGCGCAATTTCCTTTGCACCCTTACATTCTCGAAGGATGTCACAGTCAAAATGTCAGGCAGCGGTATCCATAGTGGAATCTGTTAGAAAAGAATGCATACATTTGGAATTTTGTCAATATGAAGAGCATTGCTCACCTTAATAGCTCTTTGTCATTTGATTTACATCCAATAAAATCACTTCAAATAGAGACTATCAGAATTTATTCATTTTCCTTTGATGTGATTGGGTTAATCACTTCAGATGTAGTATATTATGCTACGAGATGTTACTTCTTGCAGGATGTTGTCTTGAATAGAGGCATAAATGCAAAAGCAAAAGATATCAATTAGAAATTTCAGAGAAGAATTAGACAAAGCACTTGAGAAGCTTTGACCAGTTGATTTATCAAAATTGAATAATATAATGTGACCTCCCATGGGTTTGTAAAGATATCACACTTTGAGAATGTAATCTCTCGTGTCTACACCTGGCAGTTAATTATTGCTTTGTGTGTATAGGAATTGATGAATTGTTTTTGATCTTTTCTTCTTCTTTTTAGGGAGGGATTTATGAAGGAAATTTGCTTCCTCTATCTTTGTTGATTTGAAGTGGCAAAATCAACAAAACTATAGATCAGTTGGCTATCAAGTGAACACAGAATCCTTAGTGACGCATCCAGTACAACACAACAAATATCACTGTCATATGGCCGTGGCTTCCCTTGTTTCTAATCATCGTAGCATGTAATGTTGTCCATTACTTTGTTGCTAATTGATTCAATTTTACTCAAATTATTATTTGATTTCTTTGTCCCATTTCATTGCTTACATGAGAAAGAAACTTAATCAAAATAGTATCGACACCATATATTTGGCAGGTTTTTAAAAATTATTATTATTTATTTTTTTTTTGCGAATTTAACCACTCACAAAATTGTTAGGAAGTCCCGATTGGTGAAAAATAAGCCTCGCCAAATACATGGCATACATGTGTACAATACTGTATATTCACTTTCAGGAGAGTTATCTTTTGATAATACTGTAAAAGTGGAAATTTTCACGGTGTTGAAATTTTTTGCGCATTTCGCGCCACCAGAAGCTAGTGCGAAATTAAACCTACACGAATATTTTTTTTTTGCTTGTCATATGTTCCAGTTGTTGATGTCTTGATTCCGCAGAATTAAGAACGAAAAACTCTTCTTAACCGGCCGAGCGCGAAAAATTAGTTGCGCAAAAATGTCCACTTTTACAGTGTTACACCATATGTCTTAATCTTGAAAGTGCACTGTTAATACCTTTTGCAATAATCACTCATAATGTTAATAGGTTGTTTGTCGGGATTTTTACCAAGACTGTGGAAATGTTCAGAGATCAGGAAAAGGTACTCACCTGTGTGATTTATCTCTCACAGCTCTACAGATTGGGAGTCTTTGGGCTACATGTCGTTTCACAATTTCCTACAGAGTGAAGTTAGCTGTGCATCAGTCATCATCAGATACTGTAGCATTCCAAAACTTTGTCTCTTACAAGCTCACCAAAGCTACACCACTAGAACTTGGGGTTGATGCAGAAAGGTTATGTGCACCTCTCACTGGTGGTTTGCAACTCTGCGACCAAAGAGAGGTGGAATACTGATGATGATTTCTGTTTGGCTTAGGAGTATCGGAAGCAAACAGATACAAATTTCCACTGCAGATGGTACATGCCACTTTACTGGCCGGCTTGCCCGTAGCTTTGGTGCTCTGATGTGTGGAAGTCATGGGAATTTGTGATGATGATGCAGTCGAACTCTTCTCTCGTTGATTTATGCTGAATCTCATGTCAGGCGTGGAGTATGTCCAGATTGTTTTGCACAACAATCATTGATTGTGTGAGGAACTCCTCGTGAATGGAGCAGCGTGCTCCCCCACGGATCGGCCGAGACCTCCCGCAGTACGAATGCCGTCCCATTCATAGCTCCCCTAATCACCCATGCCTGGAACCGAGTCTATGCCCTGCTCACCGAGGGACTTACGGTAACTATGGGAGGTGTTCACACAGGTGCTCTGTCATGCCCATCATTGGCTGATAATGGTTTGCCTCTTTGCACCTGTGTTCGCACTGACAAAAGAAGAGATAATTTAGGGCAGCTCCTTGATAAGTGAATAAGTGGTCAGGTTCTTGAATCAGGTCAGGGTGTTTTATTATTTGCTTTATAGCAGTTGCAATTATTTTGAGTGGTAATTGTTCGAAGTATCCTTTTAAAGTATCAATGCCAGAGTAGAAAAGGTCAATTGTCGTCATTTTTGTTTCTTTGATGGCTTAACCCATTTAGGACAAGTCCCGAAGTTTACTAGGGCAAGTGTCTATGGGAAATGCATGGTTTTAGCAAAATCAGTCCATCCTCAACATGTTAATAGTTCTTGCTTTGCAGAGCTGAGGAGGGAAGTACTATATTCTGACAGGTGATTTGGCACTGATGTCTTTTGTGCAGAGAAGAGCTTTAGTGCCAGAGGGAATCCGGCAAGGATCAGTGCCCCAGTGCAAACACAACTGGCCATACTGGCAGTTCCCGCTTGAGAATTTATATAGAACGGCACAATGGATATAAAGTTTCTCCCCACGGGGAAGTGAGTTTGAAAAGCACCCACGATCGGGAGACAAGGGGGAATACAAATGACAAAAACAACAAAGCCTAGTGTTTGCAGGTTCTGCTCCGCTTCTCCCGTCTGGTTTGAAGGATGATGTGATAAAATTAGGATGGGGTGGGAAGGAGTAGGGTGGGGCTTGGTGGAGGGGAAGCACAATTTTGGTGGGGGGGAGGGGGGTCAGTTGTATGTATCTTTACCCCAAGACAGAAAAGGATCTATGGGGCGTTGTTTACAGATTGAATGGCTTCACGGCTCACGTTGCCTAGCATCAATGTTGTTGTAAATATTTTTTCATATCCATTCACACGCTCTTCGCATGTTTCAATGAACTTGAATGAGCACAGACTTTAGGTATTGTGGCCAATAGCGGTCATTGGTTAGGTAAACTTCCAGAAGCATGCACTCGCCCAACGGAAATTATTTGTAACATTTCATGGTGCTTAATGGATGGACGATAAGAGGTGGGAGACTGTCAAATTTTATGCAGTTTAATCTTGCAGCAGTTGTAAAATGTTCTTTGCATGGCGCTGTCAACATCTTGCCATATTGTACCAGTAAACAGTTGGGTTCTATAGAGGAGGTTGTTGTGGAGGAAATGATATAATGACTGAATATTTGCTGGTTTACCCCTTCATTTTTCACTCCTTAATCAGTTTTACAGTAGTTAACATGAGAGTGTGTCTATCAAAAAGCTTCTTCATCAGTTTTTCTTCTCCTCCCCCCAACAATGGTAAACTGAGATTCAGATGAACAGTCCATTACAGTCCCCTGAACTGTGACTCCTTAGCAGGGCTTTTCAGCTGGCAAGCAAGTTGACATGGTCGGCTGCTTGAACTCAGAAATTTTCTATGGCTTGCCCAGTTGCTCTGATCCGGCAAAATCTTGTCTGCTTTGCGGCTTAGGACGAGATCTATGCCCTCCTTGGAGAAGTGGACAAATCTGTCTCTTATTTCTATTTAGTACCTGTTGCTAATTTGCCATGATGATAATAGTAGGGATAACAGAAAGATGAGAGAGAGTGTGCCCATTCGTTGAAAAGCGCAAAACTCTAGTAGTGCGGCATAATTGGGATTCGCAATGAATGGTAGTATGCAGAGTAGAAGTTGTATAGGTAACGGAGTACCCATGGCTGCTGACCTTGTAAAATCGCTCGCATCTTGTGCAGGGATTAACTCAAAAAGTCCTTCGACTATCAATTTCAAACTTATACCATATATGTATCATGTCCTAAGGATGTGATTTCATTTCTTCAAGACCTTTATCTTTTTGGTACAAATGACATGTACATTTTGACCAGAACAGTATCACTCATCATCTTATCAACAATGTTCCAATAAATATTCTCAGTAGGTGATCCGAGTATCCTCTCGGATCACCTTCTGTATCTGTACTGATTCTTTCTTTCTTTAATCTTCTTCTTCTTTATTTCTTTCTCTTCAAATCTTGTGCAGAGTTTAACTCAAAAAGTCCTTTGACTATCAATTTCAAACTTATACCATATAAGTATCATGTCCTAAGGACGACAGATCTATTGTATCATTGTGATCAGTCGACCATGACGTCAGTATGACGTCATTATCTCAAATCACCTTCACAATCAATGGAATTTCTCAATGAAATTTACATATCATATACCTCAAGCCAAGCTCTATTCATTCATCTCATAAAATTTCATCATGTTCATAGTAAAGGAGCGTGTACGTGCGCGTTGAAATTTAAACGTGCTCCAATCGAGCTCAAAATTGTTTTGCACACGTTACAGATCATTTGGAGCATGTTATTAAAAATCGACGGACACGTAAGGGTGCGCGGAAGAATGCCCGCGCAGCTCATACGCCATAGAAATTTCCTGTTTTTTTTTTTACATGGATCGGATGTCTAAAATGTCAAGGAATAATTCTACCAAGTTTCAAGTCAATCAGAGTCAATATGACTCCATACGGGCCCGTCAAAGTTGAAATTCCGCACCCGCGTCAGTGGCGATATACAGTGCAAATATGAGAAAAACTGCCAATTTTAAATCTGATTTTACTCGTCAGGATGGACGGTGACCCCCCCCCATTTTCTTTACATATTCTGAATTATTTGCTTCTGCAGTCATAGTCATACACAATTGCCCTACCCGTAATCAAACTTTATAGCGTGTAGAAAATATTGATAATGCAGCTTTACACAATGATAATATCTAGAGCTCTATAAAGCGATGTTATTCTTGAAAACCGGAATCCAGCGTGATGAATTGACTGTCACATTCCATGAATTAGTTTTCATAAGTTTAAAGGGACATTTGAGGTTTTGTGGGTATCAAAATAAATGCAAATTACGGAAAGAGCAAATCATATTTTGTGATGTGAAGTTGCGATGATACATACATTGTAGTTACAAAACCACATTTGTATAGGTACACATTGAATGTTAGATTTTGTTGCATTGATGAAAATAGCTGGAATTACTAAGTTAAATAAGCAGATGCCTTGTTTATGTTTTTTTTTCTTTCGACTTTTTTTTTTGCTGCTCTTTGTTGAAGGGGAGAAACCTCATGGAGCAGGTAATGTTATCTTTTATCCTATAATACTTCCCACAAAGATGCATTTTTGAAAGGGAGAAAATGTTTGTAGATGAGGTAGTATCATCTGTCATTTTATTCCTACAGAGGTACATTCTTTAAAGGGAAAATTATTCTTAGAAGAGGTAATGTTTATCTGTCATCCCATATGACTTCCTACAGAGGTGCATACTGTGCAGCAGTTTCAGCCATTCTGACAAACGTTGCCACACCAGACATGTTTGACGGGACTGCAGAGTGGATCGTCGGGTAGGTGATGAAATTTTTCAGTCCAGTTTTCTTCTTCCATCCTTGGTTTTGAATTTAAAAAAAAAAAAAATCTGAAAGTGTTCAGTAGCCTTGGTTTTGAATTTAAAAAAAGAAAAATCTGAAAGTGTTCAGTAGCCTTGGTTTTGAATTTAAAAAAAGAAAAATCTGAAAGTGTTCAGTAGCCTTGGTTTTGAATTTAAAAAAAGAAAAATCTGAAAGTGTTCAGTAGCCTTGGTTTTGAATTTAAAAAAAGAAAAATCTGAAAGTGTTCATTAGCCTTGGTTTTGAATTTAAAAAAAGAAATATCTGAAAGTGTTCAGTAACTTATCGGAAAAGCTCAGTTATGACAAGACAAGAATACTATGAAGATGAGATATCTCCCTCCTAGATGTCCATAGGGCATTATTTCTAAATTATAATGACAGTGTGCATGAGAGTGCAGAAAGAACACAAATCACTAAAACATGATATTTTAAACTGAGGAAAGAAAAAAAAAAAACACTCTCATAGTGCTGTGCTCCACACAGTCACTTCCATGTACACTGTAGCTACTCTCAGCACACTGGTTTTCAGGAAATACAATATGTATGATGACTGTGATATGATTGGTCTCAAGAGAGCTATTGCATAGACCTGTCAACCTTGAGACCCACTAAAAATGTATATCAAAATGTTTGCAGCAATACTTTCAAGGAAAAGTTGTCTCCAACTTCACTGTACATGTACTTCTCAGCAGTCATCCAACAAGTCTCGTGATATGGATAATCATTTGCAAGTGGTCATTGTGCTGTAAATGATTGTACATTCAGGCTTTATGCATTGTTGTACGTCAGAGATTTGACCTGAAAACCTTAAAACTCATCCCAAGGTTTTCACTGCCATAACTAATGCATGCAAACTGGATCTCATTGGTCAAAGTTTTTATAGTCAGAATAGATAAATGAAGGAGTTCTATATTATGCCTTTAGGGGAAAATGTTTTCAGATAGATTTGAATCTATCAGTCATCTGGCCTACAGGACTGTTGAACATTTGGATGTCAATTCCGATGAACAAAATGGCTATTCAAAGATTATGGTGCTAAGACTGCCACCAGAAAGTGAACAGAGGTTTTAATGCATGGAACGAGAAGAGAAGTAAGCAGGAAGATCTCTTTCTTGACTCTCAGCTGCCAGACATACGAAGGAGGCTTTGCTGGGCAGCCAGGGATGGAGGCTCACGGGGGATACACGTTTTGCAGTGTGGCTGCCCTGGTTCTACTAGGACACGAAAGGCTATGTGATGTACAGGCACTACTGGTGAGCAGAGGAGGAAGATGGGAGAGATTGCGTGGTGGTGTTGGGTCTTGTTGGTGATTTTGCAGGATTTTGATGGTAATGATGATGGCGACAAAGAAGAAGATGATGGTGATGTTGATGATAGTGGTGGTGATTATGCTTTAATGATGATGATGATGATGATGATGATTGCTTGTGCTGATCAGGGTGTCTTTGATTTTATGATGGTCACGATGAGTAGTGATGATTTTGATGGCTGTTGATTAATTTGATGGCAACAGTCATGGCTTAGTGATTGCTGGTGCTAATGGTGCGGTCTGTGATTTGATGATTTTCAAGGTGATGTGTATTATGTGATGATTTGGGTACTGCGATGTTGATGATTAATTTGATGGCAATGGTAATGGCTTCATGATTGCTGATGCTGATTATAATGTCTGTGATTTGATAATGGTATTAACAATAATTAGTGATGACAGTCATGATTCATCTGATGAAAATGATGCCAATAAACACTTTGATAGTATTTGTGATTGCATGATGATGATAGTGTTGATGGTGATTACAGATGATAATGAGGATGATAATGACTGATGGTGAGTAGGGACAAATATTCCTTGATACAGATTTTTTTTTTTTTTTTAACCTCTACAGAGGTACTTTATTCATTCATTTCCAAAGCTTTCATCAAACGATTTCTTTTTCTTTTTTTTTTAAACAATGAATGAGCACATACTCAAAAAGTACAGATTCTTCATTGGTTATCAAGTAAATGATTTCATCATGTTTGTTACAATCTCAGAAACATTATCCAACAATATTTCATTTCTAAAACTAATCCATATTGTCAAACTATTGTATAAATGCCCTTGAAATAAATGCATCATGTATTGTTTATAAATTGCATACTGCGCGTATATCAATATCTTATTTATATTCGTTACATTTGGACTCTTTGATTCCACTCCAATAATCAATAATTTCTCGTTTAATAAGATTGTTTCTCTAAAAGCGAACTGAATAAAATCAGTAATCTTTTTCCAAAACATAGACACTTTAGGACACTCCAAAAGAACATGACTAAAGGTTTCTGTTTCAGAGCAAAATATACATAAATTATCACTTACAATTTTCCATTTGAAAAGATTATATCTATAAGGTAGAATACGATGTAATGTCTTGAAGTAGCATTGCTTAACTTTGTTGTTCCTTAGTTTCCGAAATGTTTGTTTCAAAACAGAATTCCAATCAAAATCAGCACTCAAATCAAATCTGTCTTTCCAATATAACAGTATAGTTAGATCACTTTTCTTACTCTCACATAAAAAACTATGAAATTGTTTCGACGTTGTTCTAGATAATCTGATATATTCATTGTCCTTTATTGCATATAGATCAATATCGTAATCTTTGTGCGCGTTTTCACATTGATCTACTTCTAATATACGTTCCACCCATATCTTTGGAATTGCCTTTTTAAGTTTTGAATACTTAAAGTCCACTAATAAATTATCACAATTGAGAGCACAACAAATTGACTCGCGAGATTTAAAACATCCATTTTCAACTACATCATTAAGTGTCAAGATACCTTTCTTGTACCATTCTTCAAAAAACAAAGTTTTTCCATTAAAGCATATATTACTGTTATACCACAGTACTTCATCTAGTATGTTGCTCACATGAAGAAAATCAATATATCTTAAGTCACACCACGAAAGTAAGCAATGAGTGTAGAAACGAGGTAGTTTATGCTTCTTGCATAGTGCTAACATATCTTTACATGAACAGTTCGTTTTCATTATCAGAGGACTTGGACCTATTTTCTCGACCCAAAATTTGAACATAAACTTCCATGACGAGTCTGGATGACAATTTTGATAATTTGCGAACCACGACAAATACAACGACTGAAATCGAGCATGTAAATCAAACATATTCAAACCGCCTTTTTCAATCGGATTTAATAAAATAGATCGCTTCACCTTTTCTCTCCTAGAATTCCAAAGGAAATTATAAATCAATTTATTCAATTCCATAATGAACTTCTCTGGAAATGGTAGTACTAAAGCTACATACACAAATTGTGAAATGATCAATGATTTGACAATTACCACTTTACCATACAATGTTAAATTTCTCATTCTCCAGAGCTTTAAAATAGCTTTGACCTTTTCTAATTTTGAAAACCAATTCAATTGTTCAGATTCCTTTCTGTTCTTTGTTAAAAATACACCCAAATATTTCACAGGATCACTAGTCCAATTCAAATCATTTACACTATTTTCCTGAAATTTCATTGTTATTGCTTTTGTTTTCATAACATTCAAAACTGGTCCAGCAATTTGCCCAAAACGTTTAACTTCCCCGAGTGCTATATTAGCAGACTCTATCGAATTAACAAAAATAACAGTATCATCAGCCAGTTGTGAGATTTTAAATTCTTTTTGTTGAGCTGTGTTGCCGGAAATAACAGTGATACCCTGTATATAACTGTTCTGCTTAATTCTCAAGGCCATTACTTCAGCTACAAGTATAAATAATAAAGCGGAAAGTGGGCAGCCCTGCCTTATTCCCCGTTTTATTTCAAATTTCTCTGATACCCATCCACTATTTATAACGCTCCCTTTAACGTCAAAATACAATGCTTTAATCCAACCAATGAAATATTCTTTAAAATTCATTTTATGCAATAGATGAAAAACAAATTCGTGACGAACACAATCAAAGGCCTTTTGAAAATCGATGAATAATAAAATACCAGGTAAATCACAGTAATCACAATATTCAATAACGTCTTGAACTAAACGTAAATTGTGCATAGCCGAACGCCGTTTGATGTAACCTGTCTGATCAAAAGAGATCAACTTTTCTATTACTTTCTTCAGTCTTGATACAGATGATGATGGCTGCAGATGGTGGTGTCAATGATTCTAGTAATAGGGAGCTTTAGATTTTTGTGATGTGGCTGTTCAGAGGAAAAAGAAACTGTTCTGTGTAAAATTGCTTATTCAAATCAATCTCGTGTTGTCTGAATTTCCACGGTCGGTTCTTAGCCATTTTTGCATCCACTCAAATTCATGATGCAGAGAGCTACTTGATGCATTGATCATATGGTAGCACCATTTTACTTTTTATAGGTTGCGTCTTTGCATAATCTAAAGCGACTTTGCAACACAACGCGGGGAGAGAGGAGAACGGCCAGTGCAATCGTTGTCTAAATGTCTGCGTCGCAAATCTAAAGACCCTTATTGATAGAATGATGACTGTGATAGTAAATACAGTGATGTCATGGATGAAAATTTTGAGGAAACACAGATGAAAGTGCTGAGGATAGTCTGAAACTGCACCGTAAATCATATTTAAAGATTATGGATGGGATGCTACCTGTGAATGATTATGTAGTGACAATTGTGTGGATGAATCTTTCATGGATGGCAGCTTGAGGAGGATCTATGTCTCTCATGCAGTTTATAAAGAGGAAAAAAACACATCATATAGTAAAAAAGAATCCCATGCATTTATTTGCTGTCACAAGAATATAGGAAATGGGCACTTTCGCTAGCAGGACTGATTACACATCCAGACTATTCAGACATTTCACTTCTACTCTATCACCTTGAAGGAAATAGCAAAAAAGCAAAATACATAACACATACAATCATTTTTATTTTCAGTGTTTACTTCACGTGTTTGTATGTTGATTCCCTGTTGCTCTCAGCGGTGGCTGTCCCAGCGGCAGATGCGATTCGAGGGGGGCTTCCAGGGGCGGACCAACAAGCTGGTGGATGGATGCTACTCCTTCTGGCAGGCCGGCGCCTTCCCCCTCGTCCACTCCATCCTCAGCAAGCAGGATGAGAGAGCTCTCAGCATGGAGGCCTGGATGTTTGACCAGAGTGAGTCACTGTCTCCATGGCTACCAAGTTTAAGCTATTAATGTTGTTTCTTTTTTATGCCTCCGCCAACGAAGTGGCCGGAGGCATTATGTTTTCGGGTCGTCCGTCCGTCCGTACGTCCCGTTTTGTTTTTGTCAATATCTCAAGAACCGTGTGGTGGTTTTGCATCAAACTTGGTATGAGGGTATATCCTTGGGGGGATGATACTTTGTGTGGATTTTAGGGTCACAGGGTCAAAGGTCAAAGGTCACAGGTTATTTTGTGAAAAAAAAATTGAAATTTCATGTTTTTCTCCATATCTCGCAAATGGTTCAAGGTATCTTCATGGAACTTAGTATATATGCTTGTACCGATGGGCAGTGGTTATCTAGGGAAGTTGGGGTTCATGGGTCAAAGGTCAGGGGTCAAAGGTCAAGGTCAACTCTTCAAAATATAACTATTTTCCTTATATTTATGCAATGCCTGAAGGATTTTTTTAAAACTTGATGTATGCATGTATAACCCAATATATATTCTGTGGGAAGTTTCTTGCCAAAAGGTCAAAGGTCAAAAGGTCAAAGGTCAAGTGAAAGTGCTAAATTGCACTTTTTCCTCCATATCTCAAAAATAACTCAAGGTATCGTCATGAAACTTACATATTTATGCATGTTCTACCTAACAGTGATTCTCTTTGGAACTGTGGGGTCAAAGGTCAAAGGCCAGGTTTCGATAATACTATTTTACCATTTGATACTGAAATTATACTTTTTCTCAATACCTTGAAAATTACTCAATGCATAAACTTGTAAAAGGGTCAAAAGTCAAGTGAAAACTGCACTCTGACGTTTTAATCATTCATCCAATTGAACCTAGTTCTAGGAAAGTGAACATTCAGCACATTTGTGGCAAACCTGTCATTTTAATATTTTGCCAATTGTGTGAAACTGTCATCACACATTGTCAAGACATTGTACTATAGACCTATTAGGAGAACCATGTATTATGGCGGAGGCATACACCAGTCGCCGTAGCGACATTTCTAGTTTATGTATAATTTATGAACTTAGCAGTGCCAACAATGGATGTCTGAAGTTTTGACACAGAAAGGAAACGTACATGGGAAAACATTAACATTCAGTTTACAGCGGACCAAATTTATGTTCAAGCCATCGCCAATTTTGCTGGCTTGCAAGAGCCTGACGAATATGCTTTTGTCCCTTCATAAAGCAGTGAAATCAGATGTGAAATTTCAAGCACTCAGAATTTCTTCTTTGTAAAATCATGCTTCAAGGCGAAAGTCCGGAGGGAGTCTCTCCAGAAATTCATGAAATTACAGCTGATATCGATAGTACTGGTATTGATTTATTGTTTGATTGAATGAATGAATGAATGAATACAATATAATGTGATGGACCAAAGAACCATCTGTTTGTGATACATTAGGCAGACAGTTATTCAAAGCTGTATGAGGGTCTTCACACTGGTATTGATTGATTGATTGATTGAAGGACAGAATGAATGAATGAATGAATGAATGAATGCAGTATGACATGATGGACCAAAGATCCATCAGTTCATGATAGCATAATCAAGACAATTAAAGCTCTATGAGGATGTTTATACTGGTAGTGATTAATTGAATGAAGAACAGTGGAAAGAATATGATATGATAGGATGAAAGAACCATATTATTATTATTTATGATGGCTTAAACAAGACTATTCATTTAGGGATGAATAGATCTCGGGTTTAATCTGATGTTCAAGGCAGATATGAATTAAAGAACTTCCCTACACAGTTTTTAGCTCAATGTTTCACAGGTAAGGGTTTTTATGCCTCCGCCACGAAGTGGTGCCGGAGGCATTATGTTTTCGGGTTGTCCGTCCGTCCGTCCATCCGTCCTTCTGTCCGTCCTTCCGTCCGTCCGTCCGTCCGTCCTTCCGTCCGTCCTTCCGTCCGTCCGTAATGAATTTTGTGGACACGGTAACTATCAAAACCTGTTGAGGTATCCTAATGAAACTTGGCATGTATGTGTATTAGGGGGTGAAGTTGTGCCTATCAACTTTTGGGTGCACATGCTCAAGGTCAAAGGTCAAAAGGTCAAGGTCAAATACATAAAATTTCACTATTTCCACCATATCTATTGAATGCCTGAAGATATTTTCTCGAAACTTAGTGTATACATGTATTACCAAATTAAGATTCTCTGGTGAAAGTTTGTGTCATGAGGTCAAAGGTCAAAAGGTCAGGGTCAAATACATGAAATTTCACTATTTTTGCCATATCTATTGAATGCCTGAAGATATTTTCTTGAAACTTAGTGTATACATGTATTACCCAATTAAGATTCTCTGGTGAAAGTTTGGGTCATGAGGTCAAAGGTCAAAGGTCAAAAGGTCAAGTAAAAATATCAAAACTTCCTTTTTTTTTCTCCGTGCCATGGAAAATTGTTCAAGGTATCTTCATGGAACATAGTATATACATGTACTGACTGGAAGTGATTATCTAGAGAATGTAGGGTTCATGGGGTCAAAGGTCAGGGGTCAAAGGTCAAGTGCAACACTTCAAAATTTTACTATTTCCCTCATATTTATGCAATGCCAGCAGGGTTATTATTTTTTTACACTTGGTGTATGCATGTGTAACCTAATAGAAATTCTCTGGAAAGTTTTTTTTTTTCTTCTTTATTTGCCTCAAAGGTCAAAAGGTCAAAGATCAAGTGAAAGTGCTGAACTAACTTTTTCCTCCATATCTCGAAGTGGCTCAAGTTATCTTGAAACTTAGTACATATTATGCATGTTCTACCTGAAACTGATTATCTTATGAATTTTAGGGTCAAGGGCCAGATGAAAATGGTAACAATTTACTATTCAATTCAGAAATTTCACTTTTTCTCCACACCTGTACCTTGAAAATTACTCAATGCCTAAATGTATGAATGGGTCAAAGTCAAGTTAAAGTCCTTAAATCCCTAGATACATGCTCTCCTATCCATCCAATTAAACCTAGGTCAAGGAAGGTGAACATTCAACACATTTGTGACAAACTTGTCATTTCAATATTTTGCCAATTTTGTGAAAATGTAATCACACATTGTCCACATGTACTATCTAGACCTATTGGGAAAATCATGCATTATGGCGGAGGCATACCAGTCGCCAAAGCGACATTTCTAGTTGATTTTGACTTCCCTACTCCCTAAATGTAACCTTTACAGTATCTTCTGCTTTTGAGGTATAGTGTCTTCTCTGTAATCTTCTGTAATTTCTTTCTTTGATTTTATCACCTTTGTAGAAGCTTTACAGGAGTATGTACTACTGTGTTGCCAGAGCCATCATGGTGGACTTATAGATAAACCAGGAAAGTAAGTATACATGCTTCATGTGTCCTCTGTAATCACTTTAAACATACTCCCTTTGCTGCTGGCTTGTATTGACAGCACCGTTTCATGAGCGTAAAGGTCCTCTGACAGCTGTTATATTCTGCTGGTGTCAATAGGTCTACGAATCACAAATTGTATATTTTTTTTAAATCGAAATATTTTGCAGATTTTTGATTCATTTAATTCTCTCTCTTTTTTTTAATATGCACCCACTAAGCTCCACCCCTGAAATAACAACTTTCTTGTGTATTGTGATGTCATCAGTGATAAAGCCACCTGAAATAAGCATCACAATGCCCAATATTATGCTCTTTGCCTTGACTAAAACACATTTTAACAAGTGCACCTCAGAACCTTTCCATTGTGCAGGTCAGTGCTATGTGGAAAGTATTCCAGGATCGAGAGTATGACGTGAAAAGGCCTGAAATTGTATTGTATGAAACTTGCCTGGCTGATGTGAGCCAGTGCACCTGGTTATGGCAAGGTGTATACCGTAAAGTATTTATATGCTTATTTCAGTAAGCTCTTAGTCTTGATGACATCACAAAAGCCAAGAAAGATTTTTGAGGGGTTGGGGCATAGTGAGTGTGGGAAAAAGAAGTGATCAAAAACATTTGATGCATATTTTTTTTTTTCCACAAAATTCCAGGATTTGTGATATGAAGACCTAACCACATCAACAGAATTCAACATGGACGCAGGACCGGAATTGATGTCAGGGGGTCTTTAAGTTTGTCTGTGACATTTGACCATTGTACTTTTCAAAAGATTATGAAGGAGGTAACAGAAATACGACCTATGCAACTGCATATCACAGTACAGTCAACCTTGGCTAAGTCAACTTATTTGGACTGAAGAAATGGCTTCAACTTGGAGACAAATTAACTTATGAGGGATTAAAACCAATAGAATATAAAGAGAAGAGGACTTGAAAAGACCTTCAACTTTGGCGATTATTTGACTTATGCGAGGTCGACTTAGGCATGGTTGACTACTGTTTAATGACAGTTTTCCCTTGCTTATTAAGCCTTTCATGAATTTCATTACTGCATACCATAAACTCAAGTCCATTTTGTTGTTTGACTGAAGCAGTCAGCGACACCTTTAAACAGATTTTCTGTTTTAACATTGTCGAAGGTGGAGTTTGAACATTTTGGCACTATTCATGTCTTCTACCATATTCTCACTTTCCAGGGCAAGGGACTTCTACCACACCTGTTACTGTCTAAGTGGTCTTTCCATAGCTCAGCATTTTCTAGCAGGTCAACTCAGGGAAGAAGAGATCCTAGGGGATCCAAAGAATGAATTGGTAAGCATATAGAATGGATGCAGAAAATGAAGTGGTCAAACTTTCAGATGCCTGTTAAAAATTAATTGTTGAGGTAATGTCCAGCATGACATCTTTCCGAGGATACGGGAATTACAGTACCAAAGTATGAATAGGCCACTTCATGAGTGCGTCCCAAAATCCTTGCTGCCTAATGAATGTGGTACCCATTTTACTATCTTTAAAATTCTCTCTGTGATAACTAGTCATAATTATTCCCACATCATCAGTAGGTGCTTTGCGGGGTGCTCAATCATCATTTTGGTTATCTTAATGTATTTATTTTTATAAAAGGAAGCATGTTTATAAACAGATACAAGAGTCCGCAAGTCATTTAACAATGCATCAAACGAGGGACAATGATACAAACCAGATATTGACCAGTGATGCATGAGAAAGGACATTAAAGAAAAAAATGAGTTTGTTTCTGTCACCAAACTGCGGGCATTTGATCTACAACTTGAGCCATGTCAATCAATTTCTAGTTGCATACTGAAGATAATTTGTCTGAGCCTTAGAAAGTTTGACTTGGCATACTTCTTGTTGTTTTGTTGTTCATTTTGTTGAAGGAGCTGTCAAATGCTGTAGTGTCTTTTGTACTACTATTGTGGGGTAGTTCATGCTTGGTAGAGCTAGATCCTTATGCACCTACCCTGAAAATGTTGGCAGCCCATGACCACTGTAAAACATGATATTTTCACGGCATGAAATTTTCGCAAATTGGAGCCAACGGCCTTTTTCACGGCATGTAATTTTTGTGAGTTGCCTCTAACATTCAATGCATATAGTGTAAACAAGATCTTTTGCGTGCATTTTAATTTCGTGAATCTTGGCTCTCGCAAAATCCGCGAAATTAAAATGCACTCGAACATTCCTCGTTTTACAGTAACTTGGTTCATGACAATGGTAATGATGATGAGGGTGGTGATGATGATACTAATGATGGTGATGATGATACTAATGGTGTTGGTGATAGTTATGGTGATGATGATGATGATAGTGATGGTGATGGTGATGGTGGTGATGATGATGTTTACAATTTGCGACAGTTTTTTTCTCTCGTCCTATTGTCCTGGCGCAGAAATCTTTGTGTGAATGTTGTCATTGTTTGCCATCTTTACTCACATCTGTCTACAGAGGCCGACCCATCCTGTGTACAACATCAGCCTCCAGTGTGCTCACAATGCTACACAACATTTCAGCTCTCTTCCTGTCCCCATTCCCAACCCAAGATGAACAGACGCCATCCCCCCACCCCATGCCACGCCTTCTTGCATCTATCCACCGAGTCGGCGCCGATCCCTGCTTCGCGTTGTGTCATAATGAATGACCGCATTCCAAGCTTGTCTCCCCCATGACTTGACTTCTCCCACCCCCTCTTTTTAAATTGACACTTATTTTTTTATTCTTTGGCCATAGTAAGTTTGTCATCGTAGCATACAATTACTTGTGATCAAGTACATTTGCCACAAATGGCAGTATGTAACTATCAAGATAGCTGGTACTCGGTAAAAGTACTTTCTAATGGTTATGTAAGGAAGTGGAGACATTGCAAGCTTGTTGAGGAATGGTCCTTCTTTTCTGTATTTTTCCCTCTTTGTACTGGGGCTCATCCTATACCCAAAACAATGCCCCCTGGCTTTAAAGGAAAAAGGAGAGAGAGAGAGCTAGAGAGAGAGGAGCATTAAAGGTTCATTACTGTGACTTTGACGCTTAAAGAGCCCAAGGAAGGCATTTGTTGTGACCACAATGATAACTACTTGTGAATGATGCATCTTCTCTTGTTAGTACCAGGATCTTTTGTGCTTCATCATGTATGGTCCCTGTGGTCCTGGTGAGAAGTGTTGATGTTACCCCCAACTGAATCTGTCATGCTAGCAGCTAGTAGCCCCCCCCCCCCCCCCTTATGCCCCCCTTATGAAACTGCAAACCTAGGGAGAAAATAATCGAGGAAATCTCCATTTCTTGATAGAATTACGAGAAGACAAAACAGAAGTGATACATTTATAAGTATTGTAACATTTTGATGTCATCATCGTTGTCATGTATCATGTTCACTGCCAGTGCAAGACACTGTAGATACTTATATTTTTACTTGTTTAGCGAGCAAGAAAATAGAAGCTGATGAGAAAGAAGAATCAATGTTACTTAAGGGTTGATCTAGACTTTGCATCTTAATGCAACTATGTAGCGGCAAGTGGAAAAATGTGTGTAGGTTTACATCTGACAGACAAAATTTTTATCTTATTTTATCTGGTGATATGTAGCATGTCTTTTACTTTGCCTTCCTTAAACTGTGCAGTACCTTCATGCTTTTTGTGTAACAGTGGCTTCCAGATTTATCTCTTTTTTTCTGCTATTGAAACACCAATCAGATTCCCACACAATTTCATTCTTGCATATATATGTGCCAGCAGTGGATGCTGTGTTCAGAGCAAAAGAATTAAGATTGTGCCTCCCAAAGGTGTGGTACATGTATAAAACCATTCAATAGCTGTTTTTCCTTTTTAATGAATAAATTATATATATATATATATATACACCTAGCTAGTGAGGGGTGGCTTTAGTACTGCAGCCAGTGCAGGCCAATCACACTCCTATGTTGCTAGTAGAGAATTGCCAGAAAAAAATGGTTAGGTGTATCAGTTATCAAAAACATTATTTAAAAAAAAAAAAAAAGAAGTAGCTACCCCCATGGATGCTCAAAAAATTGAGGTCCACATATAGGTTGCATTTTATGTAATCATGTACTAGTTGATTAGCAGTGTAGAAGTGCTTCATCTGAAATATGAGAGGTACTTAGTGCGAGTAAAAAAAATGAAAGTTAATGAGATATGACATGTGGCGACATACTGTGATCCATCAGAATTCCTTGGAAGTTTGAAAATTTGCAAAAGACTTAATGACCAGTGTTTATCTTAACCCCTCCCCCCACCCCCAAGTTGAATAAAAAACATGATTTAGAAAGATCAGAGCTTCACTTAAATTAATATTTTATTGGAAGGACATCTTTGCCCAGATTCAGGAAAGTTTTTTTTTTTTTTTTTCCTTTGGCTTGGCATATTCATGATTGCCATAACCAAAGGTAGCTGTCAATGAATCTGGGAAGTGTTATGTAACAGTGCAGCGTTACGCTGCGTTTACACCATGTTTCCGGTAGCCACGTTTCCTGAAACGTAGTGCGCCCTCTGTAGACGAGACATTCTGTTTTTCCCCCTTCGCATAATTTTAGTCTTCTTCATTCCAGTCCTCGCCCTGATGAACATAAAGCTATCAAATGCTTTTCTCACGGCGTCTGGTCAGGCTAGACTACATTGTATCGATATTTTCCGTCGCGTCCCGCTACGGACTGCCTCCATGTTTTGTTCCGGCCTATTGTGTGGCATCCTGTTTTGTTGCGTTCATTTCGTTTTATCAGGGCATACGAGATTCCTCATTAGCACTGGCACTGACGTGGCAAATTTTTTGACAGTTTAAAGATCTGACACGGCATCCACGGCAATCACGGCCTGTCATGTTTGCCTATATCCCGTCCCACCGCGTTCTTTCACGTCCATCCCGTTTTGTCCACGGTGGCCTGAAACATAGCTGCCGAGGCTGCTGGGAACACGTTGTAAACGAAACATTAAATGTGCAAAGCTTCTTGCTGCTATGGGTAAATGTGGAAAGTTATTATTCAGGGTTACCCGTATGTGTGTTAATGCAGCTGCTTGATTTTTGTTGTCAATTTCATTACCGTGATACGAAACACTTGGTAGCTGTGCTCTCCTATGTCAAACCGAATTTCACAGAGGCAGAACTGACTCTTGAAGAAATAATCAGAGATGCAACACGTGTGTGCAAAATGTAAAGGTAGTGTGGAATGGAGCAATATTTGATGAAAGCATTGTGGCTGATGAACACTATACAACTGTACTTGTGCATGACTTGCATGAGGGATCACGTTTCCCAATATCAAGGGATCTTGAATTAGCAAGAAAAAGAGAGACTGGTTATTGGTGAAGGAGTAATTTGTGGGAAATCTTGGGAATGTCCCTGATTTCTGATGAGCCATTTGTCAACTCCATGGAGGTCAATTGAGCTATTCCATTAGAGCTACTTAATCCTTGTCTTATATTAACCTTTGTCACTTTGGAAGTTGAATTAAGAGTATGTAATCGATACTTTGATTACATATGTATGATGCCGATTTGTCTTTGTCATTTCCTGAGGCACATGTGGTGCCAATGGGGGGGGGGGGGGGGGGGGGAGTAGGGGTAGGGTAATTACAAGGGGCGTAGAGAGGCCATTTTTGCCAGGCTGCTTGAAGTGGTGATGCTCCTCCCAACTATCATCTCTATTTACGATGATGATGGTGATATGATGTTGATGATGATGATGTTGATGATGATAATAATGACGATGATGATACTGATGATGATGATGATAATGCGATGGTGATGATAATGACGATGATGATATGATGATGATGATGTTGATGATGATAATAATGACGATGATGATACTGATGATGATGATGATAACGTGATGGTGATGATAATGACGATGATGATATGATGATGATGATGATGATGATAATGATGATAATGTTGACATGATGATGATGAAGATGATGTAACCAAAGGAAAACACAGATGAGATGGATGTTAACTTAAAGAGGACATAGATGTTTGTTGTCCACTGTAACTTATATCGATGCAAGGACTTTCATCGCTGACTGTAAGTGTACACATGGGCAAAAGGCCATGATGGAAAGGGATGGATTGCATCAAAGAGGAGAAAAATTCAGGTGAATGAAACTGAGAAGCTTTATGTTGGATGTGCTCTGTTTGGTCAGAATATATCAAGAGATGCAAAGATTAATGTAGAAAGCTTCATGGTTACGTAGGTCTTTTAATTTTGTTTTGCTATTTGTTTTTTGTCGCTGGTGTATGAAATACGCATGTATGGCATTGAACTTTGTAAATACTCTGCTGGTAGGACTTGTATCAGGTGGCATCCATCTTGTGGGAACCATTCGTAATCATGCCTGTTTTGTCTCTTCTTTCTGTGAAAAAATATCAGAGATATGAAGAAGTGTTATCAGGAGATGATCCACATGTGCAAGGTGGGAGTGTACCCACTTCACTGAAATAGATATATGTATAATGTTCATTGGGAATTATTCATAACTTAGTGTCCGTAGAGCAGTACCAGTACCTGTTCTAGTCATGCCGAAATCTCTACATATTACACAGAGGTTACTGTACCTTCACATATCAAATGCAACTTGGTACAGGATTTATTGATGTCATGATAATCTGAGTGTTGATATACACTGAAAATGAAGTGAATCGTTAAGTTTTAAGATGTGTAGGCCTACTCATGAGTACTATGACTGACTGAAATTCAACACAGTCCTTTTTTTTTCTTGTAGTAAGTACATGACTACCAGTAATCATAGTGAAACTGGAATATAGGTTATCAAATCAAAATATGTCAGAAAGCAGTGATGTCTTGTGAGTTAATGCCCTGACTATCTAGTAAATCAAGACAAAAACTTGCCATGATCAGAATTCTGATGACTTTGTTGCATTCAAATTGATCTGAATTCAAGCAACTGTCTTTTTTTGTTCTTTTCAGAACAATGGTAGAAAATATCCAAGAAATGAAACAGATTAAGATCACTAGTGGTAAGTTTGGAGATATACTTCCGCCTAAGATGGGACTATATTGGTGATACAAAGTATGCTATTGCAGCACATTATGTATTCATGTCACTGCTGAATGAAGACTTTCAAACTGTTCTAGTTCCTCCTATGCCGTCTGACTTTGCCGTTTCTTTTGCTGCAACCTGAAACTCTGCTACAATGAGCTCACTCACGAGGAGGTGAACTGGGCAGTCCTGATTTTTCTATGTACTGTTTTAAGCTGGTCTCTTTTTTAGTGCATTTACAATGTACGGGTAAAATTGAGGTAAATTTGGCAGTCTTGCTGACCCCATTGTAACTCGTAATGTGCCATGTTCGCACACCCGAGTCAGACGACGGTGTGCCAAGTTCACATATTCTGCTGAAAGCAGAAACCTGCCCAAACCAATCAATAAATCGCCAAATGCCAAAATATTTAATGCAAGCGTTTCTCGAGATTACCTTCCTGTCACATGTAGCTTACATTTTATGTGGTGATTGACTCCCAAGCAGTGTTTCTGACTGGATTTGCAAGTAAATTGTAGTTTCTGTCCCTGTTTTGTGCGCAAAAGTCATGCCTCTACAGTGATGTAGCTGCTGGTCGTTTGAAAGAAAAAGAATTGCAAATTTGTCATACAACTTACATTAAAGGGACTGCACAGTACTAGTTGAGGTGAGGATTCAGGTTTATAACAGTTTTCAGTGAGATAATGAGAAACCTCTTATGAAATATGAAAGAGCATGTAATTTCAAGAAGGATTCAACGTTTATTTGATGAAAATTGGCCTTGAAATGGCTGAGATATCCAAAAAAGCAATCCTAATAAAATTGACAGGCCACGACTTTTAATAGGATCTCTTTGTTTTTCATTGTTTTTAGATATCTCGAGACTAGTTTTCATCAAATAAACTTTTAATTCCCCGTAGAATTGTGTGCTCTTTAACATTTCATAGAGTGGTTTCTAAATATCTCGCAAAACGTTACAAGCTGAATCCTCGTCTCAACCAGTACTGTACTGTCCCTTTAAGGCAAAGCTTGGCATTATTTCTACAGCTTTGTACACAACATTAAAAGTTACGTAGATTTTAAAAACAGAATATTTCACAAGGCATGACTACGTTGGTGTTTCAGAATAACGTGGCAAACAGGGGGTTTACATCATTGCACATGAGTTCATGAGGTTTCCCTGTGTCATGTGCTTACATATGAGGGAAGCTTCACTGAATTAGGCCTATTATTATGCCTGGTTCTGTGTACTTATCAATAACATATTCTGGAACTGTGGCCATTTTTCTTTTTTTTTTTAATACCTTGGCTGATGTCACAGTGGAAAACGAGAATGCTTCGCTACAGGTATAATTTGAGAAGCCCATTGATCAGTGTATGTAACTGCTTGAAAACGTGCATGAGGATACTCAACTGGCAATAGTCAAACCTCGATAATGGCTGCCTGTGTGAATCAAAAAGCCGTCTTCATGGGCAGGTGGCCTTTTAGGTGGTTTCATTTACATGTATGTACCAGTACAATGCTCTCGAGGGAAACAGATCTATGTGTACTGTAGCTGCCTCAATTGGACAACTTTCAACAAAGAAAATTAGGAATCCATTGTGCGAGTGTTGACAATTGTTGACGATTGACATTGACAATGGACAGTTTGTCTTTCAGACAGTTGGTCTCTAAAATAAGCCTAGCTAAATTTTGCATGTACAATTGTGGAATGCAAATGGCGGGCCGCTGTTTTCAACCATCGTGCAGTCCAGCTGTGACCATTATAGTTCCACATCTATACTGGCCGACTGTGTTCACAGCTGCAGAGAGCTGTAGCTTTGCTTTAATGTTGATACTGTGCCTGCCTCAGAAATGACCGTTTCCTTCACTGTGCCATCCACCCTTTGCACAACACAATAGTGGAAATGTATCTTGTAGATGCGTTCATTAGTATGGGCCATTAATGCCTGGCAAATGCCCTCTGTTGGGACGTACCATAATGCAAGTTCTCATAAAAAGTTCCTGCACAAAATTTCTTGTATGGATGGGAAGCCAGCACAGGAATAAGAGTGAAGGAGAGCCAGATCAAGAAGTTACACTTTTGTTGGCCCCCCCCCCCCAAAAAAAAAAAATATATATATATATATTCATGGCTACTATGTATGTACATGCATTTGACTATCACTTTTCAGCATGCCATGTAATTGATTTTAACCAATGGGCAATATCATAATCCGTATTGTCTCTGTAACAGTGTTGGATGATAACTGAGCAGATTTTTGAGAGCTTTTTTTTTCCACCACCAAGAAAATTTCCTCGGTGAACAGATATATTGTATTAAACTTGTGCTTTACATGGCTTGCAAAATAAATGGAAAATGTTTTGTAAATTTTAGTTTCCACCAACTCGTATTTGTCATTTCAAGTTCCTTGTTAGCCTACCTTTGAAAGTATACTTCGAAATTATACTAAACATGTTCATTCACAATCTATTGTATGGTACGGTGCACTCCCATTAGAACCTGTTTACGATGAAGTAAATATTCAGGCTGCAACATAATCCACTCTATGTATTTTATTGTTTATTTGTTCGGTTGAACAAAATTTTGATATAACGAAAGAGAAGTGCCAGTCCCAAGGACTTCGTTTTAACTCCCGTTATAAAAGAACCCGTTTCAAGATGAAGTAAATATTCAGGCTGCAACATTATCCACTCTATGTGTTTTATTGTTTATTTGTTTGGTTGTAACAAAATTTTGATACAATACATATATAACGAAAGAGAAGTGCCAGCCCCGAGAACTTCGTTTTAACGGGAGTCCACTCTATATGCATATTCATACCATATCTCTTTCAGTGAATACATTACTGTCTGAGAGACAGCATCCTAAAAGCAAGCCTTTCCCCCTTTTCTTGTTTTTTTTTTTCGATCGAAGCTAGATAACAAGGAGATTTTTGAAAATCCCCAAATGCTAGTTTCTTCATACAATCATCACATCATCCATCTACACAGTGAATTGTGAAGGGCATGTTGCATGCACACTAATCTTACAACATGCAATCATCCATTCATTCTTCTCTATGTATATCTACTGCACACATCACAACCACATACACAGGAACCTCATATCATGAGGACCTAAAAACCACGACAGTTATCAGTGGTGGATCCAGGGAGGACCGCAACCGGCGCACGCCCCCCCCCCCCTTTATCTTTTGTTAAAACAAAAGAAATAAAAAGAAAAAAATGGGGGAGGGGTGCGTGCGCCCCCCCCTTTAATTTTGTAAACGCGCCCCCTCTTTATGGAATTCCTGGATCCGCCCCTGGTTATTACTTTGTTACATCTGGTTTTTCCACCGTGTATCGTGTTGAAAAAACAAAGAAATGTGGAGAGTTTGGACCTGCGGAAAATAACCTTGTTATAAGAGGGCTTTGTCACTCATTTCCGACCCCTTTATTACGAGGTTCTACTGTACAAATTCTCCTATACCAGCCCTTGCACAACCAAGTCACCTCTGACCTCTAGATCACACATGGATATGTACACTTTACTGATTAGTACAACTATTCAGGCCTAAACAGCCAGATACTGTATAAACATGTATATTCTTTTTTAAAAAACATAGCTGTTGTCGTGGTTAACAATTGAATTAAGTCCGAGGTAAGCTGGAAATGCATGGCACACAATCTCAGATCAGGGAGGCGTTTCATGAAGCATGTTGACGGATATAATTTTTCTCACGAAATTGCTCTCAGCCAATCAGATGCAAGGATTTCAGTAGCTTACAAGTTTGTCAGTAAAATCATAAGACAAAACGCTTCATGAAATGCCCCCCTGCCACGCATCACTCTTCCCCTCTCTAATGGTATGTTTCTAACAAGCCTTTACACCACAAAGTAAACACAAAACAATACATTCAGTTGAATCTACACCCAGAATGTATATTTATTTCTGATGTAGAAATATCACGTCTCTCCTCCTAGCTATACAAAAACACATCTTGAAAAAAAAAAAAAAATCAACACCACATGTTCACCTTCTTTTTCCCTATCTCCCAACATCCAATGCACACTCTGATAATAAAGCTCTAGCAAATTTCAGGTCCATGTTCTGTCCTTCTTCCTGTACAATTACACCAAGGAAATAATCGCCTTATTCCATAAAGTTCCGTCTGTGTAAGGCCTTTTTATCCTGATCAGGACTTGTCCAAAGTTTTCCCCAGACTGATGCTACTGCAAATTTTCGCAATTTCTATGACAGCCTTGTCTTCGAGGTCAAAAATTGTTTTGTGAACTTTTTTTTTTTTCCTGAAAAAATCCTCACCAAACAGCAACTAAAAGTCAGCCAGGTATTCAATGCCACTTAGTGGATGGTCCTGAATCACGACATTGTCCTTCAAACAGGTTAAAAAAGCATCCCACACAGACACTAGCAAGTCTTGGGAGGACGCTACACATTGTATCCCAAACAGAAATGTCAAACTCCACGCAAAGCCATCGAGAAATCCAGGGGGTGTCACACGAGCTGTACAGTTTGCGGGTCCCTACACACCTCCCATTAACCGCGGCTACGGAGAGAGAAAAGAATGACAAACGCACTAAAAAGTAAGGAGTTTCGAAACTCTGATTTACGTGCAAAAGTGGAATCTTGTCAGTGTGACTGGAAGGAGGTAAAAAAAAAAACATTGGACTATACACGTGGCCATGTTGCTACACAATGCCATAAGGCATCAACACACACAGTCTCTCACTCACACACACACACACACATACACACTCAAAGAAATTCACAATGTGTGAGCCGTTACGTCAGAACCCAACAGACAGGATATTACATTCTTTACTCTGGAAGAAGAAGCAAAATCTTGATTAAACTGCTTCTGAGGCAAGACTTCCCCCCTCCCCACCCTTTCCTCCTGGATCTTTCCTCCTGTCGTCTCATAGAAAGTGTAAGGACTTCCAAGGTGGAAAGAATGCTGCGATAAAGACCTGAGAATTGGAGGAGGACCACCATGGTGATACCTGTTTTTTTGGTGAACAAAACTTTGGGAGTTAAGATAGATTTATGGTTCTTGCATAGAGAGGTACCGACATGTGCAAATCAAAAACAAACACAAAAATGCCAATGAAACAAAACAGATGGGTTTACTAATGTCTTCAAATACATATGGATTTTTTTTTCCTCCTAAGGGCCTAGTAACAACCATTTCATCCACCAATACATACTAGATGTATTGCAGTACATAGATTTGTATGCCTTAGTTACTGCTCTGTTGAGCAAGTCTAGGCAAGCTTGCTGGTTGTTGAGGGAAAAGATGTATACATACAATTTGAATACATTAGTAAACCAGTCTGTCCGGAGAAAACTCATTCTATGTCTTCTTAATGCCGTACAGAAATGTACAATCAAGATTATAGTGATGTATATGATACTTTCTTGCACGCAGAAATACACAAAATGTACAATGCTCTCAAAAACTCCTGTGTGAACACAATAACTCTGTACATGTACACAACTGTACAGACACATCACTCTGAAACACATTCTTTTCACTCTCTTCATTCTAAAACACTGATGAGATTCTAGCCAAACACATTTCAATATTCCTGTCATTTAAACCCAGTCTAAACAATCCACAAGGTTGAATGTACTTGCAGGAGAATTGTATTCACTCGATAGTCCCATTGTATAGTATGACAACTCAAAATGTCGCCAAAATTGTCAAGTTGGTGCAAATTGGTTGCTTCCAAAATTTACTGTGCCTTTTAATTCCAACCAAGAGCCCACGATGCTCCCACTACATCCAAATGGGGCAGAGTGAACAGCATGACAATGTGTGCTTTCATTTGTAAATTAAAATCTCGGAAATTTATGTCGCAACATCCTCTGCATCAGCTGGGCCACCGTTTTACGAAAGTTGTCAGCCCTGACAAGTTGTCAGCCTGCGACAATTTCAGTAAAATCCTTGGTTTTGACTGGCCAAGAAGCTCTGGTCACTGTTACTATGCTAATAATCAGACACTGACAATTTTCATGAAATGGTGCCCCGATCCTTAAAACATTGAAGCTTCAGCTGTGATATAAAAGGAAAACCAAATACTCTATCATTACCTTAGGAATATATTTGTTTTTCCTTCAAATCATCACTATTTCAACTCTTTGATAGGAAGGAGTTTGCTTCATGATGGCTGTCATTGCCAAACTGGCAGCAAAACCTGAATGTTCGGTTGGACTTACAACCAAACTTCTGCCACTTTCTAGCTATGGTGGGACCAGTTTTGCTTGAAGCTGCATGCAAATTATGTAGGGGAAAAAAATGCTTCTTTGTTCAAGCATCTTAATACAGCATTTAAGCGCTTTTTTTTTTTTTAATACAAATATATACTTTGTCAAAAGAGGAAAAAAAGAACACATACGCACACACAAAAAAAAGCAATTACAGTTATACTCGCCCAAGTTGAACCCAAATGGACGAGAGAAAATCTTTTCACTTGTATGAATTTTGACTTACATCCACTCAGAGTAAAGTTTTTCTTTGACTTAGCCATGTTTTTGACTCATGCAAGGTCGACTTCGATGAGGCGGACTATAGTTTGTATCCTAGCAATACCCCGACAGTTGCTAGCTACAGGAAGCTTCAGTGGCTTTCGAGAATTGTGTGAGTGCATTTCTCAATTTCAAATTGATATGAAAACATCAACATAAACTCACTGCAGGAATATGAAAGCTTGGGTGTTTGTTGTTTCAAAAAGCAACATATCTTGACCGATGCCATTAGAATTTGTCAACTAAGATTATTCGCATGAAACCGAAGAGGAGCTAAGACTTTAAAGAAGCCTCGACTTCTGATGTTGGCTACTTCATCCAATGGATGCAGATACATATTATCCTTTTTTAATCCCCCATCCTTTCCCTTCCACCCAACATTTTCCCCTGTATGTCGTTTACTGTGTATCAAGTTACTGTAAAAATGGAAATTTTCATACATTCTATGTGACCTGAAAACAGCATGAACGAACATTTTTTTTTTTTTTTTTTGCCTGTTATGTGTCACATTACTTAATATCATTGATTCTGGAAAATAAAAAATATGCAAAATTCATCTTACCCAACCGAGTGCAAAAAATAAAAATAAAAATAATAACAACAACTCTTGAAAATTTCCATTTTTACAGTACTGCATACAAGATATCTCCTCTTTGATTCTTGGTGATGAACACCAAGAAATAGCTGCTTCTGCTGTGACTTTTTTTAGTTTGGTTGTTGTAAAAAATATAAATAAGCTGATAAACTGAACAATCCTGTTCCAGCAGTACCTGTATAAGAATAAATAAAAAATACCTTATTATCTGTTACATATACTTAACATTTCTAAATCTTAACAAAAAGGAAACAAAAATGCTTTATAGCAATATAAAGTCACCTTTATATAAGTCTAAAAAATATGTGAAGTGTAAAAAAAAAATACTAAAAATAATACCAAATGCTTGTTACTTCAAGAAATCTCTTGGAAATTCATCATTTCAAATTGTTTAGAATATCTGCTACACTGAATCCTCCGATGGAAAGAAAAAAGACCTTTAATATTAAGACAAAGCCTCTTTCAATTTCCAAAAATTGAAACTTGAGAATTGACTTCAGATACAGAGGCCTAGGTCATGCAATGTGCAGCAAGATTATCAACTGATTAACAAAAAATCAGTGTGTCGTGCACAGAAATGTTAATTCTTACATATTTTGCTTGCAAAGTCTGTTTTCGATCTTACAGATATGTGCGGCATGCTACATTTACTTGAAAAAAAAAAGAAAGATGAAATGTAATGAAATTTCCTTCAGAGTCCATTTTAGAGGTGTAAGCATTGAGCCATTTCCCTGTATTTTGACTGTATTTAGTAAGTGTGTGTCTCTGACTTTGGGACATAGCTGACGGCAATATTCTACAACAGATCCACCGCGACATATTCACAAAAGGCAAGTTAGTAAGCAAATATTAAGGTAAACAAACGCATTTACAAATCTCTCTCGCAAGCCATGAAAACCACAATTTGCCACTTCTAAAAGGTCAAAGGTCAGAAGCAAAATAAAAATTTCCCCTTGGGCCACATTGTAGAGCTTTTGATGCTCTCAACATCCAGTTAAAGGCTTGTTTTGATTTTGATTTTTCAGTAATAGCATAAGCGACAGGGCCTGAGCATGGGGCAAGGCCGAGAAACATCCCAACTCATGATGGAGCCCCCTTGTGTTGACTAGTAGTGATTTGATCTATGGATAAGCTCCTGTGAGGTAATTCCAACATAGAACAACCATGCTAACAATGTATATCCAAATCTGAAGACATTCACTGGGTCCATCCCAAATGAGAATAAATAACAGGATGCTTTTGGAAGAAAAAATCTATACAAAAAAAAAACCCAAACAGACAAACAAAACAAAAACAAACAAAAAACTAACTTATGACTTACACTCTATCACAGAGTACCCTTTCTCCATTCTGATTTTCTCCTGACTTAGTATAGCAATAAGGTATTCTTTGTTTTTGTTTTTTGCTTGCAAAATATCTTTTTTGATGCAACAATCGGTGGTACAGTCTCTGTGCCAGTAGTTAGTGCAGTCAGAATTAGACAGAATAACTTCAATGAAATGCAAATTGGACAATCACTGCCACACCACTGAATGTCAGCTTGCCTTCCACATCAAAATGAAGCCCGCTGCCTTTAGCCACCCCCCCCCCCCCACCCCACAAATGACAATGTCAAAATAGAGCAATGGAATAATGCCAACTACACTGCTCCCAAAATGACTCGTAAACACACATCTTGTAGAAAATAAGTCCCTATAACTGCACATGGCAACACTGCTTTGAAAATGACTGGTACACACATTTTGCAGAAAACAAGTTCCTACATCTGCACACTGCAATGCGTATAAAACCAATTTAACCCTAATGGGACCGACACATCAAAATGATACTGATGTGGTGTGTAAGTATTATAACACCAGAAATTCTCGTGAGCATGAAACTTTTGCAAATTTTGTGAGGGGTGAAGATTCAGGAAAGTAAAATGCATGCGAGAGTTTTTGTCTGCATTGAATGCCAGTACAATGCTGTACACCATGCTAGTACGACAGTAGTAGTAGTAGAATGCATACTACAGTAGTAGTGCACATTTGTTTCTTTTTTTTTTTTTTTAACTGCGTGTGTTTAGTAGTGCACATTCAGTTTTGTTGTGTGCTTAATATCAAGCAGCAGTGTGTTCAACAAATCCCTGTATAATTAGTACATGTAGTATACTCACAGTTCTTTTCATGGTAGGCAATTTGCGACAGTTTCATGCCATGAAAAAGGCCATTGGCTCCAATTCGCAAATGTCTCCGGTTTTACAATAGGTTGCCCACGGTGAATACTATACCAAAGGTAAGGGGGCAAACTGCTTCTACACAGTGCATGGAAACAGTGGTACTGTTCAATGTATGGTTGAAACAAGAATACCGATCTAAAACAGCACATGCTCTACTTTTTGGCATTGTGTGGCCATAAGAAGCTGGGTACTGTTGTGTACAGCATATAATTCATTTTGGTTTTATTTTCAGAAATATTTGTACAAATGTGCAAACAACGCGCCAAATTAATATCTCCTGAAGACGAACGCAACCAACTTCTCCTCAAAAATGAGAAATCAAAAAAAATGGTACTTGTGTCTCATTCAGTAAGGGATTTTCAAAGACAAATTCAACCACTCCTGACATTCGTCTTTTTTTTGTCTGTACCATTTCATGAAATACTACCCTTGTGAAATAGATAGCGTATACAGTAGCTGTCTACATCTGCTGCCCCATTTGAATTGATAACCCAAAAAACAGAAATACGCACTAACCACCTACCACAACAACATCTCTCGTATCCATCTGTCCGACATGAATGAAGGAACAATGCATACGTAACAACTCTAACTCTTTGCATCAGGCATAATAGACAGAAAAATGCCCCAAACACACAATAAAAACAAATTGTTAGGTACTGAATTGACATAAGCCACTTTCTAACAATACCAACAAAACCCTCTTCCCCCTCCCCCTTTTATTTTCCTCCTTTCTCTTCATGGTGTCCCCGAACAAAGTCATCTTCTTTTCCATGCACACAGTAGTTGTCTGAACAAGGAAGTTACGAACATGCTAATATACCTGTCTGTATATGAAAATATCACCGAATCCACGCCAAACTTTCTTTCAGAGTTTCTCTTCTATCAACAGGACAAGGGGTGCAAAAAAAACCCAAAAACCGAGAAACCAATGACGAAACAAAACATGGGAGGGGATGTCGACTCACTTCCTAATTGTGTATATAGGTCCCACAAAGTTCTTGACATAAAAACAGGACAAAAAGACGAGGATCTAGGAATTTCAATGACACAAGAGAATTATGTAGGAAAAAAAAAATTGTTACAATAAGGTTATAAAATTTCCAGAAATAAAGCATTTCTGTTTGGATCATCTCTTTTGAGTGTCACTGGCAACCTTGTGAGATTTGGAACCACTATCCGAGGCGTCGCCCGTCTTTAATCGTTTGCTCCGCGCCTTGTGACTAGCTTTGTCGGTGGCTTCCGAGGAGTCAGTGTCCGAGTCCGAACCACCGTCGAACGCGGAAACGGGTCCGCCCTTCCTGTTGGTGGCCATCAGAACGCCGTTGGTCTTGCCCAACTCACCCGTCGTGGCCCTCTCAAGAATGCGAACTGAAATAGAGAGGGTTGACATGAGAAAGGCGTTACATATATATGGCACACAAGGAGGTGAGTTTTCCCCCGGTCTCTTTACTGAATGACCCTTCCAAACTGTTACTTCCTTAAGTCTGTGAATTAGGCTCCTGATTAACTAATGGACATCTGAAGAACAAGGCACTTAATTAAGACCCAATGAATGCCGGAGTGGTGGTTAAAGGGATGGTACGGTATCGGTGGAGATGAGAATTGGGCTTTTTACTTTTTGCGAGATACCAAGAAAACACTTATGATATAGTGCAGAGCATACCATTTTAAGAGGAATTCAAAGTTTATTTGATGAAAATCGGGTTTGGAATGACTGAAACATCCAAAAACAAAGTAAAACAAAGCGACCGTAATAAAGTATGGGTCCCACACTTTATTAGAATTGTTCTTTTTTGGATATCTCAGCCATTTCAAAACCAATTTTCATGAAATAAACGTTGAATTCCTCATAGAATTACATGCTCTTTCATATTTCATAAGAGGTTTCTCATTATCTCGCCAAAAAATGTTAGAAACCTGAAATTAGGTCCCAACCAAAACTATATGATCCCTTTAACTTAAAATGGGCCAATGCTAGTGCATGGGGTCTGTATCACAACTACAGCATACAAAGCTGCATTAATGGTTCCAAATAAAAACTTCCAATATGGCAGCATAACATTTCCATGAATATTGAAATGCGATTTCTCATTTGTAAGTTTATGGCATCCTATTAGATGGAGGTCGTGTTTTGTTGTTGTTCTTCTTCTTATATGTTGTTATAGGGGACTGGCCATAAGTTGAAACTCATTTACATAACAAGGTATGATATATTGCATCCAGTATGCATTATCAAAAAATGTTGGACTTTTAGAGGAAGGGAGAGAGAGAGAGAGAGAGATGAAGATATACCATCTAAAGTCCTAATGTGATGACGTGATGATTAATCCTTTCGGGGTGTTCCATATTTTAAAATAATAAAATGGTCCACATAAACACTGGTTAGTAAATGGTGATAATGCAATCATGTGACCAATGCAGTTACATGTATATACCCTGCAGTGAAGTCACAAGGAAACATAATTCCAGAATTTGACTGGCTGCCAATGAGACTAGAATAAAATGAGTATTTATCCAGACCATATAATATACAAATATTGCCTCGTCAACAAATGTAATCCAACATTGACAGTCCCTTGGGAGTCATATTTTCCCCATGAGTCATTTTTCTCCCTCAGTGCAGAGTGCTTCGGGAAAACATAATCTCTTTGGGAAAATATAACTGTAGGGATGTCAAATGTTATATTACACCTTTGATAATGCAATATATCTGTACAATAATATGAAAAATACACACCAATGTAGAGATGCATCCTGAAAATCAAGTGGTACTCACTTTGTTGTTCTAGAGTTTGGTTTTGCTTCTTCAGGTCGTCAATATCTGACTGGTGGGAATTATTTTTCCTCCTCATGAACTGAATGTACTCTGTTGCCTTGTTAAGAATCTGTGCCCGTGATGCCTATACATGGGAGAAAAATATCCCAACAGTGACAAATAATGGTAGATAAGTGAGTTAGCTCACTCAGCACTGATAAATTCAAAATTTTGACTCACCTGATAGAATTATAATTTTGTGGGTATCTCCTCTACCAACTGGAAGAAACATCCAGAAGAAACAAAACATATATTCACAAGTAAAGTGCAAAGATTCTACTCTGAATTTATTTCACTGGGGTTCACTGGAGACTGGCCTGAACATTACTGACAGTCAAGATTGTGTTCACTGTAAATTTGAAGAACATCAGCAATAACAAAAAAGAAAACCACATGTGTGGAGAAACAATATTTTATGTCAATATATTTTCTTGCTGGTTCAAATTCTTCATTTCACTGTTATTTGATTTTCTGCTTTGCTTTGTGTTTCCTTACACTTATTTTACACAACCACTTTCTTTGTTCTTCTTTTAACCCACATACATGTACTATTCTAGTATTTAATCTAACGGATAACACATCCACGTAACACATAAGACACATTAGTGACTGTGTCTTAGAGTACAACATGGAATAAACGGAGAAAAAAGACTTTATCGGAGGAGTCATTCAGACAAGCTCAATGAACTCATCCTCAGAGTTCTACAATACATGATACTCAGTACATTAAATCACACCAATATGACTCGATTCTCACAAAAGCGAGGTAAACAGATACCCGAGCAAATTGACTGCAGTGAGATGTTGACTTGAATGCTTCTGCCACATCATATTGAATCTGTATAAAGTATTTTGCCAGTAGTTCATGACCTTCCATCTACATTTCAATGAAGGTCAATGACCCTGGTCACTGACCTTAGGATTGACCTTTAACCCATTGCACAATGGGAAATTTTCTGGACAGTTTATCTTTTCCCATTATACTACATAACATTGCCAGTGGACTTTCCCAGTGGATGTTACAGCCAGAAAATCACACTTGCGTATCGTATCAAACTTTTGGTGACCTTTGACCTTGGCCCATATTGTAACAATGTCATTCATCATATTACCATAAAAATTGCAAAGGCATGCTTCCTTAAACACACTTTTCTCTTATTTATGGTCAATCCCCACATTGGTCCCTAGGATAAATACCAGCCCAGAAATGACATGAGACCTATCAAAGTACACACTGACAATTGTATCCCTTGGTATGTGTAAATACAGATACATAATGCCATAAACAATTACTACTTCACGCAATAATAACAAAGCCAGGCCCCTTATAGATATATTCATATATCAGGGCTGCACACTGGCGCCGGTCCGACGGTCAAAGACCGGTAAAAGTCACTGTCGGACCGATAACTTTTCAGGAAATCCACAAGTTACCGGTCCGACATGACCAGTAAAAAAGAAAAAGCATTGGTGGGGTCAGTAGAAAGGAAAAGAGCAGCCCCGATCAGGAAGAAACAGAATGCACGATATCGCACTGTTCAACAAGTTTTACGCAAGTTTTCGTTTATGTCTACCGGTGCATATCAATTTGTACAGTAAACATAGTTTTGAGCACTAGCAGTCGACCAGTTACATTCGCGCTCGCTTGCGCATTTGGCGCTGCTCACGCACTGCCATGCAATGCAATACATGCAAAGCAAACGATGCAAAGCATGTACAGTGTAACTGCTTCTCGTTTGCTTGCGATCGGTGGTCATGCCAGACAAGAAGCATTGAAAGAAGCGCACGCATTTCTGGGTCATTTTACTCATGATTTTTTAACGCAAGATCGATCCGATCGCGATCCCGGCTTCGCAGCAGCGTGGCAGTTATGTTAGAACTAATTTATTTGTGTCGATTTTTACAAAAAGTAAAAACACATTCGATATTCAGTGATACAGTAAATGGATCTGATTGCGTTTATTTTCATTTTGCACAGTCATTTCACAAATTGATATTTTCATTCGCTCTGAATGTTCTCATAACGAAGATAGGCGCAAAAAAGATCACGAAATCGGCCCTTCCGTGTACTTTTTAAGAACGCATGCACAAAATGTGAAGAGATAATACGAGGGAGAAAAAAAAATCATGAAATCATGGCAGTCCCGCTTACATATTTCAGGTAGAAATCGTCCCAAAAAGGATCATGAATTCGACCGGCCGCGTCGTATCTTCCAAAAGATAATGTACGAAATGCGAAGAGATTATAGAGGAGAAAAAGAAAAAAAAAAAAATAAAAGACACATTTTGGTGAGTGCATCATAAACGATTACAGCCGAATAACAATTCATGAAATCAATGCAATCCCGTTGAAATTTGAGGAAATAATAGGCCCAAAAAAAGGATCTTGAATTCAGTCCTGCATGCCATCTTGGTTATCAAAAACGCATACACTAATGCGACGAGATTATCGGGAGAAAAATAAAAAAGACATTTTTACCCTTCTGGTGCGTGTATTACAAAAGATTACATCCGAAGTAATTCATGAAATCGCCACAATCCCGCTGATATTTGAGGTAGAAATAGGCGCAAAAAGGATCGTGAATTCGGCCGTGTCGTATACCTTGTAGATAAGAACGCATGTACGAAATGGGAAAAGATTAGCGGGAGAAAAATAAAGGACACATTTTCACCCCTTTTGGCGCTTGCATCATATAAATTACAGCCGAATAGTAATTCATGAAAATTTCGCAATCCCGTTGGAATTTGAGTAAACAATAATAGACACAAAAAGAATATCGAATTCGGCCCTGCATGCAATGTATAATTTTGAAAACGCCAAATACGAAGAAATTATCGGGAGAAATATAAAGAACGCATTTTCAACCCTTCTGGTGAATGTATCACAAAAGATTACAGCCGAAATAATTAATGACATATAAATCATCGCAATCCCGCTGATATTTGATGTAGAAATAGGCGCTAAAAGGACTGTGAATTCGGCCGTGGCGTATAGGCATGTACGCAATGCGAAGTGATTATTGGGTGAAAAATGCAGCACACATTTTCAACCCCTTTTGGCCCGTGCCTCATAAAGATTATAGAGCCGAGTGATAATTAATAAAATCATCTCAATCCCGTTGAAGTTTGAGGAAACGATAGGCGCAAAAGAATCATGATTTTTGGCCGTGTCGTGTATCTTTTAAGAACGCATTTACAAAATGCGAAGAGTTTATCGGGGAAAAATAAAGGACACATTTTCAACCCCTTTTGGCGCGTGTATCATAAAAGATCGCATCCGAAGTCATACATGAACTCATCGCAATCCCGCTGATATTTGAGGTAGAAATAGGCGCAAAAAGGATCGTGAATTCGGCCATGTCGTATACCTTTCAAGAACGCATGTACAGAATGCGAAGAGATTATGGGGAGAAAAATAGAGAACGCATTTTCAACCATTCTAGCTGGTGCGTACATCACAAAAGATTACATCTGAAGCAATTCATGAAATTGCCACAATTCGTCTGATATTTAATGTAGAAATAGGCGATAAAAGGATCGTGAATTCGGCCGTGTCGTATACGCATGTACGAAATGCAAAGAGATTATTGGGAGAAAAATACAGGACACATTTTCAACCCCTTTTGGCCGGTGCATCATAAAGATTACGGCCGAATAATAATTCATGAAATCATCGCAATCCCGTTGAAGTTTGAGGAAACAATAGGCGCAAAAAGAATCATGATTTTTGGCCGTGTCATATATCTGTTTAGAACGCGTTACGAAATGCGAAGAGTTTATCCGGGAAAAATAAAGGACACATTTTCAACCCATTTTGGCGCGTTTATCATAAAAGATTACTGCCGAAGTTATTCATGAAATCATCGCAATCCCGCTGATATTTGAAGTAGAAACAGGCGCAAAAATGATCGTGAATTCGGCCCTGTCGTAGAACGCATGTACGGAATGCGAAGCGATTATGGGGAGAAAAATAAAGAACGCATTTTCAACCATTCTTGCCGGTGCGTGCATCACAAAAAGTTACATCCGAAGTTTTATACGTGAAATCGCCACAATTCCGCTGATATTTGGAGGTAGAAATAGGCGCAAAAAGTATCATGAATTCGGCTGTGTGGAACATCTGTAAGAACGCACTTACGAAATTCGAAGAGTTTATTGGGAAAAAATAAAGGACACATTTTCAACCCCTTTTGGCGCGTGCATCATAAAAGATTACAGCCAAAGTAATTTATGAAATCGTCACAATCCCGCTGGTATTTGAGGTAGAAATAGGCGAAAAAAGTATCATGAATTCGGCCATGTGGTGCATCTTTTTAAGAACGCACTTACGAAATTCGAAGAGTTTGTCGGGAAAAAATAAAGAACACATTTTCAACCTCTTTTGGCGCTTGCATCAGAAATATTACAGCCGAAGTAATTTATGAAATTACCACAACCCCGCTAATATTTGAGGTGGAAATGGGCGCAAAAAGGATCGCGAATTCGGCCCTGCATGTCGTGTACCTTTCAAGAACGCATGCACAAATGCGAATAGATTATCGGGAGAAAAATGAAGAACCCCTTGTAGCGCGTGCATCAGAAAATATCACAGCTAAAATAATTCATTAAATCGTCGCAATCCAACTGACCACCAAGAGCAGATTACGCAGCAAGTTCGTGTGCCGATGTTTAGAAAAAGTCACAGACGCATTTGATACAATCTGATTTTGTTCATTATCATTTTACACTGTAGTTCACAAACAAACATTGTAATTTTTCCTATCTCTTTTTATTTTTTTGTGCAATAAATAATGCAAGTTAAAAAAAATAATAATCTGTAAAATGTACATGGGTGGGGGGGGGGGTATACGTCCATAAAAAACAAGAAAATAAGTTTGCAAGTCATTTAATGTTTTTTTAGGTTGTTGTTGTTGACCGGTAAATTTTCTGTTCGGACCGGCAAAATATGGTAAAACGGGGCATTTACCGGTCCGACAGAGACAGGTTAGACCGGCAGAAAAAATGGGTTAGTGTGCAGCCTTGCATATATGCAACAAAAATGATGAAAGAGGGGAACAAAAACATGCAATCGATGGCAAGACAAACTATCACGTTCATTCTGTCAGCAAAGCTTTCCTACAGATCTAATAACTCGGAGCGTTTTGAGCTGGAATTTTCCACTGGCAAGGATTCCTGAGTATAGCCCTCCCCCCCCCCCTTCTTTCTTCAACAAGATGAGGCTGTTTTATGCAACTCTTAAAAAGGGGCTAATGGAATGCATTAGCTGATGACCCACTTTCTCTCCGTGCAGGTTCGGCACGGAGTCCCTCAGCATGCTGAAGCTGTCCTTGATGTGATCCCTCCGCTTGCGCTCTAGCGCGTTGTGGTGTGCCCGCTTCTCTGCCTGTAGCGAGAGAGAGAAAAAAAAGCAGACATCCATCGGAAAAAGTCAAATACGTGGCAGTTAAGTGAGAGAGAGGCTGCGTGGAAGCACACAAAAGTGACAGCCGTAATCATTGAAAACATTTTTATTTCCTTTTTGCATCTATAGTTAAACCCACCTGTCATTGGGGCAACCTGTCAATTGATGAATATTCAATATAGGGTTTTGTTCGGGATTGACAACCACTTTACCAGGTGAGTCAACCCATACTCCCAATACAGTGCATAGGCAGTCGGTTCCTCATACTGCTATGGTAGTGAAAGTTGACATTGGTATTGACTTCCATGGTAACACAAAATACAAATACATGTAGAATAACAAAACAAACAATGAGTTGTTGTTTTTTTTTTACCACATATGATTGTACATATAACACATAATTTTACAACCTTTTTTTTTTCACCATTCTCTTGACATTTTAAGCCTTTCTAAGGCAAAGGTCATTCAAAGAAATTATCTTTTATAATGAACCAAGCAAACTGTTCTACAAACCTATACAAGGCATAGATTTTACAGAACAGATAATGAAACCTTATTTGCTCAGCTCAAATAATCAGAAACTTGTTTAGAGATGATATCTCATATGTAATACATAATTATCCATTTTGAACACAAACACAGACACACACACACAAAAAAAAAATACATAGTCTCAGTACAACAAATCATGATGCAGAACATATTATCAATTTTTTTTCCCCTCATCTTGCGGAATATTTTTTTTTTCTTTACTTCAAGGTTGATAACGATAAACTTGGCAGGAGGCGCCACACTGTTTGCCTTACAGCCGTGCTCGATAGTGCGTGAGAAACACCATAATGGGAATAATGGATGAGAGATTATAACAACAAGGATGAAAATGAGTTAAAAGCATGACTCTCCAACAAACTGCGATATAATATAAATACATGTATGTTGCCTCTGGCACTGCATCAACATCCTGCATATTCCATTGACCAGCCCTCTTTCTGCGCAATATTGTGGGGAAACTGTTCTAAACAGAAGAAAAAAAAAAATGATGATAGTGAATAAATTAAAAAATAAATATTAATAAACAATGAAGAAAAAGTACATCTCAAGTTGGCAACATTTTTTCCCCTTGATGTTACTTCATTCAATCCATCAACCTCTGGGCAAATTTTGATGGAGATAGGATTGTATTGTGATCTTCTCCTCTTCAAATTGGCAGCTTTGAATTTAATGCGCATCCTTCATTGGTGAAAGACTTATTACGGCACTATATTTTACAGGTTGATTAACTGATTTTTCCAGAAAGAGCTCTTTAGTAACTACCGGTATGGCCTTCACATTCAAATTCACCATTTAAATTTTTTATTTTTTATTTTTTTTTTTGGGGGGGGGGAACCAAAAAACTAATTTCATCACTGTTATGCATGCAGCCATATCACCATACAGTGTTGATTATATGCTATCGACTAAGTTGGAAATGGAGGGCAAAAAATAAACTTGAACTTGAACTGGAAGTATAGTAATTATGATTAAAACAGAAAGGCCACTTTTAAGGCAAGTGATACATTCACTGACTTCAGACCATACACATTAATTTTGTCTTGATGTTTGATCTGTTCATCTACTTTCCATGATACATTGTTTAAAACTCATGGCTTAGTAGGCTTAAAAATCCTCCTGAAGGTTTTTATATTGCCTTATAAATAGAGAGAAGGTGATAATACCTTGTATATCAGTATATAAATAGAGCACTGCTCTCTGGAAAATATGGTTTTAATGCTCTCGTACAAGTACAAGTAAGTCAAGGTATCCCTCCCTTTGTATTACACAAAGGCAACAACTATTTTCTATAAAGACATATGAAAAAGAAAAGAAAAAAAAATTTGCTTCAATGACATTCAGCTGTGACCTATATTCTCTATTGAGGCAAGGAGCTACAAACGTTTGTGGCTCCATGACTGAGGCAAGCACTGCCCTTCATTTGTGCCCGAGTAGTCCACCATACCATGCATTGAATACACAACAAATGTGCCATTCTGAGTCACGTCGAGCTGAAGCAGGGTTTCACATTCAGAAATGAGCTTGTCTGTAAACATGTTTTCTTACAAACTTCTTTGCTAAAATTGACTTTAATTGTGTTTGTTGGTTGTTTGTTTGGGTTTTTTTTTTCCGTAGTGGGGACACAAATCATATACCTCTCACAAATACTTTTCAAATCATTGAATGTCTGATTTAGTGTTCCAGGGCTTGACACTAACTTTTTTCTCTGCTGGCCCCCAAAAAGAAATATAGTGGGCTGAAATTGAAGGAAATTCAAATTGCAACTGATTGACGAATTGCCCTACTTTCACATATCTATGTAGACATCTAGCAATTTGTCAATCAGTTCCAATAAAAACAACTTGATGCAAGAATTCCATCAAAAGGAAAATATAGAATTTCATTTTGAATTTTAGTTGCCTGATCGGGCCACCAAAAATAACCATAATGGAACTTTGGTGGCCCGACATTAATTTTTTAGTGGCCCCTGGTCACTGGGCTACTGCTAACGTCAAGCCGTGTGTTTCCAATTGGCGTTTGCTTGACTCCAAGTGTCCTTTTGCGCTTGCCGAATCGTTTGACCTTTCAACACAATGGAGGACACGGGAGCATAATGCTTGACCTCATATCCATTGCCACAGTGGTGAGTGCATAATTATGGTGTGCATTCACATGTACACTAGATAGTACTTTCTGTCACATGTAATCAAAAATTGCATGTTTGATTGACAGTGCATGATGTTTGTGCCACTGCTGTGCATTCAACATTGCTGAAATTCAGTGGGCAAGACTTACAGTACCGTTATTTTCACATGTACATGTACATTATCACTTATATTCTTGTATTCATATATTGTAAATATGTTTATACTCTCATACCCCGAGAGGGGGTCGATAGAGTCAATAAAATCTTACAAAATCTTACCGTAAAGACCAATTCAATTAGGGTACTCTTTTTTTATCATAATTTCTGACTGGGGACATCAAGTATGCCTAACAAAAGATAATTAATGCACTGACATAGCAACGCATCTGGCTCATTCATTGCATAACCCATTGAAAGTGCTTTTGTTCTTCTTTGAAAGCCTCCCAGTTACGGCCGCATACCGGTAAGTTACAGTGCTCTGAAGTCGGATTCATCTAAATCGGTGTCTGTGAATACTCGCAAACTTTAAGCGTGCTCAGAAACTTTTATACCGAGACATACATTGTACGTATATGGGTTCTTTGTTTTTGAAGTCTGAACCCCTTAACAATCAAGCGTAAGCTCTGATCTGCCATTGATTCTTGAAATCAAATTTCCCTAACAGAGCATAAATCCATTTCTTTGTGAGCTTGTGTGTGCAAGCGCGCTGGCATAAATGAAAATCCACAGCTTCCAGAAACAGCAGTTTGCAACACACAATAACAACTGCCAGTGTCATATGATACAACTCATAGTTTGTTTTTTCCACATTGCTCCATTTTTCCATTCCCCCCCCCCCCCAAAAAAAAAAAAAAAAACCAGAACGACTGAAGAGAGGGAGGGTCACGGAACCAAAAATGGGTGCAGGTATACAGCTGAACCTACAGCACCAGAAATGGCTCAGTGGTTGGATGACAGACTGGACATCACACAGAGAGGTCAGTGGAGACCCACCCCAAAAAAGGTTTGACTGGAGGCAGTGGGTGTGACCTCCACGTAGAGTTCATCGCAGGGTCAGTCTGGTGAGCTTCGGTGGCTCACTCCATACTGGCTCACAGTCAATGACTACTATATGACAGGAAATCAAACACACAAGCTGACAGCCTTTACACACAATTCACAGAGAATGGGCTCGTGGCCCGGCATGCGCCTCTGCATCTGTGTATCTGTGTGTGTGTGTATATGTGTAGGCGTGTATGACTATGAGTACACATGCTTGTTTATCAAGTGATGCATTATTATGTGTGCTCACTATTGACACGGGGGATGATGAATTTGGGGAATAAATCTTTCATTTTCAAACGAGATCAACAAAGAACCTACAAGGACTGCATCATTAATCAAACACAATACAGAGTGTGACACAATTTTCCCTAATTCTGCTGGATGAGAACAATGAAGTTCCTGAGGTAAAGCCCACGATTGTAAAGTGATTTCAAACTGGTTGCATGCTTTTGCATGTCAAAACCATCAATACATTGTATAAGGGAGTTTTGACACTGTTTTGATCTACATGCCAGATGCACCTTTATACATGCAGTTAGTGCTCCTCCTGGTTACCGTACTAAAAACAAAAAACAAACAAAAACAAAAACAAAAAACAAAAACAGACACACACAAAAAAAAAGAGATTTACAAATACAGAGTATGAGTGGAAAGCTTTTTGAATGCTTTGCACTGGTGACTGGAAGCTGAATGAACATATGTGAGATATGGTGTTGGGAAACAAGTTATCTAAAATCACATTACAATACAGTACATATTTTTATCACTAACAGATACTGTACATATGTCAATACAAGACCTGTTCAGCAGTTTATGGCTCTCCTATAAACACCAAAATGCAATAGGGCCTAGAACTTTAGTGTTAAAAATGTGACTGAATCAGAATTGTTGATCAGTTAATATGTATTACATACTTATCACAACATACAATAATGTGCTCTTTGTATGGCTTTGTTCTACAGTGGTTCAATAACCAACACCCCCCCCCCAAAAAAAAAACACAAACAAACAAACAAACAAAAAACCAAACAAACATACAGCTCACTTTATCAATTCATTCACTGACGAGTCCCTGCCCCTGCCAAGGTTGTTGGTTGCAATATCGTGTCCGCACCCCCCCTCCCCAAAAAAAAAAAAACAAAACAAAACAAAACAAAACAAAACAAAACCCAACAACAAATGGGAGAAATCTATTCTTAGTAAAGTGTCAGACTGTATTTCATGTGCTCATTTCTTTGCTGTGTATTCATGTGCTCATTTCTCAGCAAAGACTTTCAGCTCAAGTGCCTAAATTGCAGATACCACATGACACACTGTACTTCACAAACACACTGCAGTTCTACTTGACCATTATTTGATAAGAAAATATCTACTCTCAAACCATTCAACACTGGCAAAGACTAGCTAGCAATTGTACATTGTACGTCTATCATAAGATGATGAACTGAAATCGCTCCTTTACCGATACATGATACTTGCTAGTACAGACACACTGGCTCCACATTTCCACAAAAGACTGGGTGAAAAGCTGTAAGAAACCTTATCATGCTACCCTCTGGAAGGAAATTCATTATTCACACCTGGCTGCATGACCAAACCAGCTTCCAATTTCACACGTAACATAAATTTTTGAGTCACAAGATATAATTTACACCAACATGACGAAGTTTTGAGAGAAGAAATGATGTCAATTCATTCATTAAAACACGAAACATACTGATTTATACCGGTGGAACTCTGGTAATCATCTACAGACAATTTACAGGCAACAAGATTCATTACTCTTCTCTGAAAACAAACTCTAAGCTAAGTAGTGCTTTCATTTCATATCCAATTCTAATGAAAGTGCCACCTTCCATTCTGTTTATCTAATTAATGTACAATAATTGGGTCTTCATTCCTACAAATGTACTAAATAATCTCTGGGGAAAAGTTCTGGAGGTAAACAAAATGCCCTTTTATATATCACAGAAAAAAGGAATAAGGCAGCATGGTGATATCACAACCAACAAACTACACATTGATTTGCTGCCTTGAGATACTAAAAAAGGTGATACACCAATTGACTTACTACAGACATTCAAATTGCAATCAGTTTAGTATTTTACAATTTTGTCTTAACTTGCTCTTTTGCTTATCTTATACCATAGCTATTTTGCTTGAGGGTCCACAAAGCTGGTATTTTTGTTTTTTCCGTCCCCACCAAAACAATTCTACATTGTTGAACCGTGACAAAGAGAGGTAGGGATATGAAGACCATCCATCTGCCCATTCCCCCCCCCCCAAAAAAAAAAACACCCTTCATCTACAATTCTAATGCTTTAACCCTTCAAATCCTGGGGTTAATATACATGTAGCTGGAGAAATTATCTTGTTCTCAATAAATATGCAAACATCTGGGAATCTTACCTTTGAACTGGAGGAAAATCTAGGTGGAAATAGTTAGATTCATTCACTCTGCACGCTACCAGGAAATCTGAAGCAATTACATCTATATCTAATATTCCAGGATGTGCTGCCAATTGACAGATCAGGAGCAAATTTAGTGATTTTGAGGCCATTGGTTACTGTGCAACTGAAAACAACAGTGCCTAATCAAAATCAGGCTCATATGAGAGAGAAAACTCATTTAGCAGCATGAAGGGAGAAATTTTTGCACTGGCATTCAATACAAACAGTGTAGACAAGATCTTTCGTCTGCATTTTAATTTAGCGAATCTTGGCTCTCGCAAAGAAGAAGAAGAAGAAATGCATACAAACATTCCTTGTTTTTATACAGTGGTTAAGGATGAAGAAGAAAACAACAACCCCAAAATGTTCAGACATCCGTGTAATCAGAGATCGAGGAAGGATGCACGGTATTTTTGGCGAGCATATCTTTAAGGAGCTAGGAGCTGCTAGGAGGATCCAGACACAAAAGAAGTCTGGAAGACAAAAGCAGACAAACTGAGCTTCCAGTCCTCTCGACTAAAAAGAGGAGCTTCAAGCATTAAAGCCATCGAGTAACAATACACGCTTACAAGAAAGAGAGGGAAAATACTGTCTGCCAGTGTACGAAAATAACTGGAGCGTTCTGGACAGGTCTATAATAACAAGAACTAAAAAACAACCCCTACCAATAACTATGGGGAAAGAATAAAGTGAAGGTATCGAAAGGTTAGAGTGTCACCAACTGTTCACTGAAATCAAACCTGTACCCATTTTTTTTTTTTTTTTTTTTGGGGGGGGGGGGGGGGGGGGGAGAACAAAAAAAAAAAAGGGAGATAAGCATCACATGAAATCAACACCATGAAACAGGGACAGGACCGAGAGAAAAGGAGCATATCTAATCAAAACTGGCATGAAGAGACACACAATGGTTGAATAGACCCAAAATGGGCTGTACAATGCACTATGTGAAATGTTCAATCCCTGGCACAACTCTGAATAACTGAACACTAGCATATTACAGAGGGTATAGGCCTACATGAATTGTAGTTTTACAGGGCTGTACAGCCCTTGTTAACACATAAGTACACCTTTATACATTTACATCTTTGTTATCTATAGCAATTACATATGGTGCCAACAGCAAGCATAACCTGTTCGCTAAGCCATGAAGGGCATGATTACTATATGCCCACATACTGTAAATGCACAAATTTTCATGGTACATTAATATTTGTGCATTTCGAGAACATTTGGCTAGCACAAATTTTAAAACCCATGAAAATATCTTCACAATTTTCTCTGCACATTTTGAATGGGCTGACAATCATGCAGTGCGAATTCAAGAACCCACAAATATGTTTTTTAGTTGGTCAGCACGAGAAAATTAATCTCATGAAAATATGGACATTTGTAGTAAATGCTCTTTTCCATTTCTCCATCTAAATGTAATGACAATCATGCATTACCAAGGAGGTTCAAGAGATAGTTCACAACAGTCTTATAACCCACATTTGATGCTGCCACTCAAAAATATCTGAAGTATTTGGCAAACTGGACCTGTCTCATGGATTGGAGGAGATTCATGTCTCATTACATGATGACCGCCACTCTCCGAGGAAGATACTGTAAAACGAGGAATGTTCGCGTGCATTTTAATTTTGCGATTTTCGCGAGCGCCAAGATTTGCGAAATTAAAATGCAAGCGAAAGTTCTTGTCTATACTAACTGTACTGAATGCCAGTGGCAGTTTGTGAAAATTTCATGCCGCAAAAAAAGCCGTCTGCTGAAATTCGCGAAAAATTCATGCCGCGAATATATCACGTTTTACAGTATGTCTCCATGATGGTAATTACTTTTCGCCATCTCTATATGGATATACAAGATGAGCGATACACAATGGTATGTAAGACAAGGGGGATGCACGAGTAGAAATTGTGCAATTTTGTATGAAATACAAATCGAAATTACTCAATTGGACATGGCTGGGCACTAACCCGACATATTAATCTATAAAGAACTACATACTTGAAGATAATACAATATCAGTTTGATTTGTGGGAAAAGTGATGCAATTGGCTTTCCCAGCAGTTTCAAACACTTTGATTTACACTTCTGCGTATATCCAAGGACAAGATTGATTCTTGTTTTCATTATGTTTCATCATTACGTGAAATCTCAGATCATTTGATGCATAAAACAAGCAAACTTTTGCCGTTACATGTTACATTTCAAAACGAATCTTTAGATTGCTCAGAAATATGGCAGCATCAAACCCCCAACATCAAAGGCACAAATGCACCAGCGGAATTTTTTTGTGTGGATTCTTTCAAAGACTGACTGACAGCTGCTTGAAGTATTAGCCAGTTGGAACTCGATCTCTTTGACCTCCTTGATATTGTTAGTCCGCTTTTACACATTCACATTTGTACCTCCCTCCTCCCCCTACTTTTCTGCTGCAAAGTCAGTGAAATTCTACTCAATTTCAAGTTGAGTCTATTAAAGCAATCAAGAATATCTAAGACTTTGTGCAGTGAACCATTCTAAACAAATTTCAAACAGTTCCCAACAGTGCACATGTACTTTGGCTTTCAACCTCACTTGGAAGTATGAGCAAAAACATGTCCGGTCATGCATGCAGCAGACCATGTTGTAAGCAGAAAATACGAACAGACCTTTATCAGCCAAGGCTAATATTGACTGAGCCGATGTGTCATACTGAACAGCGAACAAAACACGACTCTAATAAAAAGTCATCTCTGCTTTTGAATATCCTCTCCATTGATAAACAACTTTTATGCCATGCTTCAATGGCAACATTCCTGGAAAGGGATAACAGTTCCGATGCTTTCACTTCGGCATTATGCTCACCAAACTTTACTCAGAACTTAAATGCTTATCCTAAAGTACACTTTAAGTTTCAAATTGCTTGCTGCAAAAAGAAAGAGAAGACAAGGATGAACATTAAAATGCAAACAATTCAATAAGGTCCATGCAAACACAGTAGCACACAATGCACAATATAACTCTTCTCTCTTGCTGGGAGAAATTGTGCACATGTCATTAGACTGCAACAAGTACTTTTTATGTAGCCTATTATGATTAGTATCTTAGCTTCAAGGCATTTATAGCAGGACACCAATGACTTATGAGGGTTGACATCTTTTACAGTCAAATACGATCATGATATGTAAAAACCGACTTTTCCTGCCAGCATTTTCATTCCACAGGTATATTTTATGGGCCTCATAACAAACACTTGCTACTCACTGGAAATGTTCTTACCTCTACTGCACCAGTTATCCAAGAAGACATTTGACATAACAGGGCATAATAAAGCAATTTATCATGCAGTTAATTCAATATCGTATTCTATCTTCTTTCTACATGACAACTGGGCGTCAGCTCTAAGTACCTTCCGGTATACATATTTTGCACGCTAAATGAAAATCCCCTCCTTCTTGCCAGAAGAAACCCTCAAGGGCCAAGAAGAAGGTGATGTACTGTTTTGGTTCTGCTGTTTTAGTTTGTAATCTTTTGAAAAGTTCTTTGCTGAAAACCTATAAGTTCAAAGCCAAGTTTGGTCAGTTTATGCAGGGAGGTGGGAACCCACCTCCCTGGTTTATGCACTTACAGTACTGTATATGAAGATAATACAAATAAACTGGTTAAGAACTTTGAGGGGGACTAAGGGAGCAGGTGTCACCATTGTTTTCTGACTTTTAGAAGTATTTCATTTTTTTAAAATCCCTGCAAGTACAAGGAATATTGGTAGCACTAGGCATGTCTTCATCAGCCCAAAGTTCAAACTAGCGGGATATTTTGCGGTCTTGGAAAATAGGCCGATACTGCGAATGTGCGTCTTCATCAGCTCGGACAGCCCGCTTGGGGAAATTAGCCCGAAATTTGATGCATGCGCACTTTGAATCATTACTCTGCTTTACTCGTAGTTCGAAAGTGGATTTCCCCACGCAAAATCTCCTATAATCACCGTACGTACGATACTACAACCAGGGAGGTGAGCAGTACAGCATATTCTCCCCAAAGGGATATCACTAACGCTACTCTTTCTTCTGTCCAGTGAGACATCTTATATGAAATTAACGATTTGCAGAGTTTAAACGAGTTGTAAATACACACAATCTACAAGAATCTTCAGCTTAGGTAGAGTGGACCAGAAAAAGAAGTACAAACAAGGATAAAACAGTCAGCATGCACGGTATTGAGTTTTAAGAAGATGTCAACAACAGTAGACCTAGTACACATATGTGATCCTTGAATACAACACCGTGTGTGTGTACGTGTACAGTATGATGTACATGGTCACTATAGCTTGTACATGCGCTTTCCAATAATTCCCTACAGCCAGCCGACTAACCAGAAGCGCGGAGGGATCGAGAAAATTTCAGGCTGTCAGATGGAGACGCACCCAAAATATTGCGCTAGTTCACGAATTAGCACGCTCATTCACGAACTAGCCCAAGATTTCTTGGGATATTTTCCCCGACCAAAAAGTGCGCTATTTGCATCTTTACCACACAAATAGCATTAACACATAAATACACATAACACACAAATACATTAACTCACCAGTTGGTATGAGTACAAGACGTATTAATGCATACACTGTACATACGTATTACAAAGACCAAACTTAAACAGTGACTACCCACCGCGACATACCGGTACTATTATATTTTACATAGGGTTTTGACTGCCCATGGTTAAATACATTAGGGAGATCTTTTTAGAAAGAATCCCATCAGAAAAACATAAAATAGCTACAAGAAACATACTACCTAGACTCACTCAATAGAAAAGTTAATGTCGCCAAAATGTGACAGCGAGATTCCATCCATTTCAATCATATTCACTGCTCTGGTGTAGTGGCAAGCATTATATTGCGCTTCACTCATTATGGCTAAAAAAAAAATAAAAAAAAAAAAAAGAAAAAAGAAAAAAGGTGATGTCTTGGTTTGTTCAGTTTTTGCATTACCCGTAATGTACCTCGACCTTTCAATTCCAACCTGAACTCCTCTTCGAGTACATATCATAGACTGATGTCCCATTGGTGATGTCTCTTTTCATAAGTTCATCCTTTGACCAAGTTTGACTGATGCGACTATCGACCACACCTTTAAGTACAGTTGGTCTTTCAAAATATTTGAACCCGACCTTGACCCAGTCCACCCACATTAAGTTTAAGGAACAAGGAACAAGCTCTATGACAAATTTAATTTGATCAACTGTTGCATTGTCCTTGAAGTAAAATTGATTTTGCTGACATTGTTTTGTACACACTGCAGTCTCAGCAGTAATGCAGTCCCACCCCCCCCCCCCCCCCCCAAGTCCAGGAGAATCAGAGCATACAGGTATCAATAGCACATTATCATTATAATGTTGCTCGGCAACATGCAACTTTAGGCAAACAAATAATGCAACCAACAGGACCTTGGTCATGATATGCATGATTTAATCTAAAAACTATTTGCCCGCCTCCTGGATACAGTGTGTTGGTATATGATTGATAAACACATCTACATGTACCATGAAAATCAAGCAATATCATTTCAGCACTTTTTTTTTTTTTAATTTAGTGTGCATGTGCCGTATATTCAATGAAAAGGGTATGAAAGAGACACAATTTTCATTCCGCCCTATGACATAAAACCCTCCATATTTGACATCAAACTTATTCAATCCATTATTTATACACCCATGTTCCACATTGATGAACCAAGCACTCTTCTTGTTTTTAGGGTTTTTTTTTTTTACTTCCCTACCACATTTGAATCAAAATACAAAAATATTTGCAATGCAAAACATGAGAAATGTGCATTTTGAGGTTTGAGGAGTGGAGGGAATTGACTGGTTCTGGTGTGTTGCATATCTGCATGTGTGTGTGTGACAGAGCAAAAAAAAAAAAAACAACAACAAACAAACAAACTATGCGATAGAGACTGTTTTTTGTTTTCATCTAAGTTGCCAATTTTCCCTTGTCCCCACCACACACCAAATTATGTATGGTTTAAAGTCATAACTGCGTGTTCTGCAATGCCTGCATAAATTATATTCATAATCATCTCTCATACATGAAATTGACTTGGCAATTGTAAGGGAAATGGGTAAAGCCTTAAACAACTGAATGATTCTTGTTAAAGGCCACTTTCTCCCCATGCAACTCTATCCAAATGCATTCAATACAAAAATGATAGACTTTTCTTTTTTTCCTGCTAAAATAAATGTATGTTTGCACAACATTCAAAATACCCCCAGGAAAGACTTCCTTATGTCCCCTTCCCCACTATTAGTTTCCCATACCACTCTAAACCACCCTACCCTTGATGGCTACCATAATATGCACGGATGCACACACTCCCACACTTTTGGCAAGGGGTGGGGTATGAGTGGAGGGGGTACATTTTATAAGTCTTGCCCCTAAAAAAGAAAAATAATATGGGGCTGCCATCTCTCTCGCAATTAGCACAAGACTCAAGTAATTCACCAACTTTCTGGGTAACTGTCTCACTCTGATGAAAAAATTCTCACGTGGAATCCCCAAAACAAAAAGTAAAAAAAAAAAAAAAAAAGATGTCCCCCAAATGCCTGATAATCCAAACATTCAACATGCCCAAGCCTAAACTGTCCAGATTTTGAACATGCACTCTCTCTCTGCATGTGTTGAAATCTTTAATAAGTATGCACCAGCAGAGTGCACCATTTACAATGTAAAATTGTCAAAAGTTTCCTCCAGTGGAGAGGGGGAGGGGGAGACACCCCCATCCCCCGGCCCACCATTGCTTCAACCCCTCAGGTTTGGTCGCTCTCTCCCTCACAGAGTCTCACTCCAAACTCTCACTTGAGGAGGTTGGCAGCATACAGCACATAGTTCTTATACAACAAAAATACAACCAACATTTCTTAAATATTCCTGTTAATATTTGCCAAATTCATGAAAATCACAACAAAAAGAGATACCTGCAATTAGACTTCTCTCTACTGACATAAAAGGAGTCCTAATCATCATTCATAAATCACCAGGCAGCTCATGACCACTTTTCCTCTGACTCCAACCCATTGCCATTTCTTAAAATTAGTCCAACTGATCAACAAAACATTACTGAATATTTACAATCAAACTGTCAAATTTTATGCATGATATGGTACTTAACAGGCATTGTTGTTCCATACGGCATATGACTGTAGTCAATAGTAGACCGAGTGCAGTGCAGACACAGATCTAGCTACTCTTTTAGACTAGATGTTTATCTACATGGTAATTTGCAATATCAATATTATCTAGATAGTAGAAGTCTACGCAGCAAAATTACCCCGGGTACCATGCACGTGTACAATTGTACCTGGTATGTGTACAATATCAAATCAATATGACAACAAAATAAATACATAACGTCATAAGTATTGTTTCTAGATGGTTTTCTAAGCTGTACAGCATACAGCATACAGATAGTAAATTACATTATGTCATGAGGATTTTTGAGAATTTAATACAATAATTTATTTCATTAACAATAATTAATGTTCTTGAATCTCGACAGCACTCCGGCACCGTCTCCTGCAGTGCAGACACAGATCTAGATACTCTTTTAGACTAGCTGTTATCTAACACACGTTACATGGTAATTTGCAATATTAATCTAGATAGATAGACCCTAGTGTCTAGTAGAAGTCTACGCAGCAAAATTACCCCAGGTACCATGCACGTGTACCATGTTTATGTGTACAATATCAAATCAATAAGACAATATGACAACAAAATAAATACATAACGTCATAAGTATTGTTTCTAGATGGTTTTCTAAGCTGTACAGCATACAGATTGTAATTACATCATGTCATGAGGATTTTTGAGAATTTAATACAATAATTTATTTCATTAACAATAATTAATGTTCTTGAATCTTGACAGCACTCCGTCTCCGGCACCGTCTCCTCCTCGTCTGCAGTTTAGAAGATGCTGTGGCCTAAAAGATTAGTATAAAGTAACTTGCCCTTATCGGCCTTTCATTATTGTGGATATTGTAAAATCAAGAGCAAATTGTGATTGACTATGATCTACTGTATTTTCGGCGATATTACACTTCCTACATCACGTACATGTGCATAGACAGTGTTTCAAGTCGACAAAGGGTGCAGGTCGACTTATCGAAGTGATACACGTCCATGTGGGGCTCAATGATACAGCTACTCACGCAACTGCAATAGCCAGTGTGCATAGCAGTCAACGTGCCGCGTTGCACCCTTTCGGTTTGGCGAAAAAACACATGCGACCGACACACAGGGCTTCAATCTGTGACAGTACTATATACGTACGTAAGTGCTACGCGAGATCGAGAGAGGCCACTCACCAAGCTCGTATACACACACTAACCTGTGAACGATGGTCCTGTTCGCTCTCATTGACATCCTCCTGGAAAAGATAAAAAAGCAACTTTGTTTAATGCATTGTAGTGTCACAAACCCACGATCCATAACATTCTCTTGTGCATCACACTACTTACATCACTTTCAACATCAATGTCTCTTTCGTCGTCGCTCATTTTGGAACTTTATACGTCGTTTTTAGATCGCAGTCAGCGCAGATTTGCACGAAACACTGGCAATATGGCGGTATAAACAACGCCACGCGACTTACCCACGTGTGTTCAATGGGCGGAGCTGTCTCATATCAATCCGCAAATAGCATTACAGCACAAATTCCTCATATTATCTTTTAGATTTGAGAAAATCAATCTGTTTTCATTGTGACATATAATAATTGGCTTAAAACTGCAAAAAATTACATATCTTTGTCGTAAGTGGATTGCATTTGCGTGTGTTGCTGGGACTAATTTGTTTCTATGGTTGTGGTACGTCCCTACGAGGGGATTGTAAACATGTTGATGTAAACAAAGTTCACAGCACGCACGGCACTAGCACTGCCCTTTGCTTGCAAGGTTGCATGCATACAACATTGTAATATGCCCACGTACGTGTGCAGACTTGCATGCATTCTAGCATACCGATAATCGAAACACATGCGTCATTTGACCATTCGATATCAAAATAGGATGGTTAGGGAATTTTTGAACAAATTGTGCACGCGGTAACTTTTTCGTTCTTTAGATCGCATTCGCAACGGGAAAGTCTTTTCCATAGAGCTGTTAGAGCTCTATGGTCTTTTCTGACATGTCAGTTCAAGGCAAGGGTACAATGGACAGCGTACGGGACCTTGGCGAGGGGTGGGGCCAGCGAATCATGAAACCTTTGTTTCTTCAGCAGCTGAGTTCAGTGTCGGCATGCTACCAAAGATGTAGTGTACGATGCTACTACGTTCTCTGAGTAACAATTAACAGGCTGCCACCTACGTAACGGTGTTCCCGTAAAATTTCAGTCGAGGGAAAGTGAGTGGTAGGTCCATGGTAGGTATCACCAAGGAGGTTTTATACATGGAGTTCACTCTGGCTGTAATTATTCAAACAGTTTTTTGAGTTTGTAACAAATAAAGACAGAATAAACTGACCAGAAAGAATATAAATTATTAGTGGAAAAGTGAGCAAAGAAAATGGGATTCCATCGGGATTCGAACCCGAGACCTCCGGATTGCTAGACCGGTGCTCTACCGACTGAGCTATAGAAAGCCCTAGTGCAGTGTTCGTCCCAGAAACCCTTAATTCTCAATGCTCGGGTGGTCAGAAGCTATAGCAGTGTGTTTGTGTGTGACACACACGCACACACTTGAACCTGGCATAAACCCGAAGGATAATTCAACTTGGGGATAAATGCGAGGGATCACCGAAGTGATGCAGCTTTTTGAGTTTGTAACAAATAAAGACAGAATAAACTGACCAGAAAGAATATAAATTATTAGTGGAAAAGTGAGCAAAGAAAATGGGATTCCATCGGGATTCGAACCCGAGACCTCCGGATTGCTAGACCGGTGCTCTACCGACTGAGCTATAGAAAGCCCTAGTGCAGTGTTCGTCCCAGAAACCCTTAATTCTCAATGCTCGGGTGGTCAGAAGCTATAGCAGTGTGTTTGTGTGTGACACACACGCACACACTTGAACCTGGCATAAACCCGAAGGATAATTCAACTTGGGGATAAATGCGAGGGATCACCGAAGTGATGCAGCTTTTTGAGTTTGTAACAAATAAAGACAGAATAAACTGACCAGAAAGAATATAAATTATTAGTGGAAAAGTGAGCAAAGAAAATGGGATTCCATCGGGATTCGAACCCGAGACCTCCGGATTGCTATATTCTTTCTGGTCAGTTTATTCTGTCTTTATTTGTTACAAACTCAAAAAGCTGCATCACTTCGGTGATCCCTCGCATTTATCCCCAAGTTGAATTATCCTTCGGGTTTATGCCAGGTTCAAGTGTGTGCGTGTGTGTCACACACAAACACACTGCTATAGCTTCTGACCACCCGAGCATTGAGAATTAAGGGTTTCTGGGACGAACACTGCACTAGGGCTTTCTATAGCTCAGTCGGTAGAGCACCGGTCTAGCAATCCGGAGGTCTCGGGTTCGAATCCCGATGGAATCCCATTTTCTTTGCTCACTTTTCCACTAATAATTTATATTCTTTCTGGTCAGTTTATTCTGTCTTTATTTGTTACAAACTCAAAAAGCTGCATCACTTCGGTGATCCCTCGCATTTATCCCCAAGTTGAATTATCCTTCGGGTTTATGCCAGGTTCAAGTGTGTGCGTGTGTGTCACACACAAACACACTGCTATAGCTTCTGACCACCCGAGCATTGAGAATTAAGGGTTTCTGGGACGAACACTGCACTAGGGCTTTCTATAGCTCAGTCGGTAGAGCACCGGTCTAGCAATCCGGAGGTCTCGGGTTCGAATCCCGATGGAATCCCATTTTCTTTGCTCACTTTTCCACTAATAATTTATATTCTTTCTGGTCAGTTTATTCTGTCTTTATTTGTTACAAACTCAAAAAGCTGCATCACTTCGGTGATCCCTCGCATTTATCCCCAAGTTGAATTATCCTTCGGGTTTATGCCAGGTTCAAGTGTGTGCGTGTGTGTCACACACAAACACACTGCTATAGCTTCTGACCACCCGAGCATTGAGAATTAAGGGTTTCTGGGACGAACACTGCACTAGGGCTTACTATAGCTCAGTCGGTAGAGCACCGGTCTAGCAATCCGGAGGTCTCGGGTTCGAATCCCGATGGAATCCCATTTTCTTTGCTCACTTTTCCACTAATAATTTATATTCTTTCTGGTCAGTTTATTCTGTCTTTATTTGTTACAAACTCAAAAAGCTGCATCACTTCGGTGATCCCTCGCATTTATCCCCAAGTTGAATTATCCTTCGGGTTTATGCCAGGTTCAAGTGTGTGCGTGTGTGTCACACACAAACACACTGCTATAGCTTCTGACCACCCGAGCATTGAGAATTAAGGGTTTCTGGGACGAACACTGCACTAGGGCTTTCTATAGCTCAGTCGGTAGAGCACCGGTCTAGCAATCCGGAGGTCTCGGGTTCGAATCCCGATGGAATCCCATTTTCTTTGCTCACTTTTCCACTAATTATTCAAACAGTTGTCAGATTTATATTGATCAATGTACAAAAGAATTCCACAGGTGCACTTGTGCCTTTGATGATCGATGTTCCAAGCCGCCGTCTTGCTGAGCAATCTGAAGATTCATTTTGAACGTTATCATACTGATGGCCATATTTTGCTTATTTATTTATTAAATGAAATGAAATTTCACTGAATAATAAAGCATGTAAAACAAAAGTCAATTCCGTTCAGAAATTTGTGCAGAAGTGTAAATCAGAGGTGTATCATGTGAAAATTTTTAAAACTGTACCATCCTGGAAAGCTGGTTTTATCACTTTTCCACTTATTTGCCCAAATGAAACTAATATGTAATAATCTTCAAGTATAATTCTTCATTGATAGATATATCAGATTAGTGCCCGCGTATGCCCAGTCGAGTAATTTTCATCTTCATATCAGCACTTTTTCCTCAATTTCTGTTCGCGCATCCTCGTGTCTGTACTACCTACCTTTTATAGGAAGGGATAGCGAAAAGTAATTACCATCACAAAGACATATCGTCCTTTGAAAGTGGCTGGTGATTATGCAATGAGACACGCGTCAATTGTGTCCGTATCGGCGCGGCAGATCCTATTTGGCACATATCCTGCTTCAAATATTTTTGAGCGGCGGCTTCGAACATAGATCAAAGGGAATAACTGTTGTTACTCCATCTCTTCAACCTCCTTGGTATCACAAAGGCAAGCTTGGAATAGGCAGACTAATTTAGATAACCATAAATGAGAGGGAAAAGAAATGAAAATGCACATTGTTGATGCTGAGGACTACATTCGAGTGTCTTACATTTCACATTTTACTAATAGACCCTAATTTTTTAACCTTTCCATGATGCTCTAGGTTCAAGATATGATTAGATAAAGCCATCATTGGTATGTTTTTCATTATCGGAAGAATTACAAAGGCCTACATTTATTAATTTATAGAAAATTGTCACATGCTACATATCTTACTGCATTGCAATTGAAAACAAATCAGACCATCTTCCTACACATTAATCTAGAAATAAAGACTATTTCACATCTTCAGAATTACTACCACAGTGCTACCCGAAGTAGGCCTTATATATTACACACCAATGAAAGTAACTCCCCCTTTTTCAAAATGGCTTAACTTTTTGACCAGAAAATAATATTTATTGGTCAGGGGTATTTGTACAGGTATCCGCTAACTTGAATTCTGTGTAAAAATGAGAATGATTTGTGGAGACATGCATGAGTGAGCACACATCAAAGACTAAATAGGTCCTACTGGTTGCTATCCAAAAGTTACATGTCATTTCTTCTTTTTTTTTTAAAGGCATAATTTACCATTTGCAGATGATAAAAAACCCAGCATTGGTGCTTTAAAATAGTTGTAAAATGTGAGTTAGGGATAGAAACAACCACTGTGAAAATTTGAACCAGTATAATCGATGCCAAGTATTGTTAAATATACAAAATTTGAACAATAGTTATAATAAAAAATGTTTCCAGACTAAACCGTCTACATCAGTTGGATGGTTTATTGAAAAAAAATACTGACGTCTCCTTATATTTTAGGCTTTATTGCAAAAAAAAAAAAATGTATGGGAGGATGTTTTGTGGTACAACAGACCTACACATATGCATGAAAGGTGATATCTTGAACATTTTTCAAATCACTGCTCCCAAAGGTAAACTAGACCTTTAAGATAACGGGGGGGGGGGGGGGGGTCTGTGATACATTGTTTGTGGTGTAAGTTTCAGCGAGTGCTGCTGTCATTTTATTATCCATCCTTTGACCCCTTACACCTACATTGGATATCATGACACTATATCACCTCTTATTTTGGTTTTGTGCGTATGGGCACTTATTTACTCATGGAGCAAGAAATGCTTTAATGTACTGTTGTTATTGCATAATTTATTCAATTGGATTTTCACCCTGGGAAGGGGGGGGGGGGGGGGGGGGGGTCAAAGAAGATTTTGGAGTGATCCCTGAGGTCACTCCAAAACGAGTGAAAATGGACATTTTCACTCAAAATTCACTCCAATTTCACTCTAAATTCACTCTTTTTGTATTCGCTCCTTATAGTGAATATTTTCACTCGATTTCTTTTAGAGAGTATGTTACTTTTAGAGAGTATGTTACGTATTTATCACGTCATGTAAACGAGGTATTATAACGTCAAATTTACTCTGTTTTGTGACGAATTCCTGACGTCATATGAGCGACGCATTAATAACGTGACAGTTTTGCGTTTGTTTATGACGTAATATAAGCGACGTACAGAAGACGTAAAATTTTGGTCAGAATGATTATGCGAGTATTCTTCACGTCAACGACGTTGGCCTATAACTGACGTAAATTTTACGTAATTTTGCAACGTAGATATGGCGTTGTATTAGCCACTATTTGATAATGTAAAGTTTACGTCAGTTTTGCGACGTACTTATGACGTCATGTAATTAAAGTATTACAGACGTAGAGTCATGTCAGTTCGGGACATACGTTTATTTATGACGTCATATTAACACCGCATAAATGACGTCAAATTTACGTTGCTTTTTGAGGTGTTTATCACGTCATAATAGCGACGTATTCCCTGATACTAGAGACACGTCAGAATGACGTTAATTTGACTTCATTATATACCGTCTTTTTGGCATAAGTAAAGAAGATCGACGCCATTTAGACGTGTAATAGGCCTAAGCTGACGTCAAAAAAAAAAAATCGTTTTTCTGCTCAAATTGAAGACATCTAAAAGACGTCATATTTGTGACGTCTTTTTGACGCCTTTGTGCTCACACAAAGATTCTATAAAAACGTGTAAATCACTAATTAAAAGACAAGATCTGACATCGAAAAAAAGTCTTTTTGACGAAAATAAACAAACAAAATGGACGTCACACACATGTTTTAAACTGACGTAAAATATGTCGTATTTTTGCTGAAATAGAAGTACACCAAAAGACGTCATATTTGGTGGTCATATAGAAAATTCTTAATGACGTGTAAAGTACCATTTTAAAGGCAAGATATCACGTCAGAATAGCATCATTAACACGTCGTTTGCACGTCAACTCATGCCTTTTTAATGTAGATTATAAAAAAAAAACAAGAAAGACGTCTTAAAGACGCTTTTTTTGACGAAAATAAACAAATAAAATGGACGTGATTTTGATGTCATTTTTAAGTAGTGACCGCTAGGCGAATATGTAATTTCAAGACCTAATAAAGCTGTGAGTAACTCAAGGTACAACCATGATACGAATCTAACCTACCCTACCCTGATAGCAGAGACACGTCAGAATGACGTCTATTTTACGTCAGTGCTGTCGTCAGAAAGATGTCGTAAACTGTCGACAAAAATACGTCATTTTGCTCAAGTGGAAGACGTCAAAAAGACGTCATATTTGTGACAACAACCGCAACATTGCTCACGTAAGATTCCGTACTTTTGTCCGGGCTTGGTATGGGGCTAGAACTAGTATATACGACTAAAATATCATCATTCTTGCAACGTGCAGTGATAGATTATGTCAGTTTCCTCTAAATGCATATTATAAAACTCGCCAGTAGTCGTTTGTGCTCTGATGTGATGCTCGATGTTCCGGCTAAATGAAAAGATCTTGAACTTGGTTAATACCGGGGGAGTAGCTTTATTTGTGACGTCTGTCTGACGTCTAGGTGGTCGTACAAAGACGCCTTTCTGACGTCTAAATATGACGTCTTTTTTACGTCTTCCATTTGAGCAAAATGACGTATTTTTGTCGACAGTTTACGACGTCTTTCTGACGACAGCCCTGACGTGAAATATTCGTCATTCTGACGTGTCTCTGCTATCAGGGTTATTGCCGTGATATTGGTCACAATTTCAACTTGTACCATAGATGAGATATTTTCTTATTTTTATGATAAAAGTGAAATCTACTTGGTATCATGTCTTAAAGCATTACAAATAAATGGCCCTTTAATGAATGAAATATCCCTGGTACTAACTAGGTCTAGGATGTAGGTTAAGCCTAGATGTACTTGTAGGTATAGGCTTTAAGACTAGCTGTGGGATTGATACGTTAGATAATAACAATGTCTTGATATACACATGTTCTGGTTAACACCCATACATGAAATAACTCGACACAAAATTAATTTTGTATATTGGCTCCCAGTTGATTCCAGTTGATTCCAACTGGTACCAGTTGATTACCAGTTGGACGAATACCAGTTGATACCAGTTGAATGAATACCAGTTGATACCAGTTGATTCTAGTCACACATTCCAATTTCCATATTGAAACCAGTTGCCTTAACTGGAATCAACTGGTACCAGTACCAGTTGCCAACTGGTTTTTCGACCTGGATATAAGGGAGGATTACTTTTTGTCATGTGTACTTTCATCATTGCAATGCCTTCAGTTTTCCTCCACCCAGGCTATTACAATTTAGCAATGATGTGAACAAAATATGTGCAATCATTTGAGAGAGAGAGAGAGAGAGAGAGAGAGAGAGAGAGAGAGAGAGAGAAAACCAACAAACATAGCCCCCTCCCCAAAAAAGACAACAAACAACCAGACATGAATTGTTGGCTAGCAATTTGTGAGATAATCAACCCGTTGAGGACGAGGCCCAAGTATGCTGGGGCAGCGGGTCTATGGGAAATGCGTGTTGTAGCAAAATCAGCCCGTTCTCAACGGGTTAAGAATAAAGGGTTTTTAATTTGTTATTTGCAGCTTGTTTTTTAATGCTGCAATGCGTCAATACTTCAAACCCTGAAATTCTGGACTTTTTATGATTGCTCAGAGTTTGTTCCTGCTGTGCTCTCTCTGGGATATGGAAAATGGAAGGGAAGATTTTGGACATTGTGAGCTTATGTACTCAATTGTGAATGCGCATCTGTGTTTATATGGATATGTACATAAAGGCCTATTGCCTCAAGATTACATGGGGTTTAGACCATTTTCCTTTTCATGCAAATCAAGTGAGTGCAGAATGTGAAACAAATTGCAAATATTAACACAAATAATAATGTATGCAACAAGATCTATGTCGTGTCACATACAATATCATATCATGTATGTTTTATCATATGCCAGATATGTCGTATAATGCTGACAATAGCGGTGGCCTGGTGGCCCACGGCCAATAGAAATTGATGTCAGGCCACAAAATGTCCAAAAAGGCTGTCTTTCGGTGGCCCAATCAGGCACTTAAAATTAACAAGAGACCCGCGGGTCTAGCGCTCACCTGAGTATCGCAAGTTCACCTTTCACGCAGTCACTAATCTAAATTATTCACAGCTCTACCAAAATTTGACCAGGCATTCTCAAGTAGAAGATGAAAATGTACAATAAGGGCCCAAATTTTTTTAAGATTCCTTAATTATTGGGGATTGGGGCCCCCTGGGGCCCTCTGGGTGGGGCATGGTGCCCATTTTGATAAATTTAGATCCTGACCCCCTAGGGATGCTACCTGCCAAATTTGACGAAAATCCATCATGAGGTTTTCAGGAAGAAGATGAAAATGTACAATTCAGGCCCCCATTTGGACCTTCCCAACCACCCCCCCCCCACCCCTGCCCCCAAGAGGGGCACCCCTGGATCTCCTATGAACAAACTCAAAACTACAGTCATTTACTCACTCATAGTATTATCTTAGCTCTATAACTTCTGATTCTAGAGAAGATTTTTAAAGATTCCTCCATTTTGGGGGTTTGGCCCCCCTGGGGGCCCCCTGGGTGGGGCATGGTGCCCATTTTGACAAATTGAGATCCTAACCCCTTAGGGATGCTACCTGCCAAGTTTGGTGAAAATGGGTCATGGGGTTCTAAAGAAGAAGATAAAAATGTACAATTTAGGCCCCATTATAGGACCCCTCCTCACCCCCCTCCCCTGGGTCCCAAGGGGGGCACCCCTGATTCTGCCATGAACAAACTTGAAACTACAGTCATCAATGTACTAACTCATAGTATTAACTTAGCTCCATCACTTCTGGTTCTAGAGAAGAACATTTTTAAAGATTCCTTAATTTGGGGGGGGGGGGGGGTTTGCCCCCCTTGGGCCCCCCTGGGTGGGGCATGGTGCCCATTTTAACAAATTGAGTTCCTAACCCCCTAGGGATGCTACCTGCCAAGTTTGGTGAAAATGGGTCATGGGGTTCTCGAGAAGAAGATGAAAATGTACAATTTAGGCCCCATTAGAACCCCTCCCCTGGGTCCCAAGGGGGGCACCCCTGATCCTGCCATGAACAAACTTGAAACTACAGTCATCAATGTACTAACTCATAGTATTAACTTAGCTCTATCACTTCTGGTTCTAGAGAAGAAGATTTTTACAGATTCCTTAATTTTGGGGGGTTTGGCCCCCCCCCCCCCCCCCTGGGGGCCCCCTAGGTGGGGCAGGGTGCCCATTTTAATAAATTGAGTTTCCTAACCCCCAAGGGATGCTACCTGCCATGTTTGATGAAAATCGATCCTGGGGTTTTCAAGAAGAAGATGAAAATGTAAAAAGTTTACGCACAACGCACGACGGACGCCGGACGAAGGGTGATCGCAATAGCTCACTTGAGCCTTTGGCTCAGGTGAGCTAAAAATAGATTGCTATGTTTCTGCTTATTTCAGGCCACTGCAATTTTTTTTTTTTTTTTTTTTTTGGGGGGGGGGGGCACCAAAATTTCATGCCCAAGCGGGCCACCAGAGAGAGAGAGAGAGAGAAAAAAAAGCATATATGTCATATATCACATCAACACACTGCACCACACTACACCACACATACATCACATCATATATCAGAACACATCATCAACAGAACACAAATCAATAAATTTGGAGGCCCGAAACACAAATCAATACTTCGGAGGCATAAAGGCACAGATTCAGTAGATCTTATCCCGCATACAGGTTTTCATCTCAAAGTATTATCTCTAATCTCAAAGTCAAGTTTGCAGTCAGCTCAGTATCGAACAAAGCATTCTGCCATATTCCAGCCCAGTATCGAACAAAGCATTCTGCCATATTCCAGCCCAGTATCGAACAAAGCATTCTGCCATATTCAAGCCCTATTCTTCTGGGTCTATCTAATTCTAATTCAATCTCAATTTGAAAAATTAGGATGGTAAACATGGATGACTATTGAATTGCTAGCACAAGGATGATGAAGAATACTGTGAGCAATGGTGTTAAACAGCTAGTACTTTTGATCACCATGGCTTGATTTTTACCAGATTGACAAATATCACCATTCAAACGCAGACTCCTAAATGTGAGAGAACAAAGAAGAGAATCTTAAATTATTGTTGAGTGACACTTGAAGGAAAAAAAAAAACAGTTTATTCACGTAGAATGCACTCCTCACGTCATGAAAAATATTTTTCAAATTTCCACACCTGGCAGGAAAATCCCAATTGACACAGAATTTAACTTATTAATGATTAACCATTTGAACTTATACAGACATACTTATCATGATTAAATAAATTGATAAAACAATAACAAAAAAGCCCCCACAAAATGTGTTGAAAATCATACATTACAGACTACAAACTGACACTGACTTGGGACATAATTATGTGGGACAATGTATCACAAAGTATTTCAGTAAATTAAAAACCCTTAACTGATTATTGAAATTTTGGTCCCTTGGTAATTTGTTTCTCTACCTCACTCTCAAACCATGCAATGATCTTTACGATTACAATTGTACTGGGGTAAGAAAGGGAGTTTATCTTGCAATATATTATGTATTGTTTGACTGGTTGGCATTCCAATTCATTGTAGTGTTCTGGTCGAGAGGATAGTTCCTGCCTTTTCAACTAACAAGGCCCATGGTTCAAACCCTGCCATGGCAATACCGCCCCTTGAGTGCAGCACTTTATCCACAACGCTACTCTCTATCCAGGGGTGTGAATGCCCCCCCCCCCCAAAAAAAAAAAAAAAGTTTGAAAGCGAACATGACCGTGGTTTGATTTAGCATGTCAGTGCTGGACAGAGTGTGGTATGTACAACTTTGATTTCAGTGACCAGTTTGCTGTAGTGTGTTATGAAGTACTTAAAGAAAAATATTACAACCAACAATCACAAATACTGTCACAATTATCAATGACTACACTTGGGCCCTGATTGATGCGTAATGTACACAGGGAAGAAAGGATAACAAACAAAGTCTGGTGATGGGTATATCGGATTTGATCATATATTTTGTGTATGTGCAAATCAAACCTGTACACAGAAAAAGAGAGAGAGCATGGATTGGGATATTGCCTTGCGATCTCACAAGATTTTTCCATGCTTTACATCAAATCATTGGTACATTCTTGAAGCAGGAGGAAGAAAAAATGATTTTTGTCATATTGCCTTAATTCATCATGAACTTTACAATAATGGATCCAGTGCAAACAATGATTGTACATTTATGCACACACACTCACAAACTCTATTCAGCATGTCATGGATATTATTTTTTTTTTTTGTCTCAACATCCACAACAAGACTTTAAGGACCATGCCACTACCAAAGAGACCTATAGACTTTGAAGAAATAAAAAAACAGATGGAACATTTGTGCCAAGTCAGAGACGATCACAAACATCAGCGTCTCCAACAATGACCAGCAAATAATAATCGCTGTCAGCAGTGGGCCTTCTCAATTACCATACACAGTTGTTTCCTGCAGCAACAAAATGATTGATCACATCTACTGCAAGCTACTGGAAACATTATGTGCCCCTTGTCTTTATGGCACAATCATACAGGAAATCTTTCTCACACTGTGAGATACGACTGTGATGACATACAGCATGAATGAGCATGAACATAGTCGCAACGCAATATGTGTACAGTAAAATCAGACTTTCCCTACATATTCTGACCCGTTTGTCGTTCAGTTGTCAAATGGCCTTTTCATGAAGAAGAACACCAATCAAATGTTATTCAGGCAACATCCCTCCCCCTCCCCCAATCTCGCAGTAATAAACCTCCAAGCAATGCTGATCGAGCTTTCAAATGCATTTTAAAATATTGTCTTCGAGAATCCGACACTGCCGTCTGCAATGGGTGTCACAATTTTGCAGTTTTTACATAAAAATGAAGACAGCCACAAACCAGACAGCCCTAAATAGAGAAGTATATCTTTAACCAAAATTGCACATGCAAGGGTACAACTTTTCAACAAAAGGAATTGTGTTTGTCTGTGGGGCAAATCATGAATTCTTCTAATAAACACATGAAATGTAAATGTTTTAGCAACACAAACAATTAAAAACATAAACAAAAACAAACAAATGCACCCAAAACAAAAACTCTGAAATTGTACTGAAAACTAAAAGCTTCATATTTTCTCTACTGGTAGCAGCTGCCAATATCTTTACATAACATCTGAACCAAAACTCGCACAGAGATAAATTTTGATGTTTTGGTGTGTGCTCCATCTAAACTTCTGTAACAATAGAGTATCATCATTGATAAACCTCTTCTCAATATTAAAAAAAAAAAAAAAATCCAGATATGATTTTACGTAAAATTTTTAGTGATAGCAAATCAACAGAAATGGGTGGTGAGATTCTCTCTCGAGCTTTATATGTATTTTCCTGTCAAATATCAAAGTTCTCTTTTTGTCTCCTTTGGCTATTTTTTCATGAAAAAAAAATATGACAAAGTATGTAATATAACAACATTTATATTGCTGTAAAATACTCAGTTCCCCAATTGGTAAAACTTCATTTGCACTTCTCCTTTTCTTCCTTAATGTTTGTTTGGTTTTACTCAATGCAATCAAATTTAATGCACTTATCTGTGTACAATATAGAAAGGTTGCTTGTACAGACCAACATGATCATACGAGGTCTGTGCCATCTAGCAACAGGTAACATTTGCCATCAAAACAAAGCGATAAAAGCAATCACATAAAAAAAAGACAACAAACACAATAATACCCAAACAATGGACATCTTAACAACAAGTCTAAAGCACGAATGGTAATTTATTTGGGATCTAGCAGAGTATTTTAAAAGTTCCTTGCAATGGGTGCCTGGGTGCATTCTATGAAAATCTTACACCATGGACCGTGCATTGGCCAGACAGCAGATAAACATATACATGCATAAGACACTATCACGTCAACGTTTTTGAGGACTTATAAACTGCACATGATAAACTTAAAGCATGACAGTGATCAATACAGAAACCCTAGTAAATCAAGGAGTATGTCTTGAAATCTTGACTTTACTGCTTTCAAATTGAAGCAACAAGAAAGGATTACGAGTAACATATGATGTTCACTTTAGCAGAACATTTTTATTGAAGTTGCTGAAACAGAACCTCTCTAACCACAAGTGGGGCAATTCTCATCCAATAACCAATTTCAATTTAGGTCTCACACAGATCAAGGTTGAACAAATCTACAAATTCCATGACGTCAGGTCAAATTTGCTAAATTTCCATGGGACTGCCGACAAATCAATGCAGCAAATACAAAGCACATTTCTAGAAATATTTACAAGAACATTCGGCATCATTCATGCACCTTTTGAAATGTGTCCAAGATGCCAAACACTGGTGTTCCTGGCTAACTGAGTGACAACTATGGGAGAGTATAAGACTACACACGATGGTGGCCTGTTCTTATAGCAAATAAGAAAAACTGTGGTTTCAGATCACTGACAGAGCGACTGAAATACAAGTAGCAGTATGAACATTTGTGAAAGAGGCAAAGTGCATGCATACAATACATACTCGAAGCACATGAATTTTACAAAGGTCTCTGGAACCACCCCCTATGCAACAAAGATCCCATACAACCATTGTACATTGTCTCTTTGAAGAAGAAATAATAAACTTAACATAGTTAATAATGATAGTTAAAAATAAGTCAAAAAGTACTCATATCACATCACAAACACCTAGCAAAATCATGAGAAAACACAAGCTCTTTCATTTCAACCTTACAGCTTTGAATAGAATGAAAACAGTCACACCAATATAAACCATAAGAAAGAATATATCCATCTCTGTAACACACTAAAGCTGCTGACAGGTAAAATGGTAAATGTACCTGGTTTGTATTGCAGTATTAAAACTCATTCAAACAGTCACTCACTAATTGTGACAGTGAAACAAAGTTTTGTTCATGACATCTAAAGCATGTTCCCTTCACATGCTGACTGTAAGGTGAAGGTACCTGTGTTTTTACATACACTACACTGGAAGTACAACTGTCTTTCATTGAATTTGCATATCTTCAGGTACGATACACTACTACAGGAACAACACTCTTCATATATGGCACAACATGGGTGCCAGGTTCTACAGGTACCACTGTCTTCATGTACGGTACGTGTCTTCATGTACGGTACATGGCTGGTGCCATTGTCCTTGTGTACACTACATTGCAGGTACTGCTGTCTCCAAAAATAATGTATTACTGGTACTATAGTTAGCACGTACAGTACAGTAATTTACCGGTACCAATAACTGTCAGTACGGAACATTATAAGCAATATTGTCTTCAAGTATAGCACATCATTATTAGCTCTGTTTATAAAGGATCAAGTAACGCAGACCCAATATACCAGTAACTACAGCCTATAACAGACTGTCTACATGCAATTTACTTGTAAAAAGTAGGTAGATCTTCTGATTTCGTTACCAACTCCACAGGATGATAAAAATTTGAAATACCAAAATGCCTTACACTCAGAGGTACATGTATAATGACGATGAATGCCTCATCTGGTGAACAGAATCAGAATAGCATAATTCCAGCAGATCTTGAGCCCAAACTGTCAAGACTAGCACCCAACATTTTTTTTTTTTTTCTGCAACGACACATCTAAAAGTACATTACAAATTCTCACTGTGTGACCTTTAATAACAATTGCAAACGATACTTCTCGGGTTTCCACTGCAACTATTGAGGAACCGTGTGCTTAATGGAAGCATAGAGGTGAAACTTGAAAACTGCTCCACGAGACTTGAAAAACAGAAAAGAAATATGCATACCTGTACCTAGAGCAAATATTACAGTGTAACTTATACCATAATCAAGAATATTGCAAAAAATACACTGCAATGTGTTGATTGATCGTGGGTTGGTCAAATTTCCTGCAGTGTTCACAAATGCATGGCCAGGATTAATTTAAAAAAAAAAAATCTCATTTACATGTCATTCGGGTGAACAAGCGGTGAAGGGTTTTCCATCTTTTTAATAGAGCACAGTTTCTGGCTGTGCGGAGTGTCTTCTACGTAATGTAGTAGAAATGTTTAATTCTGAAGCAAAAGCACTTTGCTTACTTGCTTCCACACATTACAGAATGTAGCTTGTTGAAAGAGGGGATTAAAAAAAAATGACACTATGGCTGAAATTCACAAAGCAAACTGAATCTAGTCCATGAATTATGCAGTTATGATTGTGACACATCACGTATGCCAACTCATATCACATAATGCACACACAAGGACATGTTCTTGAGTCGTGTATGAATATTTCCCATCTGTTCTAGTCAAGGACTAAACTTAAATAGATTTGATTGAAACTACCTTTGTGAATTCTGGACTATATATGTTCAGAGATATCACAAACAAGATTTCACAAAAAGCCAAAAATATAACCAAGCAGGGATATAAACAGTCGTCCATTGTCACTGTGAAATAATGCAATGGAGTAACTTGCAGGTTTTTTTTTTTTTTTTTTGGTAGTTTTTTTTTTCCCACCATGATTGAGGCAAACAATGCACAATCGATTGTCAAAATTTTAGTTGAACAAAGCACAACCCGTGCATGGTGTCAAATGATGCATGTGGAAGAGGTGTCCTTACTATCTCTACATTAATTTTCTAAGATGTGAATGTAAAATACCCTCACAATTCATACACTCTTTTGCCTTCACCAAACAGGTAAAAAAAAAAGTAATCTTTGAAACGGTTAAATTTTCAAAAAACCTTTGCTCTGTGAGACAAAAACAGTCCTACTGTGAACTACTGACTATCTTTTTAAAATTCTCCGAGGCTGAAGAATATAGGTCAGGTTATCTTCTTCAAAGCACCTCCACTGCAATATAAGGCCATTGGAGTCTGGAATAAATTACGTGAAATAGAGGAAACTTACTTATACATTCTAACTCTTCTACTCTGACATCTCACTCTCAATATTTATATGCTTCTCTATCTCTTTCTCTCTTTCTTATATATCTCTCTCTCTCTTCTATCTCTCTCACTAATTCTTTTCTTTCTCTATTCTCACGGTCGGACATCCCGGTATTTAGTTGCAGCTGGAGTGAAAACAAACCCATAACCAATGCACGATCGGGGTATTTTTTAGACAAAATTATTTACTTTTTCTTTGATAATTGGCTTTTAAATTCCATAAAAACTGTCGGATACGTCCATCTTACAGCCACTATTTACCATCTGCAGATTAAAAAACAAACAAACAGCTTAAGTGCTTCAAAATAGTTCTAAAATGTGTGAGTTAGGGAAAAACAGCCAATGTAAATATGTTAATCAGTATAATCAATGTTAAGTATTGTTAAATCTATAAAATGTGAGCAATAGTTTTATTAACATTGTTTCTTGAATAAAACATTTACACTTCTTGTTTATGGTGAAAATTAGTGATATCTCCTTATATTTGCAGCTTCATTGCAAAATTTGTACATGGTAGGATGTTTTGTGATACAACTGAAATATACATATGCATTAAATTTGATAACTCAAACATTTTGTTTCTTATATCACTGCATTCAATGGTAAACAGTGGCTTTAACATTTCTGATAGCTCAAAAAGAAATGTTATTGATTAATTACGTAAAAAGTAAGGTATGTGTAGATCAAAGATTTTGAACGCCAACGCTGTCGTCTGTATTGCCACGTAGATTCATACACTGTTTGCTTGTAGGGTAATTGTGCATGCAAAGCATTCACACCCTCACCGACTCACAATCAAGCTCCGCTCACGAAATAAACAGGCGAGCCGTTCGTTTTCACTCCAGCTACAAACCGGAAGTGATGTCTACCAAACCATAAAAATATGTTTGTGTGGCTTGAAGCAAAAAACATTTCGAATCTTCCGGGTTACTCCATCTTGTTCCTCTCCATGTTGGTGATGAGTTCCTCTTCGGAGTCATCAAATGCTGCAAGTGCCCTGCAGGGGAAAAGAAACAGTGAAGACAAACTGAGCACATTGTCAAACTAGAAAAGCACTCTGAGAGCGCAGACCTCCACCAAGCAGCTACTTTCCACCGATGATCTTGTCCTTCCCAAAGAGATTTTTCTCCTCTCCACCACTGGGGAAAAGCTCTTTGGGCTCTTCCATAGAGATCAGTGATTTCCACCAACAGGTATACATGCTGAAAAATTGCCTGATTTCCCAATATAGAAGCCTTTGTTACGTCATAAACCCTCAGCTGCACGGCGCGCCTCGCCCTAACAGAAACTAGAGCACGCACTTTAGTGCGTGTTTGAAAACCTCAAAAATGCGCAGCTTGAACTCCCAAGTTCATTGACCCTACCTGTCAAAATATAAAAAATCCTTCATATATTCTCCCAAAATTCTCGGATTACTACCAAAATTTAATCATTTGTTACTTGTGTCATTCTCAACCTTTCCTGCAAGTTTCATCCAAATCCGTCAACTACTTTTTGAGTTATTTTGCACACGGACAAACAAACAAACAACGGTAATGAAAACATAAGCTCCTCCCATGGCGGAGGTAATACCATAATTACTCACCAGGACAATTTTGCATATACATGTATGCTATGCAATACAGTTACAGTTACTTAATGATCTCCAACTGATGGTTCTGGTGTGTTTGATGGTATGTCAAATTCTCATTAATTTTTACCTCCGCCAAGGGAGGAGGTTATGTTTTCGTTACCGTTGGTTTGTTTGTTTGTTAGTCAGTTTGTTTGTCTATGTGCAAAATAACTCAAAAAGTAGTTAACGGATTTGGATGAAACTTATACAGGAAAGGTTGAGAATGACACAAGTAACAAATGATTACATTTTGGTAGTGATCCGCGAATTTTGGGGGAATTTATGAAGGATTTTTGATATTTTGGCAGGTAGGGTCAATGAACTTGGGAGTTCAAGCTGCGCATTTTTTAGGTTTTCATACGCGCACTAAAGTGCGTGCTCCACTTTCTGCTAGGGCGAGGCGCGCCGCGCAGCTGAGGGTTTATGACGCATTAAACAAAGGCTTCTATATTACGAAATCGTGCGATTTTTCAGCATGTATACCTATGGGTGTGGAAATCACTGATCTCTATGGAAGAGCCCAAAGAGCTTTTCCCCAAGTGTGGAGAGGAGAAAAATCTCTTTGGGAAGAACAAGATCATCGGTGGAAAGTAGCTGCTTGGCAGAGGTCTTCGCTCTCTGAGTGCTATTCTAGTTATACATATTTCTGAATCAAAAGTAAAATCCGTGGAAACAAACTGGTACATTTCACATCCCAGTGTCCACTTCAGTAGGGCTCATGCTTTCTTGCTGATTTCCATGGACTCATTCTGTTCCTCCTGTCCTGTCTCTGCTTTAAAATGTCACTGTTGACCAGCAAGATATTTTGTAATTTCATTGTGTAATTCCTGTGCATCTTGTGCAGCAGAGAGAATCAAAGACATGATCACGCCCTCTGGAGTCAGAGGGCAAACTACTTAAAGTGTACCATTACCCTAAGTATTTTGTTTTCTACAATTGTAGAATATACCTGAGACATGCCCTCTGCAAAATACTAGAATTTTTCGTCACTCCAATTTTTAGTTATTGCGATTTACATGTAAATTTTAAAGGGTACACAAAATCAATAACAACTTGAATTACACGAGTCGATCACCCGAGTCGATCACCCGATTCTTTCACCTGAACAATTGCGCTTTCGATATTTTATCCATATACGTCTTGAATGATAGTGATATGCAATGCATGCGTGCAATCAGCTAACGGATTGACATGTAATCTCGATATTATTCATAAAAAACATTCACGTATAGCCAGAACGTGCACACATCAGTACCGGTGCTTACGGAAAGGAACTTAAATGTGTGCGGAGCGCAAGTGCTACATTGTTAAAGAGATATGATCTGATATATCGAAATATGTATACTTTCAGGAGCCATCACAATTATTTTTTGTGTATGATTAATTTTTGTGTATTCTAGCTGTACACAAATTTGATTTTCAGGGTATTGGTACACTTTGGCCCGAATTCATGAAGGTGGTTTAAACTTAGACCATGGTCTAAAATAAGCGCTCAATAGGCGTACAAATACATGCGCGCATCAATGCAAGTTTTTTTACTGGATGCCTGTTAGCGTACGCAATCTGTCAATCATATCTACGCAGAAGAAATATACATAAACCATGGTTTAAATTTAGACCACCTTAGTGAATTTGGGCCTTTAAGTTCACAATTATCTCTGGAAAGATTAGATGCCAAGAATGCAGAGCCTCCAACCACAAGCATATCTTGAACTGGAGATTCTCCTGCCTGGACCCCTGGGAAAACTGGAGACTCTGAGTACGCACATAAAATTATGTGTGTAAGTACAACATCCCTTGCAACCACGGTCCAGCGGGGGGGGGGGGGGGGGGGGGGGGATGTTTCATAAAGCTGTTCGCAAACTTACGAACGACTTACAAGCGACTGGTGATCAATTCTTGTGCTGAATTTTGGAAATTCTGATAAGTATAGCACATCAGAACTGATCACCAGTCGCTCCTAAGTTTTCGTAACTTTACGAACAGCTTTATGAAACAGGGTCCAGGGCCCATAAAGGAAATCAAAGCCAAAATAAATGTGGATTGAGTAAAAGAATATTAAAAAAAAAAATCTGGAGAATCCCACAAAATTTCATTTTTCATAAAAATCACACATTCCATCAACTTGTTACTGATATTTGCAAGGGTAATGTTATTCCCCTGCTTTCTGAAAAAGGTAAGTGAAGTACTTTTTTCATTATATTTTCTTTATATTGTTGTCCATAATGACATCACAAAGTGTAATAGTCTCCTTATCCAGCCATGATGCATTGAAACTTTAAAAATGTATACTTTTGAATTGATTACAAGTCCAATTTTCCTCAAACTTTCACTCATGTGTTCTACTACTACTGCTGCTTCTACTCAATCTACATTTATATTTGGGCTTCTTTAGGGCAGGGATGGGCATGGATAAGGGAACATCTGCTGGACGTGTGTTGAGGAAACAACAAAAAGTCATTCCGATGAAAAGCACTGTGGCACCACTGAATTGACTACCAGTACTTATTCTGGGAATCCCCTAGTGTAAGGATGGCTATAACAGAAGTGAATGACCTCTGTTGGAGAAAGTCATTCTCTTAGAGAACCACCATCACAGCTGGACAAAAAATTGAAACCCTAGAGCAATCTTTCCGTCAAACTTACGCGTCAGCCACGGCTGCTGGAATGTTGTCCTCCACCCACTGTAGGTCGTCCTGCTCCTTGTTGGCGTGGCTGCTGCTGGACTTGCTGGATGGCACATTGCGCATCTTGACACTCTCTGCAGACCCACGGGGAAGGGATAGGGTGTGGTGGGGGAGGGGGAGAAGAATGGTGGGCGGGGGGAAAAAGGGTTTCAGAGGGTAAGCTCAAAATCATGGACGTTACTATTCTAACAAAGCCATTGCTCACAAATGCAGAAAATGTGTGCAACACATCATGGGGCTATCTTACCACACTTCTGACAAGTAATTTGAATATCAGTAACATTACTTGACATTGCATTCATTGAACACCATCAAACAAACTTGCAAACCTGGGTATGTGTCTATAAAAAAGCGTAATAAAAATCAGATTTTTCATCATGGTGATTCCACTTGGTATCTTTTAGTATAAAAAACAAAACAGAAAAACTGCAACTGCAAATGAGGGCAACTGTTATTAAAGGGGCATTCCAGACGATTTTCATAATTTTACATTCTGTAGTACATAAATCAACAGCTCCATGTATAGATTTGTGGAATTTATTGCGGCCCTTGAGCAGAGAAATCAATACTCTGAAAACCCAAAACAAATTACACTGAACAAAGATGATGACATACAAACTGTAGGAGACTAACATATTTCAGAAATGTAGCAATGTCATTCCAATACCATATCGTGTGTTTAACAAGTTCACCTGTGTAGAATTTATGCAAACCTTCTTTTGTTCTGATCCTTGAGCCCCAACTCATGCATTCTTGTTGTGAGGCTGCCATGTCATCATCCTTGTTCATTGAGATTTGTTATAAATTTTGAAAACACTCCTATTCCTCATCCCAATTACTACAAATTCTGAGACTCTGCACCCAGTGTAACCAATTTATAGTTGTTCATATGTAAAAGTCTGAAAATCATCCAGAGGTCTCCTTTAAAGCACAAAGCCAAAGTATGACGTACCAAAGGCGTCGTTCATCATGGGCTCCTTGCTGTCCTCGTCATCGACGGCATCACTGAGCACCGAGTAGGCGTAGCGCTGGTTGTTGGCCGTCGGCCGCAGCAAGATCATGATGACAAAGAGGATGACGCAGAACAGTATGTGCCAGTAGGCGTCGTCCAGCCAGAGTTCGTTCCATTTCTGGAGAAGGGAGGAAACAAATGAGTGTAGCATAACTGTAATATTCCCCCCAGTCAAAAGGTGAGAATGAGAGAGTGGATGTGAACAAGGTATATTCCCTGCTCACAACCATCGGCATTAATGAAGGAAACCCAACATTCTAAAATTGCCTGCAAAAAATTTGTCACTCACATTAAACAAGACTGAGACAGAGATAGACCTATTGAGACAAATACACATGTAGAGACTTATTTTGAACCGAATTTATTTTCCCTGTGCTAAGTGTGCCCAGACAGATTTTATCTCTTCCTATGCCATCCACCATGTCACACCTCCTTCCAAGTATGGTACACTCCACTCTCCTTCTATACCCACCAAGTACTTAGGCGCATCTCCATGTCCTACCAGTGCGTGAGCCTCTTGAATATTCAGATCCTCAGTTGACTTATTTGCATATGATGAATATTTAATGAATGTCAAGTGCTTAGACAAGAACCACACAATAAAATTGCTGGGAAGAACAGTTCGCCAGCAGATCTCATCCAAGCAAGACCTGTGTGTCAGCTGTGTCCTAACTACCACTAAGTTGTACTGCCTCTAATGATATGTGAGCGAACCCGGAGCCCTACACACACATACAGAAACACACAGACACACAACGAATTCCCACATTCTACAGTAGTGCCCCCTTTCTACAGTAGCATAGTGCATGTGGAGGTGTGGTGTGAGACAAATGCTGTAGTGTAAACCCAAGATCCCCTTTTGTCCCCCTCAAAATCAGGATGAAAAGGCTTGTGAAATATAGATACACTAACATGAACCCCCCCCCCCCACACACACACACACACAAAGACAACATGTAATTAGTAAGAATCTGTAAATAGACTTCATAGTCAGAGTTCTCATATGTAGTGTAAATATCACCCATGGATTATGCAAATTTCAACTGCGTATTTAAACAAACATGACACAAAACATACACCAACAGGCATCCGATAACATGCCAATGCACACATGAACAAGGTACCCCATTATGCCCTCACATTACACTACCAGCACTATCCGTGGTACTTACGTGTTGAAAAGGCATACACTTTTGCTGTAGGTTGGTACTGAAAAGGTTGTAAAAAAGTCGTAGTTTTGCTGTTGATTGATAGTAGACGATAATGAGCAAGACCTTTTGTTACTGTAAATCTTCCTTTTGTGCACGCTCCATACAAATTCAAACAATAGGAACTATAGGCGATTCCCAGAAGAGGGGCAGACTCTGGTGTCCTAATTACCTTTTGTCTTGGTGCATCGACGTGTGCGTAAATTTCTAAAGATGATTGGAATGGGATTCACTATCGGTGTCACCAATTTTGTGGAGCCATGCCTCGCGGTCGCCGATCGGCGGCTTAGTTGAACAGCGCAAAAATCTCGATTCTTTTGAATGCTGGTAGAACATAATTAACGTCTGTGATAACCTCAAGAAAATAAAATCGATAAGGCGTCGTAAGTGATAACAGGTGGGCAACAACAGTTTCTTTTCAAAACTTCGGTATGTTTGCATCAGAAATAGGTTGAGGAATATCCCGATTTTGTAGCTTTAAGATATATTTTCTTTGCGGGAAAATCGGCCACCACAAAAGTCGGATGTTTGCCTTTACTTTCGGAAATGAACAGCGGTTACTATTGGCTCCGTAAGATGCTTAAATAAATGTCAGATGTTTGCATTTAATTTTGGAAATGAACAATGGTAATATTCGACTCCGTCATATGATAATAAAATAGATGTCGGATGTTTGCTTATACTTTTGGAAATGAATAACGGTAAGATTCATACAGCTCCGTACGGTGCTAGAATTGATGTCAGACTTGATTTTGCGTTCGGAAATGAATAAGGATAACATTCGGTTCCAGAAGATGCTCGGTACGATGATAAAATAAATGCCGGATGTTTGCTTTTACGTTCGAAAGAAGGTAGCAATAACATTCAGCTCCGGAAGATGATTTTAAAAAAAAAATGTCGAATGATCCCTTTGATGTTCGGAAATTAATAAAATAATACACCGTATTCAACTCCGTATCCGATGATTAAATAAAGGTCGGATCTTTGCTTTTACTTTCGAAAAATTAATAGCAATAACATTCGGTTCCGGAAGATGCTGAAATAAATGTCAGATGATTGCTTTTACGTTCGGAAATGAATAGCGGTAATAATAATATTCTGCGCCATACGATGCTAAAATAACTGTCGGGTGTTTGCTTTTACATTTTGAAATGAATAACAGTAACATTTAGCTGCGTTCGATGGTAAAATCAATGTCTGATGTTTGCTTTGACGTTCGAAAATGAATAACAAGGGTCAATAGTATTCAACTCCGTACGATGATATAATAAATGTCAGATGTTTATTTTTACGTTCGAAAGTAATAACAATAACATTCAGCTTCGGAAGATGCAAAAATTAATGTCAAATAATCCCTTTGACGTTCGGAAATGAATAACCATAATATTCAACTCCACAACGATGGTTAAGTAAAACAAATGTCGGATATTTGCTTTTATCCTTTCGAAAGTAAATAGCAATAACATTCGGCTCCGAAAGATGCAAAGATAAATGTCAGATGATTTTTTTTTTTACGTTTGTAAGTGAATAGCAGTAACATTCTGCTCCATATGATCATGATGCTAAAATGTCGGATATTTGCTCTTAAACATTTCGAAATGAAAAACAGTAACATTCAGCTGCGTTTTATGGCCATGTCAATGTCTGGTGTCCGCCTTGACGTTCAAAAATAAAAAAAAACAATAACATTCGGCTCTGTGTGTACGATGCTAAAATAATTGTCAGATGATTCATTTCACTTTTGGAAATGGACAGCAATAACATTCAGCTCCTTAAGATAATAGAATAACTGTCGGATGTTTGCTTTTAAATTTGGCAATGAACAACGGTAATATTTTGCTCGGTACGATGCTAAAATAAATAACAGGTTGTTGTTTTTACGTTTGGAAATGATTAATGGTATCAATCGGCTCAGTTAGACGCTAAAATAAATAGCGGATGTTTACTTTCACCTTTGGAATTGAATAAGGATAACATTCCGCTCCGTAAGATGCTAAAATGAATGTCGGTTACATTTGAAAATGATTAACGGTAACATTCGGCTCCGTTAGGTGTTAAAATACTAGTAAATGTTGGACCATTGCTTTTACAATCAGAAATGAATAACGGTAACTTTCGGCTCTTTACAATGCTAAATCAAAGGTCTAATGTTTACAAAAATGTTTGCAAATGCTCCCACTTTCTCATTTCAAAGTTTTGACCACGTAAATAGGCATCAACTTTTATAATGATCTATCAGATAAACCTATACACTTGCTAAATCGAAGAACTCATAGAATGTCGGTAAGATGATTGAATTTTCTACATCGCAGCCATCAGGCATAGACCTATTACGCCAGATACATTCCGTCTTGCATGAACTTCACATGGTTGGATATCTGTTCCTGATGCCCTTCCTCATCTTATTGTTCAAGTATACCTTCATCGACTATTTTTGAGCTTTCTATAACAACGACTTCATTCACTTATCATTGGTGGCACTTTTCTGACAATGGCCGCCCTGGTTCGAATCGAGTGTTGTTGCGTCGGACAGACTCTGGAAAGCGGCTCATTATCGTACGTGTTGTCTCTCGGTAAAGGTCATCTTTCTCTTAGCGGTCAAACTTTCATCCCATCGAACGGCCTTCCTGACCTGAACCCTAATCTTGCCGGTGCTTGCGCACAAAGAGAAGAAAACTTCCTTTTGTCCTAATTCGAGCCTATGAGCCAAACACGAGCCAGGCCTGAAGGCCTAATAGGCCCTATTATGATATGAAAGACAGTAAGCAATTAGGCCTACGATGTCTACATCCGCTCTTTCTTGCCATTCTTAAGTTTGAATTCTTTGTTTAGTTTAATTGCCCAAGCTAGTTACTCAAGCTAAGGAGATTGAAACTTTGATGGTTACTCATCTTCTCCTTTATCTGCATGTTTTCAAGTCTTGAATCTATAAGCATATCGTAATAAGGTGAAACATGGCTGCACCATTCCTCTATCGTGACACTACACGTGGGGAAAGAAACTCAGCTTTGAATTTTTTTCACAGAAAGCATTTTATCATTTGTTGTTGTTGTTTCAGAGATGTTTTATCCTGTACTGAAATATGTCTGGGGAAATAGCCGTTATCGCGCTGTTGCTGTGCTTGAAATGTTTGTCAAACCATGGTCAAACACGTGCTTTTACTTTTCACCGCGCCACGTGTGTTGGCTTCGTTGCCAACATTGCGAGGGGCGCGCTGCTACAATACTACTATGCGTTCGATAAGGAAGAAAAAAAAAAAAAAATCATGTCCTCTACCGAAATCGTAAATAGCGATGGCCTACTTGAATAGTGTTGTGATTAATACTGCCTGGTTGCAAGTTCAAATTTCAGTCAGTGTTCAAAAGTAACAAACATTTTGTTGTTTTGTTGTTGTTTTTTCTGAGCATAAGAGCTAAGAATGTGCATGCATTGCCACGATCTTAGTTGGCAGAATTCACCTATCTGCCGCAGAGCCGCTGCCTACCACCTGAAACAATCAGCATGTTTCCAGAGATAATCCTATAGAATCGGAATTTGGGATTCTGCAGAAACACGCCGATTCTCTTTGTTTGGTTTGCTTGCGCGCCATGCCTGTTGTATTCAGCACACAGCAGCGTCGCCAAGCTACATTTTGTCTCAGCATACCGGCCACGTGTATTTTCATTGGACATGTTGCATTGTGGAATCACCAATGTAGTTACATGCTAGTCTTTTTGCAGGGGTAGATTGATATGACATACTAGTATAACGAATTAATTGACCACAAATACCGCATTCGCTCGTTTATATTATAAAACTAAAAGAACGGAGAATAGAATAATTTCGTTTGCAATGCCCGGGCGTTTGACTCGAGACTAGCTGAGAAGACTGTTCATTCCTCCGTTGTTTCCCAGGCTCTTTAGGCAGATCTCAAGGAATGATAATTATGCGCGCGTGTTCTTCTGTTTGAACGCTCCCCCCCCCCCCCGCCTCCCGTGTTCGTAGAAACCCATATCTAGTACACCTGTATCTCCCCCCCCCCCCCTGCTTGCCTAATGAATGTATTACTAGTACTTCACATCGAACTTCGGTGTTATTTTATTGGTTGGCCAGCGCGCTTCGACCTCATCGGTACCAGTTAAAGGAGACCTCCGGATGATTTTCAAATTTTTACATTTGAACATATATAAATTAGTTATACTGGGTACAGAGTTTCACGATTTATAATGATTGGGATGAAAAATAAGAATGTTTTCGAAGTTTATAACAAATTGCAATGAACAAGGATGATGACATGGCAGCCTCACCATAAGAATGCATGAGATGTGGCTCAAGGAAGCAGCACAAAAGAAGAAGGCATGCATAGATTACACACAGGTGAGCTTGCAAGCATGCGGTATTGTAATGGAATGACACTGCTACATTTCTGAGATATGTGAGGCTCCTATGTCATCATCTTTGTTCAGTGTAATTTGTTTAAGGTTTTTGAAAGTACTGTTTCTCTGCTCAAGAACCACAATAAATTCTACAAATCTATACATGAAGCTGTTGATTTATGTACTACATGATGTGAAATTATGAAAATCGTCCGGAATGCCCCTTTAACACTATATTAAGGGCCTTTACAAACTCGGAAGGGGGGGGGGGGTAGTTATCGAACCTTCAGAAGTACGATCAGCATTATCGAACTACAAATAGGGCAAATAGAAATGAGTACATCTTTCTTGAATTACTGCAGAAAAATGGAAAGATTGCTTGTAGTTGTACGAATAGGAACACAGACGACTCGTAAGAACGATTTTACTTTGAAGTGGACAGGAAAAATTAAATGCAGTAAAGAAATAAATGATGATGATGATGATGATGATGATGATGATGATCCACAGCATTTGTATGGCGCCATTATCTTTTATAGAAACATTCATCTTTAATGTTACTTAATTATTCTTTTTTCTTGCTTGAAATTGCTAGCGCGCACTGTTGACCCTAACTTCTCCATCCACTGGCTGCCAGTGTAAATACATACACACACACACACACACACACACACACACACACACAAATAGTGACATATGAAGAACGTGAGCATTTAGCGATCTTTCGCCAGTGTGACCGCGGCTTTGATGTGTGCAGCACTCTTTTTTTCAATCCCTAATTTCCCGACCAATAATAACATACCACAGCACTGGAAGAAAAGAAGCAAGCTTTCAAAACTCATCGTACTTTCTTTATTTTTTACTTGCTATATTTTATTGTACACTGTATTTTCTTATGTACAATGTGATTGTTATTGAATTCAAATACCCTGATAACAGACTTCCATGTAATTTACTGAAGATCCATTAACGAATATGGTAAATTGTATAAAATTACATATACTCAGTAACGAATGGTAAATGGTTTATATACTAATACTGTAATATATTCAGTTTCAAGATTCAGTGGAATGTCTGATTCTTGCGAAGATGAACCTTGTTATACATTGTACATTTAACAGTTTTAGAGAATAGATTTATTGAAAAAAAACAACAAATGGAACTTGACTTCATTGATCATTAGCTGGACAGACGTGCAAGATACTTATAATGTTTCCATCTTTGGCATACACAATGTGTTTAAGTTTCGTTAGGTCAACACTTGTAACTGTAGGCCGAGTAACTGATTTAGCAGTGCGGAATGTGCTGCCTGTAACTGACGAATGAATTTCGATCCTGGCGGTTTCCCCCTCTGCCATTAATACTTTTGCCAGTTGGTTGTCGTGTAACATGTATTTCCCATCGATGTCGTGCAAATCGCGAATAGGTTCTGAAGAGGAAACAAGCAAACGCAAATGGAAATAAGACATAAGTCGAGCTTGGTGTCTGCACTTGGTATGAAACGACGTAGGCTCCTACTGGCAACAAGACCACTCTTAAGGACCTGTCACACCTTTTAGGGACAAGCTACGCGGGCTTGTTGCGTGTATCGATTTTCCAACACAGTGTGCGCACCTCCGGGCGGCCACGGGTGAGATACGTGCATCCGCGCGGATCTCCTGGTACCTAACAAAAAACTGATGATCGCACGCAAGGCCTTCCCGGAAAGGTGTGACGGGTTCTTTGCTGTGGTCATCATGATACCATTTGCAGTTAATGATCCGTAACATCTTTTATCGTATATACGTATAATGCATATTTGGGTCAGTGTTACTGCATGTGCTCGTGCCCCTGTTTATTTTTTATTTTTGTTAAAACACAAGAAACAAGAAGAAGAGATGGCTGACGGGGCGTACGTCTCCATAAATCGGAGCCTTCTGTTACAGAGTTTGGCCAACTTAAGCACAAGCGCCATTTTGTGCCCACCTTGCGCCCACCAAAGAAGTTCTATAATGTAATAGAGTGCGCGCTCGCATTGTGTAGAAGCGGGGCCAATACGACCCGCCGCCTTAGCAAAGTGGTCGAGAAGTCGAGCATTCGCGAGGGTACCACACGTTTCTAGTAAAGCCAACCTCTTTCGTGCGCTTACTCTATTACATAACAGAACCTCTTTACTCTATTACATAAAAGAACCTCTTTGCACGCAATGGCACCGTAGATCGATGGCCAAACTCTGTAATAGAAGGCTCTGCATTGATTTTGTAAAGGCGCCTCCCTTTTACAGAATTAATGGGGCGCCCCCAATATCTGCGTGTACATCTACTGCAAAATGTGTGCGTGTGTGAATGTGTGCGTCGATTATCACCATTGACGGGGAAAAAATTCTTACCTTTTGGAGGTGACTGCAGATCATCAGTGTTTTTAGCCTCGCAAAGCGATTGGAATGTCGTCATTTCTTGAATCTGATTTGATATGATTTGAAATATTGAAAGGGTTTAAATGGTGTCAAGGAAACCGAAATGTTGAGTGAGGTAATTCAGTGTTAATTCGATACAGCGCGCTGTAACAAATTGTGCGATAGTACCGTTACAACTTACATTTGCTATGAATTTCATGTTATGGTGGCAATAATAATTGGAGTTTCCTTCATGACCAAATTCATTTCACTTCTTATGGTTCTTCTCTTCTTGTTCTTATCACTTTAACTCTCACATTTTCTCTTCTTTTTCTTTCAAACCATTATCTAATGACAGTTTTGATGGTGGAGTTTTGTAATGAAACTATAGAACGTGCATAGCAAATAATTATGTTCATTTCTTACCCGATAGGCTTCAACGGCCGTTGCCTCGGGGTGTCTCCTGTTCAGTATTCTCTTTTTCAAAAATGACATAAAGCGTTCGAAGGAAAACATCCAGGAGTTCACTAGCGGCCCGCATTTTCTTATTGTGTCTGGGAGATGGTGTATCAGATGGGTGCATAGTGTCTGTATGTAGACATAATGTGTATATTTCACGAGGAAAAACAATAACATGTGATTCTTGGTAGTGACGTGAAAGGAAGGAAGTGATACAGAAGCAATCAAGAATATTGATGTGAGAGAAATAGGAAAATAAGACCCAACGAAACATGGAGGGCAAATTACCTCGAAGTTATAGAACAATACGACTCGCGAGCTTCGTCATGGTGTTTCCATATTCTTCACCTTTTTATTATGATTATTTTTCAATATCATTGTCATATCAAAGAGAACTGTCGGTTTTACCTTAATTGACTTTCGGAAAATATATAAACATGAAGTAGGCCTGTAATGAATGTCGAGGCAAGGCAGTTCAATTGTTGTTGTTGTTTTTTTTTTTTCTTTTGTGCGAGTATAAGGACTTAATAAGAAGAACATAACTAATATCAAATATCAATAAATTGGAGCGGGAAAATCAACTCACATCCTATTCTACACTCTTTGTTCTGATTGGACTAAAGTATATGTCTCGATGAAGATATACCAATATTGACGTATAGAAATGACAAACAAAGCTGGCAAATCAAGATTGACGAAGAAATGACTAAATTTAGAGGCAGCAACCAATCACTGTGAGAAAAGTTTGCTCAAAAGATATCATGATTTTGATATTTCTAGTACAAAGTATACCGCTGACCAAACACTGTGCATTTTGTCAATGTCATGATCAAAGGGCTACTCAACTTTTTGTTGTAACGAATCTAAGAGTGGCAAAATTATTATAAAAGAGAAATACAAATACTGAATTTTCGATACCATCGTCATTGTAAAAGGCAAAGCAGCTTAAAAAAAGACAAGTTATTTTGCGATTGATTTGAATTGATTATGGATTCATGAATGATAACATAAGATTGTTTGTCCAGTGCTTAAATTTTTGTAGAAGTATAAACTGCAGGTATACTACACGGTATAATCTTGCCTGTATGGTAAGTGGAAAATCTCTCTCCAACCGGGCCAAGGCCTCGTGGGTTCTCAGCTCTACCCTGTTCATGTCTTCGGCAGATGGTGTATGGTACGAACAAAGCTCGGTTATCACATCGAAGAACATAAACAGGGTTTCCTCCTGTTTTTTCCCGAGGCACCCCTTTAAGCCGTATTTGAGTATGCCTAACGTTATGAGCTGTTAAAAATGATTTGACAGGATGAGATTTGTTATTATTATTATTATCATCATAGGCTATTGACTACATGCACATTCGTACATCAACAGCTTTGGCGTTTCTGTCTATCCTTATCTCTTCATTCTTGCTGTTCATCCCTTTTCCTATAAATTAAATGTTCAGCTATTTTCTTGTACCTGAACGCGTGTGATGTTGCCTCCCTGTAGATGAATTTTCGTTATCTCTATCCGGTCGCCCATCCGTAAGACTTGGAGCCATAACTGGCTCCAACTCTATCTTTTGTCTGGTCACCCTTTCGCTTTTATCTCCCCTTACCCATGGCTTTCGCCACTTAATCCATTCTGTCTCTGTACTTTCCGGTGTATCACTATAGCCCTTTATTTCGTATCTACATTGTTGCGTGTACTTATTCGCTACTTTGGTTCAGACAATGGTGCTATATACCTACGGATCAAAAGCTTTAGAGGCCATTAATTTTTGTTCCACTGGCTCGCCACTCGTTACAATGCAAAGTAGATATGCGTGTGTGTGCGTGTACTAACCTGTTTCATGTCGTGGCAAGTGAGATATGGAGTGCTGACGAACAGGTTGTGTTTGGGTTTCCAGTTGATGTTGGGAGGGATGTTTATCCTGGAAACCCTGTCGTCAGCACATCTGAGTTGTGCCTTGGAGAGCGAGACATCTTGAGCGTTGAAGCTCCTTCCGAATTCTCGCTCTCCAAGTTCCGTTGCAACAGTTATATCTTTTCCGGTAATTACGCGAAATATTTTTTTTGCGACGACCTCAACATCGTTATTATTCAGAATTCAGAGAAAAAGGTAGAAAAAGAAACACAAACACAGAAACACAAGTAAATAAACATAACAATGTATACAATAGAATAGCATAATATAGGGACGCGTCTGCTGTCTGAGCCGAGTGTTTAGGATGCTGGATGATACACTTTAGGTGTTCATATAGGAGATGCAGATTAAATGTCATTATAATAATTATTATCATGACGAGTTAATATTATTGATTTTTTTAATGACACAATATTCAGACATACTTGCGTGATTGAAACAGTTGTAGTCGAAATAAAAGTATACCTTCCAAACATGGAAGAAGTCAGGCATTCGCTCAAAAAGGTGAAAACGCATTAAACTTTGGGGAGTATTACTCAGAATGAAAAATGAACATACATTGTGGGTACTTATCATGACTGTCATTGCCATTAAGTTTTGCCATAGAGTTATTCAGTATGGATGTTACATGTCTGTATACGTTGGGTCAAATCCCCAACTGCCCCATCCCCTTTTATTGATTGACTATAACAACTAAACCAAATTAATTTAAAGCTTATAGGCTCTGAGAATGCGTTGTAATGTATAAATAGTCATACCTGTATCGTATGCATAGCCTCCACTGGGTACTCTAGGTACCTGTATGTTTCCAGTGTGCTTATAAGCTCTACCCCCTTCTTCCCGACCTCTTGAGATCTTTTTTGTCGTTTCGAAGGGGGTAAAGCCTCCACCTCTCTCCCGAGGGCGACCCGCTCTTCACGATCTTGGGCAGCGGGTCGCTCACGGCGCTCATCCTTCCGCAAAGGTGAAAGTTGAGGAAGGAATCTGCGGCTCCCAAGATATAAGGTCTTATGGTATCTTTTACTGTAGGTGCCTGTTTCGGAAAAGATTTTATAGTTGTTTCAAGGCTCGTAGTCGTATTCAAGGGCACAAGGAAGAAACTCATAGTCAGCAATCAGTGTTCATTTCTTATAAAACTCGTTGAAGATTTAGAGGACACAAAAGATAACATGTTATGCACATTGCCTCCCGATCAATTCACTCCACATTCATGCTTTAGAAATGAATCCGCATCTAGAGTTGCGGGAAGAACTTCAAAGAGCGTAGCGCAAATACTTCATACAACTGCCCAATAAAATCCACCGTAGAAGGCAGCAATATTGCATATATAGGGGCCTACATGAATTCAATAGCACGGGAATAATTTTGATTGATAAAAAGTTATCAAGCGGGGATCTGATAAGTCACGGTAATTATTTGTTGATTTAAGCTACCACACTTCAATTCCATGAAAAGGATATAACGATATAGCTCATTATTCAAGTTTCCGATATCTTGTCAAAGAAAAAGTCGAAACTTCGACATTCTGTGGATTACGTTGGGTTTCATTAGATGCTTTAGGTGAGTGTAAATTAAAATGTCATGAGCACCTGCTTTACTGTGACCAGTAAGGGATATGTACCGGATTATACTGGATGACTAACAATATGAAAGGACAATCCCGACCCAGCAATAACAACATGTTTGTCTATAATGTGCTGCATTCTCTGCGGTAGACAGTTTTCACATGGGATTCATTTGGGAACCTATAGCTTGAGATCTCATTTGGACAGAACTGGTATCGGCAAATAAAGGAGATTGCTATGGCATGAGAGTGATTTAAATTACCATGGTTAAATAATTTCTATATAACTAAGTATGCTACCAAGACAAGGTATGAATCTAGATTACGTCGAGGTTACAGTATTATCTTTCCATCTATTAGTATTACAAGAATTACTAACCGTCTATTCTACAATGGTGACATGCGCCGTGTACAGAGCCAGGACCCGCCGAGTACGTAAATTTACATAAACCTTGGTTGTCGAAACAACCTAACGCAACGCATGCTTTCAGGTTGAAAGTTTGTTGCGTGCATGCGTCGAATGTCGGTACGCCTTGCTCTAGCCTCGCTAGCTCACTTATTAATGGCTCCAGATAAGCATTCAGGTTCTTAGGTGCTTTTTCGCCTCCATTTGTCAAGCATAAAAAGCACCCCCCCCCCCCCCGAAAAAATAAATATAGGACATAGGAGATATAGGATAAACGGGAGAAAGAAGAGGAAGAAGAAGAGAAAGAAGAAATTAGTGTTGATCTGACATGAAATATTCAAGCATTCCTATATAACTACATGTACATTGTATTATAATTTAATGGAGTCGGTTATTATTCACAATATTTTGTTATTACGCGAGTGCTCTTTGATTTCGCTTGCCTTTCATAGGCCTAACAGTCATCATATCAAGATAATATAACTATAGGCTATGCACATAACTTACGTGTGCGTGTGTGTGTACGTGCATGATTGTGTCTGTTCAATTTTACGGAATTTTGCCTTCAATGACCAGCAATGGAAGAATGGTGCGGAGCATGATTGTGATGTATCTACTCTCTTTAAAAAATCGAGTGAAAATTTTCACTCTTAAAAGAGTGAATACAAAAAAGAGAGAATTTAGAGTGAAATTGGAGTGAATTTTGAGTGAAAATGTTCATTTTCACTCGTTTTAGAGTGACGTCAGGGATCACTCCAAAATCTTCGAGTGATCCCTGAGGTCACTCCAAAATGAGTGAATATGAACATTTTCACTCAAAATTCACTCCAATTTCACTCTAAAGTCACTCTTTTTTGTATTCACTCTTTTAAAAGTGAATATTTTCACTCGATTTTTTTTTAGAGAGTATGCAGACAATATTATAGATGCATTGTATTTCCATACGATGTATATGTAAACAAACTGCGATAAGATATTCTTGTCTGAAATATTAAAAAAAAAGTTGATTTCCTGAAAATATATCACCAGTCCTAGCAATATGGGGTTTTTATGTAACAGTGATATTTCATGAACTTAAGTTGAACACTATATTGGAGAATATGCGTAGAAAGGAAAGACAGCAAACTTGTCTATTAGAGGGAAAAGTAAAAAGAAAAAATGATGTCTACACATACTGTAAACTCGACAGTAGTATTAAACATAATAGTAAAAACGTCTAATGTATACGATAATGCATAGAATCAAGATGTTCATTTTATCTGCAAAAAGCGTCTGTTATCAATGGATTCGCAACTTAAACCATGCGTCCTTTTGTAGATTTGTGCATGAGTTCAATCTTTATTAACACTATTATGAACAGATAATGACACCGCTTTGCTGTGTATGAAAGCGACAAGTTTTATTGGAACATACCTGGGATTAAGGTGTTGAGCATAAGCAGCCCAATCTTGTCACGGAGATATGGTGGCAAATTCATGCATCTGTGTAAACATACATTGATGTGCGTGTTGAATACGAAGTTACTTATGACAATGAATATTATGAAACGTAAGCGCTGCATATTAGAACCTATTCAGATGCATGGTAAGTATAGGATATGTCTTTATAACTTTTTCTCATAGCATAAATAGTCTTACTATCGTAACATTGCAAACGTCGGTGTTTCCGTAAACATCATCATTGAACCACACATCTAAGTGATACTTAGTTACGTAATACATTGTATATGTCATGCAATAAGGACAATGTAAAGTACATACTTTACAAGGACGGGTGTCATCGAATACGCTATGTGCAGATGGTTAAACGGATCGAAACCATCCACACAAAGCGCTAATGCCAAATGTCTCCTATCTCCACCCAGTGGCCCTCCGCGTTGGTAGAGGGATTCGAATATTTCCCCTTTGAGATTGTGTGTTCGAAGTAGACTGGAAATAGTCTTCACCTGCCCAATGCATAACGATTAGGGAGGAAACGTATCACAGGAATATCAATAACCATGGAAACGAAACATGGAACATAAGTTTTTCTTTCGTATCTGTGTATTTTAATCAAAATTCTGTATGAAGGAGTATGTCAAAGCACATTGAAAACAAACAAACAAACAAACCAAAAGGTCATGTAATACCTATCGTACAATCCCTTTCCCCCCGATACAGAAAACAAAAGGAATCTATTATAGGCAATGCGCTACGTCGAAATGAGTCAAAAGACGCAATAAGAATATATTTTTAGCTATGCCAATGTGAATGTTACAGTCTCTTAGCTCTATACAATATGATACAACCCATTTCCACATCCCAAGAAATCTTACAAACGAATATAGACTACGCGAATGATGTCAGTCCATGTTCTACTAAAAATAATGATAGTTATCATTAACCCGCAGGAAATCGCTCTCAGACTTCCGTTCAAAGTTAAAAGTTCAACATATATTCTTTGCTCAGATGAAACAATATACAGCAGTCATAATATAGGCGGCAGGCCTTTACGCTCCATCGCACGCACTGCGGCGTATAATGCCACAGCTTGGTTAAGTGAGATACATATTCTAATCACAGTCAATGAAAGTACTAGAAAGAGTATTTTACAAGATCTTAAGCTTGTGATAAGTGAATAGAATGTATATTTACGTTAAACCATCTTTGAAGCCGTGGTATTAGAGGGAGGTAATAAAAGCGCTTCCTCGCAGTCTTCCCATCCATCTCGTACCTCCTTTTCCCACATTGTGGGCAAACGTCCATATTTGCCCGACTGCCTGTTAACATCCACACAAACACAGTGTTAAGATTTTGATGATTATCATGATGTATCAGTTGATTAAGGTTTTTATTGAACATCATGCCTTAGAAACGGCTTCCAAAATATTTATCAACTCTGCGCGAACATGATAACTGGCCTGTCACTGCACAGCTGCATTGCGCAATTCGACCCGAGGAGAAGAGGTCATAATTAGGCATGCATTGTCCGTAACTGCAGTACAATACTACAAAGCCGTTTCAAAACAGCTTTGCGTTTATCTACTTCAAAAAGCTCTTACAAACAGCTTTCTGAAAACCTGTTTAGAAAACCTGTTTGGAAAGCCACAAATTTGCGGCTTTCGAAAAGGCTTTCCGAAAGGGCTTTCAAAACAGCTTTGCGTTTATCAACTCGTAAAATTCCTTGAAAGCTGTTTGGAAAACCTGTTTCTGCCGAGAAAAAGAGTTGATAAACGCATCCTAAAATAATGTTCCGGACATACCCGAAACAGCTGTGTCCGTTGTCGAGGAGCTTCTTTACCTAGTTGAACATCGAGCCGATTCGGATATATACCACCTTTTGGTCCGAAACAAAGCGATGAGGACTTCTATGGTCCGTCCACGCCACTTAATCCTGCCCAGCTCGCTCAGTGAGCTGCCCTTCCCTATACTCTCCTAGAACATTGTCTAATAGTTATCCGTATTCGTGCATGGTGTGGTTTTGATACGGCCACTAATGGCTTACTGTATTGCAGGCAGGCAAATAACGTGAAGATACAGACCTTAACGGCCCCTAATTTAAACATGTGACCTGCTGACACTTTAAAGTTAATACTTGATAGCAACAACAACTACAACTACGACGACGACAACGAAACATTTGGAAAATAAAATGTTCGAAAAGTTGTTTACCTACGAATGCTACGCATTCGTCCTCGCATATGTGGAAAGTTTCCATTGGCCCGATGAAATCGCTTGCTATATTTCGGAGAGCCCGATAATTGCCTGGTAGTGTATGGTCAGATGGCAATATCTCTTGCATGACTCTCAGTATGTCGTCAATCGCAGCCTGACTAACCTGCGCCCGACGAAACAGATAATAATGACGTACATCTGTTGAGATTGAATGCTATTAGCTCACTACAAGGATAAGGCTTACACGGCATTAACATGTAATAATCACGTCAGCCATAATTTAGAAGTATAGGAAACAACATTGTGTTGTTATGCAAATGTTGTCATTTTTGAAATGATGTCATGAACAGAAAAGAAAACTGAAATCACGTACTTTTACTATCATTCTTCCTGATATTTACCATTGCATTCCTGGCAACGCGATCGGATAATTTAAAACTAAACACATCCACAGCTTCGTGCATTGCTGAATCTAAATAATAATGTTGCCTCGTATGCAATTTTTATACTAAAGTAATACGAAATGAAGTATTTTGTGAAAGTATCTTTCCAAATGAGGACTTTCCGCCGATGAAAAACAAAAAAGAATCGAAATGAAAAAAAAAAAAAATGATGATAGAAACATACCCCCGGGTTCCTTCCAAATAATCCGAGCATGAGAGCCGAAGCTTGAAATTGGGTATAATTGCAACCCTTGTAAAGAGGCATGGCGCGATCGAATTCATGATTTCGAGCTCTTTTCTGAAGCTCAGCCCCGGTAGAAGTACGTTGATCCTTGTTATCAGCAGACATTTTGTTACATTTATTATGTTACTTGGGTTTGTTTGTCTTTTTAAAATGTTCAAATTTGCAGCGAGAGGGGGATGGTGAAGGGGTACTTGGGTCTGTCCAGCTTGATATGTTTCTGTTACTTTGTCTCATTCTTGCATTCAACGCACCTCAGGTGCGGTAACCGAGCTAACACATGACGTCATCAATAAAAACTCGCGTATAAATCACAAATCTGAAATGCGTCATCATCAATCCCAAAGTACATTGTACTACCAGTCGACTGACAATCTTCGCGCATTTCGCGCAACCAGAAACTAGCGCGAAATTAAAAGCACGTGCGCGAATACACTAATTTGTGCATGCCACATGTATGTTCCAGTATACAAGATGCACATTACAGAGTGGATCCATGAAAAGTTGATGCATGAACGACTTTCACTTTGGAACTGTCTAAACCCGCGAAAGCAGTTATAAAATTGGCCCGTAAATTCGTGAATTTAATACAACCATTTCCCCACCATGCATGCATCCGGTACATGAAACAGTGCAACACTATACAAGATTCCGGGCCATGTGTTTGGATCTTACCGGACGCATGGCTCAGTGTGGATCAGTAAAAATCTTGCGCGAAGAAATCTGTCCAAGCGCGTTTAAATTTCATTCTTATTATATTTTGTTTTATCATTCTTATTATTATAAAGGCCTGTCATCATCATGATTATTATAACTATTGCATTATTGTAATGCCACCTTCACTTGTGACGGAAATACGATATGCATCTCGTTACTTACATGTAGGTATGCAATCGTTATACCAATAGGTTCCTACGTATAGTCGTTCTTTGTGTGTGTGTGTGTGTGTGTGTGTGTGTGTGTGTGTGTGTGTGCGTGTCTGTCTGTGTGTATTTTGTGTGTTCATTATCCCATCATCGTTGATCAGTGATTTACGGTACTATGGGAACTTCTTTTTCCCTTGAATAAGATGGAACGGTTCTGCAATGAATTCATTATTGCATGTTGTTCGCAAAAGTTGTCCCTAACAAACACAAATCTTGCTGCTTGCCCTATATACCTAAATATGGCATAGGCTGTATTCCGGAACTTAATGGGACGGTAAAAGTCACTGTCTGAGAGCTTCCTCGTACAAAAAGACAATTTCCAAGCTGAAGCTTTATGTCGTCTCACGCTCCAAAGCTAATCAATAATGGTTTCCCCTTTTTCGGACTTGAAAAAGGGTTATGCTCGGACCGGCGGAAATGAAATGAGAAAAAAATAATATACCTATATACTGGTCCGACAGGGAATGAGAATTGACGGACCATTCAGGAGAAAATGGGCTAGTGTGCAGCCTTAATACTTATCGCTACTTATAAGGCTTAAGAAAATGTAACATTCTAAAAATAATTGTAAACCATAAACGGTCTATCTTAGCTTAATGTCGGGTTTTTTTCTTCTTTTTCAGTTCTTGTATAAGCTATTAAATAACATAACGTGCAATAGTATGTGCTTACAATCGATAACACACTGAAACACAGAGACATCATTAGTTAGTGATATCTAGATATTATGCAACACAATATATTGCAATTCTTAAAGAGTATACACTTAAGGTTTTTAAGTGAGACAGGCTACACACTGGGATGTTTTATATCTTCAACATCTTTTAAATGTTTGATAAACAGTTTTCACGTTGGGTACGTGACTATATTATAGCATTCAATAGTTAGGCCTATAGGGCCTATGTTATAGTTTCCTCAAACTTGAAACAAGGGAGTTCAAGTAGTCGCACACAACAGCAGGCGTGTTATTCTTTGTATAGGTAAACTTGACAAAATAGTGTTCAAAGCTGGCTTCTCTCAAACAATAAAGCCCGCGATGTCTGAATGTGCAGTTTGGAAGAAGGCGTCCGATGGTCAACCGGGTTATTCTTTGTTCATTATTGTTTTCGCCGCCCGTTTGTGCTGGATGGAAGGGGTAATTAACGCATGAGAGGAGTACAATAAAACATTTACGAGGAAGATGCCAAATCCGGAGACGCCAAGAGTTTGACCAATCATACAATGGGTAATTAGTGAAGTAGCCAATAGAAACTGCAAGTTTCTATGTCGCTAATGTCCCATAGTTTTCGTCAGCACCAATCAGGTCAAAACACCTTAAAATATACCACGACGATGAGTTCCGGGTACAGTGTATATATATTGAAACTTACTTACCTCCATACCACAAACTCCGAACTGCGCATCGAATAACATCCAAACTCGTTACCTGAAGCAAACTCGTTTTCACCGTTTTCGTCATGGCATCCTACTATGGCTTCGTTGATGCTGTCAACACTCTTCACCAGCCATGCCAGCAAACAGCACCTACTGGAGTACCAGCACCTCATAGGCGAGGCAAGATGACGGCTGCTCGAAAGTCTTACAAGGTAAGAAACTATTGAATGTGTTTTCTTAAAGCCCTATAATCAATTTAAGCCTGGCATGATTACGCATAACTGCTGGTAATTTCTGCTAATTAACATATAGTGATTACACGATTGTTTACCGGTATTATTAATTTTGTCCAATATTTTCTCTCTTTCCGTTCTGTGTTCTTCTTAGCGCCTGATCAGGGACATCATCAGGAGCCGGGGCCTGACGAGCCTACGCGATGGAAAGCTCCACACAATCATCATGGAGATCATGGAGATGCAAGGCATCGCAAAAAATCGGGAGGCGTACGATGAAGTGCGGTACGATGTGAGAAACGCCATCTTCAACACGAAGAACTATCGAAAGCCGAGGTAATGTATTATTTTGCATCACTATGCAATCCTATATAACAGATTCTCTCTTTTCAAACGTATATGTGTATATGTATTGCATCTGATTGATAAATTGCCCTTCATATAAATAGGCCCTGTGCGACTTTTGTATATCTTCATCATCCAACATTACATATCACGCATTATGTGAATTTTGATTTGTTTCTCTATACCGTAGTTCTGTTTCTCTTTCTGATTATTTTACTGGAATTTGAAATTTTGTTGTTATTGGGAATGGAATAACAACTTTAGCTACACGGCCCCGTGGCAGATTTTTGCGTATCACTAATGCCTTCCTGGCTAGATGTGATGTCTATACAAGCTCGCATGTTTATGTATCACTTTTACTTTTTTTTCTTCCCAACTACACCCAGTCTTATGTATAACATTTTCTTGTAAGGGGGTGATCATTCTTTGTTTTCACTTTCAGGACTCCTGTCTTGATGGAGCTGCAAACAGCCGTGACACCTTCAACACCCATCCTCGCCCAGTATCCTGCCCAAGCACAGCCCACCAAGCCTGCCCCCGTCTTGCCCAAGCCAACAGCCCGGACACCGCCTGCCCCCGTCCTGCCCAAGCCAACGATCACGACACCGCCTGCCCCCGTCTTGCCCAAGCCAACGGCCCCGACACCGTCCACTCCCGCCCTCATCCGGTCAACGCCGCTCTCTGGAGGCAGCAAGTGTCCAGACAGGAAGAGCAGGAGAGCAGTGAGGCTTCCTGCCCGTTTCCGCTGAGAGTGTTGTCGCGAATGCACATATTATTCTGCATGTCTGTTTTCCTCGTTCGTTCTGAAATAAATGTCAAATTCTGTAGATACCTAAATTTCCATTATCGTCTTCTGTTACGTGGTGAAATGCTTTGAGAAATTGAAAGCGGTGTACATGTATAGGTAATAGAAAATGCGTCGCGCTATGTGTGTATGTGTGTGTGTTTGCGTGTGTGTGTGTGTGTGTGTGTATGTGTGTGTGTGTGTAAGAGGTAGTGAGAGTGAAGACTAATTATATGGATTGCATGAGACCTTTATAAATATATAGGGGCATGGAAAGTTATTAAAATTGGCCATGAACACATAATTACACACACAAAAAGAAAAAACACCGAACAAAAACACGGAAGTGTTCACAAACTAAAAGATATGCAAGCACACGCTGATCAAGGAATTAGTTGTGTGTTCTATGTATGAATGTAATATCATTATATATACATATACATTTATAGTCATACATACATAGTCTCGATGCAGAAGTATAGGGATATAAAAGCGAGACCAAATTGGTTTAAATTCATTTATTATGTCTAAGCTACTCATTTTGAAATGCTACCATAGCTTGATAAGCATATCTATGCCCGACAAACAAAATGACACCAAAAAGGTCAGTTTGCCACCTCGGGTGGTATACCAATAACCCATTTTTCGGGTCTTGGCCCATGGACTATATTTTGTGTATAGGGACTATACAAAATTTCTTTACGACACGACAAACGTTTGCGGACAATACAAGGCATATGTTTAAGAATTCAATTGCGACTATTTTCGAATCTTGCAGACGAAAGCTAAATTTTGTTGATATGTTCGCAAATCAGTGGCGGATCGGGGGGAACGGACGGGCCGCAACCGGCGCACAAAAATATGAAATGAAACCCGGAAGTGGCACCAGAACTATTCAGTGCGCCCCCCCCCCCCAAAAAAAAAAAAAAAAAAAAAATCCTGGAACCACCCTGCAGACCCTTGAGACCAATACAAGCCCAGCTTGGACTTGGATGTCTTTGATAATCGTTACGAAATGTCTGCAGTTTCAGTGGCAGATCCAGGCGGTAGCGCATCAGGCGCCCCCTTTCATCATTTTTTTAAACCAAAGAAATTAAAAGAAAAATGGAGGGAGCGCGTTCGCCCCCCCCCCCCGATTTTGTGAAGGCATCCCGCCCCCTGAGGAGCTTTATCACTCATCTGTCTCTGAATACACTCATTAACCGATTCTCTTTATCACATAGGCCCTACATTGTATTCACCGCCGAATAAAAATCTCGACGGAGCAATCGCTAAGCGTGCGCTTCGATGCACATGCTGTCGTTGCTTTTCTAATCTTTGTTCTCCCTGAGAACAAAGGAGAACTGCACACTCTCTTTTTTCCTTTCAAGTTAAATACATATAGGCCTACAGTGACCACTGAGGGAAAGTGGAGGAGAAACAATTCTCCTTTGAAGTCATGCACAACGCGAACGTAATGCTTTTGAAGAAACCATGAAATATCAAAAAGTTATTGAGATTCGTAGGTGAAAAGAGGATAACCGCATCCAATCGCACGAAAGATCTCGAGAAAAAAAAAGAAAGGGAGAAAGTCCAGTGTCAATAAAAATGTCAGAGGTAAATCATGTCGATCGAAGATTTTAATAAGAAAAACGATTAAGTAACCGATAGACAATCGGTGGCTGCTTCGCTATATTTCGATAGTTGAATCCATGCATAGTATCGTGTGTATAAACCTAGGCCTACTGTAGGCGTGGGCATGAATTACAGTCAGCTCATGTTCATGCTTACAGTGCACTCATGTTTAATGTTACAACGAAGAGGGTTGTATAACGATATTTTGTGATAACGAATTGATAACTCAGGTTGCCAAGTTTATCGTCAAGGGCGGATCCAGGAAGGACCGCAACCGGCGCACGCCCCCACCCCCCCCCCTTTATTTATTTTTTTTTTGTTAAACAAAAGAAATAACAAGAAAAAATGGGGGAGGGGTGCGTGCGCCCCATTTAATTTTGTAAACGCGCCCCCTCTTACACGAAATTCCTGGATCCGCCCCTGAAGACGATATAAAGATATTACGAACAGTTTTTTAGAAGACGGTTACTGCAAAATTCTCGTTTGAACGGAGTCATTTCCGAGTGTCATTGACAAAGAACAAAAACAAACATGCTCCTTTTCAATGAAATGCCACTCATCGCTTACTAAATTCATTCAAGAACATTATTCACGGAGAGACTGCATGAGCAAACGCTTGTTAGGCCGTATCTAAAATCGATCCCTTTTCCCTGTGTCACGCATCGTTTCCGTGGATAACTTGCGTTGCATTAATTGGAAATGATATATAGATACTAGTATAGGGCTCATTATCACGAACATTATTTTGTGACGTTTATCCACGGTCCGTCATTCTGTAATTTTATTAAATCAAATAAGTTTCTTAATAGGAATCTTCGTCATTCCAAAGATTTTGCCGATTGGAATGTGAAATAAAATTCGTGAATGGAAAAAAGGAAAAATAAAGAAGGAGGTACACTGACACAACTTTGGAATTACAAATCAAAGTTACACCTCACGGAACCTAATTTCATTTTCGGATTAGGGCTACTGCCAACCTTTTAAATTACGTGTCCTGGGAATATCGAATCTTCGGAACGAGCCTTCGAAATACTAGTAAGTCCCCCCCCCCCCCCTCCTCCGGAATAATAATAATAATAATAATAATAATAATAATAATAATAATAATAATAATAAACGTTCATAATTACGAACTTTTGGAATAACTAATCAGGCCTGTAACGCTTTCCGTAACCACTTTTCTTACATTTTTTTTTTTTTCAAACTTAGCATGAAAGCGCAATCTATGCTCTGTCTGGAATTATGAAAAACTTAAACGATAGATCGCCCTACTACATATCGACCACCTTCTTTTAAACCGACCGCGTATTATTGGCGCACTGAACGCTTAGTACGCACTTCACTGCGCGCAAAGCACATAAAAATGGATTGGCTTTGACTGTTGATGAGGATGGTGTGGGAAAACGCGAAAATTCACTGTTCATTAATGGTTTTAATCAAGGACAAAATTTCGAATGAATATTTTGACCGAATCGTAATGACAGCACAATGTAATGTTTATGGAAGTTTCTAAAAAGCTTCGTAAACTTTTTCTACAACACGGTGTCCAATACAACTCGGTTTGCGTGCATTGATTGTCAATGCAAAAAAAGCGGTCGATCCTAATAACGAGCGTTACCGCGGGGAGCTGAAACGAGGCCACGCAAGTTCGTCGGCGATATTTTTGCACTGAAACTTCGAATCGAAAAGGGAACGGCATTTGATAGAACTGGATTTTCTCAATAACGTAGGTCAAGTTTTTTACGTGATTTTCATTGTTACATATTCTTATCAAGCAAATAAACATTAGGCGGTCGATGAGTAGTAGGTCCAACCCTACATGAGAAAGCACTCTGTTTCAAATTGCTATTTCAGTGTATGATGACCATTAATAAACTTTCAATTATTTTATACGCATGGTTGGTGCCTTTTTATACCATTTTACTGGATTCGTTCGATTCATACGAAACTCAATCTTACAAATAAACATTGCCGATCCCGAGGACTTCGATTGTCAAAACTGGAATGCAGCGTTGAAATACGTGTTTGATTTTTTTTTTTTTTTTTTTTAAACTAACGCGCGCAACCTCGTTGGGGGACGTGTTTTTCCATACAAGGCGGCCGGGGAGATTCAACGAACGCTGAATTCTCACGTGTACAACGCGCGCATTCGTTGTTATCTGCCACCGCCGCCTTTTACACCATTGAAAATGTGTCTCACGACGGGCGGGCCGCCGTGCGTGGCCGTACGAACATCCACAATTCATTCAGGTAACGTGCGTGACGTACGTACAAACCATCCGTTGGCGGGCGGGGGCCGTTATATCTACAGCGCTGTAATTAATTCCAATACAGTCTACTTAACTTCTATCCGCTGTAAAAACAGTCGAGGTATACTCGTACAATTCAAGACGAGCTGTACCAGCTCGTTAGCTGACCAGATGAGCCTGAACTGTTGTTACCATATACGCCCGCTAGAAAATTCTACTCTTCGTCCTATAATTTTATCCTAGTTTGGTTGAGGCGCACGCAGGACCCGCAGCCACTAAAAAGCAGAGAGCGAAGCTAGCTAGCTGCTGCTACGATAATGAAGCCACTGACAGTCATTGTTTGCGCGAATGGATTTTACCTGCCGATGCATTGATGCCTGTAACAATAGTCCAAAGTGATTTAAGCCTAGACCGATAATTAAGTCATGAAAAAGTAGTCGACCGTTCGTAGAAAAGTCGTAGATTTGAGGGAACTGCTCTGGAGGAAAATAGCAGTGGTATCAAAAGACGGATTATCGCCGTGAATAGCTAGTGGTCTATTGTCCGACTTTCACGCTGCATAACAAAAGACTGCGATCTCGGTCGCGAGAGCGGAGGTGCGTAAGTCGGCTATTGTGCTGTGGCAAAACTACGACTTTCCTACAACTAAATCCTCACTAATCCACCCCCAATCTATAACCACTTTACAACTTATCTACGCCTCTTTCACTACTTAACAACTACACATTCAATACCAAAGCACGAACACAAAGAATCACGGCAAAACTACGACTTTTTTACAACCTTTTCAGTACCAACCTACAGCAAAACTGTATGCCTTTTCAACACGTAAGTACCACGGTTAGTGCTGGTAGTGTTATTTCACGGACTACATTCAAACCATGAATTTTATTTAAACCAAACTGGTGGATTCAAGATATACTGGAATCACAAATCTCTTTGTAATTGAAATCCTGAAACTATGTGCTACTGATTGAAACATTTGCCTGAATATGCCCAAATTGCCTTATTGTGGTGGATAGCAATGCAGAGGCAAATGGATAAACATTTGCCCAGCTGACGTACTGATGCTAACACACCAACCTCCCACTAGCCTATAATCTCGGTAGAGGATGCTGCTATTGTCTTCGCAGTTACGCTGCGGGGAGACTATTGTCTCCCTGCAGGTACCACTAATGCGGGAAGACTACGAACAGTGGAAGCATCCTCGGCCTACATCAACTTGTCTTGCTTTAGCCGTTTCATAGTTGATAACAAGAAAATCTGCCATCGATTCAAAGTCGATACTAAGAAAATAAACACTGAAGCAAGACGAGTGGATATAGGCCGTGGATGCTTCGTAGTCTCGTCGCATCAGATGTATCGTTTAGTAAAGACAATAGTCTCACTGCATCAGACATTTACAGTAAAGACCATAGTTGCATCCTCTGCCCAGAGTATAGGCTAACCTCCCACGCATTTGAAAGTACTCACATGGACGCAGCTGTTCATACGGTGCATCTTGACGGACCAGATGAGAAAGATGAGGGCCGCGACGACGCAGAAGATGAGGGCGTTGGTGAAGTGGCGGTAGAGCCAGAGCTTCACCACGTTGCGGCGGAGGCGCAGGGTGCGGCTGGTGTCCACAAGACTCCGGAAGATGTGCAATGGCATAGCGTCAAGGAAAGCTGTGCAATGTGTTGTGCTGCATGCCTCGTAGATGGTATGCAATTAAATAAGCTTCAACTTGGTAATACATAGAATGAATTACAAGACAGTAGCTTGGCAGCTGACCGGAGGTACATATTCACACAAGCCACTGGCCACTATGGCCCCTTAAAAGACTCCACAGCTATCGCTAACGTAAAGATCCCCACTGACAGTCAACAAATGTATATGTAGGATCACAAGAAATCTTAAAAACTGAAAGATGAGGAAAACTTAATTTCCCTAAAGCTCCCCTGGTGCACTGAAATGCTGCTTGCAAATGAAAAATTGACTACAAGAAATATACTACCATTTCACTTAATTCAGCTTACCTAATTCCATACAACTCAATCTGCTATGATTAACTCAATCTTTACCATTTTCAGCCAAAACATTTACACAACTTGGAAAAATTTACAAGCACACTCTCCTATCAGACAATTTGACTATGACTGTTTCATTCAAAGGGATTAAGACTAACCTCTGAGAAGCAATCATAAACATGATATTCTACACTTGTATGCTATCCGTCCTGCTGCACCAACAATCATTTACCTACAGCAGAATGGCCTCATCTTTAAACTTTCAGTGGCAGAATTTCCCTATGGGTTACTGTATACGCCATGTATTTTGCAGGGTTTCTATTTTTGCAAATTTCACGAGTCGGGGTGCCATTCCTAAGTCCTACCACATAATGAAAACACTAACTCTGATGCTGACAAGAATGTGACGTGCACGCATGCATTTGTCTGTTCCCTACTGGATTCAACGGACGCCAATTTAACTACTCATGAAATTGTTGGGAAGTCCCGATTTACAAAAAATTCTATTCACTAGAGATATTGCGTATACAAGAGATTAATGTACACATTATAGCCAAGTACACGTGAGCAAATGTCTGCACACACGTGCCAGATGGGTAAAATGAAAAGGATATCCACCAGCAGAGCAATGCATCCAGAACAGACAGAGGTAGAAGAGCAATGGTGCTGTTGTAGTTACTCTGGAAGAGAAAAAACACAGCAAGTTAAATGACTCAACAGTCCCAAAAGTGGGTTTCTGGGGGCATAATGTGTGAGCAGATTCCTAAGCTGTCATGTACAGTATTGGAGATGAAAGGAGGAGAGGAACACAAAGAAGAAGGAGATAAAGACGAAAAAGAGGAGAAAGAAGAAGAATAAGGAGAAGACAGTAGGAGGAGAAGGACAAGAACTAGAAATGTCGCTATGGCGACTGGTATGCCTCCGCCATAATGCATGGTTCTCTGAATAGGTCTATAGCACAATGTCTTGACAATGTGTGATGACAGTTTCACATAAGTGGCAAAATATTAAAATGACAGGTTTGTCACAAATGCATTGAATGTTCATATTCCTTAAACTAGGTTTATTTGGATGAATGGCTATACTGTGTAAGAGTGCAGGTATTTGGGGATTTGACGATTTGTACCCAAATTGACCTTGACCTTTGACCCCCCTGACCTTTGACCCCTGAATTCCCTACATGATTACTGCCAGTCAGTACATGCATATATATCAAGTTCCATAAAGATACCTTGAAATATTTGTGAGATATGGTGAAAAAAGTGAAATTTTAACATTTTCACTTGACCTTTCACCCCTGATCTTTGACTTCATGACTCAAAACTCTCTCTGGGGAATCTTTATTTAGTAGTTCATGTATACACCAAGTTTCAAAAAACTACCTCCAGGCATTGCATAGATATAGGGGAAATTGTGAAATTTTGAGCATTTTACCTTGACCTTTTGACCTTTTGACCTTGAGCATGTGCGCCAAAAAAGTTGATAGGCACCAAAAAAGTTGATAGGCACAACTTCGCCCACTCATACATATACATGCCAAGTATCATTAGGATACCGCTGTCCAAAAAATTGATTACGAACGGAAGGACAGACGGACGGACGGACAGACGGACAACCCAAAACATAATGCCTCCGGCGACACTTCGTGGCGGAGGCATAAAAAGAATAGGAGGAAGGAAAAGTAACAAAAACAAACAACAACAACAAAACAAGAAGATAAGGACGAACAAGAAAGAAATGAGTTTTGTAGGTGACATGGTGTTCTGCCAAAAATGGGTCACAACTTTACTGTGCTCCTCCTTGAGTTTCTCATGGCATTTACTAATCACTCATTAGAGTAACTGAGAACTATTCTCTTATGACTGAAAACACACACACACACACACAATAAAAAACACAAAAGTAACAACAAAAGCATATATACTTGTCTGTCACGCAAGTGAAAAGGTATATGTCATTACACAAATGATACAAATACACCGTCTTCACTAATATTGCAAAATATTCCAGACAGCATGTGGCTCTGACTAATCTCTGTCTATAAAGAGAACCTCCAGGGTTACCAGGGTTGGCAAACATGAGATTACTCCCTCAATAGATTGATAGTTCGTTTTATCCTCTATACACTATTATCTGATATCATACTCGTATCATTTGTGGAAAAAAAAAGGATTTGATAAGAGGAGAAAAAAAGAAGAAGTCGTGTCTATCATAGTTGACTCGGGTCATACTGGTGCCTGAAGAGATACCATAGATGAATAGTCCAAATGGTATCTTCACAAAGAACAAGTGCTGGGCTCAAAACAGACAAGTATCATTCTCTCAGATTTCAGGATTATTTGTGTAAATATAAACACAAAAATATCAACGACAACAAAAGAGAAAAAAAGCACCCACACCAATCAATAGAACATAAAACTGTTCTCATATAAATGCTGAACAAATCTCAGCAACTAGTAGCAGATGAACAACTGAATCCCTAACTTATATATCCCCCACCCAAATTAATATAAACAAAACAGTAATGCATATTTCAATCAGTCTGCAACCCTGGCCTCACCCGATTGATCCTGAAGATGGCCTCGATGGAAGAAAGGATGAAGAACAGGACACCGGCTCCCATGACCCAGTTGAAGTCCCGTCCTAATCGCGGACTTCAGAGTTCAATAAAGTCCGCGTTCCATGAGAAGGAGGAAAAATATACAGGGGAAACTCTTATAATCATTGTGCTCAAACTGTTAGGCAGACACAGACAAGTGCAGTTCAACTATACTTGAAAGGAGAGTGTAGCAACTTTTATACAAAGAAACAGATGTGAATCCAGCTTAAGACTATTCTCACAACATCTGCAAACATATGAAACAATGTGGGGTGCTCCTTTTGGTGATGCGTTATTTCACTCTTTCTCACTTACAAAGTAACTGTCACACACTATGGTATTATCAAATGTGCCCTCTGTCTTTCCAAAAAACATTTGCATAATCTGTTAGTGAGCTTGAAATGAGCTGCTACTCTATTGGTTGATAATTTTTCACAAACATTTTTATGAACTTTTAATCTACATAGATGTGAGCGATGTTCATTTGCACAAAGACACCTCTGAAATTGGCAGCATCTACTTTCTGTCATATGTACATTCCACAAGCTTGAATGAGTATATCACCTCATTATAGGATACCATTGCACCATTTCAGTTTAATTTGGCTTTCACCACAAACCCCACTATTTTGTTAATTCTCTAATTGCACTTAATGAGGACTGATGACCTTTGATTCTGACCCTGAAATAAAACCAGGAAATATCTTGTAATGTGACAAGTAGTTTCTGAGAGTCATATACCAGCAAACAGCATAGGCCTTTCTAACGTTATCATCGTAACAGAAAGTGACTGTGCACGGGGGTACTGTATAAGCTGTTATTTTTGCGTACAGATATTTTCGTAAAAGAGGTCATAGACATTTTCACGAGATGTTGTTTTTGCAAACTGATACCGAAGCTATCAAAAGTACGCTGCTATCCCAGAGCATGACAACATTTTTGTGCATTGTTAAATTCACGGTCCAACAGTGATTCGCGAAATTTGCAAAATAACAGCTTATACAGGTACATGACGCCTTCAGAACCCCTTCACGGAGGGGCAGGGTGATCTCACCGTGTAATACCATAGCCCAGACTGACAATAATGACCAGCATGCGCGCCAGCGTCCGCTTCAGCACCGAAATCTCTTCTGCTATGAAGATGCCCGTGTTGGTGCTGCGGCCAGTGTTGTTGTGACGCTCAAATTCAGCCACAAAGGCAGCCTTTTCAATCAGACCTGCAAAATAAAGAGTGTACAAAGAATAATATTCACATTCTGCAGATGCTGTCTGGGAGCTAGCATACCAGAAATAATGACACGTTCAAGATTCATATGGGTTGATAGAAGCCTGCATGGGGGGGGGGGGGGGGAAATATGCTTACCAATTTCACACAGCCTAAAATTCATCTCAAGAATTTGGCAAAAAATAACAAAAACAAACAAACAAATAAACAAAACAACTCACAGAAACGTTTTGCAGATTCTCATTCTGCAAATTGCAGAAGATAAACAATATTACAAGACATGCATTTCTTTGCCAAAAACAGTCTAAAATGCATATATTGCTGTTGGTGCGACCTGTATCTCATACATGTCAAATGTTCAGGAGAGTGAAAAACACAGCAGCCAAAGCACTATGACAAATAGGATCTCCATTCCTTTGACATGCCATGGTGGCTACATTTTGGGGTAAGATAGCTAGGATTTGGACAGGACATCACTTAACTGATTATCTGACAACTAATGAAAAAGTGATTTTCACCAAAATTTGATATACAAGGTTTTGTCACCCCAGTGACCATATTAGTTGCCATGATGTTGCATCTCATTTGGGTGTCTGCCAATACGTTTACCTTGCCCACTTGGGGCAAAGTGAAATCCCCAAAGTATAAATCTGATCCAAGTGTGCTCGCAGTTGGGTACAAACTGCAAAGCTATCCTGTCACTACAGAGTCTCGTTCGCAATTCTTATCATTTGTGAAGGATGACAGATGATGGTTGACAGACTGACGATAGATGGACATCATTAGGGATGGTTGCCATTCCGATCCCTTCATCCCACTTCACATATCATTGGACACGACTGCTGCCAAAGGCAAGCCTCTCAAATCAGTCAAGTCATGTAGCTATGGTCCAAATCATTCTTCATGCAAAGCAATGTCTCTTCTCCTCCACCTATCCATTCTGATACTCCCACTTACCTTCTAACCACCCCAGTTCTTTCAGAAAGCTTGCTCCCACAGTCCAATTCAGGACTGAACTGCACCGTGCAACCACAAACTTATATTTAAAAATATTATGACATGTGTGTTCTTACCACTGACTACATATTTCTAGCTTGACGGGAAGGGGGTGTTAGTTAACAGAAATAGCAACAATACACTATATTTCAGCACTAAATTTTGAAAACTGATTGTTTACTGCTAACAAAGATTGCAGAGTATCAAGTTATTTCAGCAAAGTGCCATCTAATCTCAAGACAGAGAGAGAGAGAGAGAGAGAGGGAGAGATAGAAAGATAGGCAGACAGACAAATAGATAGATGAATAGATAGAAAGAGGGAGAGAGAGAAACTTTATTTACCGAGTATGATGACGGCGGAGATACAGAACTGGATCCTGAGCAGGTCTTTCCACTGCCTGAAGAGAAGCACCATCCAGACCAGCGCCATGATGCTGTAGATTCCGCACATCACGCCGTAGAACTACGGACATGGCAGACACGAAGCAATTATATGTCTAGATGACATGTGATCCATTCGCATGAATGCCACAGGCATCCCATCCAGAAATGGTAGACAGTTTGCGCTGCAGTGTGTGTGTGTGTAGCATACTTGAAAAGGGCCTTTGGTCATTCTCTTTGACCCAAATTCACGAAGATATTTTAAATTTAGACCATGGTCTAAAATAAGTGAGAAATAAACGTACCTTTGGCATGCGCGTATCAACACGTGTTTGCTCCTGGACGTCTGTTAGTGTATGCAATCTGTCAATTGTATTTACGCAGAAGAAATTTGCATAAATCATGGTTTAAATCTAAACCACCTTCATGAATTTGGGCCTTTGGGCTTATAACGGCCTCCCCAAATTTGAGCTGGACGTTGGTCTGTTCAGTCCAATTTTAGAGTGACACATTGTCAAGCTCTTTTAGCTTGGAACTTTTGAGGGCTCTACCCAGTTGCACTGCAAAATGCCTGCAACCATACCAGCTCATCATGCACAAACTGACTTTTAAAGAAATTATTCGATCACATTTAGTGAACAACCTCTTTGTCTCTTCCTGGATACATATGCAATATGATTTGCTGGTGAAATACATTGTATTTCTCATTTTGGCACTTGTACAACAGTTTCACAGGCGGTTGCACTCTTTGCCACAAAAGTTTGTATTAAAGACCTGGTAGCATGGGGATTCATGGGTGGCTGATTCATTCACTGTCCACTCTTGGGGTATGCCAAAAAAAAAAACCCAAAACAAACAAACAAACAAACAAACAAACATGCAGAGCAGCGGTAAGCAAATATGAACATCAAAGCGTACGCTCATCAGTAACAGTCAACTCCAGTCAAAATTCTTTGGCCGTGTGTGTAATCACAGAGAGATCAGTGATAAAGCTGGACACAATTGGTTGCAAGGATTTCTGAATACATCCCAACCAATCAGGCTAGTCTTCCCACTCCATGGTAGCCCCACACCTTCCCTGTCTTTGTTATCATTCATTTTCCATCTGTGAAGATGGCTGGATAGCCCATCAGCTACACTAAGCTGGTCTTCCATGGGGTCCAGTTGGATGTGAGGTGGGACCACTTCACCGGGTTAAACACCCTGCTCTTTGCGATGAATGAATGAAGCGGGATCTTTCACATGCATGAGTTGTGACTCTCTCATACACGGGACCTCCATTTTATGTCCTATCCAAGGGACAGCGTGTTTTGCCTCTTGCTAGAGGGGACCGTATGATTACACACAACATTGCTCAGTCCAGACTCGGGTTCGAACCCGGGCCCTTAGGATCGTGAGGCAGACGCGCTACCAACTGAGCCAACTCATCGCATTTTTAATTTGTGATTAAAAATGACTGTTCCATTTTTTTTTTTTTTTTTTGGGAATGCATGCAAGAATTTTTCAATTCACATACGGGCAGGATCAAAACTATTAAGTAAAACGTTCTATCTTGACCAGAATTTCAGTACTGTGAAAGTTTTGAAGCATTTGAATTCATTCAACTTTAATACTTCAGGCTCATTTCATTTTGTACTCCGTCGTAGATTAAGCAAAATGAAATCTTGTTATCAACACAACAATAGTTTTTTGACTGTGTGTCCATGTTTAGCACAGATATTCTTTTATGTATTAATTCATGTTTGTTAGATCCTGCGAGTGACCAAGCCCCCCCCCCCTCTTTTTTTCAAGAAAAATCATGCACGTCATTATCGTCTACGCCAATGACAAAAGACAGGAATGTGATTTACAGCAGTATGACAGTGTACACGCATAAACACAGACCATTACTGAATGTAGATAATATTCCTGTCTGTACTAAATAGCAAAGGTTGATCTTATACATATTTCTGAAACCCAGAAGAGAGAATGGCGTACTGTAAAAGTGGTTTCTTTGGCATACAGATACTTTCGCGGTTTCCATCGTGCCGACTTTTTCGCGTGTGTTTAAATTCGCGGTCGACAATATCTGTGAATTCACGCGCGAGAGAACGTGACGTGAATGAGATTAACAGTGTTTGTATGCATTCTTAAAATGCACACTGCTGTACATGAATGAATTCTCCATATCGCATATATAGCAAAATATCGTCCCAGAATGCATTGCGCAATCAACATCCTGGCTTTTATGCAGTCAGCTTAACTTCCAGTTATCGCCAACGCGTTACGTACGCAATGCACTGCACCGCAATGCACTGCACGCCAATGCACAGTTTCACTTGCATCGGTAGCGTCTGCTCAACATCGGTCACGCAAATTTTATCTTTTCAGCGAGTGTCTTTCTAAAAGCTATTAATCATGAACTATTGCTCCCTACACCTACCCCGCTGCCCCCGGCGAACTAGAGGCCCATTGCACTGCTGCTAGTGCTGAGTACACAGTTACAACTGCTGCACTGAATGTGCCGTGTTCATCTATTCTTCAGATCATTTATGAGGCCGACATTACTGAAACTATACCCCTTCACAGAATTCAGAGATGTTGAAATCCCTAATCTGAATGTTTTCACTTCATATTTTACTATTTTGACTTAGATAAAATAGTTGAAAATTGACCCATGTGTACGATCTTTTCATTGCACGCGACGATCTCTATTACAGTCCCACATATACAGATTTGTGTAAGTTCTCCACACAAGAAGCCTATGGCAAAATTGTACACGATGAATAAGTGTGTGGGACGCTAGCCGCGCCGCTGCACGCAGCGTGCACGCATGCATAATAGCGCGCGGAGCGATAGCTGCAACCGGAAGTGGGGCTCCAAAATACGCCGATTAAATTAGTGCGCCACCAACGTTGGTTCTTTTATAGCTATATGCGATACATGTGCGCAATAGCGTTCTAACAAGCGGCGAGTTCAAAACATTTCCTTGTGTGGTTAATATAACGCAACTTTTCAAAACATTTTCGCGTTATGTTAAATTCGTGGTTCAACCTCAAAGCGCGAAAATAAAACCACCGCGAAAAAAATCACTTTAACAGTACTCGTAGGATATATATATATATATATATATATATATATATATATATATATTTTTTTTTTTTTTTTTTTTTTTTTATATGGAGAATTCTTCTGTTTTAACAGTTACTTCGTAACTTTTGCATCGATTGTCCGATTTTCCTCAAACTTTCACTGATGTGTTCTACTAATATTGCTACATTCTCTCAATCCTTATGTTAATGAAGGTGAACTTGACCACAATGGTCTCATTTTTCTCTCTTTGTTTGTTGCTGTTGTTTTTTCAAAGAAATTCTTACTCTCCCCCCCCCCCCCCCCCCATTCTACTGCTCAGAACCAGTGCTAGGTGGAAGCCCTTTTGGGCCACTTACCGGCAGAAGAGGATACTGGGTGGCCGACAGGTAGCCCCAGGGTGACTTCATGGCCACTTCCACTGAGGAATCAAAAGACATTTTGAAACATCTCAACACTTGCAGTTACCCTGGACTTTACACACACGTAATATTTGCGTAGTATAATGCCTACTTACAGATTTATGTTAGTCAGTAATGACATAACTCGCATTTGCTTGCACACATTTCAAATGATCTGTTATCATGCAAAGGTTCGTGCATTTGTTTGCTACAACTCAACTTGGTGGGGACAGCATCCCAAGGACACACTACCTGTGGACAATTGACATTTGACTGTCCTGTCATATAAATGCCAGGCTAACGGGAAAGTCACCCCTCTGAAAAAAAAAAAAAGAGAGATCACAGCCACATCAGCAACAGGACAGTCAGAAGCCCAGCAATTTCAAACAAACTAGTGCTGGTAATGTTTTGACAGGAAGAATGCCAGCTGCTGATTATTTTATGGGCACGTCGTATTGGCTGTGTGACTAACAGCATTATACATACACACAAAATCATCCACCCGGCACTTCTCAAAATTTTCAGACATATTATTTTGCAAGAATGTGGTATCTATAGCTTGACGGACAGTATCATGTTTATTACTTCAACAGCCCCACCCCCCCCCAAAAAAATATTATATATAATTTAGAAATTATTTGAATACTCACGTTTAACCTTCACATTGTGGCTACTAGTCAAGGAAACAAGGAAAAGGATGCGACCATCCTGTTCATTGGTATGGAGGACTCTGTTGGGCATCTTCTGAAACAAAAAAAAACATTAGATGGTGTCACAATGATTTGATTGATACTTGTAAGGTTGTAGTAAACACTAAGTTCCCTATCCTCAAAGAGTATTTTCCAACTTTTCCTCTATTCTGCTAAACCATAATCAATTATAGTAATAACTAGAATTATCACTGACGGTGATTAATACCCCCGCCCCTAGTGTTGCTTAATAGTATGTGATGTCATGAGGGCAATGACGTTAATACCAAGTTTGTGCACTTGTCGAATTGGAAACAGAATAATTTCAGTTTACTGTACAATTACAGAGTTGACACTGAGTATAAAACTTACAGCAAATGGAAACATGCTTTCCCCCAGCATCACTACACTTAAAGACCATCATACACACCAAATTTGACCTTCATAGCTTGAATGGTTCATTTTGATACAAAAATGAGTGGTTACCATGGCAACACATTTTCCTTAAACTAACACATTGGTGTCTTGCAAAACTACACTTCTAGATCATGTTACATACTAAATTTGACTTTAATTGCTTGAATAATGGAAAAGTTATTCGATCTGCAAGGTTTTGGTAAAATTGTGGTTACCATGGCAACGGTTTGTGTGACAAACACAAAAATTATGTGTTCCACATCTATACCTCAGGGCCATAATGCCTACCAAATTTAGTTTCAATTGCTTGAATACTGTGGAAGAAGTTCACTCCACAGGATTTAAAAAAAAAGATGTGGTTACCACGGCGACGCATTGTCCAATACAAATACAAAGGACATTTTGCAAAACTACACTTAAAGAGCATCATACACACCAAATTTCACCTTCATAGATTAAATGGTTTAATTTGATACAAAAAATGAGTGGTTACCATGGCAACACATTTTTCTTACATTAACACATTAGTGTCTTGCATAACTACACCTTCCGATCATCATACATACTAAATTTGACCTTAATTGCTTGAATGATGTGGAAGCTATTCAATCCACAAGTTTTGGTAAAATTATGGTTACCATGGCAACGCTTTGTTCGACAAACACAAAAATTATGTGTTCCACATCTATGCCTCAAGGCCATAATGCCTACCAAATTTGATTTCAATTGCTTCAAAACTGTGGAAGTTGTTCACTCGACAAGATTTCGAAGAAAACATGCGGTTACCATGGCAACGCTTTGTCAAGTACAAACACAAAGAGTGTCTTGCATAACTACACCTATAGATCATCATAGATACCAATTTTGAAATTAACTGCTTATATACTATGGAAGTTATTCAATCCACAAGGTTTTGGTAAAATTATGGTTACCATGGCAACGCATTATCCGACAAACACAAAAAACATGTCTTGCACATCTATACCTCAATATCATCATTTACTACAAGTTTCATTTAAATTGCTTCAAAACTGTAGGAGGAGTTCGCGACGCAAGATTTTGCAACAGACCGACTGACCGACCACCCGACCGCACGCCCGACCAACATCACGGTGATTCCTATATACCCCCTTCACACTATGTGTGGCAGGGGTATAATAACAATAATAGTAATAATTCATATAATGCATTATAATCTAAAAGATTCTCCATTGCCATTTACATAACTCCCATTATATAGCGCAAGCTGTACATCAGAAAAGAGGCAAGTTTTCAACAATTTTACAAATTGCTTAGTGTCTGTGTTAATATTACCAACCTAATCTGATCTAGAGTTATCTTCACACTCCTTACAAATCTGTGGCATATCAGACATGAGATAGTAGTCAGATATTTGGGTTTGCATCAGGTATGGTGTGATATTCATGACATGACGGGTTCTCTACTCAAACCCATACGACTACCAATTCAGCTAAACTGGCTGTTATATTTACCTTCTGGGGAGGTGCTTTTGTTGTCTGAAAAGAAGAAAAATCAAACAAAATTCTGAGCACTGTTATGAACTGTAATAATTGGAGGTAACTGCAACAATCGGGGGGTGTTTCATGAAACTTTTTGTCGGTGATTTACACCGACAACTGTTAAAAGCTACTGAAATCCTTGCATCTGATTGGCTGATAGCAAATTTGTCGGTGAAAACCTCCGACGAACTCGTTGATGAAACGCCCCCCTGTATGCTTCCTTCCACGACATCGCCAAGGCAAAATTACATAAAAAACAGCATACATGACTGAGAATATATATATATATATATATATATATATATATATATATATATATATATATATATATATATATATATATATAAAAGACTACAAGATGGTAACATTGCAAGTAAAGGACTTGAAAAACAAATACCTCCCCCATTTATCAATTATTCATTCCTTTTTTGGGAGGGCGGTTGGGGTGGGGGTGGGTGAGATAGGGTTGGGTGAGATATATCATAAAAAGAATTACTTTTGTGTTCACACAAACATCTCGCATTGTGTGAGACACCTGTAAGTGTTGGCCCTGACTGAGGCAGAGACTCCAACCCCAAGCACCTTCTGATCTGGAGATTCTCCCGCCTGAAACCCCTAGCAAACGGGAGACCCAAGTTTATGTGTGCGAAGTTCCTAGGGTATAGATGCTCTCTGGTGCTATCTAAGGCTTATTTTTGCAATATACGACAGCAATAAGTAAGAAATCCTTTCCAACGGGAGACATTGAGCCAGGGCGGGAGAAATCAAATCTCAAACGGGAGAACGGGAGATTTTGCAAAAGTGGGCTTTCGGCGGGAGATCTCCCGTCGAAAAAGGGAGAGTTGGAGTCTCTGCTGAGGTCAGAGATCTGTGCATGTCAATCCAATAAGAAAGAGGGATGAACTCTCTTTGACAAGTGACATAAAACCAAGGAATATCATCACATATTTGACTGTGTATTCTGTCTGTTGGGAGAGATGCACTGGACGAGAAACATTTTGAAAGTAAAAAGTGAAATACTTGCACTTTTCTGTGCAGACTGAAAAGGCCAGCACAAATGCAGTACTCGGGGGGAAAAGCAAATCAAAGGTACTACGCAGTACAGCAAATGAGGGTTACGGTATTACTTTGACTGAATTTTGTTTTCTGCATCATTATGTCCATATCTTCATGTCTTCCCTACAATTTACCCCAAAATTACAAAACCTATTCTCTCTTATCTTATTTGGATATATTTGCACTGGTATTTCATAGTTCAGTTTGTTAATTTCTATTTTTTTTTTTCACCTACAGGAAAGCAAGCTCATTTGGCCGTAAGCCCCGAATAATCAGCATTTGTGAAAGAGAAATGGAGAACGGATAGAAGTTCAAACTGGGGGATTTAATGATACCAGATAAGGGAAGTAGAAAATGCCTAAACAACTGAAATAGACTATAAGTCACAGTCAACAAGAGACAGATGTGTCATCATCAAACACGACTTAACACTGGCAAATATATTGGGCTATATATACATCTACAGTGTGACAAGTTCGTGTATCGGGGTAATGCTCTACATGGAACAACATTGACTGACGAGCAAGCTAATAAAGTTTGTCATTGGATTATTTTGTTGAAACGTAACATCAGATGTGATATTTATTTATGAACTTGGGAATGAAATATTTTGGTTTACATATTTGACACAATACTTACACTTAAAGTGAAAAATTGGGTTTGAGAACCCGTCTGGCACCATTTCATATTTGCTTGCAATGTATCGAAAGAGTCTACAGAGAAACTTACCTGGCTGACGCGATTTGCCGGGATGATGAGTCGTTTTGGAGTATTTTGAGAAAAATAATAAAAGTCGGAAAACCTGACTTTTATTCCAGAAGGATCCAGACTAACTCGGTCTCAGGGAAAACTTGACCCTATTTCAGACAAATTACACGCAGTTCGTGATCGCCATATTCTACTGTATAATACCAAATGAGGCCTAACTGAACAGACAGGAAAGTGCGTGCTAATCCTGTACACAACAAATGGACAGCACGCGGTCCTCAAGCGCATACACACACATCACCTCAATTGCTGAGATGCGCTGTCTTTGAAGTTTTTGTTGTTGTTTATCAAGCTTCATTGATTGTGTTTAGAGGTGCTTGATAGGCGCACACTAATTTTGCATGCGCGCCAAAGAGGTTTTTTGATGCGCGCGTTGTAACAACTCGGACCATTACTGCGAGTAGCCAGAATGCGAAGCGCTAGTTTATACAGGCCGCTCCCATAGTACAACACTGTACAATCCAGAGGGACAACCAATACAACTCAGCCCGCCGTTAAAGCGAGGCCGAGTTATCCCCGAGTCCAAGTTTAGCCTGACCCCATTCAGGTAAGTTCTGAGACTGAACCTTTTTGGTTAATATTTCGCATTTTCGTCGTTACCCATCAAATATCTTGTTATTACAGCGTTATTCCGCACATTTCCTAGGCATACGTTCACATTTGGGAGCGAAATTTGACAACTTTTGCAGGCGCACCAGAACTATGTTTTGGCTTTAAAACTCACATTAAATAATGAACTACTGCTAACATGCACATGTGCAAGGAATACCTATTTCATGCTTGTTTTAGTCCATGGACTAAATCCCCCCCCCCCCAAAAAAAAAAGAAAAAAAAGAGAGAAAGACATATTCGGCGGCGATAAGGCCGCAATATTTTTAACAAAAATAAAGAAGTAAAATCGAGGTACGGCCTATATGCAAGCACAAGCACATTATTGTCTTTCAGACTTAGAAAGACTTTCAGTCTTTCAGACTTCATTACTTGCCTAACCAACACACATAATAATGACAGTATAGGACTATGAAATGTACCAAGGAGCAACGCCATATCAACCACTGAATTAATCAATCTTACCGATGAGCTATAATCTGCAGTCAAGTGGCAGCTTTTTTTATTTTTTTATTTTTTTATTTTTTTTTTTTACTATACTCATTACTGCCAATTCAACAAACGTGTAAAAGCACAGCACAATATTGCAAGTTGATGTGCATAGCCACTGCGTCGATTGCAATCCTGCACACCTCACACAACACCTCTACCATACTTAGCTATTGAATAGTACATTGTGTGTGAGTGAAGACACAGGGTCCGGTACTAGGCTATTGAACAGTGCATATGAGGGTACACACGCTCAGTTATTCTTCATATTAGAGCCATACACACAGAAATAATTATTCAAAATCCTGACACAAAGTTTGCTTCAACTGGAAAAACTTAATACATTTGTATCAAACAAACATTAATTATTGCTAGAAAGCTCATGGAAAGACGAAGAAGCAAGAAAATTTCTTGGCGATAGTATGTGGAGAAGTGATCAGAACAAAACCCCTTTTATTTTTATTTCCCCTGATTTTCATCACTAAAGTCGGAGTGCGGCATATCTGGTGCTGCGGCCGTATCGCTGGCGAATACGTCACGCGTTTCATTCAAATTACCTTGTAAAATGTGCCTAACACAACTTATTTCGCTATATGGCAAGAAACAATTTACGCAAGTATACATACCGTAGGTGGCTTGGCTTCCTCGCCTGCTTCAGCATTTTTACCCTCATTTGGAGAATTCTCTGGTGACTTGTTTCCCTCTTCTGGGGGAGTTTTGCTCTCGTCATTTGCTCCTGGTTGGATGGGTGATGACTCTGCTCTCTTTCTTCTGGCCTATATTAGTTAAAACACATGTTAAATAGACAATGGGCCAAGTGAGCATGGTTTTCATAAGCCGTTGTTTCTATGAGGAAATATCACATGCAATCTGTATGATATTGCATGTCCAGTTCATCAAAGAAATTCAAAACATCTAAGAATTAGTCCTACTGTAACGCTACTGCACGGGCCAAAAATAACTTCTGCTTATCTTTTATCTATGGTGTTTAATAATGAGGGCAAAACAATTTCCTTGTATCTCCTGAAATGCCAAGCCAATACTATCTCTCGTTTATATGAAGCGATCAACCCCATCCCTCAGAATTTAATCTAATCCTTCAGTGCTGAGAGCAGCAAACCTTGAATCACTGGTGTTCACGAAAAAAAAAGTACTTACAGTACTAAAAACAGAAACTTTTGAATGCATATTAATTTGCAAAATTTACGAGAGCCAAGATTCGCAAAATTGAAATGAAAGTGAAAGTTTTTTGTGTACACTATATGCATTGAATGCCAGTGGTAATTCGTGAAAATTTCATGCCTCAAAAAAGGCTGTTGGCCCCAATTCACAAAAAATTTCTCATTCTGCAATGTGTGAAAGTATCACTGAAGGTAGTTGGATTGGATAGAGATTGCACATTTTGAATGCAACTGCTGGGGTTTCTAAGATAATTGCACAGCTTTGTAGAGCATGTGAATGAGCTTGATATGGCTAGGACATAGGTATCATGGTCTGCCATTTGGTATAGTGTGATAGTTGAAATATTGACAAATAATCCCAGGGTGTGGTGTAACCTGCACTTATACTACTCACATGGATAAAGGCATTGGGGAGTCTACTGTTAAAGTGGAAATTTTCGCGGTGTTGAAATTTTCGCCCATTTCGCGCAAACCAGAGACTGGTGCAAAAATAAAAGCATGCGAATATTTTGCTTGCCATAAGTTCCTGTACTGGATGTCTTGATTCCACGGAATTAAAAACATGTGAAACTCTTCTTACCCGGCCGAGCATGAAAAAATTAGTCGTGCAAAAATATCCACTTTTACAGTATTAATATACATTTTTGTATTTTTGTTGTCAAGATGCCTCATGAAAAGCAAACAGTCTATGTTATTCACTCCTTGCTAGTTCCAACCATTAAGCAGGATATTAGAATGTGAGTAAAGCATTCACAGCAAATACACACTTGGGCAATTTAACAGCTGCATGTGGCTACCAGGCTCAGGCTTAGGTTGTTTCCACTTCCCATGCTGACAATGATATTCAGCCACCCAGTGTATCCCCAAACACCAGATCTAGTTCATGATAATGATCCTTGAAATTGGGAATTGACAGTTAAAGGACAAGTTCACCTTCATTAACATAAGGATTAAGAGAATGCAGCAATATTAGTAGAACACATCAGTGAAAGTTTGAGGAAAATTGGACAATCGATGCAAAAGTTATGAATTTTTAAAACTTTGTGTTGGAACCGCTGGATAAGGAGACTACTAAGGCTCGTGATGTCATATGAGTACAACAGTATAAAGAAAATGTAAAGAAAATTCAACATATTTTCATTTTTTTCGCATGATAAAAGAGCACTTGACTTGCCTCTTTCTAAAGGCAATGGGAAAAATATTACCCATAACATATGTCAGTAACGAGTCAAGGGAATGTATACTTTTTTCAAAAGATGAAATTTTGTGAAATTCTCTTTATATTTTCCTTATATTGTTGTACGCATGTGACATCATACACTGCAGTAGTCTTCTCATCCAGCGGTGACTGCACAAAAACTTCAAAAATTCATAACTTTTGAACGGATTGTCCGATTTTCCTCAAACTTTCAATGATGTGTTCTACTAATATTGCTACATTCTCTCAATCCTTATGTTAATGAAGGTGAACTTGTCCTTTAACATCCTTAGAATGAAGGAAATGTTCCCAATTTAGGTCCAAACTTTGGACTAAATCATATTGCATCATAATGCGTGAAAGCATTTGAGACTGGAAAATAGCACTGAAAGCAACTTTAAGCACCCTTAAATCTGGGGATGTGCCCTTTAAACTTCAAGTCTAAATGTTGAACTTTATCAACCCATGTAAATAATAGCACACTTATACCTAAATGTCTGACTAAATTATCACACACGGGAAATTCTACTAATGTTGGAGTTGAAAAATATAACACATTTTACAGCCAGAAAGTTACCTTTGTTTGAGGATTGGCGCCGCCAGGTTCACCCTGCATCTTGGCACCGCCCCCTAACGCGGCATCGTTTGCCTCGCCGTTCCCACCGTCGCCTGCTGCCTCCGGACTATCCGGCCCGCCTTGGTCCTTGCCACCATCACCAACCTGACCCTCATCCCCACCGTTTTTCCCATTCTCGTCCGCCTGCGGCGGATTGGGACCCTCTCCTTCTGCCCCTCCTCCCTGATTTCCATCGGGCTTAGGCGCCGCCCCTTTTTCTGCGTTCTGCTCTGGGGGCTTGTCCTGCTTCAGTGGACATTCCTCCTTATTACAGTGCTGCGAGTTAGGGTCTGAGTCGACACACTGCCATTCGGTGTTGCTCAGGTCATGCAAGCCCTGTGAAATCCAACACGTTGGAAAGGCCATACGAAGATAGACAGTGAAAGAGAGAGAGAGAGAGACAGACAGACAGGTTAACAGACAAATACAACCTGGGTTCTTCTTTTTCTCTCCTACAGCCTAAAGTCAAGTGGAAATGCTGACTGCAAGCCTCCAATCATGACTTGCAGTTTTCCTCCCTCATGCTGCGTTCCCATCTCTACGATTGAAAATTTTCAACCGTCCAAAAATTATCTACAATTACCGCGATTGCCACAATTGACCTCAAGATTTGATACGATATGATTAAATCACCATGATGGCTCCACAATTGTGATCCCGAATTTAAAGGGACTGTACAGTACTGGTTGAGGTGAGGATTCAGGTTCATAAAATTTTCTTGGTGAGATAATGAGAAACCTCTCGTGAAATATGGAAGTGCATGCAATTTCAAGAAGAATTCAATGTTTATTTGATGAAAATTGGCCTTGAAATGGCTGAGATATCTAAAAAAGCAATCCTAATAAAATTGACAGGCCACGACTTTTATTAGGATCTTTTTTTTTTTACATTATTTTTAGATATCTCAGTTATTTCAAAACCGATTTTCATCAAATAAACTCTTGATTCCCCTTGGAATTGTATGCTCTTTAACATTTCATAGAGTGGTTTCTAAATATCTCGCGAGTCATTACAAGCTAAATCCTCACCTCAACCAACACTGTACAACCAGCACTATAGGCTAAGCGGGGCTTAGTTTCTCTTCTTTTTTTTTTTTGCCTTCTTTTTTGCAAAGGAGAAGGCCAGCTCTTTCCGTAATTTCGGCAATGAAACTTGACAAGGCTAGCTCCTACTTTCCTATGCTGCAATGAATAAGAGGCACTGGGCAAGAAAATGAGAATGGAAATGAACGTGCAGCAGCATGAGAATTCCTGGAGGAGTAGTGGGGGTTGGTAGGGACCTCTTTTAAGGGTTAATGCCACAGAAATCGTTCAAATTCCGGTCAAATCTGATGTAGACTGGAGCAGAGGTGCCCTCTCAAAGTTCAACACAGAGTTGTCTGACTAATACTATTCAGCAACACACTCTTGTTGTGGACGGTAGATAAGGTGCTAAAGCCAGCAACCCTGTAGACATTTGAATCACTTGTGAATCTACTGCCATGATTGTACCAGCTAACAATAATGCATTATTATATATACTTATATATATATATATCATCATTATCAATATATATTATCATAATATATATTATTATAATTATATTTTCAATATAAAATGCCTCCTGTAATGCAAATTTTGCACAAACACACACGCGCACACACACACACACACACACACAAAAAAAAAAATGTCTCTCAATGACTACTGTAAAAGTGGTTTCTTTCGCGGTGTTTTTATTTTCGCACTTTTCGCGCTTAAAGGTTGAAACCGAATTTAACATCACGCGAAAATGTTTTGAAAAGTCACGCAAAATTAACCACGCAAGGAAATGTTTTGAACTCACTGCTTGTTACAACGCTATTGCGCACATGCACACACGAAGATTCCGCGCATTGAGTGTATTGATGGTCAACACACATACAGCGATACCGCGCAAGGTAGGTACATGCATGTTATAAAGTACTCGAGAGACGGGATTTCAGGTAAGCCTGCATCTAATTTTAATTTCTATTTAATAAGTAAAAGAATAATTGGATCATAGTTTGGGTTTTCATGTGCAAAATAAAAACAGTTTTTGCCGACTGTGAATTCACAGATTTTGCCGACCGCGAATTCAAACACATACGAAAAAGTCGGCAGCGATGGAAACCGCGAAAGTATCTGTACGCGAAAGAACCCACTTTAACAGTATTAAAGACATCACCAATTTTGCCTCTTTAAACAATTCTCAACTATTTAAACAGTACTCGTCCCATTCTGTTGCTGTGGCTGCTGGTTCTGAATTTAACCATTCACAAAATTGCCTTGCGGGTCCCTGCACTCGCACGCTAGCGGACTCACAACCAATATGAGGGTACATAGTCATGCGACACCGAGAAGACCGACAACAGTTTGAGTGGTGGAGCTCACCTAACGCTATCACTGGGGGATGAATACAAAGAAGTGGCTGTGGGAATAAGTTCTCACGAGACAGTCTCTCTCACCTGAAAGACGATTGGTCCCCCGTCGGTTATAATCGGAGTGTTGGGCGACACCACACTCTTTAAGTAGGCCACGTGGAGCTCGTTATCCATCTGCTGGCACTGTGGGATGGTGTACAAGGTTCTTAGCAGGTTCAGCTCTGTTGTGATGTTGTTGGTTGTCTTTTTTTTTCCCCAGAGAGAGAGAGAGAGAGAGAGAAATGAGAGTAAAGATTAGATTGTAATACTGCAGGTCTCTCAGCTAGTCCAACTTGGAAGGGGCAATCATATCCTTACCTCATAATTAGCCAACCGTTTTGTATACAGAACTAGAAAAGCACTCTGAGAGTGTAGACCTCTGCCAAGCAGCTACTTCATTTCCACTGATCATGATCTCGCTCATCCTCAGAGATCAGTGATTTCTACCCATACGTACTAGTATGCATGCTGAAAATTTCCCAATTGCCCAATTTCCCAATATACAGTAGAAGCCTTTGTTACGTCATAAACCTTCAGCTGCGTGGTGCACCTTGCCCTGAAAGAAACTAAAGCCCGCAATTTAGTGCACATATAAAAACCTAAAAAATGGGCAGCTTGAACTCCCAAGTTCATTGACCCAACCTGCCAAAATATCAAAAGATCCTTCACAAAATCCATAAAAACTTCCTGATCACTATCAAAATTTAATCATCTGTTCCTTGTGTCATTCTCAACCTTTCCTGCAAGTTTCATCTAAATCCGTGCACAAATTTTCGAGTTATTTTGCACACAGACAAGCAAACAAACAAACAAACAAACGGTAATGAAAACATAACCTCCTCCCTTGGTGGAGGTAACTAGTACTAAAATCAGAGTATATATATTTTTTCTAGTTGATGGTTTAGCAACTTTAAATATCACTGCCAACTTGGAACATCATGGAGAACTGCACTCTCAATTGTCAAGGAAAACCACCATGCTTCCAGATGGTCTGAACAAACTATGATACATCAGCTTGTTACAAAAACTTTACATAAATGCACACAATGGCTTTCTTTTTCTTTACCAAATTCTCTTCATCTGCAATCAACCCACAGAAATGGATATAAGCAGACATGTATACTCTTAGAGTCAACTGAGAGTGAAAAAAACAATTTCAAGAATATCAAAGTATAAATCTAAAGTATACCAGTTGTAAGATAACAACATAACAATAAATGAGATGAAAACAAAATAGTTGAGAGATGAGAACTCTCTCTTCAAATACATTTATTCATTCTGGCTTTCATTTAAGAAGTTTAATCTGTCATGTGATATACTGAGCAAGGATTTATCTGTCTACTAACAAACCATTTTGGGCCTACTAAATACAAATTTGGGAAACTGACTTCAGTAAATATCCTATTCACCCTAAGAACAATCCGCATGAATTCTTGCTTCATAGACATACACTATATACAGTACACTCCTGTTGCGCATACAAAAAAAACCAACCTGGGGCCAGCCTGAGGGCGGCCTCGATCGGCTTTTTCATATGTGACCCTGCATCACAAAGCAAACAGAAAGTCGCCAGACATGAAATTTTAGTTACGAGCATATTCTGAAAGAGTAGACTTTAAGCTTTAAAATGATGTATAACTCAAACCAAATGGACTCTCCTAACCTATCTAAATATTGGAAAGAAGGCACACACTCAGGAAAAGTGAGAACCGAGAAAAGAGGCTCTGAAGTACAGTGTCTATACAAGCGTTCAATCTTTACCAAGCCGTGCTGGCTGTGTGATGAATGGGACAAAAAACAGGATGTAAACCACTGTAGTAAAAACAATGAAGGGATTATCAAATTAAACTGAAATTGAGCATGCCTTTTTAACACATTCTGTCCTTAATTAATGCCAACTTTCAAAGCAGTAGCATCATCCTTTCAAAAGTTATAGGGAGTTGAAAGTGAAGAGCGTGTACAAATATTTTTAAGAAATAAAAAGGGGACTCTAAAGACACACTTAATCACACTATTCTGCCAAAAAATGTTTGAGATAAACTGCTAAAAAACACACTTTCCTGCCCGTTTTATGATCCCAAATTTAAGCATAGTGTAGAAGAAGATTTGCTCTTTCAGAAAATATGATGGGCTCGGTTGACCCATTTCACCTATTTTCAGTCCTCACACAAAATCAGTGTTCATTTTGTGATGCACGGTCACATATGTGTAAACAGTCACACAAAACTCGGGCTAGCCTCGAGGTTGTCTCCACTTCAGGCCACCTCTGGAAGTGGTGGGAGGCCAGCCCCAGCTATGTGTAGATGGTTCCCTGCCCGAGGCTGGCTTTCGGAGCTGTGCGATTGACCGACACATGACCTTCTGCAGGGATTATGCATGCGGCAGTACAGTGGATTCTCGTTATAACAAAGTCCTTGTGACCAGCAGATTTTTTTTTTCGTTACTGAAAAAGTGGAAATTTTCGCGCATTTCGCGCAACCAGAAACTAGTGCGAAAATATAAAGCACGCAAATATTTTTGCTTGCCATATATTCTAGTAGTTGATACCTTGAATCTGCGGAATTAAAAACAAGTGAAACTCTTCTTACCAGGCCGAGCGCGAAAAATTTTACAGTATACAAAAATTTCATTATAACCGACCAAATAAACAATGAAAAAAATAGAGTAGATAATGCTGGGACCTGAAATTTCACTCCATTTAATAGGACGTTGTAACGGGAATTTTGTTAAAACCGTGTTTAACTATAACAGGAGTACACTGGATTATGACGGAACCAAATATGCACAAAATGTTGTTGAATGAACGGGCGCTCCCACGGCAAAATAAGGAAAGGCAACACACGAGGTCATGGGGTCCAATAGGAGCGCTGTTGCACTAGCTGGCCCCAAAGTTCATGAGTAAACTGATGTCACAAAGTGGCCTCGGGTCGAAAAGCAAGTCTCGTGCTACCTTTCCTGTGTAACTGGGGTCATAGACAATCAAAAACAAAAATAAACACCATACACACATCAAGTAGACAAAGAAAGTCTATCTAGGTTCATACCCCAAATAGTGTTCTGTAGATTCCATCGCAGTATGATTGCCGGATTGTCCACTCTATAGTAAAGTTACAGCCGTCAGCACAATTGCCAGATACCACTGGAAGAGGAAAAAGAGAATGGAGAGCAGAAACTGACATTATCCACAGCAACAGAACAAGCATGATGACGTACTGTAAAAGCTGTTATTTCCACGTTCTTTGAATTTCGCGAGTCACTACTGGACTACAAACTTAACAACACATGAAACATTCCAAACGCATAGGCACTAGTGCACCTATGATAGCCTCATGTGAAATTCACAAAAACGATTACACTGTGAAAATGTCTGTGACTTCGTCATTCGTGAAAATATCAGTACAATAAATCAACAGCTTTTAAATCTTAGCAGTTTCACATACCGGTACATTGTAAGAATGCATAACCGAGTGCTCAAGAAAGCAGAAGAAAAGAAGAAAACATGCATAAATGCTACATAGGTGGACTTGTGATAAGCAAGTGGTATTGTAATGGAATTACATGGCTACACATGATGACGTATCCCGGGGTGCCAAATAAAAATCAGCCATTTTGTTGAATTATTTATTTTTTTAAAAAGGTTGTACCCTGGGTGCCAAAAAGAGGAAATTATTTTGGTGCTGGAGCTAGCGTGCGCTAGCCACTGCACTGCACTGCACTAAAGCACATGCTAGTGGTATCGCAGCTTCCATGCACGCATAGTATAACATGCAGTGGCATGGGAATGCTATGTACACGCACACACAGTGCATGCATTTTTCTCTGGATGTAATCGAGTGGACGTGAGGTGGCGCTACACAACGCGGTTACCCGGGGTACTACGGTACCCCGGGGTAACGCGTGATGCATCACATGTAAATTACTTGAATGTGTAAGTCTCCTTTGCCATGTCACGGGGATTAATTTTCCTGGTATCACATCGCACTTTGTTATTTTTACACTACAGCTACTATCTGCTGTGCAGTTTTCTTCCCTTGAAGTGTACAGGACACCATTTTTCAATTCAAGTTGGAAAGTCATTCCCTGCATCATCCTTCCTCAGTGGATTACAGTGTATGCAGGGAATAATTTTCAAACTCAAATTTGATTAAAGCAATTTCAGCTGGTGGGAAAAATATCTTCAATGATATCCTGTACACTTCTATGTAAGAAAACTGCTACTCAAAAGTTAGTTTGTGTAGCAGTGGTGTAAAAATGTATAGCAAATTGCGATGCGATACCAGGAAAATGATTCCCTGGTATGTTTTTTTAATTCTTAATTTATTATTATTATTTTTTTTTTATAGAGCATTGCTTTACCTGCTCAAGGACCACAATAAATTCCAAAAATCTGTACAGTCTGTATATGATGCTATTGATTTATCTTAGCAAATGTGAAATTATGTACAATGTAAATTGCCTGGAATTCCCCTTTAAGTGTATGTAGTGGTGGTTTGCATGCTGTACGCGAGCATATACTTAGTATCACATGATGAAGTTTGGTATTACAAAAGAGCCCACATGCATTTATACACACACACAAAAAAAAAATGCGGTACTGAGGCCGGTCTCGGGCTAGCCACAATATCGTAAATTTGTGTGTGTGTGTGTGTGTGTGTGCCTGTTATGTCATCATCATTTTCAGTGTATTATGTTTTGGGATTTTTCAGTGTATTGGTTTGCTACAAGACTGCAATTAACATCTTCCTTCCATCATACAGTTAGTGAAACCTCTACATTTCATTATGCTACATTTGTACTTACCATTGATTGCTATTTCTGACTCACGAAACAGACTCTTCTGTACAGCCGTCAGACTTTGATTGATTTTTTTGCCCTAATAACAAGAAATAAATGACACAGTAACATTACATCCTCAAAATTGTGTATTTCTATACGCAGTCAATCAATACGAATTGAAATACAAATGTACAACAGAGCATTCATGTTTCTTTTCTCATCAAGTCTAATGGCAATTCACAAAATATGCCCTCAGACTTAGCCCATACATGATGTCACAACATGTGCACTTTTTGGTCCAACCCCTCAAAGAAGAAGAAGAAGAAAAAAAAAAAAAAAGGAATATGACTTACCAACACTCAGATATCGTATGACTTGCAACACTTCTCTGAGTAAACCTCAATTGATCTGATGTACCCACAGTATTTTCTAAGACATATAGCGACAACAGTACTGGCTACTTCTTTGAAGATACAATTTGTACACATTTACAATACTTTGAACAAGAAATCTAGACTAATATGCAAGTTATTGTAACTACAAAACTGTTTTTGCCTCATCATTATATGGACCCTCTTGAGCAAAAGTGTGTGTATGTGACACAAACCAGTGAAAGCTAAGGCATTGACATGGCTCAGTAGGCAGCGCATCTATCATCTGTCTTGCAATCAAATGAGGTAGCTTTTATTTTCATGGAGTCCAGCTTAGCAACGTTGCATGTAATTGTAATGTCCGCCTTTGAGAAAGAGGCAAAAAACACTCTGTCCCTCGGATGGGACGCAAACTGGAAGAGTGTGTGAGAGAGTCACACCTCATCCACATAAAAGATCCCACTTCACTTCCTCGCAAAGAGCAGGTGCTAAACTGGTGAAGTGGTCCACTCACCTACCCAAACCCAGAAAATAGGCAAATGATGCCAACCCTACATGATGGTTTACCCCAGGTGACTACTAATGGTGTACAATCTTTATGCCATCAATCTGGCACATCGTGCCATATATATGAAGAATACAAAGGAGAACAAGAACAACAATACAAGGAGAATATTATTAAAGAAGGAGGAGACTACTAATTACAAAGAATACATATCAAGAATACAACAAAGACAAAGGAGAAGGGGAAGAATACAAAGGATACGAGAAGACGTAGATGAAGGAGAAAAGAAGAACAGCTTCTAACTCTACTTTGCACATTTTTTATTTCCTGTGCTGCGCTAGAGCTGTTTTCTACTGTGGGTTTTCGTCAGTCTTGATGTAATGATGGTAATGTTAGCAATATTTTGGGTGCGATCTGGGAAAGACTGGGGTACATATGGAAGTCTAGCCGCAATCTGGAGAGTAGATAACCCTGGGGTGCTGTAACACGTAGGTTCCTAGACGTGTTGGGGTCGCTGGTGTGTCTACTACCCTACCTACACATTGACAATCATCATTTCGCTAATTAATGCATGCCTCTGTACCAAAAGTGTCACAAAAACATTTTACACATTCTTCCCTGCTTTGATCTAGAGACCTACTAAGGACTATAATTTGTAATCTCATTTTCCATCTTTATGTCACATTTTTCCAGAGTAAATCTAAAAAGAGACAGCAAGGGAAGCAGACATGAATGGTAGCCCTACTACATATCGACCACCCTTTTTGAAACCGACCGCGTATACATTGGCGCACAGAACGCTTAGTACGCACTTCACTGCGCGCAGAGCACATAAAAATGGATTGGCTTTGACCGTTGATGAGGATGGTGTGGGAAATGCGAAAATTCACTGTTCATTAATGGTTTTAATCAAGGACAAAATTTCGAATGAATATTTTCACCGATTTGTAATGTAATGTCCATGGAAGTTTCTAAAAAGCTTCGTACAACACGGTGTTCAATACAACTCGGTTTGCGTGCATTGTCAATGCAAAAACAGCGGTCAATCTCAATAAGGAGCTTTACCGCGGGGAGCTGAAACGAGGCCACGCAAGTTCGACGGCGATATTTTTGCACTGAAACTTCGAATCAAAAAGGGAACAACGGCATTTGATAGTGCTGGATTTTCCCAATCACGTAGGTTAAGTTTTTTATGTGAATTTCAGTATTAAATATTCTTATCATGCAAACATTAGGCGGTCGATGAGTAGTACTGTAGGTCCAACCATACATGTCTCACTAGAAAATTCATTAGAATCCGTGTTAGTCAGTATAGCAAGGTCGTCGACGTTGTATGTGTGACTGTGAGCGATAGCGAGCGAGTCTGTGTATACATTCTTATATTTCTAAGCAAAATAAATTAGGCCTACCCAAAATTAGTCACGTTCTGATGTTTGCTGCTTCTCATCATTGGCATTTCTATGAATATTCAAAGACTTTTCCGCCTGAAAAAGGCGCATCAGCCAAATAATTAAGAGTAGGGCCTAAGACCCGAATGAGGGAAACAGCTGACCTTTGTTTTGTCATTCTTGGATGGATGAGTAACGTTAGACCTCCATTGCTCCATTGACCAGCAGAAGGATGCATGAATTTCTATACCTTTTCTAATCTGTTAATTATCCTGTAGGCCCTAGTGAAAGTTTGATATGCATGTCATTGGCATTGCATCGTATCGCGTGTCACAAAATCGCAGGGTCCTACCTAACCGCAGCAGCGACCCCATACGGACAAATACGTACCGTAAAGTGTTACAGCGCCCCGCGACGGGGTTAGGTCCTACCAAACTGTTGCCTTCTACAGAAACTTGGTTTATTTACACTGTTAGTGTTAGTGTTAGAGAGTCTATCTACGGTTTTCTAACGTTAGTTCTATTATTAGAATAAGTTGGCATTCTAGGGCCTAGATAAAACAGTTAACACGTTACATAAAAATTTTTACCTCGGGAGTCACGACCGGAACCGCCATATCTAACTCGAATATCCCCTCTTCTAGGTAGAATGCGCCTCTTGTAAACGGTAACACCATGCAGAATACTGCTAAAATCGCAGAGTATCTCTCAAACTGCCCCATTCTGCCCTTGAAGATGAAAAATACGACACTTAAACGCGGCCTGGGGAACACTGCACCAAGTAGCTATGAAGTGCCAAATTCTCTTTTATGTGTAATGCATGTGATGCATATACATCCGATGCGAGGATTTAGGAAGATTACACGTAGCGACCAAACACGTACTCACTCCGTTTTACAAAGGGGGATCCGAGCCCTAAGTATGGTATCTGAGAATACAAAATAACAAGGAAATCGGGTGTGAAAATCACGCGTCAAGGTATGTCTGTCCGGAAGAATTTTAACATAAAAAAAAAAAAAACTTTTACGGTTCTCATCCGTGCAGTCAGACGTACTTAGTATTAGCGGAACAGTTATCCCCGACGATAGAAGTTATGTAATTCTATGTATTTTATATATTCTATACAGGGCCGGAACGGGGGGGGGGGGGGGGGGGGGGGGGGCACGGGGGCAGGGGGGCTCGGGCTCACCCACTTTTTTTGCACCCGTACAGGAATACATATAAAGGGCCTCCCTTTAGGGTATTACCACTTTGCCCCCATCCCTCCACTCTTTTACCCAAAAGTGGCACTGGAAAAAAAAAAAAAAGAAATGGAATGAAACCTTCGAGCGAGGTAAGGCCTTTTGAATAAACCCGGAAGTGGCACCCGATGTTGCGCTGAAGGCTTTTTATTATTACTATTTGCTTGTTAGCTCATGAAACCCTGACCACGCTAATACTAGTATTCTATTTAAAATGTTTTCTGTATGTGATACAGACTGATCTTTCCGTCAAAATTATGTCATAACTTGGCACTATCAACTTCTCTATACAAAGTGTGAATTTACGTGCAATTATTTGTATTTCAGCGTAAGTTTCGACCCCTCCTAGATTCTGAAGGAGGGGTACGGGTCGGTGTCACTCTGCAAGGTCATCAAACAAGCCAGTCGAAGATACTGATCATATAATTTTATAGAGATTACTTTTTTATTAATCATATCAAATTTCATCTCGAATAATACATTTTGTAATTAATCAGTTATACTCAGTAAAAACCTGCAAATACAGTCTACATCAATTTGAAAGTTTACTTCGTATTCCAGAATTATATCAGAGACATACACATGTAGATTATTATGACATATCAAACATTTAATTTGTGTCATGAAATACATCGTAGAAGCCCACTTGCTCGAAATTGAATAATATATGTAGTCCTACTCTGTACAATGCTCAAAATTCAATAATTATTAATGTAGGCACAATTTTCTAATAAAATGATGCCATCATAAATATATAATATACATAATATAATCTATATACATATATATATATATATCATTCATCTACAGTGACAAGAGATAGGCAACATGGTGGTAAATGTAGTACGATTCCCATTTCATAGAGTTTGCACATTACGGCTCATCATGTTTTCTGCTGACATTGATTAATTTCGAGCAATCAACAAATTGCTATGGCATTTCTTCTGAGTTATGATAACCTCTCGAAGCAAAGGATGCAACTTTAATTGATTATTTTTATATAATGATATTAATGAGAGAACCTCCTCTAAAAGGCACGGCATAATGTTATCCAAACTTTCACGACTTTGATGTGAGAATAAAAGGAATATTTCTTTCACTTAAAATGTAAACTAATGATAGGCAAACATATACTTTATATACTGTTAAAGTAATCTGAGAATCCTAAAACATCAATCATTTCTGTTTTTTTTTTTAAATAAAGTTATTTCTTTGAGGTCTGTCGATGCATCACTTTTATGCTTGACCATAATTATGGCTATATCTATAGAAACGTGAAAACGGAGACAAGAGTTTGATCAATGCCAGAATACAAAACATAGAGAAAACTTTCTACATGGCAACGCAATTTTACTCTCACTTCTCATGTCACAATAGAAATAGATATGATCTGCATTCTCATTGTATTCTAATTTGTTGAATTTAGCATATCATGGAATATTCTTCATGCGTACAGGTATGTGAGGGTCAACATGCGAAACTCTTTGAAGCAGAAACAAGAGTTGTAACATTTCATTTTAAATCAGTGCCTGTCTAGAATTTGCAGTAGGAGCCGACTGATATAGAACAGTCAATATTGGTTTTATAATCATGTACTACGTTCTCCAGACAATGCTAAATATTTTCAGTGCAAGGTAAAGCATTATATCAATTAAGACTTCACCACTTTCAAATCGCTCGCAGACAATGTGTACAGGTTAAAATGCAAACCAACCATCCACATGTGGAGCTTTAGCTGACACCATACAAGCTGTACCGTGGCCATAAAGAAAAACAAAACAAAACAAAACAAAACAAAACAAAACAATGTCAAAGTCACCATTTTCTCTATTACTACCTTCATGTTCATGATAATAAACTATAATTCGTTTCACTCACCAGTTATTAGAACTTTTCTTCATTCTGAAAAAAAAAAATTCTTTTCTTAACACCTCTAGCTCTGCCCCAAACCAGAGTATGTCTGTTACTGCAATCACAACACACGTAGAACACAAAGGTCATAATGAGTAACGCTTATATATCTTGTCAAATTTAATAACTCGGGAATCCTATGGTGTACATAAAAAGAAAAGCTTGATGTGTTAAAGTTTTTTCAATTCTAGAGTTGGCAAAACATTTTTGAAGGTAAAATGTACAGATATGAAATATATACACCTCCGAAGTTTGGCCTAATTTCTTTATCAACAAACAAGGGGGCATTGTGTATTATTTACTTCCTCATTATTATGATATTAGAGTATAACATAACCAGATGAAACACTCGATCTTGTTCACTTCAGGATATTTCTTTTATTGCAGTTGTGAAATAGTGATAATATAGAATTATTTCATGATCAACGCTCATACATATCTCAGTGTTTGCAACATGACAATTTTTCAGGAGAAAAATTTTAAGCAAGATTACAACTATAAAGATTTATAAACGATACTTTCACTTTTCTTGCTTATTCAATATCTATTTCCCTATTTTGATAGAGTATATGTGTATGATCACAATACATGTTTCAGACAGTGAAATAATAATTTTTTTTTTGCATTTATGTACAAATGTCATGCCATATTTCAATTGATACTTTGTTTCACTCAGTTCTGTCATAAAATAAGGTTAAATTACCAAATCGTTAAAGTGCTCTTAGCTGATACATCTATACTTGATATGAAAACAACGCATCGTACAATCAATGGACAAGTCGATCATGGTTTGATGCATTTACACCATGCAGTAGTTCTCTCCATTTCAAACCATTTTCTCTGTACTTGTCTTGAAATTTACAAAATTGTATCACTGTTTGTCGTTTGATTTTCATTGCATTGCTGTATCATTAGTATGTGTAGGGCCTATTCAAATGTTGTAATCATATTTATGTGTCCGAAATGAAATACAAGGTAAGTGTCAAAATGTGTCTCGCCCATTCGCGTAGAAGAAATTAATGTTTTTCTAAATCCCGGAAGTTCATTGACCCCGCCTATGACCTTTGACCTTGTGGTGACCTCCAACTCCCCAAGGGACATTTACCAGCCAAGTTTGGTCACAAACGGACATATGGATCAAAAGTTATGAGCCATAATTGAAACTACGCGCCGTAAAAACTTAACACTGGGCCCTAAGATTAGTTCGTTAACCCCTGTCTGTGACCTTGACGTTGTGGTGACCTTCAACTCCCCAAGGGGAATCTACCATCCAAGTTTGGTCAAAAAAGGACATAAGAATCAAAAGTTATGAGCCATAATCGAAACACGCCTTAAAAACTTAACACTGGGCCCTAAAATTAGTTCGTTAACCCCTGTCTGTGACCTTGACGTTGTGGTGACCTTCAACTCCCCAAGGGGAATCTACCATCCAAGTTTGGTAACAAACAGACATAGGCCTATACATCAAAAGTTATGAGCCATATATTGAAACGTGCCGTAAAAACTTAACATTGGGCCCTACACCAATGTCTGTGACCTTTGACACTGTGGTAACCTTCAACTCCCCAAGGGACATCTACCATTCAAGTTTGGTAACAAACGGACATATACATCAAAAGTTATGAGCCATAATCGAAACGCACCGTAAAAACTTAACATTGGGCCCTAAAGATCATTGACCCCTGCCTGTGACCTTTAATCTTGAGGTGAACTTCCCTCCAAGTTTGATTGAAATTAAAGTCCTCAGTAGAGTTATTCAAGTTTTTGTAGCGTTACGGACGGACGACGGACGGACGACGGAAGGACAGACGCCACCTTTGGTGGGCTCGACAAAAACGAAACGAAAAACGAAACGAGAATGTTAAAGTACGTGCAGCCACTGTTAAAACTTGTCATTCCGTATATTTTACAGTGTCTGATCTGTAGCGCCCCACATGCATGCGTTGTATTTCACACATGTTATTTTCCTTGTTCTATTTCATTCATGTTTCATTTATTTGTGTTGTTCCATATTCCATAATACTATAGCCTGCACTACAATAATCATGATAAAGCAACAATATAAACAAAAAAACACAAGAAAACAGACGAAATTTTCTAAAACAAAATTTCATTGAGTTGGTAAATAATGATAAAAGACAACGAGATAGACAAGAGACCAGGGGGTCTCGCGCTCACCTGAGTATCGCTAGTTCACCTTCCATGCATTCTTGCAGACCCTTACCTGAGAACACTGGAAACTTGTGGTGGAGTAGCTTTGAGAGCTGGGGGCATGGTGGCATTTGCATATTGCATCACACTGGTAAAAAAATACCTGCCAAGTACACTGTATTTTATGGAATGTTGGATTACTCAGTTTGGAGAAAAACACTTTTGATTCTAGAGAAAAATTTTATTGAATATTCATTAATTTAGGAGGTTTGGACACAGTGGGACCCAAGGAAAGCAATGCCATGGTGAACATTCAAACACTTTGAGATCTTATCCCCCCAAGGAATGCCAAGTTTGGTGAAAATCCATTATGTTGTTTTCAGCAAGAAGATGAAAATTTAGGTCCGCATTTGGATCCCCCCTCAACTCGGGGGGGGGGGGGGCAGCCCTGGATCTGCAATGAACAAACTTAGAACTATAGTCATCAATGTACAAACTCAAAGTAACTTTGCTTTATCACTTTTGGTTCTAGAGAAAAAATTGTAAATATACCTTAATGTCGGGGAGGGGGAACTGGGGCCCCTCAATGGGGCCCCAGTGGGGCATGATGCCCATTTGATGGAATTGAGATTTTATCCCCCTAGGGATACTACCTGCAAGTTTGGTGAAAATTCATCATGGGGTTTTCAAGAAAAAGATGAAAATGTACAATTTGGGCCCCATTAGAACCCTCCCCCCCCCCCCCGGGTCCCAAGGGGGGCGCCCCTGATTCCGCCATGAACAAACTTGAAACTACAGTCATCAATGTACTAACTCATAGTATTAACTAAGCTCTATCACTTATGGTTCTAGAGAAAAAAAATTTTCTAACATTCCTTAATTTTTTTTTTTTTTTTTTGGGGGGGGGGGGAGTGTTTGGGTCCCTCTGGGGCGCCCAGGTGGGGCATGGTGCCCATTTGAACAAATTGAGATTCTATCCCCCTAGGGATACTACCTGCCAAGTTTGGTGAAAATCGGTCCTGGGGTTCTCAAGAAGAAGATAAAAATGTTAAAAGTTTACGCACGACGCACGACTCACGACTCACGACGGACGCCGGACGCCGGACGAAGAACGATCGCAATAGCTCACTTGAGCTTAAAAAAAAAAAAGGGGGGGGGGGGACTGCATGAAAAGCATTGCATATGATAGGAATAGGCTCCTCAGAGAAAAATACTAGGACCTAAAGCTCAGAACATTCAGATGCCTGTATTTCAGTAACAGTATTTCTATATACATGTATTTCCAATATCTTGTAAACGTATACATTTCTTTTATTATACACTGTGATGTAATTAATGCATTCAACTTCTAAAAAAATACATGTACCAGACAATGTAATGTTCACTGCTTAAAATGGTACAAGCAAACAAAATGAATGAATGTCTGAAAAAGACATGAGAATGAGAGAGAGAGAGCGGGGAGGGAGAGATAACAGGAAGAACCCAATAATTATGAAAGATTTATCAACGACTACATTGCAAAAAAAAAAAACAAACAAAAAAAAAACCCGACTACATTGCCATGTGTATATGCAGCTACATATGAGTTACAGGTAATACTACAGTGTTGAAATAGGAACTCACCAATATAATCATTATCACAATATTGTTGTAGAACATGAAGTCATTTTCGATTTATACTTTATGCAGTTCAACATCAAAAAGACAAAACAAACAGGACGTACAAATATCATAAAAAGCGAGGAGTGAAAGATATACCATATGGTATGGAATATGCAAAAGTCGCATGGTACTTTACTTTGTTTATATGCAAATGTCATATTGTATACTTTCGTCGGAAATAAAATGAAATAAAATGAAATGAAATGAAAGTATATATACCGCTTGGTCTTTCCCTTTGTCATAAAGAACATACAGTATTTGTAACCAATGCTAACTTTTTACTTATACAACAATATACAAAATAAACTGGAGATATAGATCATTTTATGTCACACTCTCATATGATGAGAGCAATGATTTTTCAAAGGAAAAATGTATGGTCACTATAGTCTTCTAATCACGCAGGGAAAACATTACTTGTATGAGCAGCTCATATTCCAGATTGCAACTGATATTCGAAATCAATAATAACAAGCAAAATAATTCATGCTGGTGAACAGGCTTCCACTTTTCACCTTTATTTACATACCAATGATACACACAAACTTACATGAGCAAGTTTTCATAAAAACCGAAAGTTAAATTGTCACTATTGTGTCAAGTCAAATTTCCTTTTGACACTGCTAATGTGAACATTTAAAAAATCTCTAGGTAATAGGGATATAGGGACCCAGAAATATTGCATCAATATGATCTTTTTTTTTTGAGGAACTACAAATTAAAAGCACTAATTCTCCCCTAAACAAACGAACAAACAGACAAACACAAACATTATAAACAAAAACAAAACAAACAAACAAACAAACAACAACAACAATATAGCGAGATAATTGATGACATCAATCCACTGAGGCGTAAATGACGTCTCCTAGCCTGATGACCCCGGTGGACTCCACCGCGAGAAGGACTCCAAATATTGGGGCGATGCCGTGTGTTTCTCTGTCTGGGTTGTCTGGAGGAGCCATCCTCACCCTATTATAACAAACAAAAACAAAAACAAAAAAACCGAAAAACAAAACAAGACAATAATGGCATACATGGTGAGAAGGGAAGCAAAAGATTGCTGTTGCATGAAAACAAACCTGATGCTCCATGAAAAAAAAAAAAGAATTACAATTTCAGACCAAATTCAAGTTTGCTTGAAGAAATAGAGAGAGCAAAGAATGGTAGAAGGTTGCAATCAAAACTGGACTTGAAACAAAAAACTTGTAGAGATGTAACATTTTCATCTTTTGAGCTGAATTATTATAAGTCCTTGTTGCAAGAGAATTTATAGTTTTATGAACATGATAATTGCCATAATGATAGTAAAAGTGTACAGTACATTGTACTGTATGCAGTAGTAGTATAAAAGTAGCAGCAGCAGCAGTATAGTAGCTGTAGTAACAATAATAATAACAATAACAATGATAATAAAGATGATCGTGGTGAAAAATGTTCTCTGATGTGCTCTTCAGCTAGACTGCCGTGCTTGCATTTGTCTTCCACATCATCACACCGTTGCCTAATTATTTCACGCATGTTCTATTACAGTTCAATCCATTCAGGGGCTCACAGCTTTCAGACACAAGAATCTATATGAATATAATTTTACCATCTTCTCATATACCTCGTCAAATGCTAAGACATACACTTCCAGTGCACCCATCGGACACTCAGCAAGGTAATTACACGTGTACAGTGAAATAAGGACTGATACCTATACCTATAGCCCCAAGTGCACCCCCCCCCCCACTCAGATAGTCATCTGTACCGCATGGAGTTCCCGATTTTTCAGGAAAAGGGGTAGGCTTACATGGTGGTAGCAGCTATTACCATCACATGCATGACAACAAAAGCCCTATCTACTATTTCATAGTTAAAAATTATGCATGCTTTGTATTATTTACATACTTCTTGAGTGTGGCGAGTGGGTCCCCATTCTGTATAAACTTTCCTTTGTCTTGGTCAACAGTGGTCTGGATACACCTACAGTGATGACACACATCAATGCAGAAATATTGAATTCGATAACAAGGTCCATCATAACTTTTTTTTTTTTAAGTGACAAATTTATGTAAAATACCTCTGTCGCTCAGTTTCGAATTAAATCAAGACATGACTAATCAAAAAATGTATACTGTTTTGCTGTTAGCTAGACAGTGAACAAGTATCCTGTTCTCATGAAATACTAGTAGACCTGCTTGTTTTTATATTTTAAAAATTGGACAAAGAATGGAACATTAATTTGTTTTGCTGACCGTCGGATATGACAGCCTAAATAGTCTTGTGCCTTGTGGTATCTAATTGGGCTGGAACAAAGTCTGTACTACTTCACTTCACACTGTCAGGTTGCACATTGTAGATTTGTCTGAATTGATTTAAACATAACTGCCATTCGGTGGTCTCCCGAATTCCACATGGTACACAAACAAGCAAGTTCATCAACATTACAGCATTTCAGTTTCGGTAACTGCAAGATCATGCAGCTGATAACTCACTTTCAAATTACTAAAAAGGATGTATTTACTAGAGAGAGGTATTATGTTGTGACAATCACTATTTCTTCATCAATCTCTGCATACAGTGGAACTCCGTTTGTTTGTGTGTTTTTTTTTTCAATCCCTCGATTTTGAGTTCAAGTCCATCTGGACTCCGTGCTTCTAATTATTATTCTTATACTTCACTGCATCGCTTCTTGTAATGCAAGTTACAAAGCATTTCAAAGAATAAAAATGGTGTCAGTTATCTGATCTAAATATGCACTTACAAATTCGACAGAACAAATTAAAAGTATTACAGTCCAATGCAGTCACAATCATTTATCATGACCGAGTCATTGAAATAAATGACCTGATTATTTGGTTGTATATCAATCTTCTTCTTTTTTTTTTTTCAACTGAAAAAAATCTTGCTCAACAGACTTTTACCTGCCACATTTGTGAGTTATCCTCATCAAGGCACTGTCTCCGATACGAACATACTTCCACTTATCCTGGTTACAGGAAGAAAAAGAAACATTTTTATTAATAAAGATGATAGTGCTGGTAAATTTCACATGTCACTTTCAGCCGTATATAAACTGAAATTCACTGTAGACTAGGTGTTGCCCGATATTGTCTTAACACAGGCATGTAGTCAGCCTGAAGACTACACCTTCTGAATCCATTAATCTTCCGAAATTGTCATACAGGTCACACCGGCAGAATCTATACCCATGACATTACAGCATCTTAGAAAAAGAAATGGAAAATACATTATTCATTATAGCTGAATATAGAAGATTTCTGGTAAGTTGACATGCACTATTTCACTACATGAATATGCATACTCATCAACAAATATCAAGTTTGTAAAAGTAAGATAAACATTTTTTTTCTGATGTTACAGCTTTTAAAGATTGGCAAGATGAATATATATGATATAAAGAGAGATGACAAAATACAATATAAAGCAAGAATACATAGTAACACAGACTCAGGGTATAGTGTTTGAGCGTTAATTCAACCTGGGGATTTGTCATGTTTCATGCACATACTTAAGTACTTCCAAATTTCTGCTGTTGACTCACCTCTTCATGAGCCGTTTCACACTGCACAACAATATTCGGTCTGAAGTTGCGGAGCTGAACAGGTTTTTCAAGCTGGGAGTTGAGCTGTTCAAGAGACTTTTCACTCAGGATATGGATTTGGGATAAATTCTGGTAAACAGCCTGCATGTTGTTTCACAAAAACATAAATGAAAATGACACACAAAATCATTCAACTGAATTTGATCACCATTGCCATTAGCACAGACTCAGAACATATTCAGAATAGATGCAACTGAGATTATGGCATTAATATGAAACATGGAGAAAACTTCACGCTATCAAGATGACAACAATATCATCACTCTATCTATAGAGTTGACATATTGTGGTAGCTATACATCACATCTGAGATGTTACTATGGCAACGGCTTCGGCGTATGGCTCCTTGCATGGGGTCATCTTGCCCTCACCCTTTCATGGCTCTTGGCCTTGTGGCCCCACTTGGAGTCATCAGAGAGAACCTTGCCACCAAGTCTGTCCAGGTGCCGCATCAGTCTGAAGCGAGGTTCACCTAGGTACTGGTTCAGCCACTGACTGGCTTCGGGTCCACAGTCCTCCCCCTTCAGTCCAAGTCTGAACACCCTGTTGATAAAAGCATGCAGGTCAAAGTTTCAATTAAAACAGTCAGTTATCAGCTCTTCAAAAGAGAATAGCTGTCATTTAATTTGGCATTATCACAAGTGAAACAGAGAAAAATTGTCTCCTATGTGTACATTACTTTGATATGTGACAGAACTGTTCATTGTATATACTGTAAGTTTTAATTGTATACTGTAAGTAATTTCCAACCTGGCCATGGGAAAGCTGACTAATTACTCTATTTGTGGTCAGTTGTTTGATATATCTACATAATGCTATAGTTTAAGGAAGATTTACTGTAATCAGTAAATATCTGAATGGGTCAGAGAGGTTTTTTTTTTTTTTGTCACCACTTTAATATTTTGGTCCATTCAGTTTTCATGGTGGTTGGAACAATATCATGTAGAATATTCAGCGATTTGTATGTATCATTTATGGGGGCTATTTGGAAAAATACAAGGATGACTTATTCGCGATAATAATGTCGTTATGTTATTGGAAAGCTAAAAATTGCAATTGCGACTTTTTAATGCTTAAACTAACTGTATAGCGCTATACCTCAAACATCAATCTATTATCTTCCTGCGAGGATTATAATGTCACAATCATTATGCAATCAGTGTTGACGGAAACAATTACTAATCTACTATATACCTTCACAGGTAACTTCTTGAACTATGATTTCTTCTTCCAGCGAGCAAAGTGAAAAATGAAAAATGGTGTTCAACTTACAAACCAGAACCCAGCTTACTTACCTGACATCACCAATGGCTCCACCCTGCTCTGCCAGAGGTACCTGCAATGTAGGCATCCCTGGGGCATTGATGAGAAGGCTTCTCCTGTCCTCGGACAGGGTGGGAATGATGAGGGCGATGGAAGGGTAGACTCTCTGTGTGATGAACCGCCCCTCCTCGTCAACAATGATGAAAGACCTGTATGACGAATTCAGGGCATGATGGCTGATAGTGAATGTTTTATTTGAATTGCCTCTTTATCCCCTTTCATGGTCTTTCATGGTTTAGATTATATGATTTAAAAAAAACCAACTAAAATGGCATTAAAACGCTGGCTTTATCCTGGCGAGGAAAGCGCATGTTGTAGAATTCATATCTATAGCTATTTTTCAATCCTCCTCGACATTCTCTGTTCATACTTCACATTACTGACATTATCGATTATGTAACATGTGCCTCGCTCGCGATTTCTGTATTATCTCCTGAACTTCCTTTGTACACATTTGGTATCTCTGCTATTGTACACTGCATCTGACCTGTACCTCGCTCGGGTGATCACGCAACTCTCAAGAAGTCTTGTGCCGCGGACATTGTTTTCTTTGTTTGTTTGTTTGTTTTTTTTTTTGTTTTTTTTTTTGTTTTTTATACTTGTTGGCGTTTGTTTTTCTCCAATTCACAAATTGTCACTCCTTTGATTACATATACCAAGTAAGAAATATTCTCACATCCGCATCTGGGAATCTACACCCTACAAGCAATGCTTCTATGTAGATTCCTCATATTCCACATGTTTTATTGTCTTATAAGCTGTGCTTGACAATTCATCCATGCTTTTGTATTGTGATGTTTATGTTTTATGTATTTGTTGAAATGTGGAATGTGGAACAATAAAAAACAAAACAAAAAACAAAAAACAAGACACTAAACAGGTTAGTCATCGCATTCTTCATCAGCGACCAGGATGTGATGTGATGTTAGACTAAAATCCGTTTCTGAAGCAGACATACACACAAGGGTATACGTATGCTCCTTGTTATGTATATATATATATATATATATATATATATATATATATATATATATATATATATATATATATATATATATATACGCATTGGAATCATCATTCCTCTTATTGTTCCTCCTTTTTGGGAAAGAGATTGTTGGTGCTATTTTCATCTGCATGTATTATCATGTTCATTATAATAATCATATCAAAATAACTTGATAATGGAGATGCATTTGTGCTTCAACATGAACTTGAAAGGATCTTCGTATCATACCTGTCCAAGACACCATCACTGCTAATCCCTAGGGAGACGCAGTCGGCCTTTGTGACCTCCAGTCCTCGGCACGACTTAATGGGATGCACAAAGATTCGCGAGACCACACCGACTGGGGCATACTGTCGCCGAGAACGACGTAACACGGCGTAGTAGAGAATTCCGAACCCAACTACACCGGCCGCACACGCCGCCAGGCAGCCTAGAATCAAGTTGTTATTGTTTGTTTCAGGCATGGTGACTTTTCACTAAGCAATCCTGTGTAATTCATAAGATAAAAACAACATAACGGAAATATATCGCTGTGAAAACAGCACTCATTTATCACATTCTTATTAAAGGAAATACAAACGAGTGGTTGGACCCTTTTGGAAACAATTACTAGCACTTGCTCATGAGTAATCCACCTGTTGAGGCAAAAGAAAACTGCAGAACAGAGGGCGTGGGATGCTTGAACCTCAAGCTGCAGACAGGCTAAACGATTGTAAATGTTTAATAAAGTTTTTTTTTTCTCATTATTTTTATGCCAACATAGAGCATCAGCTGAAATCTAAACAGATGCCACAACACGTTTTTGCTTGTTCAAATTTGAATCAGGCTGCCACTCTGAGGTAAGAAACAACAAGCACAGTATACCCCTTTAGTTATTTATACAGACATTCCGTGTCACTTTTTTTTGGCTGTGTCTATTAATGTGCATTTTCCAACATAAACTGATCAGTGGGTCCATTCCTCTATACAACACTTGACATAAATCAAGAGTAAGAGAAATTATCTATAATTTTACTTGAAGATAAGAGTGTTGAAACAACAACAAAAATGTATAGGAGCACTTTAAAGCATACCATGAAATACGTACCCTATACAAGTATTTTTCATTGGTTCTTTTCTACCTTCTATTCTTTGAAATTTCCCTACAAATCATTAAATAATAAATTGAGAATTGTGTTTTACCTATGTTACTTGCACTATATTCATTATTGAAAACTAGTTCAGCCTATTCATAAAATAGAGAGAGAGAGAGAGGGAGAGAGAGAGCCGAGAGAAAGAAAGAAAGAAAAAATAGATAGCTCGGTCTACACATGATTTTTTTTTTATTACATTAAACATCATTTATCATATATATGTATCCACACACACACACACACACACACACACACACACACACACACACACACACACATATATATATATATATATATATATATATATATATATATACTGTATATATATATATATATATATGTCATATATATAATTTCATGATACACAAAATGATCAGAACGAGATCGAGAATACATCGATGTATCGGATTACATTTGCAATACATCCCTCCCCTACTATTATCTCCTAAATTGTTCTAATATATACCTGATAAAACTTGAGTTTGAAACCCCGACAATGATGACATTCTGAGTCTGTATACATATATCCATGCACGGAGCATTATTAGTACCACGCAAAGAGCTGAAATCTTGATAAATCTATTGTAAGTTTGATGACAATAACTTTGAAGGCAGCCATCATAGTATATACGGTCTGGTAAAATTAACATAGTGTCCCGACACATTTTGATCTTTAACAGCAAACTTCCGAGATATGAAATCACAATGCTGAAGATATAATAACAATTATATAATTCATACCTTATGTAGAAGTTAGATCGGATCATGAAACCTCGCAGACATGCAGTAACCCGGGTGAACGAATCTTGGACTGAAATTATGAACAGCTCTTTATTGTGCATGCATTGTATACTCTCAGCTTATCTCAGTGCTTATCGATCAGGTGCCAGTAAAGCTAAAACAATGTTCCGTGACTTCTGCACTTCCTATAATTATGTTGGTGATCGGCAGTTTATTTCACCTAAACTTGGTCCTCCAATAAATCTATCTACGCTCATCGGTTCCGTGCGAACGAACAAAAGAGAGCACAAAGTGGCCAGGAAGACAGTTACCACGTTGCAAAATGCAAAATTGAAAGGTAGACCCCCCCCCCCCCCCGAAAAAGATCAACAAAAGGCATACTCCATGCGCAGTACCACATGAAACAACGGAAACTGAAGATCCCAGCTGTCTATTTCGACCCTGACATAGTGTGCTCTTTTATATGAGATCCCGGGTATGAGATAGATATATTCCGTTTGTGAGGGTATGAAACTGAGAAGCCCAATGAACTAACACGGCCGGTGTAGTCAGTAGAAAGTACAGCAGTTTTCTTGTGGTGCTTATTCTCTGAGATCGCTGTAGGCATGAATCATAATGCCGGGTGCATGGTACATCCTGCGAGTCTACAGCTGGGTATCATAACAGCGACAAGACAAGATTACCTGTATGATACTCACCTTAAATACTTTGAGCTTGAATCAATGGTTGTCAAAGAAGTGAATCACTCGAAGTTGAAGGTTAAGAAAGATACGTGTGAATACTGAGTATATCTCATGACATGTGATATACTGCATAATCATTAACCCCGATATTAGCCAGTACTTAGCCGCGGGTGAGAGTTTCGCGGACTTTGAACGCCTCTTCGCAGTGCAGTATTAAATGAGGCCACTCTGATGCCATTTACTGATAGTTCGGTCTTCGGTGTATACAGCACACTACACAATTTTACTGGATTTTGTCGGCTTTCGCCCTATATAATTCCAAAAAAATTGTATTATGTATACCACTAAGTATCTATTTGGCCAATTCTATAAAAGTTCGCGGCAGAGATACGATGCAGGCCTAATGACTGTCACGATAACGCATACAGTCAATAAATAGTGCGCTGAACACGGTCTACCCTTCGTTCAAGACACGGTGAGACATGATCTAGCAGTTTGAATAGCTCGATACGGTTTATTATATAGACAGATTTATTATCATTTTTTATTGCAGGCCTAGCGATTCATATACTACTGATCAATATGGACATGGGACGTGATCTTATGCTTCAATGAACCTCTCGAGTTTTCCCCCACTTTTGCGGTGGCAATCAGTGTAGGGCCTTACTAAAAGCAACAAAATTAAAAGGAATCTAAAACAGAGCAAAACTATGTGTGCGTGATTAATTAAGGAATCAGAACACAATGCAATCTACTCTGTAACAGTTTCATCTACTATCTACTATCTCGATCTATGCCAGGACATTCATGATCGCTCGTTAACTATCATTCACCTGTTTCTGTCAAAGTGAAAGTGTCACATAAACATTTTTGAACATGCTATCCTGCTTTGATCTCATTTTTACAGGCAACATGCAACCATCAGTCTAGCTGGATGTTATGTCTGTATAACACCGGATATATAATTTCCGAAAGAGATTTTTCGCGCGCTACAAGACCACAGTGCGTTCTATGGGCATTCCGTTGCGGCGGGCCAGTGGCCGGAGGTCCTCACTGTGGGACTGGGAGCAAGAGGGAGTGAAGCTATCTCAAGAGGGATCCAACCCCCTCCCCCCCCCCCCCCCAACACCATGCTTTCAATTCAATTCATTTATTTTCATTCCTTTTTCCAACAAAACATAACACAGAATAAATCAGGAATTATATCGTAGGCATACATTCAACGTTGTGCAAAGGATAAAAATAATTGTTGACAAATAAAGATATACATGCATACCGCCAAAATACAAATCTATAGAGAGAAAAAAAAAAATTGAGAGGTCCACTGAAAAGCATGCACGTTGATAGGCCTACTTGGTATTGACTGGTTTTCTTCAATACGTAAATGTGCCGAAATCGAACTTTAGTATGGCACATTAAAATGACAGTCCATTGACCACTGGTATGCAAAGACCTCCAAAATGGCGTCTGTTCTCATGCTTATTATGTAACAAACTTCAGTAACATTACATAATAATAATATAGGAAAATAATCAGAAACCCTGTTAGGTAAAGCACATTTTCCTACTTGATTGGAGTACATGCATTCTGTATTTGCTTATCGAATTTCTGTGCTAAGGTTCTAAATTTGCTTAAGCTTAAATCATTATAAAAGTCACTCAGTTGGATTGGACGAGTATCGATGGGCCGCAGAAAAGGAGGAGTTTCCGAAGCCTGGTACCGCCGCGCGGGGCTCAATTTCTCTTGTGATATAAAATGGTGAAAGTGGCGACAAAATTAGATTATCGTAATGACTATAATCATTAAATTGAATAAATAGGTTGACTTTGAATTACCTCTTCACATAGTTTTCTATTATCTATAGGGCCTATTTCAAAATTAGTGTAGGCCTAATGCAATATGTTTGTAGAGAGTTTGAAAGAACATGCGGAGTGGACGAAGTTTGCTGAGACAGGACTAAAACTATGAACATTATCTTCTTGAACTATTTTCTTGTTTCTGATGCATAACCTTACATGAAATTAGTTTGTCCAATTCGTCGATTTCCTGTAATATGTAAACTTTCGATGAAACAACATCGGCACTTTTCCCCCTCTTAAAGGGACATTCCAGACGATTTTCATAATTTCACATCATGTAGTACATAAATTGACAACTCCATGTATAGATTTGTGGAATTTTTTTGTGGTTCTTGAGCAGAGAAACAATACTTTGACAAATCTTAAACAAATTACACTGAACAAGGATGATGACATAGGAGGTTCACATATTTCAGAAATTTAGCAGTGTAATTCCATTACAATACCGCTTGCTTGCGAGTTCACCTGTGTATAATCTATGCATGCCTTCTTCTTTTGTTCTGGTTCCTTGAGCCCCAACTCAAGCATCCTTGTGGTGACTCTGCCATGTCATCATCCTTGTTCATTGCAATTTGTTCTAGATTTTGAAAATATTCTTATTCTTCATCCCAATTATCACAAATTCTGAAACTCTGTCCTCAGTATAACTAATTTATAGTCGTTCAAATGTAAAAATCTGAGAATCATCCGGAGGTCTCCTTTAACCTATCTTCATAACGCCTACTGGAATGTATCCACTATTTCATCCCGACAAATCACTGGAAAACTAAACTCAAATTCTTTAGTGCTCATCAATCATCAAAGTAGTTTACACTGATTTGAAAACTGACGGACAATATTTTGCTGGAACAATTTTTTTTTTTTTTTTTTTTTAAATTGGCAGGAGAGTTGATAATCCCAAGTTAAACCGAAATAAAGACAAATTAATGATAATCATTATGGACGACTCCGCAATCAATTATGGAACGCCATGTGATTGCAAGGTACAGTACTGTAAATGATCGCCAGGATCCCGATGATTATGGACTGATAGGGTCCTCACTTGAACCAATCATTAAGAAGAAATCAATTTCGCTTTCAGTTCATTAGAACCCGGTCATTCATTGATGGATACAAAGTAACAATTATGGACAGTGATGAACAACAATTTGATGTGATAATAAAGTTGTAATACATGCATTTCGTTTATGAGTGTTTACCATACCACTCGACAATACAGTGATGATGGTCATTGACCCCGAGAAGCACATAGGCCTAAATTATGAGGTCATAATCATTGGAGGGCAGTGGTGGATCAAAGATTAGGAAATAGAGGATGTGCGAACAGCAAATTTGAAAATAGAGAGGGCACAGATGACAACTTTCATAGATTTCGCTATAGAGTACGAATGTTTGAAATGTGTGATTCTCGTAGGGCCTGCATCCGCCGCTGGGTCCATGCTTAATCAAATAGGGCCTATTATGATATTGTACTCACACACCGAATTAGAAAAAGGCTAATAACACAAAATAGCTCTTCCCAGGACACTACCTGTCACCATTCTTTTTATTAAGAAATCTCTTAAATTTGAAGATGGAATTCCCCCGAATGAAATTACCACAAATTTATAGCGATGAGATCCCCGCAAGTTTGAATACTTTGTGCATGCTCCAGTTTTTTTAAAGGAGAAAATCAAGAAGAGAGAGAGAGAGAAAAAAAAAAAAAAAACCTCGGTTATTTTATTTTAATTTTATTTATTTATTTATTTATTTATTTATTTATTTATTTATTTATTTATTTATTTATTTATTTATTTATTTATTTATCTATTTATTTATTTATTTATTTATTTATTTATTTTTATTTATTTATTTTTTATTTATTTATTTTTTTTTGGGGGGGGGGGCGGCGTTCCGCTGCCTCTGATAACTTCGCGGCTTCCTAGGTTGTAAAAAGCGTGCATGGGAAACTTTTTCGAGAATTATACAGTGGAGTGATAGAGAAATGTTCATCTCGCGTTGCTATTTGCCCGATATTATTGGTATCATCAATTACACAAAATGTGCAACCTGAGAAAACACCCGTATAGGCCTATAATATTTCAACCTGCGAACTGGGTGCTCCCATCACAATTCCAGAGTTGTTTTTCTTTTCTTTTTCTGTTTTCATCCAGATGTTTTAATGAGTTTTGTAACACACGGTATTCCATACTTTCTGCACTCGTGCACTTGTTCGCTCGCTCAAGATCCGATCAGCGATCCACCGTGACGGCCACGGAACCTGCGGGTTAGGCGTAGGGAGGCATTACTAGGTGCGGCCTGCAAGGTGGTCACCTGGAGAAATCACACACGCTCGGAAAGGTGAAAGGGTATGACACTACCGGGGTGGGCCCCGGGTACGCGATGCAGATGTTATCGATGTACTAAATGACAGTTATCAAAGGGTAGAGAGCTGTGCAGGATTTCAGTTTCGTGTAAGTATCAAAGCACGAAGGCCTCACTGTTCAAGGGAAGTCTTTCTGCAAGGAACGTTTCATACCTTCTCGAAGCCGAAGGGGTAGGCAGTCGTTTACACTAACGTTAGAATTAAAAAGGCCTTCTAACTTCTCATCCTCTCAGCCTCAGGACACGTTCAGCATTTACTGTAGTGACTAACTATCTATGTTAGTGTAACAGTGTGTAATAATAAATAGCTCAAAAGAGATACAATCATAAATACCTCAAATTAACTATCAACCACAATCTAAACATAAATTAGTCTATTGATTGTAGACTTAAGAATTTATCCCTGGATTTTGCTGTTACTGAGTGATACCCGGTACAATTTTGGCTGCTAATTAGTTGCTAACGTTAGTAACGTTAGTAGGACCTATCACTTGTTTTTCACTGCAGTTCAGTTAGTGAGTGTTAACGTTACAACTTGTTTAAAAGTGTGACCTCAGCTCTTAATTACATGGTGTATTTTCCTTTGAAAGAATGTAATAAAAGAGGATTGTTAGTGTTACCACATTGATACAATGCATGTTTTTAAAAATTCATTTATAAATGTGAATTTCACAGGATTGCCTATTGTCATTGAGGAGAGTCACCATGCCCGAGTCCAGCAATAACAACTTGATTCTTGGCTGCCTGGCGGCGTGTGCGGCTGGTGTAGTTGGGTTTGGACTTCTCTACTACGCCGTGTTTCGTCGTTCTCGGCGACAGTATGCTCCAGTCGGTGTGGTCTCTCGAATCTTTGTGCATCCCATCAAGTCATGCAGAGGGCTGGAGGTCACAGAGGCCGACTGTGTCTCCCTAGGGATTAGCAGTGATGGTGTCTTGGACAGGTTTGATCCTCCTCATGTTTTTGTTTGTTTTTTACATTTAAGTGCATCGCAATTTCATATTATAGCTGCAACTCCACTTTATTTTAGTTGAGTTTGATAGAGTTGTAGAGTAGAATTACGTCAGCAGAATAATGAAAGCTTCACTAAAATAGGTTATGAAATGAAATGATGTGGAATATTTTGTATTTCTCATTTTTCATCAAACATTGACATTAGTCACAATGACATAGAAACTAAATGATTTTGAATTTGTGTAAATGCTGCATGATTTAATGTTTGTTCCATACTCAATCAACTTTGATACAATGTACAGCTCTTGCAGAATATAGACCGGTCTAGTTATGTCAAGAGAAAATAAAGGCAGTTCAAGTGTAAAATGCACTTTTGGCAAAGTCCTCACTATTCCATTTTTCAAACCACAGGTCTTTCATCATTGTTGATGAGGAGGGGAGGTTAGTATCACAGAGAGTCTACCCTTCCATCGCCCTCATCGTACCGACCCTCTCCGAGGACAGGAGGAGCCTTCTCATTAATGCCCCAGGGATGCCTACATTGCAGGTACCTCTGGCAGAGCAGGGTGGAGCCATTGGTGATGTCAGGTATGTAAACTGGGTACTGGTTTGTAAGCTGAACAACATTTTTTTTTCCTCACCATGTTCACTGGAGATGAGACATTATAGGACAAGAGGTGACTTGTGACATCAGATTTAAAAAAAAAAAGAAGAAAAAAAAAAGAGTGCATTTTCTTTTAACCTAAAAATCCTCAGGTGCAAGTTTATCTTTGTGGCATTGTAACATGTAATTTAAAGGGGATGGCTAGTAACTGATCAGTGGGAATCAGTGAGAATACTGGGGGATGATTGTTCCAATCCTTATGGGATTCATTTAAGAGTACATTATATATCTATTGTTGTGTGAAAATTATTTGCTTCAGAATGGCCTCATATTCAAGTAATGTGCAGTTTAATATTTCCAGTTTAGCATGCCTGTAGAGTGACGGGGCGATCGTTAACGATCGCCCCGTCACTCTACGTTTTACATTATAAAATGTAAAAGAGGTAATCTATCTCTTTGTTTTTCTAGTGATGGTGCAAAGTTAAATGATACCAATTCATTTCATTCTCCTTTGAAGAGCTGATAACTGAATATTTCCAACCCTGGCTTCTCTGCTTTCATCAACAGGGTGTTCAGACTTGGACTGAAGGGGGAGGACTGTGGACCAGGAGCCAGTCAGTGGCTGAACAAGTACCTAGGTAAACCTCGCTTCAGACTGATGCGGCACCTGGACAGACTTGGTGGCAAGGTGCTCTCTGACGACTCCAAGTGGGGCCACAAGGCCAAGAGCCATGAAAGGGTGAGGGCAAGCTGAACCCAAGAAGCCCAAATTCTGGGTGTCATCAGGTTATTAAATGAAAGAAGTTGTAATCTTGTTACATGTGAAAAGAAGACATAATATAACTTGTGGTCATGTTGTGGCATCTTATGATAATGACTGCAGGGCATTACAAAAAGTTAACAAGAAATCAGAAAAATATGAAATTCTTTGAGCTACTGTGGGGATGCACCTCGATTTGACATAGTAATGATAGGGACTCTTGTCGCCTATATTATTTAAAACATTTGTCAAAATTAGTAAGGGTTATAAATATAGTGGCTTTAAAGCTTGACAGGACCCAATTTGTCATTTCAACCACTATCTTCAAGTTTGGTCGGAACACAACATCAAGTAATATGACTTAGTTTACATTACAACTGTATTAGTGTTGTGGTTGTGGTTTCTTTCTAACTTTGAAAGTGATATTTTCTTCTTTTTATAAATTTTTGTCAATATCTTTAGGGTGCTACATAACTTTTGTTAAAAATTTTTTTTTTTAACCACTTGCCCGGTCAGGCAAGCAGATTTTTAAATTGTTGCGAACACTTGCCTGAACATGGATTTTACTTGTCCAAATAAAAGTTCAAAAATGTAAGAAAATGATATAGACAAATCACTCAAGGGCTTGATAAAACCATGAGAAACAAGCTCCATGATGAAACACATTGATTTGAATGAATGCACACATTGATTCAAACACTTCAACAACACATTAGAGTAACAAACTTGGTTCGATCAAGTGTTGATGGTGTTGCATTTGTATTGGGATTTCTTCATGGAAGTGGTGGAAAGTTGCTGAAATAGAATTATAATGTGTTGTACTGTATTACTAAACAGTTATCTGTGGGCTTCTGTGTGGTTGACTTCTTGGGTTTGAAGGGGTAAAGTGAAAAAGAGGTGGCTTCAAACCTTTTTGCTTGGCCATATCGGACAAGCAATTTTTCTCATTGTTCCAAAACATTTGCTCGACTTTCGCTTGCCCTTGGCAATTGGGCAAGTGCTTATGTAGCACCTTGATCATGTAGTGTGCTAAAGTTTTTGTTTCCACTGCATGATAATCTGTCATAATGGCAGATTTTGCTGCAGTTTTGAATGCTTTGCATTTGTTAAAATGGAAATGGCATAATCTAAAATGAATATCTGGATCTATTTTTAGTGAGTTTATTTATATTTTTGTGAAACAATGTGCAGGCTGTTTACCAGGATCTATCCCAAGTCAACATCCTGGGTGAAAAGTCACTCGAACAGCTCAACTCTCATCTCGATGAACCTGTTACGATCCGCAACTTCCGACCGAACATTGTTGTACAGTGTGCAACGGCTCATGAAGAGGTGAGTGAATTGCAGATATGAGGAAGTACAATACTAAAAGTTCCGTGAAAAAAAGGCTCACTTTTTTTTTCCACCATGGAAGGCAACAACAAATTTGGGATGCACCTCATAAAGGACACAAGAAAATCTTGGCAATGGTTTCCAAACCTGATGTATGTCAACCCCATGTTATGAAGCTAATGCAGTGCTGATATTGCGCGTCCATGTATGATAATCATGGATATGGAAAACACATTTGATTGACCATTCAGCAAAATCAACCTATATGTATCATATTTTTGGTCTGTCACCTTAACCATTTCTTTGCTAATCAAAGTAGAAAAGGGAAGGAAGAAAAATTGGGAAGTTATGTGTGATGAGACATGCATGCAGTAGACATATTTCCGCTTGTGTCCAAACACATTCAAGATTTCGGTGGAAATCTGTTGTAGTTTTTTTCCAGAAACTCAAAGACGGGTTACACCTTGAATATACAATATATGAGTGTGCCGTATACACCAAACATAGGTTGAGCATGAGAAATCCCTGGAGTGTTAATTACAAAAGAGACCCCCCAAAAAGAAAAAAAAAAAGAAGAAGTCTTGAAAACCATGGGTTTTGATGCGATGGCAGTGTGCTTTGATTCTGCACTGATGAATTCACAGACAAGATAGTTGTATTATCAATTTTTCTTGATAATTCTTACATTCCAAATGTCTGCATAGTGTTTGTCTGTGATCCTAGTGAATGTGGTCTTTGGCTGGTGCACAGCATACACTGTGTGATATAGAGCCTGGATTTTATGGTTTTGCTTACCCCTAGCTTTCCATAGAATATTCATCCACACTAATCTTTGACCTGTAATTTCAAACCTTGAAATCTTTATTCCAACCCTGACAAGGTCCAGTTTACATGGGAAAATTTAGCTGGTAGTGGTAAAGTCATTACAATCTCATCAATATACCAGATGTGTAAACTATGTCTTTATTTCATCTATGATGACAGGTACTATTTCCAGTTTCTTTTTCTGAATTGCCTTAATGTCACAATTAGATTCTGATCATGTGACCTGCATGCTTGGACTGCTGAAGATTTACAGATGCAAAGTGCAGTTTTCACCTGTAAAAAAAAAAAAAAAATCCTTAATATGAAAAATAATGGACGAAACTAACTCCATATCTACTTGACTACTTTACTTTGTGACATCTTTACAATAGCAACCATGAAAAATTAATCCAGTTTAGGCAAGTTACTAAGATAAATCTGTCTGCCTAATGGAGGGTGCATGATGTGTTTGGAGAAAGAAAAACTACACACTTGACTTGAGACAAATCCTCTACTTTGTGCAGTCAGTGTAAGATTTCTTGGATTTGGCCATTTCTCAACATTACCATGTGCCTGCGTAGAAGAATGTAATAATGAAATGTTAATGTACCCAGCTGTAGGTTACATTCTCAAATTAAAAGGCAAACTCTCCGTAATCATTGAATCTTTTCCTTATCTTCCTTCAATCAGGATAAGTGGAAGTATGTACGTATTGGAGACAGTGCCTTGATGAGGATAACTCACAAATGTGACAGGTAGGTATTGAGCAGGATGATTTGTTGGATGATGGCATGACAGCAGCGACAGTCAAAGTGGCAAAACTTTGTGAAGTTTGACCCGTTGAAGACTAGTCCCAAGCGTACTCAGGCAGGTGTCCATTGAAAATGCATGTAATAACAAAATCCGCTTTAAATATCCTCAATAGCCCGAATTCACGAAGGTGGTACAAATGAAACCATGGTTTAAACCATGGACAAAAACCACGGAGCGCCAAGTGTCGCATGGAATATTTCGTTTCGAAATCGGTCATTTCGTCCATGAAATGATTATTTTGTAACGAAATGACAACATTTTGTAACTAAATGAACCTTTCGTCCACGAAATAATAATTTTGTTAACGAAACGGTCATTTTGTCGACGAAATGACCAATTTCGTAACGAAATATTCCGTGCGACACTTGGCGCACCATGGTTTTTGTCCGTGGTTTAAACCATGGTTTCATTTGTACCACCTTCGTGAATTCGGGCCAATAGGTTTAACCCTAATCCCACCGGGTTTTTTGAGGGACTTGAAACCACCGGGGGGGGGGCCTTTTTGGCCCCCCCTTCAGATCTCGGTCGTGGATCGCGCGATCCTCACGAAAATTTTCACTAAGGTAGAGGCCAATGTAATCTACAAGACTGTATCGTTAGATTTTTCAAATGTTAATTTATGTATTTTATATTAATTTATGCTAATTTATGCAAAAATATATATATTTTTTTTGCCTATAAATCAAAAAATAAAGCTCCAAGACTTCTAATTTTTGGTGTACATATTCTTTTTCAATATCCTCAACAATAATATTGAAGCAAAAATTCGGCTTCATAATTATTTATGTATTTTATTGTTTATTGAATTTCTTATGTATTTCCTTGTTTTTTTACTTTTTGTTTTTATTGTTTTTTCTGTCAAAACTTGTCGCAGAAACTTTTTAAAGCATAATCAGGCTAAAATGAATCATTATCAGCCATTGAAAGTAAAAATATTTATTTTTATATGAATTAATTGCAAAAACACAATTTACATTGGATTTGTAAACAAAATCATGTTTTTGAGCAATTTTTGGGTCGACAAATTTTTTTCACAGGGGTGTGGCTTCAGAACGGTATGCCCGGGAGCGACAAATTTGGTCTCAAAAGTTGCGCGATACTTGAAAGAAAAAAGTCATAAAATGTTGCGGTGAGAGCATCACGCGTTGCGGAATAATCACGCGAAACGTCGAGGGGGGGGGGGCAAAATGCCCCCCCCCCCCCCCCCCCGATGGGAATAGGGTTCATATTAAGTTCTTACAGTCTTGCCAATGTGACCACAAACTTCTCCAAAAACTTCCTGTTAAATTAGGGAAGTTTCCTGAACCCCCGCAAATCTTGTCAAAAGTTTGTGCAGGCTGAATACTTGTAGCTGAAACTCTACAAACTTTGTCAAATGATCAGTTCTCTTCCTGTCTTTGTGCCTCCAAAGCATGCGCTCATTGAGATGTACGCATGTGTATTGTTTATGTGACAGTCATTAGCTTGTATACGGTGCACTCTTTCTTTTTTGTTGTGCATGGGCACCAGCGACTCTAAACTTCAAGAACTTATTGAGAACTGAAATTTTAAGAAGCTTTGCCACCAGTGTGAAGAGACGAGCAAACTTTGCAAAGGGTTCTCGAAATTAAACTTTGAGAAGTTTTGCCATTTTGACTGTGGCTTGTGTGTTGGACTAAAATATGTGTTGAGTATAGAATCAAAGTGACTGCGAAGATGAATTCTTTTACTGCCGTTAAGACATTGTAAAATAATTGCATTGTAAGAAAGTAAATTTAAGGTCTAGATGGACTTGAATTCAAGATTGGGTGAAAAAATGGGAACTCAGGGAGTAAAGCATCAGAAGATGATGAATGTACTGTCACGAACCTTGGTACACAAAGCCATTAGCTAACATTCTTCCAATCCAACCAGATGCCTCCATGGCACAAGACTTTTGTATGTTATGAGATGAATGTAGCTGGCAGAGCTTAAAAAGTGGTCCATGAATTAATGTCTGTTTCAGGTTGGTCCAGTATTTAAAAACAAAAACAAAGACAAAAAAGATATATCGCTACGGCGACTGATATGCCTCCGCCATAATGCATGGTTCTCCTAATAGGTCTATAGTACAATGTCTTGACAATGTGTGATGACAGTTTCAAACAATTGGCAAAATATTAAAATGACAGGTTTGACACAAATGTGCTGAATGTTCACTTTCCTAGAACTAGGTTCAATTGGATGAATGATTAAAATGTCAGAGTGCAGGTATTTGGGGAACTGATGATTTTTACTTGACTTTTGACCCTTTTGTAAGTTTATGCATTGAGTAATTTTTCAAGGTATTGAGAAAAAGTATAATTTCAGTATCAAATGGGAAAATAGCATTATCTAAATCTGGCCTTTGACCTTTGACCTCACAGTTCCAAAGAGAATCACTGTTAGGTTGAACATGCATAAATATGTAAGTTTCATGATGATACCTTGAGTTACTTTTGAGATATGGAGGAAAAAGTGCAATTCAGACTTTCATTTGACCTTTGACCTTTTGGCAAGAAACCTCCCACAGAATATATATTGGGTAATACATGTATACATCAAGTAAAAAAAAAAACAAACTTTCATTCATTGCATAAATATGAGGAAAGTAGTGATATTTTGAGAAGTTGACCTTGACCTTTGACCCATGACCCCCAACTTCTCTAGATAATCACTGCCCATCGGTACAAGCATATATACTAAGTTCCATGAAGATACCTTGAACCATTTGCGAGATATGGAGAAAAACATGAAATTTCAATTTTTTTTTCACAAAATAACCTTTGACCTTTGACCCTGTGACCCTAAAATCCACACAAAGTATTATCCCCCAAGGATATACCCTCATACCAAGTTTGATGTAAAACCACCACACAGTTCTTGAGATATCAACAAAAACAAAACGGGACGGACGGACGGACGGACGGACGATTCGAAAACATAATGCCTCCGGCCACTTCGTTGCGGAGGCATAAAAACAAAACACACACACACAAAGAAAACATGAAAGTCTGTTGCATATGTGTGCAAGATGATGTTGTCATTCCACCAAACTGAATGCGGAATTTACGAAGACAGGATATCACAAACTGTTCTGGCTTCCTATCCAGCAGAGATGCACTTAAAACTGTACAATGCCTGCCTTTTCAATAGATTGTTCAATTTTCTGTGAACTTCACTGATATCAACCAATTTTCCTGCAATTGCTGAATTCCCATATTGTACATGTATGTATATCCACCGATAAGTACTACATGTATTTTTGTCAGTAAGATCTTCATATGATTTAAAACTCTCTCATGAATGAGAGATTTATATTTGTGTGTATCTCTTGGTCTCATTCTTTAAAAGTAACGACGGACAGGGTCATCCAATAAAAGAATTGTCCTGAACAATGTGCTTCTTCACCTTAGGTGTATGCTGACCACTGTGGACCAGGACAAAGGAAAATTCATACAGAATGGGGACCCACTGGCCACACTCAAGAAGTATGTACATTATACAAAGTATGCAGTGTAATATGGTGAGATCTTGTTGTGTGGTTGACACAAATTCTACCACCTGCATTGTGATGTAGGCATTAATTGTTTCAGTGTTATATATTACCTTTTCGAATGCATGATCAATGAGTACACTCTAAAAGTGTCTTTGTTCAAGACATGTATTTTTTTCCTTTATGTGCTTCTTCTCTCATAGATTCTTTTTTTTTCCTTAAACAGTGAAGTGTCAGACGATGTTCGAGTTCATATTCAATTCTTGTGACTGAAAGTCATGAGCCATTGAGTAGCTTCAACTAGAAAACATTGCGTGAAATAATTGAACAGTGTGTAATGACAGACAAATGCTAACTCTAAAGAAGCTATCTCTTGAATATATACATTATCATTTTCATCACATTCATTATTATCATTATCATTTTTTGTCATCCTCATCATCACAGTTTATTGTCATCATCATTGCATCTTAAAGGGGATGGCTAGTAACCGATCAGTGGGAATGCTGAGGGATGATTGTTCCAATCCTTGTGGGATTCATTTAAGAGTACATTATATATCTACTGTTGGGTGAAAATTATTTGCTTCAGAACGGTCTCATATTCAAGTAATGTGCAGATTAATGCCCCGTCACTGACCAGGCACGCTAACCTGGAAACATTAAACTGCACATTACTTGAATAGGAGACCATTCTGAAGCAAATAATTTTCACACAACAGTAGATATATGATGTACTCTTGAATGAATCCCACAAGGATTGGAACAATCATCCTCCAGCATTCCCACTGATTCCCACTGATCAGTTACTAGCCATCCCCTTTAAAAAGATATATAGATACTGTATGTGCCGAATATTTCGCGAGGTTTTTATTTTCGCGAGTCAGCTGCTATTTGCGAAATTAAAAACATGTAAAAATATTGACTCTAATGCCGATATGAATGTGACGTATGCGTATAAATTTCCCCATTCAGTACAGGACTCCACAATCGCGAATTTAACCACTCGCGAAATTATCGGAAAGTCCCGATATGCGAAAATTTAGACTCGCGAAATATATGGCGTATACAGTAGTATGATGATGTCAGGTGCTACAGTGGCAACAAGTAGCAAGCCTAACCCATGCTCAGGTAGCCGTTGATGTCTAAATAAATCGGGCAACACAGAATTGTAGCAATTTCATCAAACTCAAATTACATTTGTCAAAGTCAGTTTGAAAATGGTATGGAATTCCACTAAAAACTTTTGTTTACTTTCGAATCGGGTCGTTGCGTGGTTTATGCCGTCGTGATCTGTGGCATCTCTCATCACTTTGCATTGTGCCGTTTCCCCCTTTTTGATGTTGGTCACTTGCATAGGATAAGGATGGCTCCACCCGACAGCCCAGACAAGAAATCGCACGGCTCTTCCCCACTTTTTGGAGTTAACCTGGCTGTGGAGTCGACTGGGGCCATCAAGCTAGGGGACGTCGTTTATGCCTCAATGGATTGATGTGATGGATTGATGTGATCATTGTCTTCCGATATTTTTTTTTTTTTTTGGGGGGGGGAATGACCTAATCACTTTGTAATTTTCAAGCAAGTTGAGCAGATGATATGTTCACACTTAAGCTCTTGGACCATATCGATTAAACTTATTGGACATATGGTATTTTGGTTGAAAACAGCGACTCGATACAGGTCTGGTCTATTTCTATTGCTTTGTTTTGTCTTTGGTGAGATGATTAGTGATGGTAGCATTTACAGTAGCTAAAGGGGAATTTGCAGGGCCTAACACTGACATAGTCACCATGGGTTTCCATAGATTGAACACATTATAATTATGTTACAAAGTCATATTATACAAACACTTTTACATGTAACAGTAGGCTACTGGCATTGTGTGTAAAAGAATCCTATACACAGACATGCAGAATGCTGTGCTTTTCTATATAGAGTGTTAAATGAGATTGCTGAATGCAGTGTAATATTGAGTTGCTGATACAGGTAACATTATTGTCTTGTGCCTTTGGTAATAACAGCACTTGGAATAGCATTGTTGTTTCAGGGATAGTTTGATGTGAACTGATGTTTATCTACAGCTCAACCCGAATATTGTTGAAAAAGTTGGGTGTCGGTTACCAGTATGTACACGTATGTATGTATCTAACAAAAAATCATGAAAAGAGAGAGTTACAGCATGTGTCATTGGTGTTGTATATACACAGGCAGCTGCAAGCTTTAAATTGCATTTTTTTTTTTTTTATGATACAGTCTGCCTCGTAATACAGAAATAAGACAATATATTGTAAGTACCGTGTGCCTTACTGTAAGTGATATGTGACCATGCCTGTACACATGTACAGCCTGTATTGGTAAGTTTAATGAAACTATTATCTGCAAATGACTTGTGATAATTGAAAGCAATGTGTTCAATATAACCTTCAACAACTGTGCTGAATTTGTCTTCTGGCTATATAATACGAGAAAAGGCATGAAGTGTGAACAAAGAAATTTTTCCCAATCACAACTTGAACACTATGATAGAGATTGGACCAAGTCGACTTGTTATAATCATACGGTGGTAAACAACATGTATGTGTAAATGCGCTCCAGATTTTTTCAAATTTTATATACCGACTGATTTATTACTCGGGTCACAGTTCAAATCCTAGACCAGTGTTAATCCCAACAGAGATGCAGTGACCCTCCAATCTGCTCCAGAGGTCACTAAATGCCTGCCAGAATCAATTTGGGTCGAGAATTTGCACTCATTGCCTCATAGCAGTGAAACTATGCATCATTATTATATGGTTCTTTGGCAATTCAACAAATTAGTACATGTACACTGTATCATTGTACATACCATGTTGGGAATTCCAGTCAGGGCTGGTTATGCTGTGATAAGAAAGAAAAAAAAATGCATGTACACTGTATTTGAAATGTAGAGTTGATCTGTGGACAGAGTTTGGCTTACATTTTTACTGCCATTGCCATGATAGAACTCATGTTCATTTTCTATAGTATGTCCAGCTTGTATTTCTTTAAAATGAAAGCACATTCACATCCTAGTTATTTAGAGTGAGCAGTTCATATCTTACAGAAGGGACTACCTGAAAGAAATGTATGTATCTCTTTTCTTGATTTTGTCCATTTCAAAGATACACATTTTCAGTGATTTTTTAATACCATGTACACATGTATTTTTTTTTTCTTGTGTGTATACATGTATCCCTAAAAGCTAGCACTATACAAGTACTTGTACACTGTCCAGTTGAAGAATTCTCCTTATGTTATACTTCTTGAACAAGGTTTTCTAATTCATAGGGAGATGCACGTTTTATACATGTACTGCTCTACAAAAGAAATACAGTATACCCGGTAAGTCAGTTTTGAATTGTACATCATGAGGCTTCTATTTTTTTTTATTGCTGCTGAAATACAATTTTCTAAAATGAAGACATTTCTGTTTTCTGTGTAATCACTACTAGGATATGCTGTAAAATATCTCAGTGCATTATTGATGACATTGTGCCTTTCATTTTTGATTTGCATCTCAACTCAGGGCTGAAATCATTGAAACCATATAGTGGGGCAGATATATAGCAAAAATTGGTCGAGATGCTCACATCCGGTGGAAAGTATGAAAATTTGCATGTAGGGGTATTTTGGGGCGCTGATTTCAAAAATTGCCGGATCCAAGAGATCTGACCACGGGGTTGGCCGCCATTTTGAATTTCAATATGGCCTCCATCACAAAACAAATTTAAAGATCCCTATCTTCAGTTCTGAATGACCTGTGGCACCAAAATTTGGTACACGAGCGTTTCGACACATTGAATTTGATGACAGATTGATTTGAAGTGTCTGACAAACATCGAATGGCCGCCATTTTGAATTCCAATATGGCCGCCTCGATGAAATGTTCTCGAGTTCTAAGTGGTGAGTGACGCTGAAATTGGGTGCAAACAAGTATTTTAAAGTACTGAGTTTAAAAAATGGACTAATATGTGATGTGTCTGGCAAACGCAGTGTCCGCTATTTTGAATTCCAATATAGCTGCGAAGACAAACATCACGACTAACATTCTCGGGCATGCCAAAAAGTGCAGCAAAAATGAAGCATAATGCACCTTTCACTGACATCACAATGTAAATACAGCAGCGCACACTCAGTCAGTTACAAATGCGCAGGTTGTCAGACATTTCAAATAAGTCTGTTATTGATGTCATCATATCACCATGCTTTTATATATCAAATTTCAATGGCTTATGTCATTCAGAACTGAAGATAGGGATTTTTGATGGCGGCCATATCGGAATTCAAAATGGTGGCCGACCCTGTGGCCAGATCTCTTGGATCCGGCAATTTTTGAAATCAGTGCCCCAAAATACCTCCATATGCACAATTTCATACTTTCTGCTGGATGTGAGCGTCTTTTTCACATATCTGCCCCACTAATAGGCAAAGATGTGAGACAAGATTTAGTCAAATCTACTTTCCTGACCACTTTTGGCTCACGACCATGAGACTGTCGGGGGAACTCCAGGAAACACTGAATGCACTTAAAGCAGTTTACTATAGCACCCATCTCTCAAAATACATGTGCTCTTGCTTCCCGGTTTGTACATATTCATAATACTTCTAATAAAATCATTAAAAAACTAGAAATGTTGCTATGACGACTGGTATGCCTCCGCCATAATGCATGGTTCTCCAAATAGGCCTATAGCACAATGTCTTGACAATGTGTGATGACAGTTTCACATAACTGACAAAATATTAAAAATGACAGGTTTGTCACAAATGCACTGAATGTTCACTTTCCTTGAACTAGGTTTATTTGGATGAATGGCTATACTGTCTAATAAGAGTGCAGGTATTTAGGGATTTGTACCCAACTTTTGACCCTTTTATAAGTTTAAAGAAGAAGTGAAATTTAGCACTTTCTCTTGACCTTTGACCTTTTGACAAGAAACTTTCAAGAGAATCTGTATTGGGTAATACATGCATACACTAAGTTTCAAGGAAAAATTCTACAGGCATTGCATAGATGAGAGGGAAATAATGACAATTTGATGAGTTGACCTCGACCTTTGACCCCCTGACCTTTGACCCATGACCTATAAATACCCTAAATGATCACTGTCAGTCAGTACATGCATATATATTAAGTTCCATGATGATATACAGTCAACTTCGGATACCTCGAATTCTTCGGGACTGAAGAAAATGGTTCGAGGTACGTGAAATTCGAGGTACGCGAAATTCGAGGTACGCGTACGTACGTCGAATTTTCTTCGACTTATCCGACGTTTATCGATGTTCAACATGGTATCTGTTATAGTGCCTACCGATTGTTTGCATGCTTGTCAAGATTGGAATTGAATCGATATTTTATATGAATGAATTGAATGAAAATCGGAATTGAAATCAGAATTTCAGAAATAAAGATTTTGATGGCCCTATCGCGCCACCAAAAAAGTCGGATGTTTGCCTTTACTTTTGAAAATGAACAGCGGTAACAATCGGCTACGTAAGATACTAAAATAAATGTCGGATGTTTGCTCATACTTTTGGAAATGAAAAACGATAAGACTCAGCTCCGTATGGTGCTAAAACTAATGTCAGATATTTGATTTTGCGTTCGGAAATGATTAAGGACAACATTCGGCTCCGGAAGACGGTGAAATAAATGTTGAATATTTGCTTTGACGTTCGGAAATGAAAAACAATATTCAACTCCGTACGATGGTTAGATAAGTGTCGGATGTTTCCTTATACTTTCGAAAGCAAATAGCAATAACATTCGGCTCCGGAAGATGCTGAAATAAATGTCAGATGATCGCTTTTATGTTCGGAAGTTCCAGTAACATTCTGCTCCATACAATGCTAAAATAACTGATGTTTGCTTTTAAATTTCGAAATGAATAACAGTAACATTCAGCTGCGTTCAATAGTAAAATTAATGTTTGATGTTTGCTTTGACGTTCGGAAATGAGTAACAATAACATTCAACTCCTTACGATGATAAAATAAATGCTGGATGGTTGCTTTTACGATCGAAAGTAAATGGCAATAACATTCAGCTCCGGAAGATGCTAAAATACATCTCGAATGATTGCTTTTACGTTTGGCATGTTTGAAAGTGAATAGCAGTAATATTCTGCCCCATAATTATGATGCTAAAAAAGTATTGGATATTTGCTATTACATTTCGAAATGAATAATGGTAATATTCAGCTACGCTTGATGGTAAAATAAACGTCTGATGTCAGCTTCGACGATCAAAAATGAAAAACAGTAGCATTCGGCTCCGTACAATGATAAAATAATAATTATTGACAGATGATTCATTTCACTTTCGGAAGTGGACAGCAGTAAAATTCGGCTCCGTACGATGATAAAATAAATGTCGTATGTTTGAAATTAATAACGGTAATATTCTGCTTCGTACGATGCAAAAATAAATGACAGATTGTTGCTTTTACATTTGGAAATTATTAACGGTATTAATCCACTCAGTTAGATGCTGAAACAAATAGCGGATGTTTGCTTTCACGTTTGGAAATGGATAAGGATAGCATTCAGCTCTGTAAGATGCTAAAATGAATGTCGGTTATTTGCTTTTACATTTAAAAATTATTAAAGGTAATATTCGGCTCCGTAAGGTGCTAACAGACTAATAAATGTTGGATGATTGCTTTTACAATAAGAAATGAATAACGGTAACTTTCGGCTCTTTACAATGCTAAAACAAATGTCGGATGCTAACAGACGTCGGCAAATGCTCCCACTTTTTCATTTCAAACGTAAGTTCTGACCTCCTTAATTTTTAGGCATCAACTTTTATAATAATCTATACGCCTATTTGCTAAATCTTAAAACACAAAATAAGATGATTGGATTTTCTAATTTTAATTTCGAGTAAATTCGACCACCAAAAAATAAAAATCAGTGATACTGCTGGTGGCCCGATAAAAGTTAGTGTGGAGCCTTGTCTATTCTATTTTTTTTATTATGCTCGGCCTATACTTCCACATCATATTCCACAATATTTTCATAATCGCATTGCTGAAAAAAAAAAAAAAAAAAATCAGTGCTTGCGTTCTCGGGGAAGAATAAATGAAACATACTTCATGAAAGGCGAAAAAAAAGTAAAAAAAAAGGCACTACGCAGGGGATTGATGTTTGGACAGTGGACCGTGATTAATGCCAAAGATGATTATAACTGTCAACACCCAACACCTACGCAGGTGCGCCATGACGGTTTAGAAATCTACGCGCGCGGTACGACTATCATGATCAAGAATTAAAACACAGTGGTTAAAGAAAAGAAGATGATGGGCAGAGCGTAGTGCTATCGTAAGCACTCCATTGGCAAGGGTGCTATGTGCATACCGTGTACGTATGTTCAATGTAGGTAGGTGTTGGGGATTTTTCTTGTCAGTTGTGTATACCGGGTATTTCTTTGGGCGCGCGATTGTTTCTGGTCGGGAATATTTACAGTCAAGTGTTAAAAGATTTGTGACATATCTTCTTCGCTGTCCACGCGCGCTTAAAAATCGGAGATGCTGAGTGATGTTGCAATTCGATTCGAGCTACATGCTGGGAAAAACAATAAGTTAATTAAGATTGGGACAGTAGATTTCACTTCGAGGTAACCGAACTTCGAGTTATTTCTTCGAGCTACGCGAATTTTAATACACGGAAACTCCATAGGAACAATCGGGACTTTCATTTTGCCCCCGAGGTAAGTGATATCGGCTTATCCGACGTCGAGGTATCCGAAGTTGACTGTATCTTGAAATATTTGTGAGATATGGAGAAAAAAGTTAAATTTTAACATTTTCACTTGACCTTTGACCCCGTGACCCTAAAATCCAAACAAAGTATTATCCCCCCAGGATATACCCTCATACCAAGTTTGATGTAAAACCACCACATGGTTCTTGAGATATTGACAAAAACAAAACAGGACGGACGGATGGACGGACGACCCGAAAACATAATGCCTCCGGCCACTTCGTTGGTGGAGGCATAAAAACCGTCAAAACCAATTGCATCTTGGATGAGAGACAGTGGTCTTGGAAGAATTTCATTTCATTACTTCGGCTTAATGAATCAGTAATCGGTACAGAAATAAGGATGTGATTACGTCCAATTAATCATATTACAGAGAAAGCATGTCCAAGTCAATCACCATTTGTATCTACATTAATGCATTTTGACATTTTGCTGAAATCTTGAATAATACAAGCGTGTAGCAAGCCAGTGGAGTAAAACGGAGACGAATGGGCCCCGAGCTTCTTGTTTAATCCCAGCAGAATCTTCATGAGACGCAAAATGAAAACATGCGAGTATCGCAGATCTCAATGAAAATGCGAATAGTGTATACACTGTCAATAGCCAACACCATCATTCTTATGGCTTTGATGTCAACATCTGTAGTGATGTTGATAATGGAACTGTGGTGAAAGGGACATGCAATTCTTACCCCTGACATGAAAGACAGAAACCCACTTACTACAGTTTTTCATGAACAGACTTGGAACTTGACCATGATTAAAGACTGATTTATAGACTTGGAGGTAATTGGATGCATGAATCAAAGTTTAAACCTTGTGGGGTTAAAAAACACTACACAACAAAAAAAGTGTTGGTATGATATGCCCTCATCACTACATTTTCAAAATTACAGTTTAAAATAATTTCAGGCAAAAAAACAAAACTGAATGCAACACCAAAGAGAGGAATGAGGAAAAACGTATAATCTATATATATGCCAAATATTTCGTGAGACTTTACTTTTGTGAATTTTGCGAGTAGGGTGCTATTTGCAAATTGAAAATCACAAAATTATCAACACTGATCCCCGATAAGAATGGACGGGCACACATGCATCTCTCTGTTCAGAAATGTACTTTACAATTGCAAATTTAACCACTAGCTAAATTGTCTGAAGTCCTGATTCACGAAATATTTGACTAGCTAATTATACAGTCTTCCATAGCTATGATAAAACTGATAGGTGAACAAAAGATGCATTGTTGGATACCAACACACCTTGAAAATCTTTTGAACTGCTTTATTTCTTTTGAGGCTTTTGTAGGAAATCAAATGGAATTTTGAGCCAAGGGGGAGAGATATGTATGAAGAATTAACAATAAAACAGTCACCATTTCCCTTACTTGCTCTACTCATTTCAAGAAGATTGGAAGAATGTGGAAAATAAACTGAATATACTAAATAAAATGTCAGATGGTTTAAAAGCAAGTCAATAAGTAACGGTACAAAATGTTAACAAGACTATTTGTCCATACACCCTTTTCTGACACACAAACATGTCAACAAGACAATATTTTCACCTGCAATACTGCAAATGAGGTTTCATGTGTTGTAACAGTCTGTAATTTTTATGATTCATGTGAACGCAGAATACCAACAAATGCATCAAATGAAGAACATCAAGTTTCATGGCACTGTTTGTAGTTCTCACTCATGATCTAGTTGCATTACAGGACTGTTATCTCATTGTAGTAAGTTCCATCGACTCCAAGGACTTTCCACATCACTTCGGCTGCTTATAGTTCATCCTCCTTTAGACTTGCACAGTGATTTCAGCCTCCACATTTCTGTCAGTTTTTGTCAACACATGTGCAAATGATGCTTGACTGCTGTACAGATCTCCCCAGTGAGGACTGCCTGTAGATAGGCATGTGCCAGCACCATTCTGAAACTTGCCATTCATGTAAAGTTCATGTCGAATCAACCCACACTCGTCATCTTGACTTCTTTGATGGGCCTGGTGAATCTTCAGCTTTCCTCTTCGCTGGAGAGGATTTGGCTGCAACAAGACAGGAAAATAATGCGTATGTCACATAAAACAAATAGAACACACAGATTGCCCATACACTCACAGGAATATCTTGTACAACTTTCATACGACTTTCATACTGTAAAGTCAAAAGTGAGATGATACCACTTTTTTGTCTCATTCACTCAACATCATGATTTTTACCTTTTTGAAGTGTCAAATTACCCCATTTCAATGGGTTAAAAGTAATTATCATAAGGGATTTGCATACAGTGCACTCCCGTTATAACGAACACGGTTATCACGAAATTTCGGTTACAACGAAGTAAAAATTTAGGCAGCAAAATCATCCATTCTATGTATCTTCATTCTTTATTTGTTCGGTTACAACGAAAGAAAACTGCTGTTCCCTTGGACTTCATTATAACGGGAGTCCACTGTATTTGAATCTACGTTTGGAAGGATCATACGATGAAAGCGAACATAAATTTGGAACATTCATATCTGTTTAATAGAGGGTTAATTTTGACAGGTAAATTGCTAATGCATGGAGTACTTCTCACCTTCTTCTTCATTCTCCCAGAGCGCATTCCTGACAAATCTCTTTGCAGCATCTTTATCCAGTTTGGCCGCTGGTAGAAAGGAATACAGTACCTAACTTCAGCATGTTTTCATCATAAAATGCACCACATAAAACTAGCAGATGCACATGTACTTGTAACAGGGAATAATTTCCCCACCCCCCCCCCCCCAAAAAAAAAAAAAAAAAAAAAAAATATATATATATATATATATATATATATATATATATATATATATATATTTAACAGGACTTTGAACAACATCTCCAGAATATTTTGATTTTCCCTATCTTTTTCTTTTTAAAGTATCACAGATTATGAAACATGACACTGTAATCAATTGTCATAATTGTACAAGAATTCATGTATATAATACATATATAATGGACTTCAGATGCTGGGGGGGGGGGGGAGGATCAGAGCCCATTGCTGTAAATTGAAACTAGTCATCATTGCCTTCCTGAAGGTTTAGACATTTGCCATCTACATGTGCATTGTTCATACCTGGGTAAGTGCTATTGACTAGAGCAGGTCTGTCTTTGAAAACTCTTTCCTTTCTACAGTTTTGACAAGTGTGATGTAGAAACAGTGACATTACAGCCTGCATTTCACAAGATTTGCTTCCTTGTCAAGTACTCAATACCTAAAACACTTTCATTTAGTCTTCACATGCTGCCAAAATCTCCAGACCACATCCTACTCAATTGGTGCATAACCTGTAAACTTCACTTGCCATTTCTAAACTTAACTGTTTCATTCATGGAATGCAGCAACAGCCTCTGGATTCAAGCCTGTGGGCTGTTCATTCTTAACTCTATGTGATGTCAACTTTGCTGGCATATCTCAGGTCAATTCATTAAAGACACAACATGTCTGAACTCACCTTTCTTCTTGTCTGTTATCTCTTTCACTTTGCCCATGTACTCCTGTATCCTGCGCTGTAGGTGAACCAATCAATACAGGGTATAATTATAAGAAAGAGTACAGTTGAACCTCTATTATCCGGCCTCCCTTTATCCGGATCTCTCTATTATCCGGACGCAATCTCGCCGTGATATCCTTTTTAATAATTACGGGAAGAAAGGGGGATTCCCAACTCCTTGAGAACTCCTACCCAAACACACATGAATTACATATTACTTCCAATATGATTAACATACATTGCATCAAATTTCCTTCCAAATTGCTTACCTTCAGACATTTCAACATCCCGAAACATCCCCAAATGTAACAATGAAAAGGTTGCAGTATACACATTACTACATGTGGTACTACAATGGGCTTCATCAGTACATGTGTATGTATATGTACATGTATAAAGCATTGAGTCTCCCGTATCCGGCCAAATCCCTTATCCGGATGAGCCCCGGTCCCGACTTGTCCGGATACGAGAGGTCCAACTGTACTGGCAAATGCATAATAAACCTTAACCCGTTGAGGACGAGTCCCGAGTATACTCGGGAAAGTGTCTATGGGAAATGAGTGTTGTAGCAAAATCAAGCCATCCTCAACAGGTGACAATGCATATGGATTAAGTTTTTTAACTAACTTAATTTATTTCTCATGCTGGACAAACTACAATACATGTACTGGGCTCCGTCTTATAAAGCCTTCAAATCAATCACAAGTCCCCAAATCAATCGCAACTTGCATTGCAGCACACACAAAACTTGTGATTGATTTCTATCACAAGTCTTTATAAGACAGGCCCCTGGATGACATCACAAAACAGGTGTATAAGTCTTTCCACTTGGACGTGACGAATCAAGAGAGAAAAGTCCAGGCAATCTCTAACCAACTCAAACGCCTCCATTGCAGACTTAACCAAGTCAACAAAGAAATAGACAATGGAGGAGAATGGTCATCGTAACTTTTTGGTCATCCACAGTTGTCCCCCCCGAGAACCAGAACGAGCGCACCAATGTAATCCTCTCAAGTTTGCTAAAAAGGAATTTGGCATGAACCTTCACACCAAGGACACTGACACAGCTATAGACTCTCAAAACTACCTCGACCAAATGATGACAACACACACACACACACAAAAGGACCAGTGATTTGAGAGCAATTCTCAACAGCTCCTTCCATAAGTACATAAGTACATGTACATTTCAAAATAGATTTTCAAAAAAATCTTGAAACATAACATATGCATAAGGGTGAAGTTATTCAAAGTTTGCTTCTATTATCAATAAAAAATGAAACAAAAACAGAAATACCACAGCCTTCAATATATAATATGCACTGAATTAAAAGAAAAAGTCAACAGCACTGCCTATATCATTCGATACACATGTACAATGTACATCATACTGTGCATGAATGGTAAGAATGGAATATTACAATTTTCGACAGACAAACATTACTAATTAAATGATTACATCACATGACAAGCATAAAATTTCAGCTGCAAGTCTTTATAACATGCAAAAAGAAATTTGAATGCATAATGCCCATCCTGCTTAATACATAGTCTCTACTTGTGGCTGATAAAGGATCATACACTACTCAAAAAAAGTTAAGGACCACTTTTTAATGTGTGTATACAATTTTCAAACCGGGTGTTGTATTTCTAGAAATACCCGAATATGGCTGTCTTGAATCTCCTCAAACACCCTGTAACAATTTCACACATGGGTGGTTTCAGTTGTTGCATGATGTCTCTCGCATTATTGCATATCCTGAAAAGTGGGCCCATTGTGAAGTGGTACAAATGTGGATTCAAATGCATTTTCTGTCTTTAGTCTCTACAATCAACAAATTGCTGACAACAGCAATGCCAAGATACAGCTGTCCAGGATGCCATCAAACACAATGAAATCAATTTCACACATGCAGTTCTTTCATGTCTCTTGCATCATTGCAATGTGCCCGTACAAAAGTGGCTTCCAAAGCATTTTCTGTCTTTAGTCTCTACAATCAACAACTTGCTGACAATAGCAATGCCAAGATACAGCTGTCCAGAATGCCATCAAACACAATGACATCAATTTCACACATGCAGTTCTTTCATGATGTCTCTGGCATCATTGCAGTGGGCCATAAGACAAGTGTCTTCCAAAGCATTTTCTGTCTTTAGTCTGTACAATCAACAACTTGCCTACAACAGCAATGCCAAGACACCACCTAAGTGAAACAGATGTAGCCAGAGCCCTAGGGATGCTGGAAGCTGGCCTCAGTCAGCGAAGAGTAGCCAGAATGATGGGCGTGTCACACAGTGTCATTAGCAGAGCAAATCAAAGACACCGAGAGACAGGGCTATACTCCGAGAGACCCCGCAGTGGCCGACCAGTTTCGACAACCCCTAGAGATGATCGCTACTTGACGAATCTCAGCCTCCGCAACCGCTTTCACAGTGCACGCCGCCTCAACAATGACTTCGCTGCAGCAACTGGAGTGATTGTTTCCACTCAAACAATCCGTAACCGACTTCACAGAGCCAATATGCATGCCAGACGGACAGCTCAGTGTGTCCCACTCACCCCTGCTCACAGAAGAATTCGTCTCAACTGGGCCCGGGAGCATGTCAGATGGACCAGACAGCAATGGCGTAGAGTTCTGTTCACAGATGAGAGCAGATTTTCCCTTGACCACAATGATGGACGTTCGAGAGTCTGGAGGCGACCAGGAGAGAGATTTGCAGACCTCTGTATTGCAGAACATGACCGTTATGGGGGAGGCAGCGTCATGGTGTGGGGAGGCATCACCTACGCCAACCGTACTCGTCTCTACGTGGTCCCAGGGGGAGCAATGACAGGAGTGAGGTACAGGGATGAGGTCCTTGAACCTATAGTGGTGCCATTTGCAGAAAATGTGGGACAAAACATCATTTTCATGGATGACAATGCCCGTGCCCACCGAGCTAGGGTGGTGACCGAGTTCCTTGAGGGCCAGGGGATTGAGCGTATGGAGTGGCCAGCGAGGTCCCCGGACTTAAACCCGATAGAGCACGTCTGGGACATGATGGGGAGGAGTCTCGAGCAGCTCGAAGCCCATCCACTTGGACTGCAGCAGCTGGGTGTGGCTCTGGAGGCTGCATGGGATGCACTGGACGTCAGAGACATCAATCGCCTCATCAGCTCCATGAGACAGCGCTGTGAAGCCGTTATTGCTGCAGGAGGTGGTCACACTCGTTACTGAACTGCCTGAAAGACACTCAGACATTCGTTTTTACCACTTCATGTCGGTAGCTGATACCCCTCGGGGCCCACTTTTCAGGATGTGCAGCGATGCGAGAGACATTGTGCAACAACTGAAACCACCCATGCGTGAAATTGATTACAGCGTGTTTAAGGACATTTAGGACAGTTGTACTGAGGTATTTCCAGAAATAAAACACCTTGTATAAAATCTTTATGTACGTTAAAAAGTGGTCCTTAACTTTTTTTGAGTAGTATATTAAGTCTCAGGTTCTTACACATTTTATACGCCTTCATGGAAATGCCCCTGCCTGTCTAAGTGACTGGTCATAATCTAGTACAGTAAAAAATCTCCTCTCTAAAATACACAGTAAAATGTAAGTGTGAAATGTCTGTGTGAAATGCAGGACATTTGATGATAGAGTGTGTGCAAAACTGATATCAACTAAAACATTCAACATATTGCAGATTTTGAAAAACTCAAATCGATGTTGAAAACTCAGCATTTTGATAATTGTTTGCTTAATTACGATATTGTTGTTACATGAATGTTGAAATGTTATATTTTCGTTTCTACATGTATGCATAGAGACTATCTCATGGTACAGACACCTCTCGTTGTAACAAAGTCCTTGGGACCGACAGTTTTCTTATTGTTACATTGAATTTCGTTATAGCCGAATAGTAAAGTGCACAAAGATACATGTACATACAGATAATATCGGGACTTGAATTTTTACTTTATCATAACAAGAATTTTGATATACCTGCAATTATGTTCATTATAACAGGAGTGCACTGTATTGTATGCTTTTCTGAGAACATATTATCAATATTATTATTACCAACTCTTGCTTGATAGGATGCTGCCTGGGGTCAACGCCTTGTGTGCAAAGATACACTGCATAGAGGAAAAGGACAATGTCACCGGTAAAGAATACATCATTATACAAATACAAAACACTGATGACACAATAAAAATAACACAAAATCTGGTTCGGCACAAACATACATGTATAAGGTGTGAATATAATGTGTTCATCACTATAAAGCCCAATTTTCTCTTCCAACAATTACAAAAATGGAGTTCAACATTGTGACCCATTGAATACAATAAAAGGAGACTAAAGTTGGGCCAGGTTGATTCCTTTAAAAAGGTATGACATTATATATCCATTTATTCTTCTGTTCTAAATTTCATGTAACAAGATTAATCAATGTACTCACAAGCATACAAGTGCCAAGGAAAAGATGCCATAACTTTTCACCTTTTTGACCTCTTCACATTAGACAAGATGAGATCCAAGATCTTGTCTTCTGAAATTCTTGGGTTCAAGAAGACAAAAAGGAGAGATACAACTACAAGATCTCATCTACACATCTTCTCAGACCCAAGAATTTTGAGAAGACAGGAAGACGAGATCTTGGATCTCGCCTATATGGACCAGATAAGGTTGAGGGGATAAGAGTTATCTTGTCTTCTCAATGGCACTTAAGGAATCAAATATGAATGTGAGGCAATCTTTGGTTTCCAGATTTCCCTTCCTCCTCCTTGCCCTGTCTGAGTCTGTATGATGTTGGGCCTGTAGAGTGTAAGAAGGCTGTATGTGAAGGTGATATGTGCATACAGCTGTAAATATGACTTGTGCCTTTCTACAGATATGTGGGTACATTTTCTTGTCAGGCAGAGCTCTGTGACGACTTACTGGAGTCTTCTAGCCACCTCAACCTCATTAAACTACAAATCACGTCAAAGACAGAAAATAGTTGGTTTCGACTGACTTTGATGATCTGACATCAAACTTGAATTTAATTCTCAACCGTTTCCAGCTTATACATTAAGTACATGTATATGGCTCCTTTTTGTCATGGGTGGCCACATTTGGGCACATGAAATTAAATAAAACAGAACTTACTCCAGAACAGTGAGTTGATGGCATATGCAGAGACCAGCTGCAGCTTTGCTTTATCGAGCACATCCATCTGTGATCAAGTACAATGTACATGAGAATTGAAGATAAATCTCATATTACAGGAAGTCAAATGGGAATCGACAAAACAAAAGAAATCAACAATTTAAACTGCATAAAGTTACAAAGCTTGTATAAATCTTTAACGTAAGACAGAAGTAGGCACAATGTCACATAACTGTATAACACAAATACCTTCACTGAATCACAGCAACTGTTCATAACTGTTCAACAGAGTGATAGCCCTCTGCAGCTGCTTATTTCAATCTATAATTCACTACACCACAAGATGGTCAGGTTTTCTAGGTCAATTTTCTGTTTTCACCAAGGCAATATTAATAATCCCTTACAAAACTAGTAAAAGCCTAGAACTTTGGATGGTCTAAAGGATATAAAATCAGACTCTGCTTGAGGGGATGCATGATCAGCCACAATGCAGAAGTTGTAGTTGTATAAACAACATTATGTACAATGTAGCAGAACAAACCTAAGACACAGGCTGAAGTGAATCATTGTCATTCGTTTGAGTATGAAACACGTAAGGTTTACTGTATGTGTGCACTGCCTGTAAACTATTCTATACCTTTAAGTTTGTCCTTGTGCGCTTGCTATCGTTACACACTGCCAAATTATCTCACCACAGACAACATATACAACTACAGTAGCAATGTAAAGTAAAGTAGTACCGGTATTTGATATTCATATCACGTGCCACACTGCCATGCCCACATTGTGCAGTATTCATAAGCACATACACTGTCAGGCAATCGTGCACTTTATGGCCCTAAAATATTGGTGTGAGATTATACCCCAATCAAGCAGTGCGTGCGAATTATTTACCAATCAGGCACCGCAGGTTCGACAGCATGTGTTGTGGTAATGTACTGTGTGCATGTGTGTGAGATTTCGCGTTGGGATGCAATGTGTGTATGTGTATGTGTCAACGTGTGTGTGCATAATGAAAGCACTTACGGTACTCCATATGGTTGCTCTAATGCTCTTCCCTGCCCAGCGCGGCGTGATCAAGCAGAGACAAACAGGGTTCTCTGCATATTGGCACACAACGGAACACAGAACACAACCAGTAGTAAACTTTCATCCCTCTTTGATGATATTACATACATATAAATGAATGGATGGTGCATTATGCAATGTATCTCAAGCAGGAAATCACTAATTAACCCATTGCAGAGGACATAATTGCATATAATTTCCACCATCTTGGCGAAATTATTCTGTGAAATAATGAAAAGAAAAACCCCAAATCTCATCCCAATTTGACAGTCTACTAGTGTTTATATTGTCTACACAGATACCGATTTACGGGCAGTCACAACATGGACACACACACACACACACAAGCCTCGCCCGCGTAGTAGCATGGCATGGGTGGTTTGCGCGATTTGTGATGGAGTCAAGATGGATGAAGGAGTGGCATAAAAATGTATTCACATTAACTGTTTTGGCTAGCTGGGATGTTCAAAAATGGAAGCTATTGTATTGCAGACTTACTGCCAACTTTCTCACACTTTCCTACAGCGGAGAGCATTGGCAAAGGCACGCGATATCGCACACAGTGTTCGTAAGTGTTTACTGTTTGATTGATGTGTCAGAAGCTGAGTGAGGTGGGCTTAGTGAACTTAGCACTCGTCAAACGGCATTCCATACAGCAAGAGAAGCTTGCCAGCTGCTAAGTGCGTGGTGGTTCATGGGATATCACCTTGCTCTTGGCGCACGAGGAATGAGGTAGGTACCAATAATCTAGGGCCTGGGCCGTATAAAGTGCATGATTGCCCACTGCCATACCATAAATACAAGTTGCATTGCTGCATTACACACCACCACCATACACGCGCACTAAATTTACAAATGGTAAAACCTTCACAACAGCAACACAGGTCACAATGTGCAATGTCAGTGGGACAAGGACAGAAGACACACAGCACTTTCACTCCGGCAATCCTGCTGAGAGGCTAGGCTGATCATAACCCCGGCGCGGGGCGCTGTGACATAGTTAATACTAGGGTTCCTCCTGGATTAGTATGTATTCTGGGGTCGCTGCTGTGGTTAGTTAGGCTGACCATAACTACACGCAGCCGCTGTCGCGAAGCGAGAGCGGCTGCACCTCTATTCCTTCGCAGACGTTGTCATTTTTCAGTGTGGTTGTGCGACTCCTTCATGAATATCTTTATTAATCGTGAAAAACTAAAATACAAGGAATTATCGTAATCTATGATAATCATTCAATAATCGGTATGCGATTTTTTGTTTAATTACGTCAAAAACTCACCGAAATCTGTGGCTGAAATCAGGTCTGTAAACGTCCTTATTGCTTCACTCCTCATCTATGTGTTATTTGAATGGCATTCACTCTCGTATACTACAACGTAGGTGGGGTACCTCTAACCCCGTCGCGGGGCGCTGTAACACAGTAACAGCGCCCCGAAGCATCGCATGCGATTTTTAGGAAGTACTGCGACGCGTACAATTCTGTCACAAACTCACCGTTCAAAAGGACACATGGATTCGCAACAAAAAGCCACATTTTGTAATACCATAATGTTGAATATTATAGCCGACTATGTATTACTCACCATTACTTCCGAAAACAAGAGAAATCGCCATCATCTTTGCTGGAACCCCACTCGACACTATCGACACTGCCGCTCGCCATTTTGAAAATATCACGTAAGTAAATTGATCTGGGCATGCGCAAATGAATATTCATGTTTACGTCATCTGCCATATATGTACATGTACAATGTTGCTCGTAGTTCTCGGACCATTCATAGCTATCAGTATCATCATCATGGAGTTCAAAGATGCTCTCAAGGAATTAGAGGAGGCGGCTGGAATTAAGTTTAAAGAGGAGCAGGTAGAAATAATGGAAAGCACAGTGAAACAGAAGGACACCTTAATGATATTGCCAACTGGGTTTGGTAAGAGCGTTTGTTTTGGTTTCCATCACCAAATCTTGGATAAAGTGAGTATACAATGGCATCAATAAGTACAGTGAAAGTAGCAAACTGAAGCCATTGTGAATGTACAACATTTTACAGTGTGAAAGGAAACTTGATTTATAGATGAGACATCTGGGACATTGCCCCTGCAGACTGGGAAAAAACAAACAAACAAAGAAACAAACAAAGAAACAAACATACCCTCTATCATGAAAATCACCTGTTATTTTCTTAATCCGTCATATCTCCAGATGTTCATTATGTGTGCACTTCCTTTATTGCAAATAAATAATGAACCACACATTCGAAATGTGCTTTAAAAACGAAATTAATAAGTGCCGGTAGGCCCGATAGTAAATCAGCGCCCAGCAATGCATTCTTTTTTGTTACGTCTCATGAATATTCATTTCAGTTCTCAGCGAGCCGTCCGTTTTTTTTTCCACACGCATACATTGCGTATTATAGTATGTGCTACGTTTTATCCATATTCGCGCATGCGCTGTGTAAGTCGTACCACAATACGAAATGCGGTAGGACTATAAAAACCCTCGGATAAACTCTTTCACTGGGCTCTCAAAACAGATCATATTGTAAATCGACTTCGCTTGCTGTGATTGTAAGTATCTTATCTAAGAGTAAGGCTACTAATTTCAGTGTAAAACCCTGTATTTTCGTCTCTGGTCACCGAAATGCTAAGCCATATCAGGTGCTTCTGTGACAGGTATAGGCTTGCTGTGCGACCCCTTTACGGTACGTATTTGTTCGTATGGGGTCGCTGCTGCGGTTAGGGTACCTCTAGCTCTCCGACTACCTACGTTGTACGTTGTAGTATACGGCCTTGCCATAAAGCTACAGCTGTACAGATGAATTGACGGCCAGCGCATGCGCACAAATTTCAAATCCATTGACTGTATAAGATGTCGTTCTCCCAAGTTCCTTTCGACCGAGTCGTATTTAACTCATCAATTCGAGCAGAAATGGAATATTGGCAGGACCAAAAGTTGAACGCTGTCAGTCTTCAACATTATAACTTCACCTGTAAGTCTTCATATTACAGAATTTTTGCGATTTCATATTGATATTTAGGCGCTATACTTCGCCTGTCATGATCATGTCTGCTACAATGCGCAGCCCCAACACTGCGTGTTGGGGCTGGTCGCAGTTAGGCTGACCATAGCCCGACCAGACGCTGTTAATACGCTACGCGAATACAGCGTCTGACCAACGAGCGGGCACCTACAAAGTGGGGAACCACAACACAACTACAAAACTTATGAAAATTTATACGTTCTTTATAAACAATGTACACGTTACCAAACGTTACTACAGAAGGTTCGTAAGTCCATTGAGAGCCCTCGTGATAAGTCCGTGGAACCAAAAAATGATACTTTCTGGCGGATTCCCTAACACCGTCAGGGTTCATCGTTGCAGAATTCAAAATGGCGCCTTGATCTCTGCGGAAATCTTTTGCGTGCGTGCGATGCGCTGCTTGAGTGTTGGTGTAGCAGCACGGTCGACAGCGCGACCTTTTGAAAGGGCATTCAGATCATGTGACCTCCCGGATATTGGAAATGGCCTGGCGTGAAAGACGATGTACCGTTCGTGAACCGTTCACACATGCTGCATATAACCATCATTTTAGGTAAGTTATTAAATCTAAATTTCAGATATGAAGACTCATTATCATTTTGTTCGTCAGATGAGTTTGAAGTGACAAAAAAATGATCATAAGTATCAAAATTCAATCCGATCGCATGCGATCGTTGGACCCTCTTCGTGTTTGGAGCTTCGTTGGTACAGCCCTGTCGCGCTACGTATGTACAGCGGCGACTGGGCTCTGTATAGTTAGGCTGACCACAGCTAAAATTACAGCCAGTGTTAAATTTTACACTTTTACACCGAGTCATTGATTGAAGACAGATGTCAGGAATACGCAGTATAATGAATGTAAGAACCTCGAGATCTACTCCGTACATAAATTACATGTATTGTAAACAGCAGGTTGCTGGAAACTGATTCACGTGCACGACTGCACGAGGCGAGGTTGATGCTACAAATTAAAAGTATTGAGGTGCCTACTAACGTGAATCTTTATACATGGGACCATGCTAAACTTGAATGAATAGAGGCACGGCACGGGAGAGGAGAACTTTCACATCTCCGTATCTACTGTAACTTACCTTCCTGTGTATATCTGCAAGACTAACTGAAAACAGAGATTCAAATGTTTCTTCTACATCGTGCAGAGACGATTTGAAGACCTCCAAACTTTTGCTTATCTCCTTGGGAACCTCCATCTCGATGTCATTTGTCCGTGTCGCGTCAGAGCAGAGCTGTTCAGCTGTACACACCACGCATTATTATACGTACGTACGTGTAGGTAGAGTTCTGTGTGGTACACACGTGATCGAAATCCTCGTTTGATCCGATCCGCAGCAAGCAAAGTCCGTGCAAAGTCTGGCTGCTGGTGGTTGGTCACTAGCTAGGATCGCATCGTGATTGCATCGCCAGCAATCGCGATCGCATGAGGAACGAATGAATCTGAAGTTTTGAGGACAAAATGCACCTGTACTTTTGTGTCCATACCTAATAACTTTGTTTATTGTATTATATTCATATATTAAGATTATTGTTGGCTTATCGCTGACCTTAAAATACGGAATTTAAATTAAAAAAGATGGTACGTTTAAACAGCTTGTACTGATTTTTTCTGTCACTCGCGTTGCTTCATTTCTTGAAATTTATGCTACAATCTATCAAATCAAAATTTACAGATTATAGGTTCATTGGTTTGAGTAAAATCAGTTCGTTGTTTACACATACACGCACGCGCACATACACACGCACACACACACACAGTACACAGACACACACACATACATACACAGACAAATATAGAAATGATAAAAAATACATGTAGGCCTATACATTATCTCTTATTGGTTTCGAAGGCTTCCAGTTGCTTAACCTGGTTATGGTTTATAGTATTCCAGTTTATAGCATAATTTTAAAGTGAGTCAACTGATAAATTTTCCAGTTCTGACCAGTAGAATCCAATTGGTGTGCCTTTGCCCAGTTTGGTCCTTTTTGTCCTAATAGGCCTATGGAGTCAACTGGTTTGTTGTTCAGTCATATACCTGTTCATTCCATTGTTTTTAAGTCGAATCAGATAGGCCTAATTTGTGTCCAGTCGATCCCAATTGGTATCAAAGGGCACTGTTGTTTCTATTGGAATCAACAGGTTGATGTTAGTACAGTGTAGTCAGTGTATACCGTTATTATATCCAGGCGCGGTGGAGCACCCCAATTTGCATCTCATTATCGCCCCGTTCTATTTGAATTTCCAACGGGCATCTACGGCTGCCCGAAACTGTGTGCATGAAAAAGTCAAATCTTTACCTCCTCCTTGTGCAGCTATGCTTGCCGCTAGTAAACTCAAACTTCCCACACTATCTAAGTTTTTAAAAACCTTCCTTTCGATGAAAAAATCATGAAATTTGCTGCACTAGAACTTGAGATATTAAAGCGTTTTGAAAATCACCTCTCGCAAAACATGCTCTCTGTTTTTTTCCGACTGGACTATGGCCGGGCTCCAATGTGTCCGAAATTGGCAACATAAGTTTATCAGGCCTCAATCCATATATGGTGAAAGTTTTCGCTTGGTTCCACCTGTATTTTTTTGAGAAATCAACATGTTTCTACAGGGTTTGGAATAGAAAATTGTAGTAAGCGAAACAATTGAAAATGACGTCATTTCTTTTCCCGTAATATTGGGCATGCGTGGTACGTGAGATTTAGGATTTCGTGCTCATTGTTGGTTTGCATGTGACGCAGTCAATTTTGCTGAGTGTCGCACGGCGGTGACTGCTGAGCTGCTGCCGCGCACGCTGCATGCAGCAAAGCGTTGTGTGTGCTGTGACATGCAACGCTACAGTCACGCGATTATATATACATGGGACCGACCTGTACACTTTGCGTTCGTGTCATTTTTGACATCACCTTCTGTTTTTTTCCGACACAACCATGGCCGGGAATATTACGGTATGACATTTAAAATGCAAGCAGATAAATAAATTTCGGTGTACTTTGTTCGAATGGCGCTTTGGTTCCGCAATCACACTTCGTGAATTTTAGGATGATTTTCGAGGCATATTTTTGGTAATTTTGCTCGCCAGGTTTTCGCTAATATTTCACATTTTATCATTGTCAAATCCTTTAATATGTTATATGTGCATATTCGGACATGTTTTCAAATTCAAACTAACTCAATTTTAATCCGAAAATAGGTTTCCTTAAATTGTTATTAGCTTGAGAAGTTGTTTACTTTTTCTCAACTACGCGAGTACATGTTGTTTACTTTATGCAAATGAGGCTCGGCTGCCGATGGATTTCTGCGAGATAATTAGGGTGCTCCACAGCGCCTGTATCATCGCCTGCAAGTGAAATGAAGTATATTTGCAAGCGTGTCCAGAATGGGTGCTGTTCGTTATTCCGAAGGTTCGATATTCCGAAGGTTCGTTAATCCGAAACACGCAAATTCCCTATACCTAGAGGTTCGTTAATCCGAAAATGAAAAAGGGTTCGTTAATCCGAACATTTGTGGCGTTATTCCGAAGGTTCGTTATTCCGAAGATGTGTTCATCCGAAAATGAAATTCGGAAAAACGAACCTTCGGAATAATGAATCTTCGGACTGAAGAGCCTTCGGAATAACAAACCTTCGGAATAACGAGCTGTAACCGTCCAGAATAGGCCTTTCTACTGGTATATGATTGGCCAGCTCTTATGCAATTAGTTTCAATTACACTCAGTGAATATGTTTTAGACGTGTCAGTTAATTCAATTTGTTTAGCCGGATTCGGCTATAAAAATCTGCCACTATAGGGTTTCCAAATAGAATTACTCAACTTATATATTCGATTTGTTTCTCCTGATATTAATTGGTATATCGCACAGCTTGCCTGTTCATTCCATTGGTTTCAGCCAGAATGGTATCGAACCAGGAGGCTCCAGTTAAAACCAGCCCAACAAACCAGCATAAAAATATCCAACCAGGTGAATGGATTCAACTGTGACCAATAGATATTGATACTGACATGCAGTTAAAATTTCCGAAGTTGGTGGTATAATGTTTTCCGACCCGAATATTGATGTAACATAAACATTTGAAAAATGATGGTCAATAATAAAGTGGACGGTAAAAGTGACTTTGATACACTAAGTCTATACATGTCTATTTTTGTTTTTTCAGGTTAAACCACCCAACGTATACTGGTTGAATAATTCATGAAAAGTGGCCGTCATAATTATGGTGGTCATAGATAAAGAACATTTGTTCATAAATTCGCCATATTTTCTGCAGAAATACCTGTGCAGTTTAAGATGATTAACGACTCCTGTTTACGATCGCACTGTTATACATGAATTCGAATATTGACGTAAGACACATTTACTGTACGTCATATAAATATGAAAAAAATGTAAATTATTTTCGTAAAATTCACTTCATTTTGAGGACACAAAAACAATGGGAAAATCTATGTGAAATAAAGTCGTCCTTATATTACCCCATGAATTATATAGGGCCTATATAGTCCATGTGATATGGTCAGCCAGTCTGACGCTCAAATATAAGACGTTATCATGCGATCGAAAGGACAAAAGAATGGATTTTTTTTTTTGAATTGTCTTAGTTAGAGGTTACTAATTGGTGAAGCCTTTAACGCAGATCTCCCATATTTCATATTATGATCATGAAAATAATGAAATAACACATTTTGCACATAAGGACGTCAAGTAGGCCTATATACGCCATATTATTGTCACCTGTTGACTTATGATAACTCTCTGACTTATAAAACTGGGCGTCGTCACTTTTATGCATTTCACGTTATTTTAAACACTTGCAGCTTCGTGATTAAACCGTACAGAAATTGATCACTGTAAAAAGAGGTTTTTTGACATGTTTCCCAAAATACATGTTTTTTTTATATGTTTCCCAAAATACACGTTGACACGTTGCGTCATCACTGGAGACGTGTTCACAGAACTCTCCACGAATACGTGTACAAGTACTGGATATGTATGGCAAGCCAAATGTCCTACAAATCGAAAAACTCGGTTAATCGTCCGATAAACTATAGTTTATCGCCCCCCCCCCCCACAGAAAACCTAGTTTATCGCTCAAAAACTATAAAGTCTATCGATAAACTATAATGTCTGTCGAGTGAAAACTAAGTTTATCGAGTGAAAACTTTGTTTATCCTAATAAACTCAGTTTAGCGGCAAACTCAGATTCTCGCGAAAGACAGAGTTTAGTGATTAACTTTGTTCATTAAGCAATACACAGAGTTTTTCAATAAACTCTGTTTGCAAGCAATAAGCCGAGTTTTTATCGAGCGATAAACTATTTTTTTCCATCTAGAAAGAAATGAGTTTTTGTATTGAGAAAACTAAGTTCACTGAGCCATAAACTAAGTTTATTGCAAGATAAAAAGAGTTTATAGATTAAGCGACTTAGTTTTTCACTCAATAAATGATAGTGTTTTCAATACCATAAAACTAATAAAATAAACAAAATAAACTTACTTTTTCTAAAGTCTATCTATTAAGCAGTAACTACGTTTACTCTGTTATGAAGTGAAAAATTAAGTTTATCAATAAACTCTGTTTGTAATAACTAAGCTTATAGAGTAGGAAACTCTGTTAATCAATTGGACAACAAAGTTAATCGTGATAATTTAACTGAAAGCTTAGTTCCTTTTGTTTAATAAAATGTTATATTTCGATCCATCATCCATGATCGATTACAAATGGAACTTCAGTAACAACTCAAGCATTGTTTAAGTTAGCATGCAAAATAAATAATGCAACTGTCATTGTGTCAAAAATTAATTATTTTTATATTAACTCAAGCATTGTGTAAGTTAGCATGCAAAATAATAATGCAACTGTCATTGTGTCAAAAATTAATTATCATACGTTACAAACACAAATCAATAAATGCATCCATCATCACGGCAATGATTATTAAACAATGGAATCAATATCATTAATAAAGGATCAAACAATAAGCGTATACATGTACGAACTATGCATTCAATACCTATGCATAGGGGTACATAATTCAGTGTCTGTTTATAATCCTTGCCTGTATTATTTAGAACGTTGTTACCCCTCGATCGCTCACCTATTAAATATTTCCGTTCCGGGCACACCACAGGTTTACCTAATACAAGCACAAATGCATAAGCACACAAACAAACACACAGAGCCTGTTCACCATGAACACAAATGACCACCCAACAATCATGCAATGTAAATGGTATAGCTATACAGATGTAGAGTATAGAGCACCGTGTTAATATCCGTTAAAAATTGGTTTAATTTCTTGCTGTTCGCTGTTCATGTTCCTGCTTTACTTCGTTTCATTATGCGGGAATTTCTCGAATTTCCAACATTCTTTCCTACATTTCCTTTATCAATTGGGACCTGCTCTTTTGCAGGTTAGGAAAATACACCAGCATCCATTTTTTTCAATAATATCAATCATATGGTTTATGAGTTGCCCCTTTTCCGATATCTGTATTTTAGTGCATACATGAATAGATTTCCAAGGTGTATTTCTGTACCTTGGGTAAAACAAAAACTTGTCTGCATAGTTTCCAAAGATTATCAACTTTTTTGCAATAAAAAAAAAATGTTCATAGGTCTCAACCTTAGAGTGACAAAATGCACATTCATTGTTTCCTGTTAAACCAAAAATAAATAACTTACCCTTATATCAAACCATACATTATTTAATATTGAAATTCACATGTCTGCAACCGAGAGAAGACATCCGAGGCGTATGAAATTCAATCTAATAATACATGTGTCTCTTTCCTGAAAATTATTATATATCAACTAAATTATTAAATGCTGATGATGTTTCAATTTGTCAATTCATCTCTCATCAATGCTTTATAAATAAGTTTTGATGTTATATCCTTTGTATAATATACATGTATCTCATTCTGCAAATAAAATTCATTTTTACGTATCCATGATTTAATATTTTTCCGCACCCTTCCTCGCCCTTATGGAGCATTTGGCTTGCCATATACATGTAAATGGATGCACTTGTCGGCGGCGGAGAGACAGGATATGTGATGGTCTGTCTCTTCTTTTGCATGTGATGCAGCTACTGTCCTGCATGCGATGCCGCCGGTTTGTATACCAGCGCCAGTGCAGTGTGATGGTGTGGCACCGAGGAGCACTCAGAGTCATATCCCGTACTCAATCAAGCCACACAACTAGTAGAAATCTAGTGGAAGATACATGAATGTGTGTGAGCGTACTGAGATTTCGAATTTATTTGTCTGATTGTCTCCCGGTGTCCAAAACTTTCGAAGTGTTTACGACTTTTGTGACGGAGTGCCAGTTTAGTTAAATAAAGAGGTGGATACTAGTGTACAGTGCAGTGCAGTACATGTATCATCATCACTACACGTACCCGTGGGCCGTTCGTTAACTTGTTAGACCACCACTCTACCTACGGGTGGGTACGTGGGGATACACGACGACGGTGTCACTGTCAGTCATCAGCTCAGTAACGTACAACATACTAGGACCTACCGGTAGTCGCAACAACTGGTGGTCATACGGCAAGCGAGCAATCGAGCTAGTGCGTGGATGCCCAGCTAGCTAGACCTAGTATAAACTACTTGACGTTGACAGGTACGTATACATACATCCGCTTTATTTTTTTTTTCCAGCCTCGTCACTATCGTGGTGCACGAGAACAGATATTAATATTATTAGGAAATAGGAAACTGCAGTGTCAAGTGATGCTGGTAACAGCAGAGAAGAAATGCATAATGCTAGTGGGTAGTGCGGTTAATTCTGAGTTCTCAGCTGACACTGTCACTAGTGTCAGTGACAGAGCTGCTCTGTCACTGACACTAGTGACAGTGTCAGCTGATACCCCTTTCATAAACTCATCCTCCTATTATCCGCATAAGAATAATGCGGACAATTCAATAAAAAATGCGTTCACAAACTCTGAAAATAATCCGCATTATTTTTACGAGCGCCCGTCCTGAAAAAGGCGGATAATCATCATGGTGACTGCACACGTCCCTCCTGCGGGAAAGACAGGTGACGTTTGACCGCACCCCGGCAATTATCCGCATTATTTGGGTTTGCGTTCATAAACTCAAAATCTGGTCCCGATGCTGCTATTATGCGGATAATAGAAGGGTCGAAATAATGCGCATTATTCTATCCCCGCTCCGGTTTTACGACCAAATGTTGCGGATATTATCCGCATTATTGAGTTTATGAAAGGGGTATGAGTAACAGACGCCTACGACTCGAGTACATGATGTAGGCCTATACTGTCATTGTCTAATCGTGGATGGAGTGGTGGAGTATAATAACTAGGGTAGGCTATCAATTGATCATACCGCGAGATAACTATACACAGCCCAGTCGCCGCTGTACATACGTAGCGCGACAGGGCTGTACCAACGAAGCTCCAAACACGAAGAGGGTCCAACGATAGCATGCGATCGGATTGAATTTTGATACATTAGATCATTTTTTTGTCACTTCAAACTCATCTGACGAACAAAATGATAATGAGACTTCATATCTATGCTATGAATATTGAAATTTAGATTTGATAACTTACCTAAAATGATGGTTATATGCAGCATGTGTGAACGGTTCACGAACGGTACATCGTCTTTCACGCCAGGCCATTTCCAATATCCGGGAGGTCACATGATCTGAATGCCCTTTCAAAAGGTCGCGCTGTCGACCGTGCTGCTACACCAACACTCAAGCAGCGCATCGCACGCACGCAAAAGATTTCCGCAGAGATCAAGGCGCCATTTTGAATTCTGCAACGATGAACCCTGACGGTGTTAGGGAATCCGCCAGAAAGTATAATTTTTTGGTTCCACGGACTTATCACGAGGGCTCTCAATGGACTTACGAACCTTCTGTAATACAAGCATGCACTTAAGGTGAGTAACGTTTGGTAACGTGTACATTGTTTATAAAGAACGTATAAATTTTCATAAGTTTTGTAGTTGTGTTGTGGTTCCCCACTTTGTAGGTGCCCGCTCGTTGGTCAGACGCTGTATTCGCGTAGCGTATTAACAGCGTCTGGTCGGGCTAAACGCGAGAAACAAGGTGCAAGTGAAGTGGGTTGATGTCTGACAATCTAATTCATCATGCCGCCGTGGTGCATAGTGTGACATAAAAAACAAAACAAAAACGGGCATGACATTGCTGTCATTTGTTTGTTACAGGTGTATTAAACTTTACTATTATGTATAGGCTGTGTCAAAAGCAAGGAGTGTATGCAGCACAGTGTAGTGTATCAACACGAAGCGACAGCGGCTGCACGACATTGTCATTTTCAGTGGTGGGTGTACGTTTCCTTCATGAATATCTTTAAAATTGTAGAAAACTAAAATATAAGGAATCCCTATAGTCTATGATTATTCATTCAATAATCGGTATGCGATTTTTTTTTTTAAAATTACGTCAAAAACCCACCGAAATCCGTTATTAAAATCAGGTCTGTAAGCGTCCGTATTGCTTCACTCCTCATCTTTTGCGTGTTATTTGAATGGCAATCACTCTCGTATATCTACAACGTGGCAAGTCGGAAAAGTTCATGACCTTGTTGGAGCGGAAGTGACCCATGAAAAGGTCAAATCATGAGAGCAGCACGCACGGAAGTACATGTATGTAGCAAACGACAAGCTTTACGTAACACACAAAACGCATGGGCGTACGTAAAATGCTACCATGGTACTTCCGGTTGAGCATTTGTGGTAGTTCATTGATTTTGTGAATCATCGCACGATCTACTCCGAAAAATTCAACAATAAGGTCTGGATACCAACAAAACACCAAATTCAACTCGACCATCAGCAAAATACAATGTAGGTGAGTGGTAAAAATCATCTTGTTGGTAAAATCAAACAAAATAAAAGACATTTTAATGTGATTTTGCCGTCAAAAGCGATGGTCGTATACAACGTAAAACACCAGTAGATGTCAGACTGGGGGGTGCTTCGCACAGCAGTCTGGTCAGGCTAAGTGTAGTGTAGTTTGTGCCGACACCTGACCTGCAATGTAAATTTATGCACATTGTCAATGTAAAGTCCCACCCCACTTCACCTGGACATGGGTGCGTCATGGTCGTTTTGGGGATAACCAATACATGCTTTTTGATTCATCCCTCGTTCACTTTTTTGGTGGACAAAACATTGAAAGTGATGCACACCTCCATCACAAATATGACAGACATCCCTGGTTAATTGATGCACACCAGAGTCAAAATTTTGATGCACATGTTATATGCGTAAATACGGAAACTAATTTTGAATGTCTTTTATTCAAGCATTTACATTTTTCTTTTGGTTTGTTAACATAATTTGTAAAAGTTCCAGTTTCCCTTACCCTGTACGTACAAGTCACTCTGCCACAACGATAATCCATATTCTGTGTAATCCATACATGCCAGTGTGTGTGTGTGTTTGTTGCTTGGTTGAATTGAATACATGTAGTTTATGTTCGATAAAGGAATCATGGTGTCTTTTACAAGCAGAAAACAAACAACTGTTGATCATGAAATAGACTAAATTAGTACTGTACGAGCTGAAATTTTCACCTACAGATATTTTCGCGAATTGCTACTTGGAGGACATTTTCGTGTGTTGTTAATTTCGCGGTTGTGAGGGTCTAACTGAACTTAGTTATTCGCGAGTTGTTATTTTCGCGGTTCAAAGAAGATTTGCGAAATTCGCGAAAATAAAACCACCGCGAAAATTTCAGCTCGTACAGTAATCAGAACAACTTCACGGTTCAGGGATAATTAAAATTTTTTTGAATTTTGAGAAGTATCATGCAGTTTTGCTGAACATGAAACCACAAGAAGCTTTCAGCTTTGAGATTGTTGAGAAGCTGTCACAAACACACACACACATACACACACACACACACACACACACACACACACACACACACACACACACACACAACAAGGTGCAGCAGTGTGTTACTATCCCTTACTACTGTACCAATACTGTGTACCATACATTTTTAGTACATGTGTGAATGCGTGGTACACATAGCTGAGCCTGTTATATGTCCCAAGACAGAAATTTATTTCTGTAAAGAAATAAAGAAAACACAATCGGCTTGATGTTGCTTAAATTTCGATAATGTACACTTTGTCCAGAGATTTGCGCCAGATCATTACTGCCAGTCCACACTGCAGTATGAGATGTGCTGCTTGCCTGTCGAAAAGAAAACTTACTTACTGTACAAATTTCGATGGAGATGATTTCAAGGCAGTTACAATGTGAATTTTGCAGCACTGTTACTAGTGTTAGAAAGTCAGCAAAATACTCCTAGATTGTTAGTATTAGACTTTATGAAGTTGTAGGAATTCACTAGTACAAGGAATAATTTAATTTTCCCATGAAGACAGCAGAATGGAGAGCTCAGGAAATTGCCAGAGTTTCATGAGTTTCACAGTATCATCTAAAATGAAAGTGCAGGCCACTCCAAAAGCAAAGAGGTCCCAATAAAAAATGAAAAAAAAAATGGTTTCAGTAATCAAAACAGACAGAAGTTTGATAATGGTTGTTCTGATATATGTACTCAAATGTTTGTTCATCTGTTCTTTATAACTTTGCTAATTTTCACTCATCACAGATTTCCCAGATGGATAAATTTTCCTTTAAATGTGTCTGGAAGTGTACTAACAGTGCATTCATTTCATGATCAAGAGTAATAATAATAGTCAGTTCTTAGAAACGCATAATACCATACAAATAGTCTCTATGCGTGTACAAAATAATGAAACCAAATCTATCACATATTTCTCTAATTCAAACATGTAATCAACAATTGTCAAAAAGGTGAGTTTTTAACACAGATTTGAATTTATCAAAATCTGTAATGCATCTAACACTGAGAGGGAGATTATTCCATAATGAGGGTGCCATTTTTCCAAAAGACCTATCACCATATGTCTTAGATTTGACACTTATTTCAGAGAGGAGTAATGACCCCCTTGAAACAAAATAATACAAATGCATAAACCTTGTGATTTATGTACTTGAAACTTGAAATCGTTTTCTTTGTACTTTTAGGGTACATGTGTAAGTGTGTGTTGACAGACCCCCTGGTCTCTGCTTGCTGTGCAAGACACAAAAATATGGAGAAGACGGTGTGGTTGCCCTTGGCGCCTCTGCTTGTGCTCTATTTAATGGCCATGGTTGGGAACAGTGTTGCAGCACCAATGTCAACTGACATGGACATGATGTCTACAGTGTTTGTGACTGAAACTGAACTTGTGAATTTGAGCACCGTCACAGCACCATCACCCAGCAAAGAGAATCAGAAAAATAATTCCAAACTTGCAAGTCCAGCAGTGCAGGTATGTACATTGTATTCCTACCTGATCTTGACTAATGAGGGATGCTTGTATTTGGATATAAAGTGCATGGACAGCCAGAACTTAATAGTAGAAATGCAACTCACATGACTTCACACAACACAAAATTCTGCTTAACTGAAAGTGTGCTTTAGTTGACCTATATCCTGTTTTGACTGATCTTATTTTGCTGTTACATGCATTGGAATCATGCCCAGTATCAAGACACTGAAATAAATTGTGTACAGATTGATGATGATTGCTGTATGTTTTTTTAGCAATTTACCAATGTGGTACTCTCATGAATGAACAGAGTAGGCATCTTTATGTCATCAAAAGGTCAAATATTTATGACAACTCTGCTCTAAAGGACAGTATTTAGGAAACATTTCCATTTTGTGTGACCTTTTAAAGCTTCTCACTGATTGCTAGCACTCTGTGTATCAAAACTCAGTGCACCTTAGCCTGATTTATTGTCTCCATTTGTGTTGCCATGATTAAATGAGATCATCAAATATTGTTCATTTAGCTTGTATACCAAGGTACACTGTATTTTACCTTTTTTGAAAACTTGCCCAAAGATACTGGTGACAGATCATGAGAGTGTCGGAATGAAACCCATTATAATTGTTATCTGTTTCCATCAGCCCCCTTTATTCCATTATTTTCTACAATGTTGATATGTTATTCATAATGCACTTGTACCCTGCAGAGTGACATGACTCCAGAGTCAACCACAGTGGAACAGACTGCACAACAGTCGACTCTGCCATCAACCCAGCCTGCAGCAGAGTCCACCGGAAGCCCTCGGTCACAAAGCTCGAAAGACGGTCTGAGTACCTCCTCTTCGCCAAGTAGTGAAAGGACAATGACACCGTCCACATCAGTTTCCACTTCATCAGCTGTATCCTCACAGCAACCACCTACTACAAAGGCATCCACAACATCAGCCAGGCACTCAACGGGAGAACCGGTGGAGGGAGTGTTGTCATCATCAGCAAAGACCCTTACTCAAAACCCATTGTCATCGTCCGCAAGCACCAGACAAGCAACGGCAGGAGCAAGCACAGGACAACCTTTGACACAACCCACGACACGGCATCAATCCACATTACCGCATCAATTTACCACATCGCCACAGAGGGAGATATCTGCTACTGCGACAGCAGGTGCAGTGCTGACATCTCTAAAGAAGACAACTGCACCGAATAGCCGTCCAACAGCTTCAAGTGAGTATATTATGGCCATTGTTATTTGTGTGTGTGTGTTTGTATGTATTTTCTTTTACAGTGCACTCCCCTTATAATGAACACGGTTTCATAACAAAATTCCAGTTACAACGGGGCCATAACATTTTTTGCCGTATGTTTTTTTATTGTTTATTTGTTTGGTTATAACGAAATTTCGATATAACGAAAGAAAACTGCTAGTCTTGAGGACTTTGTCATTTATAACTGGAGTCTGCTGTACGTTTGTATCTGCAACCCAAATTATTTGCTCTTTTCATTGCTATTTAAGATTTATTAAACTTTTGTTACAGAAAACAGCACAAGAACAAGTGGTAGCAACAAGAATAAGTGGTAGCAAAGGTGTATTCTTTGCAGCTAACACATGTGGAGATCGGAGTGTGCATGCTACTGCTATGTATTGTCTGGCTTTGATAGTCCAAACATGTAGTGGAAAAGCTTTGCACACTATTTATCTGACAGGGCAAACACCAACTTACAGATAAGAGCATTCTAGAGTGTACTGAATAATGATCATGTCTACTCCGGTAGTTCTCATTTAGCATGGTACATCGGCAAAGAGGAAAGGTTCTTTGAAACGTTGTACCTTGTATTATGCTCTAGCTTACATTGACAGAGACTTAACCTCCTTTTGCCACCAAATTTGATAATTCTTCATATCAACTGCGATCCAATTGTAATTTCACATGAATTGCTGCCATGATAACCATAGAGTATGTTTTGATTGTAATGTTGTGTTTTGTGAATTAACTGATTTATTTCATCATACAAAAATTCGTGTTCAGTCCAATTTATTTTTCACTTCTTTCCATTGAAAGATTTAAGGCATATCACAAGCCAGGATTGATAATAATGTCTGAATATTTTAGTGTTTCAATTCTTATAGAATTTTTGAAAGGAATCTACATGTCTGATCTTTGTACCTTTTTAGTTCATATCATCCTGGTGGAGTTTCATATAGATATGAATATTTAATGTTTGTCATACATTGTAGAACATATCGAGTGTGGTAAATGTCCTTGATCATTATTTCATTCATGTGCTACACTGCACTTTTTTTGTTTTGGGGGGGGGGGTAATACATGGATTTCTATGGTATGTACACTGTATGAAAACATTGCAATATTGTATGTTTCTTTAAGCAATTGTAAATGTGAGTCAAAATACATTGTAGATGAACAGATTTTGACCAGACCTATCTGCAGCTTGTCCTTGCTTTCCAATTTGGTTACATAATCAATAGACATCACATTGAGATTTAAGATATTTATATCTTGACTTCATATTGGTCATGACTCAAAGGATTAGGTGCCAGGTCAAAAAGGGCAGAAATAACTGTGTATCTGGGAATGAGCAGTGTGTAAAAATAATACCATTTTCTAGTCCTTTGATCTGAGCTTGATTATGATCATTGGCGTTAGTGTCTTGAGAGAGCGTGTTGCTGTCAAAAAGAATGATCATCTTTTATTCAGTTGAACTTGAAGAAATACAGATGTATCAAATAGCAGACTTTGCTTCGTATGTGCAGTCAAGACTGGATACAGGTATATTTATTAGCAAGCAAGGATGGTTTTAAGCACGTGAGAATAAACGTTTTTGCTTTCAGCATGGTTAACCCTCAGTGGAAGTCCACCCTGAATAATTAGTTTGTGTTAATGGAAGCAGAAAAAGAAGAGGAACAGGACAATGGAAGTTAGGCAAATGGAAGATGAGCTCTCATGCTATATTACAAAGTTGTCAAATTTCTGTTTCAGTGGTCACATCATCAAAATTTCATTTCATTTTTTTTTAATCTTTGAATGAGAATGTGGTCAAAATTGCATTGCCCTATTCTCATTTTTCTGGTTCTTTTCAACGAACTTATTTCCAGGGTGGACTTCGCCAATTAAAGTGTCTGTGCTCAAACTGCTATTGGCTTTGTGTACAGACATGTTGCCAATAGTACTGACATGGTTAGGCTAACAGAGGTACAGTAATCTCTTGTCTGTTATGAAAGCTCTTTCAGAAAAATCTATTTCATTCTTTAGAAAGCATGTATATTACTGATTTCTGGCAAATCATAAAATTTCATGGGATGAAATGCCTTTTGACCAGAACTGAAAAATGCTTCCATTTAGGGCCTGATGCAAGGATAAACTAAATGTACATGTACACTATATTATGTAATGGACATTTTAGCAGTTAATCATTATCTGGGGGTTCATAGCAACTTTGTTGTGTGCTTGGAAGAATGACAAAAACGCATGGGAGGAGCCTAGAAGAATGATGCAAACGCATGTGAAGCCAAAGTATATTACGTGCCTCTTGTGTATTCTTGTCATTATTTTGGGCACATTTTATACTCCTCGCATGCATTTGCATTGTTCTTCTGGGCACATAATGATTTGGATTGAAATCTGTTACTGTATACGCCGAATATTTCGCAAGGTTTTTATCTTCCCGAATTTCGCGAGTCAGCTGCTATTTGCAAAATTAAAATCATCCGAAACTATTGACTCTAATGCCGATATGAATGTGACGTACGCGTATACATTTCTCCGTTCAGTACAGGACTCCCCGATTGCAAATTTAACCACTCACGAAATTGTCGGGAAGTCCCGATTCGCGAAAATTTATACTCGCAAAATATATGGCATATACAGTAATCTGTCTTGCAGATATTGTTCGAGACATCACAATTGATCTCTTTCCCTCTTTTTTTCTCTCTGTTTGCTTTTGCACTACCCATCTGTCTGTCTCTGTGCCGTTATCTGTTTGTGTATCTTTCTATTTTTTCCTGTCCTTCATAATTTCCTTCTCTTCTTTTTTTTACCTATGCTTAAAAACAGGTGGAGATTGGTCTATCCTTGGAATCACAGTAAGTATGGTTGCTCAAAATTGTGAGAGTGAAGGAAATAGTTTGATACATGTAGATGTCCTGATCATCATATTTGTCACTCATGTCCAAGTGCTTTAGAATCTTTGAAGCATTCTACTAAAGAATGGAATCAATGTTCAAAAAATATGTATAAAAATATTAGTTCAGGGTCCCATTATAAATCCATTATTGCATATCCTATAGTGGATTCAAGTAGTTAAGCAATTTGAATCCAGCAATTAAATAATGTAGTGCATGTACACATGTACTGCACATAATACATGAATTGAAGATATACATGTTCTGATTGTGCAGGGTTCGAAATTGGCGATGGTCCGTTGGCCATTGGCCACCCGAAATCACGTCGGACTAGCTAAAAATCGAAAAATTCTGAAGTTACTAGTCCGTCTGGCTAGCCAAAATATTGCTTCAGTGTCAAATTTGATTCTAAGTAGTCCGCCTGGCTAGTTAAAAAAAAGTTAAGTGCGACCCCTGTTGTGTGTATGATCATGATGAGATGTGATTCAGTAGAGATGATGTGATCTTACTCAGGTAGACCTGATGTATCAGCCATCTTTTCCTATTGCATGCATATCATTATCTTGTGTCTAAATAGCTATCTTGAAGAAACATACTGTGAACCTAACCCATCAGCTAATCAGCAATTGTCACAATTACCTCTGAACCACAGACTTGTAAAAACATGGACGTAATCTTTTAGAATTAGAGGAGCATTTGATTACAGCCAAGTGAAAAAGTGGTAATTTACAAATAAGTGCTTCATGAATGGCTTTTGTTAATTTGGTTTACAAGACTACACATTTTCTCCAGTTTCTCAAATATCTCATTTACAAGTCAATTTCCAGAGAAGGTCTTATGTAACCTTTCAGACCTCAGACCTGCACATGCTCAGATTGTAGCAGAACTGAATGATACACAATGTCTGCTGCTTATATATCAGAATTAATCATATAAATCTCATTTGATGAATCCTCAATTCTGATTGGTTGAAATAGGGGGGCATAAATGCAGGCCCTCTGAGCATGCTCTCTGAGTCATTGCATGGAGTTGAGATTTCTCTGGGCAATGATATTAACAATGCTTCAAAAAGCGGTCCATATGATCAGTAGACGTTGAAGAACAGTCTATCTGCATGAAGGGTAATTTCATCCCCTATCAAAATTCTCTATCCCTGTTTGCCAGCCCTTTCCCCCTGCGCCATTTATTGTAAATGACAATCGTGTGTGAGCCCCGGAGAACATCACATGCATTAATGAGTTGCAGGGGCAGGAAGTCACATTATCATAGCGTGTGTGTACATGTATGCATGTGAAAGTTTGTGTGTGTGTGTGTGTGTGTGTGTGTTTATGTGTATGTGTATGTGTGTGTGTGTATGTGTGTGTGTGCGTTTATGTGTATGTGTTCGTGTACAGCTGCTGGATCGGCAAGGTTGGTAAAATTATGAATTGATAAAATCGGCCTGCCCCCCATCAAATGCAAACATCAAAGCTCAGCTGCAGTTAATTAGACTTGGGGATGCAGATGGAACATAGTACACTAGAAATGTTGGCAGCTGTGAATATTGACAAATTTTGTGCTGCACATGAGTGTAACTTGGCTTGGCGGATTGTTCTAAGAGTTCTTTACGTCATGACATCTGCTGTGTAGTTCCATTTTCAATGTTAGCATCCCTCCAGTATGCCTGCTTTTTAAGAATGAATAGATATGTTCTGGTGGATGGTAGATGGTGAACTATTCACTGAGCGGGTGATAAATGAAGTATGGTTCATTGTTTGATAATGCACTGATTTGTTGTTGTTGTTTTCTCTCTCTCTCTTTCGACTTGACAGAAAAACAGCTTTACAGGCAAGATTCTACTACCGATAGCAATTGGGATCTTATTCTCTGTAGTTATCATAGCTGTGGCATACGCATACTGTTCTCGGAAAAGGAAAACGAGGACGGGAAAGACACATGGAAATGGGGTAAGCAGGTGGATGCCTATCCTTTTTTTTTTGACAAATTTTGTAAATAGAATATGTCAGTGATTCATTGTTTGTCAGGAAGTGTCAACAAATTATAAAGTACATCCAAAACAAACATCCATTACTACCCCAGATGATAGAATGCAGACATCAATGTTTACAAGGACAAAAGTGATGTACAGCTATAACAACAATGGGGGAAAATATCAAAGAACAGAGAAGAATAAAAAGTCAAACTCCAGCATAGGAATATAGTTTCCTTTTCTGTTTCCTGTTTGTGTTGGCAAACATGACACTTTCTTCAGTACATGTAGCCAGGAACAATATTGTCTTTTGACAAGGAAATAATTGTCAGATCAGGAAGGAAGCTGGTTGTGAGTTGACAACAGACACTAGTGATTCAAATGATATTGCATACACTCATTGTTGTATTCATTAAACCTGTGGAAGTGAAAGATTTTTGTCACTAATGAGTTTTCACAGCGCGGGATATTATTGACACAAACAACAGAAACATGAAATCTGCGTTAAACAGCATCAAAGTGCATGATGCTTGTGCTGAGGGCTTAGAGCGGATTTTCCTTGTTCAGAAAAGGAAAAACTTTGTTTTATGAAATAACACAAATTTATGACATGGTCATGTCAAACTTGGACATGATATGACAAATGATCTCATCAACATGGAAGAGATTTTACAGAAAATTAGACAAAGTTTAGAGAAATCATGATGCCATTCAAGAACTTCACTGGTGACACAATATCTTGAGCAAAGGAATTTTTCAGTGCATTTCCTCAAATTTTGATACATGCTTGCGACAATGACAATGAAGCAATTGGGTCTGTTAAGGCCATATTCTTACACATTGCTTGCTAGTCATAGTGGCATGGAAACGATGGAGTTGAAAAATGTAAGATTCGGCCATGAAATTTGGTGCACAAGTATCACTTTGATATGCTTTGACTTCATAAACATTTCAATGTTCATTTAGGACAGACATAAGGCTTTTAGAGCCTAAAGTATAAAAGTTTTCCCTGGTATTTTACAAAGTTTTTGAGAAATACTTGTTTGTATGCTCCTTTCTAAATTCCTCACAATGTACTGAGTTGTTAAACAATATGTACATGAATGATGGGGGGGGGGGGGGGGGTTGGGTCTCACACAAGCCAGAAGAGTTAGCAATTAATTACCCAGCATGTTAAGTAAACACCCCCTCCCCCTGTGGAAAAAAATGCACCTGTTTGCATTTCATCTTGAGACATACATTCCTGTCACATTAACCCATTGAGGATGGACTGATTCTGCTTTCACGCATTTCGCATAGATACACCTGCCCAAGTATTCTTGGGATTAGTCTTCGACAAGTTAAAGTGTAACCACTGGTAAAAGTGATGCTGTATGTGGCATCGACAGTTTCTGCTTTGATTCAGGCTCATCTGTTTGATGTAAATGACATATTGCTTTGTATCGAAGCATGTCGTTATCTACAGTGAGATCTCAATGGGGAGGATACATATCAATGTCACTTTTTTTTTCATTGTGAAGCATACATTTGTGCATGGAAGCATGAAGGAAATCATGCACGTTCGGGTCAATACAAATTTTCCACAAGGACCCTCACAAGGTACATATAGTCAATACTTAGCTGACGTATGTCTAGCTTGCTGAATGATCTCGTTTTTTTCAACCTGTTTCTTCTTGTTGCCCTAAATCCATATTTCTCTGTTGTAGTATATTTTATCTATCTTTCCTTGCAGTCAATTATGCCATCTTTAAGGGTCATGAGACTTCATAACTGGCATGCCCTGCTGTCTAATGTCCATGTTATGTTGATTTGATGCTGTTTTACCCCATGTTGACAATGAAAACGCAAGACTTGCATTGTTCTGAGAGCACAACATAATATGAAGTTTCATGGCAATTGAAATTCTCATGCTACAGTGGAGAAAGCATTATGTAATCAATGTAACTTAAATAAACAGGAATGCTGTTTCTGTGATGAAATAGTCAAGATTCATCCTGTGGGGGGGGGGGGGGGGGGAAATGAAGTCTGAAAAGGTCCTTAACATTCTCATAACTGCCAGCTACTAGTAAAATTCAGTAAATTTTAATACTGTTAGTACTGTTTGGCATTGTAAAATTCTGCGCTTTATTTAAAAAAATAATAATAATAATACATAGGCTATGTACTTCTTTGCAAAACAATCCACTATTATGTCGGCAACTATGCATTCGTGGTGTAGTATGTCCAGGGCCCCGTCTTATAAACACTTGTGGTTGATTCAAATCAATCACAACTTTACGATTAAATGCAAATCCATCTTATAAAAAAGTTATGATTGAAATTAAGACGGAGAACTGCAATCAATCAATCACAGGTTGGGATTGATTGCAGCTTGCAAGAGATTTGTGATTGATTGATTTCTATCACAAGTTTTATAAGACAGGGCCCAGTTTGTTAAAAAGTGTCCCCTTTACATTTGTTTGGCTTGACCCGTCAAGTCTACGTGAGCATGGAGTGTAATGCCAAAAAATGTATCAATGTATCTCTGGTTTTCCTTTTTATAACATTCTCTATCCCTTTCTTTTCTCACCTTTGTCTAACCAGGTACATGACATGACAAGTATGGACAGAGTTATGCTTCTAGCGGACAGTTCGGAGGATGAATTTTGATCAGGAAATACCCTCTTTAAGATGAAGGTAGTCATATGTATAGAATTGCAATTTTCTATGTGTTTTTTTTTTCTTTTTGCTTAGTGATGCTGTAAAGTTGATTTTTTTTTTTTATACTTTTAAGAGATTGAATATAGTATATGTATGTATGAATGTGCTTGTGTATTCCAGCTCATCTCTTCAATACCTGCTTCTAGAGAGCTGTGTGTTTTTAATAGTGCACAGAAAAAAAAAAAAAGAATAGGTTCTCAAATGATTGGCTGATATAACAAGAGTTGTCTTCCAAGTTTATTTTATTTATGTCATCAGTGTACTTGAAAGTGTTTAATGTTCTTGCTTGCAATAAAAACTCTTGATTTTGCCGTGCTACACCGATAATGATGACTTGTAGATATGACCCCATGTTGCTTATGTGAACATGGCAATAATGGATTGGGAGATTGATAATAGTGTGAAATCAGTACGAATTAAAAAAAAAAATTAAAATCAAATTCAAGTATTAAAAAAAAAAATGACTTTGAATGCAAATAAGGGAGCTTTGGTAGATCATTTTTGTTATGTTCCCCTGGTAAATTCAGTGTTTCACGACCCATAATGCTTATCCAAGGAGACTCCCAGGTTTGTGCGATGTAGCAGGAGTTTAAAGCTGCAGTCTGCACTTACGCTGTTGAGATGCTCTTTTCAGAGCATCTTGTCTGGATTGCCTGTTGTCACATGCTTAGAAGGGAGAAATTTCTATGAATGTGCATGAACATATGATATGTAGACCAATAGTTTAATGAAGCATAGTAATAAGTGATCTGAAATTGATATAAAGAATAGAACAATCATGCATATAGAGCAACAAAAACTATAGTATGTAACATCAAATTTTTATTTTTATTTTTTCAAAATCAAACCCATGTATAGTTTGCATATTGCTACTCACACAGTGTGAGAGAGAGAAAAAAAGTGAGTTCCTATGTCTCTGTGAATCGATTATGATCTTTAAATCAGTTTTTCTTTTGTATGTTCATTTCATTTCAAATTTTTACATGTATGTCATGATAATTGGACACGTGACAGCCTTATTAAGCATGTTGTTATAGCCACAGGAAATTTGTTTGCAGTGCAAATTGTACAATATTTTAGATAAACTGCATATCGATAGTATAATGGAAATATTTTAACACAATTGTGCACATTTCCAAGGTGTGTTGAACAATAAGTCTCTGATATACATTTACTCCTCTTTTTCACTTCTTTCTGCATTTACCTTGTGGGACAGTGCTTGTTTCTTCAATTGATTGTGCATGCATTGTTTATTTTTATGCCTTTTAATTGTGATTTATTTCCCCCTTTTTTAACCTGGCAAAATAGATGCACACAGTATCCAGACGTAAAATTTAGAGATATTTTGGTGTAAAATCATTGTTAGCACTTCATACATGTGTAGAAATGAATATATAAACTACAGTAAGGACTTATGATTTGTTAACTTTATTGTTGTGGTTTCCGGTAGTGTCATGTATTGCTGATATGCAATGGCACAAGCATGATACACTGTACGATTTCTAGCCACACCTAAACTTCATGTACAGCATGTTCACCAATATACAATATGTCTTTGCTGATGACAAGGACATCAAGAAAGGTTTGAAGAGTACCCAGGGGGGTTCCAGGGGTACCTAGAAGGGTTCTACGGGTGCATAATTATTTGGATTGTCCATCTCACAATTTGAACACCATGATATATTGTCCCCATTATTGTCCTTGAACCCTGTGATTGATTGCAGCAGTTTAACTCCATGCTCAATGTAAAGTATGGGCAAGCTGATTATAGTTCGGATGAATAAGGTCAATGGTGCAGGTCAAAGGGCAAAGGTTGACAGACTTTTGTATACATAACCAGGTAAGCAGAACTTTCTGTGTCAGGTATTTAAGGTTAAGTGTAGAAATATAAGGAGCATTCTTTCTTGGTATGATAATTAAGCTATGAACCATATATTTACACATAGTCAGGGGGTAGGTGACAAGTCTATTTCATAATCATTTTTGAACCCTAAGTGTCGGAATGTCATATTCACCATAAAGGTCAGACTTTTCAATCACAAGGGAAAAGAGATGCATTACCAACAGTCAAATTAGTTTTTGACCCTGCAGGCACGATACCCAGGGTATATGTAACTTGATATGAAAATATAGATAACTTTCAATACCAATTCATTGATTTTAGATCATACTTTTTTTAAATCCATGAATTCTCATCGTAGCGTAGTATCTTGGACTGGACAGTTCAGGTAAGGAAAGTGGAATGGAACAGTTTGTTTGTTTCTTTTTCTTCTTTTTTTTTTTTTTTACCATAATACACTTTATTTACTTCTTTGTTGAGACACAACGTAATAGATGTGGAGATACGTGATGCATTTCTTTAGAAGACTTTGCAGTAGGATGTTTGTTTTCTGTAGTTGCTAATGTGAGTAGACAAGCCTTGTGTTAGGAAACCATGGTATGTGTTAAAGGTAGGGGATACCTTTTACAGACCTCCCAAAATGCAGCAAAACATTAGATATGAACCTCAGGGGACTTGTTTAGGCCACTGCTGAGAAATTTGGAAGTCAAGTTATTTACAATTTGAATAATGCACAAAACTCAACTACTCAGTAGTTCTGTGTGTTGGCCACACTTAAGCCTTTTTGTTGCAGTCTTCTGTATTTTCTATCTATAAACACAAATCTAAAAGTATAAGAGCTGATGTAATAACATATAGAGTGTGTGGCAAGAATGTATATAGAAATGTTTGTAAGTTTTGATGAACTTTCTTCACAAAATATACATGATGGACACACATGCAGTGCATGGGTCTGCAAAGGTAGCCTAGTAATGTACTGGAATTTTACGGTGAGCCCCGAAAAAAATTCAATTCAAATTCAATAAAAATGTACTAAATGTTACCTTCCACTTTCAATACTTTTATGGGAGTTTCTAAAATGATACTCTCTTCAACATACCACTGTATTTATACAACTCTTCATTTAAGGCATGCAAATGGGATTCCCTACCTTTAAGATAGGCTTGTTTAAACCTTTCTGTGTCAGGAATTTTGGACAGTGTGTACTGTGCTATGGGGTTTTCTGTGCCAATTATCACTCAAAGCACACAAAGGGTTAAGGTGGACTAAGGACTGCCATGAAGTAAGCATCTCTTCATTTCTGTAGTACATAATATGCTCGTTCCTGTGATATGAAAAGCACAGTTTGATTATCTTGTGTACATCGCCGGAACTTGCTCGTTAATTATGTCATAAAAATCCTTCGTCTTCCATGCAACCTATATGAACGTGTATAGAGATGTATTTTTGAAAGCATACATAGCCGTGGTATTGGGGTAATGGTGGGAGTACCAGTAGGGTTTTAGTCATTTCACAGTTTCATCCTCTTTCGAAAAGACAATCATGTGCCGGTCATATCACTGCGGCAGTAAAGCAGGGATCTCGCGATGTCAAAACTGCAGCAGTGATTACACTTTTTTGTTTCTCGTAAGTGTGATATCACTTACCCTTTTCTTTTTCTATTTCTCCCTTTCTGTCTGTTGTAAATGAGGAACTGATGTGAATAATGTACGTTGTCACCATTTGCTACGGAGGAAAGGTGCTAAATAGATTTCTAAGCAGTAATGTGCTATACATGTGTAGTTTTATTGGAAAGTGTGCTGCAGTACAGACATTGTGCTGGCAATATATCTCATATACAGATTGGCTTGATTCATTTTATCAAGCCTTGGGTGGTGTACTTGGAATGCAATATTTTCAACTTGTTCTCATTGAACGAGGCCAACATAACACTTTGAAGGACGAAAGGAAAAGGACGGTTATTGCACTTTATTTATAGCGGGGTTTTCTCGTTTCTGGTATGGGACCAAATTTGTTTTGGGTGCCATGGGATGAACTAATCAACCTTACACTTCATACAACATTGTATCATAAGGAAATTTTCTCCCTGGCGTGGTTAGTTAGGGATGACTTTGACAGCGATTATTGGGAATAAAAATGATAACAGCCACACAACATGTCATTTTATTATTAGCTAGGGGGAGAAAATATTGCTATTATGAATTCCTTTGGTGTTTGATATCGCCACCTGAAAACTACCTTTTGCAGTGGCACTGTTTTTTGTGGTCGCTTACAGTACCAGGTAGATGGCATGGTATGTGGTGTCTTTAGCATGTCATCATTCTCTTACGTGTGTTCTGACATATCCCCAAATTGCTGCATTTCACCTGTTTCATTGATATTTATAATTTTGCAAGCATTTTTTTTCTATAGCAGTCACTTCTCCAGACAAAATAAAAACATATCCTTTGCATTTTCACTAATTACAAACAAATTAAATTTGCATTAATAAACATGCAAAGAAGTAGAACAGAGGAAAACAATACAATAATTATCAATGATTTAATGGCATCAGAACATTTCATGTGGTAGTATAAGATTTCTCACAAGCAGGTATTGGGCAGACACCAGGCTTTTATAGTGCCTCTGTCATCATGAGTGATACAAATTATACTAGTTTAGTGTGATGCCCACACCTGTACTGATTAGATTCATCACATGTGAGACTTTAAAGGAAAAGTTCACCTTCATAGACATGTGGATTGACTGAATGCAGCAATATTAATAGAACACATCAGCAAGAGTTTGAGGAAAATCTGACAATCCGTTGAAAAGTTAGGAATTTTTGAAGTTTCTGCTTAGTCACTGCTGGATGAGAAGACTCTTACAGCTTGTGACATCTGTCACATGTGTACAACGATATAAAGAAAATATTTAAAAAAATCAAGATATTTTCACTTTTTTCGCACAGTAAAAAAACACTCGACTTCCCTCTTTCAGAAGGCAAGGGGGAATAATATTACCCTTAACCTATTTCATTGGCGAGTCAAGGAAATGTGCCCTTTTTATGCCTCCGCCACGAAGTGGTGCCGGAGGCATTATGTTTTCAGGTTGTCCGTCCGTCCGTACGTCCGTACGTCCGTCCGCTTTCGTTTACGCGATAACTTGAGTAATATTTACTGGAATTTTACCAAACTTGGTCCAAGTATGAAGTATGATGGGGCAATTAGTTGATAAGATTTTTGGTGAAATCGGCTAAAGGTCAAAGGTCAAGGTCAAATCATGAAATTTTATCCGTTTACGCGATAACTCAAGACTGGATGGAGCAAATTTCACCAAACTTTGTTGGAGGATGATGTATGATGGGACAATTAATTGATTAGTTTTTCAGTGAAATCAGACAGAGGTCAAAGGTCAAAGATCAAGGTCAAATCCTAAAATTTATCTGTTTACGTGATAACCCAAAACTGGATGAAGCAGCTTTCACCAAACTTGGTCCAAGGATGATGTATGATGGGACAATTAGTTGAGTAAATTTTAGTGACATTGGCAAGAGGTCAAAGGTCAAAAGGTCAAGGTCAAATTCTACAAATGTTGCAATTTTCCCCATATCTATGCAATGCCCGAAGGTATTTTCTTGAAACTTGGTGTGGACATGTACTACTGCATAAAGATTCTCCAATGAGAGTTTCATGTCATAAGGTCAAAGGTCAAAAGGTCAAAGGTTAGGTGAAAATGTTGCAATATCACTTTTCTCGCAAATGGTTCGATGTATTTTCATGGAACTCGGTACATACGCATGTACTGTCTGGCAGGGATTCTCTATGGAATTTAGGGGTCATGGGTCAATAGTCAGGGGTCAAGGTCAAGGTCAAGGTCAACTCAAAATTTTACTATTTCCCCCATATACTAGTATATGCAATGCTTGCATTATTAGTTTCAAAACTTAGTACATGCATTACCTAATGGAGATTCTCCAGGAAATTTCCAGCCTGAAGGTCAAAGGTTAAAGGTCAAAGGCCAGGTTTCAATGCCCCCCCCCCCCAATAAAAATATTTTTTTTGTACCGTTATCACACTCTTTCTTCATACCTTTGAAATTACTCAATGCATAAACTTCCCCAAAATTCCCCAAATATATATACCTGCACTCTTAGAAAATTATGGCAAACACAGTTCAAGACATTTCTGACAAACCTGTCATTTCAATATTTTGCCAGTTATGTGAAAATGTCATGGATCACACATTGTGAAGACATTGTACTATACGCCTATTGGGAGAATCACGCATTAAGGCGGAGGCATCAGTCGCCATAGCGACATTTCTAGTTTTCAAGAAGTAAAATTTTTTCGATTTTTCGATTTCCCCCAAACTTTCACTGACGTGTTCTACTAATATGACTGCATTCACTCCATCCACATGTATATGAAGGTGGACTTGCCGAGAAAAGACCTGGTTACGTGGGGATTCATGGAGTGTGAAGGCTGGCCAAATGTGGATATATTTGAGAATACCCAAAACAAAGGGCGCGGTCACACTGGCAAAAGATCGAGAAGTTTAAGATCGCGATCTTTAAGATCTCAAAGTTTTGCCAGTGTGACCGCAAACTTCCCGCGAAACTTCTCGATCTGTTTGCGGGCATTGTCTCCGAAGCGCGAGGCCATTGTCATGTTCAGATGTGCATTGTTACATCACAATCACTAGCCATCGGACGGCGCACTCTTTCTTGCGCGCGTACGAATGGCCCAAACTTCGTGATCTTAAACTTCTCGATCTTTTGCCAGTCTGACCGCGCCTATATTGTGTACAGCTCTATCACTGATCTCTGTGTAAGTACACACAGAGCCAAAAAATCTCAACCGGATTTGACCGTTACCAATGAACGTTACCAATGAACGTGGCGCTTCGATGCATGTATTTGCTGACCTGTGCTATTTGTGGTTTTTGAATGTGCTCCGGTGGGCCACCCATGAATTCCCGTGCTACTGGGTCTTGAGGAGAAAATCGTGTCCATGTTTAAGTTTCCTAGTATGCATAGAGTGAAGTCAATGACACAATTTAAAGGAACTGTATAGTAGGCCAAAGATTGTAATTCATGTAACATTTTTGTGATGATTTGGATTCATCATGCTCTCTCTCTCTCTATTTGTTCTGTCATGGTTCATCGGAACAAGAATAGATATATTGCGCCACATAATGTTTTGTGTAGGTTTTGATTATGATAAGAAAAACTTGAACAGAAAAGATGCAGGGTGCCACATGTAAGATGTGTTTCTACTGTTCTGATTTTTTTTTTTTTTTTTTATAGTCATGACATTCCCAAAGTTTTTAGGTGCTCAAGTTATGTAGTATACAAGGTATATTTGTGTTTCATTATATGTACTCGTATACACTGTATATATATGATATTAGATAATGGTTATGTAAAGAGAAAATGAAGAATGATGTGTTTATTTTATAGTCTCATAAATATGATTCATGATCAATGAACATGTTTTTTACTTGTACTTTGAAATAATATTTAGTTATGGTTTATTAGGTAAAAAAAGGGATTTTTGAATAGATGAGATGGTATAATTTGAGAGGACATATTGAAATCAAGAAATTGCAGTACCATGGTATTTTCTAAAAATGTATATTTGACCTGTCAGCACCTCACGATCACTACGTTGCAGACACTTAAGCTGAAAAAACTTCAAAATGAGGTGCTTGCATGCAAAAGTCATACTTCGCTTTGATGTTAAAAATAGTGTGACATCTTCACTACCTCCTGCCCATGTTTTCAAGTCAGTGAATGATTTTTTCTCCCCCCCCCCTTTTTAAGGAGCCTTTTGGTTGTGATAAAGAATGTTTCTGTGTAGCTTTGAATTGGCCTATCAAAGGTGGTTATAAAAGTGAAAACTTTTTTTTTTTTTTTTTTAAACCCTGTAGTGCTCATAAACTTCAAAGCAGGTCTTCTTGGTATTGTGTTTTGTATGTGAAGGCTAGCTTAATGCCATTTCCATGGTCAAGCGTGGAATTAAAGTGGGACAAATCGTAGGTGACTAGAACTTGGTTTTTGTGGCGATGAGTCATGTAGGAAGAAGATTCATGTGGATGTAGTAGGGCAGATATGTAGCAAAAATTGGTCGAGATGCTCACATCCGGCGGAAAGTATGAAATTTTGCATGTAGGGGTATTTTGGGGCACTGATTTCAAAAATTGCCAGATCCAAGAGATCTGACCACGGGGTCGGCTGCCATTTTCAATTCCAATATGGCCGCCATCACGAAACAAATTTAAAGATCCCTATCTTCAGTTCTGAATGACCTGTGTCACCAAAATTTGATACACAATAGCGTTTTGACATATTGCATTTAATGACAGATTAATTTGAAGTGTCTGACAAACATCGAATGGCCGCCATTTCGAATTCCAATATGGCCGCCTCGACGAAATGTTCAAAATCCCTATCCCGAGTTCTAAGTGGTGAGTGACGCTGAAATTAGGTGCACACCAGTATTTTAACATACTTAGTTAAAAAATGGATTGATGTGATGTGTCTGACAAACGCAATGCCGGCTATTTTGAATTCCAATATGGCTGCGAAGACAAACATCACCACTAACATTCATGGGCATACAAAAAAGTGTAGCAAAAATGAAGCATAATGCACCTGTCACTGACGTCACAATGTAAATACAGCAGCACGCACTCAATGAGTTACAAACGCGCGCTCAATCAGGTAGCCTAATTTACAAACCCGAGATAGAGATTTGCAACACTCGAACAAAGCAACTATGTAGGAAAATTCAAATTGGCTGCCGTGCAGCTTGTCAGACATATCAAATAAGTCTGTTATTGAAGTCACCATACCATCCTGCTTTTATGTATCAAATTTCAATAGCTTATGTCATTCAGAACTGAAGATAAGGATCCTTGGCGGCGGCCATATTGGAATTCATAATGGCGGCCGACCCCGTGGCTAGATCTCTTGGATCCGGCAATTTTTTAAATCAGCGCCCCAAAATACCCCTGTATGCAAAATTTCATACTTTCCGCCGGATGTGAGCATCTTTTTCACATATCTGCCCCACTAATGTATGTTGGATTTGGAATACAATATCCACTTCTCATCAGTCTCGTCCAGAGATTCATAATCTGTGATGTGCCAAATGTTGTTTTACACATGATTTAGATTTGATTCTGAGTACATGATTGGTGAGAATGGACATTTGCTATGAAGAACATGCTACATACCTACATACTGGCATTCATGCATGTAGGATATCACTGCAGCCTGAGAACAACAGTGGGCCTGTTGTCGCATGAATAATCACCAAGCAAAATATATCAAAATTATGCAGTCTATAATTGCTGCAGTTGCAGTTGATTGTAAATGTATTAGGTACATCTATTCATTTAGCTGCTATTGACATTACATGACTGTACTAGTATCTCAATTTTCTTATTCAGTCGCGTCTCTTCATACTCTGTTGGCCCCAGGTCATACCGTAATATGCAGAATTTAAATTTTGATAATGTAACATTTTGATTAATCAAGACAAATCGGGAAGTGATATCATGGATTTGTAATTCACCTTTTCATGGCAGCCCAGGGAGGCTATGTTACTACAGTTCCTACAGACAAGATTCCCATGACCTGGAGTACCAGTTATTGAGATATATGAAAGTTCCATTGAAAGTAGGAGCCCAATATAATAAAAGGTAGCAGGGTAATGTATGGTGCAAGAAGCTCAGAGTAGTTGCATCTGCGTTACTCTACGCAACACGACTGCAGAGCTGCCTTGCCAGTGACTCGTCTTTGGTCGTCCTTTTCTCGCTGTTTTCTTGGATCATGGGGTCAGATGTGAAAAACCCTCGTGCTACCTGGTGTAATTCATGGCAGTTTGTGTGAACCTTCACTCATTCACTCAATGTACTTTGATGCCTGCACAATGTCATTTAAGATAATGTAAAAGATCTTCAGAGATATTTGTTGTTCATGATATCAGTGTGTTGTCCATGTCTGATGCCTTTCCTCTCATGAGTCAATGATAATCGGTTCATCCCTCCAAACGAGAGAGGGCGACGTACTTGTATACATATAAGTGGAAATTTTCATGCATTTTGTGCGAAATGAAACTTGCGCGAAATTGAAAGCATGCAAATTTTATTGCTTGTAATACACATGTACTTGGTTATATTTTGATGCTTGGTATTGAAAATACACAAGATTCATCTTACCCAGCCCAGCATGAAAAATTACGCAAAAATTTCCACTTTTACAGTATGATGCACGTGAGGTCCTCTGTACAAAATTCTGAATGATTACTTGTGTTAAACAAGATCGTTCTTATCTATTCGTATGGATTGAATTATTTTTTGATTGAAATAAAATGAAGATGAAATTTGTGATACATTTTGTGCAATGCAATAAAAGAAACAGAAAATAAAACACAGTGTTTGTTTTCATATTTGTATAGTATGATATAGTCCACTCCCGTTACAGCAAACATGGTTATAACGCAATTCTCTTTTCTACAATGAAGTAAAAATTCAGGCCCCCAATTAATCATCTACACATACAGTATACAGTATGTCCCCCAAAAAAATTACAATCAGATTTTTGCATTGATAATACCCAATATGGTTAAACTGTCTAAATGCTACTTCAAGGTCTTTAAATGTAACACCTTGGCTCTATTTTGCAGAAAAACCCGTTCAATTTGGTTAAGCGGTCACAGAGAAATGTGGATTGTTGTAAAGCATGTCATGAGTCTGATTTCCAAGTTAAGCACTTCGATGCTCTTGTGTGTGAATACAACAACAGACAAAACTTGGAGGGAAGAGATTCCTGACTTCCTCTACAAACTTCCTCATTTCTCTTTGACCACTGAAGCAAATCAAATGGGATTTTCTGGAAGATGTGGGTAATGAGTTGTAGTTTCATACCCTGAATTTGTATTAAGATTGATTCACTATTTTCAAAGCTATCATTGCGGAAGGTCCCGTTGTAATTTTTTTTTTTTTTTTAACATACGGTATATCTTTATAGTTTACTTCACAGTTCGGCTAAAATGAAATTTCAATATAGTGAAAGAAAACTGTTGGTCTTGAGGACTTCGTTATGACAAGAGTCGCCAGTAATGATAAGAGGCTTGTCTTGTTTGGAGGTTGTGTGTGTACTCTGTGTGTGTGTGAGCATGTGTGCATACTATGAGCTCTCAAAAAAGTTTTGTATGCTATGACAGAAAAGAAAAAAAAGGGAAAACTTGTTATGATAAGGTCTGATATAGTGAGATATCTGATATATAACAAGATAATTTTTTTGGTCTCATTTGTTTTTATGTTTTGTTTTATCCCTGATATATCAAGATACCTGATAAAACAAAGAAATGTTGGTGGTTCCGAATAGCTCTAATGTGGTTCCCCTGAACATAATACAAGTGTACAGCATTAGAGTACATGCTAGCAAGTCATCTTCTCCCAGAAATAGGTGCAGTTCACTCCAAAGATTAAAATTTGATATTCAGGTTTATAGTGTCACACCAAGGAGGTTCTAGAGAATGGAGTCACAACCGTCTTATTCCCTTTGCTAGATGTTTGAAGCCGCCGCTCAAAAATATTTGAAGCGTCTGACAAACAGGGTCTGCCGCGCAGATACGAAGACAATTGACTCGTGTCTCATTGCATAATCACCAGCCACTTTCAACGGAAGATATGTCTTTGTGGTGGTAATTACTTTTTGCTATCCCTTCTTATAAAATGTAGGTGGTACAGACACAAGGATGCGCGAATAGAAATCGAGCAAAAAATGCTGAAATAAAGATGAAAATCACTCCACTGGGCATACCTGGGCACTAATCTGATATATCTATCAATAAAGAATTATACTTGAAGATTATTCCATATTATTTTCACTTGTGGAATTAGCAGAAAAATGATAAAACCAGCTTTCTAGGATGGTACAGTTTCAAACATTTTCACATGATACAGCTCTGATTTACTCTTTTGCGCAAATTTTTGGACGGAAATGACTTTTGTTTTACGTGCTTTGTCATTAATTGAAATTTCATTTCATTTAACAAATGAATAAGCAAAATATGGCCAACATTATGATAACATTCCAAAATGAATCTTCAGATTGCTCAGCAAGACGGCGGCTTGGAACATCTATCTTCAAAGGCACAAGTGCACCTGTGGAATTCTTTTGTACATCAATAGAAATCTGACAACTGTTTGAATAATTACAGCCAGTTGAAACTCCATTTATAATACCTCCTTGGTCACACCAAAAATTACGGGTGCTGTTCGTTATTCCAAAGGTTCGATATTCTGAAGGTTCGTTAATCCGAAACACACAAATTCCCTATACCTAGAGGTTCATTAATCCGAGCATTTGTGGCGTTATTCTAAAGGTTCGTTATTCCGAAGGTTCGTTAAACCCAAAATGAAATAGGGTTCGTTATTCCGAAGGTTCATTAATCCGAGCATTTGTGGCGTTATTCTAAAGGTTCGTTATTCCGAAGGCTCATTTGTCCGAAAATGAAATAGGGTTCGTTATTCCGAAGGTTCATTAATCCGAAAATGAAATAGGGTTCGTTATTCCGAAGGTTCGTTGATCTGAAGTGATATAGGGTCCGTAACGAACCTCCGGAACAACAAGCTTTGTTTCATTTCGGATTAATGTACCTTCGGAATAACGAACCTTATTTCATTTTCGGATTAATGAACCTCCGGAATAACAAACCTCATCACATTTTTGGATTAACGAACCTTCGGAATAACGAATCTTCGGAATAACGAACCTTCGGAATAACGAACCTTCGGACTAAAGAACCTTCGGAATAACGAGCTGTAACCAAAATTACAGCAAATATTACAGACCCCCCTGTGTAATTCAGTTACTGCAAGAGGTAGGGTGCATAAAAAGATATATAGATAGGAAGGCAGATTGATGGGTAGGTAGGTAGATGGATGAATGGGTAGATCAATTTATGTGTTGATTCCTTTCTTAAAAGCAAACGAAAGTTGACGTCATGGTGTTAAACATTAGCATTATATGACACAACCAAAATATTTGAGTGATGAATACATCTAATACAGTTGCATATAGATGGCACATGCATACAATCATACAAACCATACAAGATGGCTGCATGGTTTTTCTATGACAATAAATGCATCTACATGCTAAACTTGAATGATATTACATTTTAGCCTTTATGTGAGGGATGTCTTCCAAGAAAAAAAAAGTATTGAGGAAGAAGAATATTTAACGATCAAAACAAACACTGCAAAACAAACCTGATCAATTGCTCATTAACTGCTATTACATGTTTATGTCAAGATAATGAAAAGAGATGGCACTAACAATACCAGCCAATTTTCTTTTCCTTATCGCAAAGTGTGTATTGTACCTATCCCCATGCAGCACGCATCAAATGTCTATTTACCTCATTCAACTCACAGTGTACTTACAAATACTTTTCCTGGTTTTGAAAGCAAATTGTGGTTTCTGTTTCTTCTACACGAGGTGTGCAATGCAAAGTGCCATATTGGAAAGTGAGACTGAAAGCAGATATCTACATCCTGACCAATAATGATTTAGATAGAGACTTATCCTGGCAGACTGGATGACAAGTGGTATACAGGAAGAGGAGAAGAAACTAATTGTATACAGGCCAACGTTGTTTGTCCTGTCATCTTTTTTACTGATCTTTGTACTATCTGGGCCCCGTGTCATAAAAAGTTGATATGATAGCAACTCTTGCTGGAATGCCAATTGTCATGACAACGACAAGAATCCAGCTTCCTGATTGGCTGCTGCTATTGGAAGTTGTCATTCCAGCAAGAGTTGCCATCCTAACATCTTTTATGAAACGGGGCCCTGGTCATGGACTGGCACACGACTCTCTTTGTGTTTTCAATTTGAAATTTTATTGAAAGTGAAAAATAACTTTTGTTCTCGTTCAAATACAAGGAACTAAAAAAAAAACAAACAAAAAAAAGGGACGTAAATTTTTATCACAATGGTGATGTACATTAATACCAACCCAAATACTATTCACTGGAAGGAACAAAGACCAAGAAGGTGTATTTCCACTCATGCAGTATTTCACTTCCTCGGCTGAGAATGAGAAGGGGAAATCCAGTCCAAATATAAGTTAGTCTGATAAGAAAGAGTAAAATATTATGAGTTCAGCAGTATAAATTTGATCGAAATCAGATGAAAAATAAGGAAGTTATGACATTTTGAAGTGTCATTATTTTTTGGGAAACAGTTCTTGAACAGTCAATATGAATATGCAAATGGTAAAGTGAGCATGTCATTCCCTCACAACTTACCATACAGTTTGTACTTTCCAGTTTTTCATTCAAACGCAATTATGCCCGAGGTTTAAATCCTCGTACGTTGTTTACACAAGTGATCACTATTCTGAAGCTATTCAACCAGGAATAACGTCATGTTTCAGATTTCGATGACAGAAACATTGAATCTTTGTCATTTTTGTACACGATCAATGGAATATTGTGAGGGTATGACATAGTTAACTCACTCATTTGCATATTCATATCCACTGTACAAGAACTGTTTTGAAGAAACTAGCAAAACTTCAAAATTTCATAACTTCCTTATTTTTCATCCAATTTCAGTCACATTTTTACAGTTGAACTCGTAAAATTTTACTTTTTTTTTTATCAGACTAACTTATAATTGGACTGAATTTCTCTTTAAAGGTGCCTCGAACACTATGGCTTTAGTGGCAACTTAACACCCTAACTCATTCTCAGCGGACGATTTTATTGTCATAGTATTTGAATTCTGACATGTGCAAATATTATGCACATCATTGTGGTGAATAGTAAATTAACAATGCCACATGCATCAAAACTTGCCTTTAAGATGGTTGTGCTGGAGCATATCATGTTTACGTAGTCGTATCACTTATCAGGATGGTCACCAGTCCGGACACGGCCATTTAGCAAGGTTGGACTGTAAGTAAAATTGTCGGTTGAGAAAGATATTTAGGGTGTTAAGGTTTCACAAACTCTATGGTGTTGACACCCTTATCTTTCTGAAGTGACGGAATGCGTGTTCTAAATATACAGCAATGCACACTTTGTGAGTACCTGACACTCGTTGAAGGAGACCTGCGGATGATTTTCAAACTTTCACACATAAACAACTATAAATTGGTTATAGCGGGTACAGAATTTCAGAATTTACAGTGATTGGGATGAGGAATAGCAATGTTTTCAGAATTTATAACAAATCACAATGAACAAGGATGATGACATGGCAGCCTCACTACAAGAATGCATGAGTTGGGGCTCAAGGAAGCAGAACAAAAGAAGAAAGCATGCATAAATTCTACACAAGTGAAGTTGTTATGCATGTGGTATTGTAATGGAATTACATTGCTACATTTCTGAAATATGTGAGGCTCCTATGTCGTCATTCTTGTTCAGTGTAATTTGTTTTGGGTTTTTCAGAGTACCCTGGTATTGATTTCTCTGCTCAAGGACCACAATAAAATTCCACAAATCTATACATGGGGCTGTTGATTTATGTGCTCCATGATGTGAATTTATGAAAATCATCTGGAATGCCCCTTTAATTTTCTGTGTAGAAATGTTCTACAGTACAGGAAGTCTGCAGGGCTTGATCTTACATAAATCAATATCGAGCACAGTACGATGTCTTTCATTCTTTCCACACAGTAACTCACATAGTATTGAAGTCACAAGTGTGAAATTGTTCAGTTTCTAGTTTTTAGGTTTGAAAAGTCTGTAGTATGTACCACCAGTAGGGTATTATGTGAGCTGGTTTGAGAATTGTGGTGATAGGCTTCAAAGAGATGCCAAAGGCATGGGTAAAAAAATAAAATCCTAAATCGATACATATACATGAACTATCACGGATGCATTTCCAAAGCATGTTGCAGTATATTCTACATGCATCGCTGCTGACCTCCAGCCCTGGCCAGATGTTATTACACTGAACAGACATTGTGCATTTATATTGGGTAGTACAGGTGTGAGATTATTGTGTGTATACTAGCTATCGTGTGTTTGTCGCAAGTGGCTGATGGAGTGTGCCAGCATTTCTTGAAGAATCTGTGTACCAGGTACGTGCTGTTTTCATTGCAGTGCTTGTATTAAAGTTGTTTGTCTTTTTCTGAAAATCAAGTTATTTCTGGTCCACAATAATTGTCCTTTACAGCTACTGCACCTTCATATGGAGTGGAATTGCGTATCAACAGAAATCTGCAAAAAGAGTGAAACCAACAAAATGAGATCCACAAAGGTATGGGGTTTCTTATATTATTTTTCATCATCTCGTCCATTTATTGGCAGTAAAACATGGAAATAAGACACACATGCACACACGTTGCAATATACAGTAAAGGTGGAAAATTTTCACATTTGGCCCGGTAAGATGAATTTCATGTATTTTTAATTCTGTGGAATCAAAACATGAAATGATGTCACATATAACAAACAAACAAACAAAAAAAAAGAAACAAACAAACAGAAAAAAACACACACATTTGTGTGCTTTTATATTGGCACTAGTTTTCGGTCATAAGAAATATGCAAAAATCTCAACACGATGAATATTTTTTTTTTTTTACTTTGACAGTATCCCAAACATATACAGAATACCATGTGAAGTCATTGGGCAAGTATAGTGACACACAGAATTGTTCATATGCTTCCTCAAGCTACATATTTTTTTCTCTCTCTCTCCACGTTCTATATATTTAGGAAAATAGACATCCTTGGACTGATGTAAAATTGGCACATAAAATGCAACAAAAACCAAAAAGCAACATTCTGAAGCTTAGCTCTTCCTTCACAATCACAGAAAAGACGACATAATTGTCGAAAAGACGACATAATAACGGGCAAGCTTAAGAGTACAAAGTTGCCTAGAGGACCATTTTTTTTTTTTCAGTCGTAACTTTGTGACTGAAATAGATTTTTTTCAATACACTGTACTAACAAAAACCATACCCTATAGTCAAGTGTACAACTCCAATGATGCACACTTTGCACCGTTGCCTATGTTGGAAGCACTGCACCAATATCTTAATCATGTGCACATCATAATACATCATTAAACAGCATTATGCATCATTACACACGTACACACAGAAGGTACAAGTACCTTCACTTCAAAAATTAAATCATTTTAGTACGATCAAAACAACTGTTCTAGGTTCCCATATTTTCTGCTCTCTTCCAAAGATTAGATAATTTACTACATATGAACAAGATCTTGAACAAAGCAAAAAAAAATATATATATAAAAAATAAAAAAAACTACTATGTAGTACCGAGATTTCCAAAATTCATTAGACACATTCAATATCTATTACCAGTAATTATTTGGGATCAGAGAATTTCCATAATTCCATACATTCACTCAATATTGGTTAACAATGATTATTAAGGGTTACAGAATTTCAACAATTCTATAGACTCACTCAATATTCCATAATTCTACAGACTAACTCGATATCAACTAGAAAAGCACTCGAGCACAGACCTCTGCCAAGCAGTTCACTTCCACCCACTATACACGCATGCTGAAAATCACCCAATTTTGCCCAATATAGAAAGCCTTTTGCTTACATCATCACCTTCCAGCTACGCAGCGCCTTGCCCGAGCAGAGCACGCGCTTTAGTGTGCATATGGAAACCCCAAAGACATGTATATAGCTTGAACTTGCCAAAAGATAAGAAATCCTTCAAAAATCCACACAAATTCAGGGAGTAGAAGGAGCATACTATTCTTCCTCCCTGTTGGCCCTAATTTTCTCATAGTACCTGTAATGGCAGTTTAACCCTAAAGGGGCCGGGCTTTTTTGGCTATGCTCAGACCGGGGGGGATGGATTCCGCCCCCCCCCCCCCCCCCCCCCCCCGAGATCTCGGCCATCGGTGGTGCGATCGCGATGAAATTTTGCAAGCGTGAGGCCCGCGTCATAATCTACAAGATTAAGTCATAAGATTTTTTGAAACGATCAATTTCTAATTTTAATTAATTAATTATGCAAATTAAGCTCAAGATGATATTTTAGCCTAATTAAAAGCATTGAGAGTCTAATTTTTGATCTGTAAATCTGTTTTAGCATATTTAACAATTGTACATCACAAAAACTTCCAAAACTCATTTCAATTCTTGTGTATTTTATTGTTTTCAGAATTTCTTATGTATTTCTTTGTTTTTCAACTTTTGGTTTTTCTTTGTTTTTTCATTGGAAATTGGCACTGACCACTTTTCTACCATAATTAGCACAAAATCAATCAATGAAAGTGATTAATTGTAAAAATAATCAGGTTTTTATGACTTTCATGACAGAGCACCGTTTTCCATAGGAAATGTACACAAAATCACAAAATTGTGCCCGTTTTGGGGCGACATTCCATTACAAAAATGGGCGTGGCTTCGCAAAAGTATGCACGGACGTTGCAAATTTGGTCTCAAAAGTTGCGCGAGACTTGAACGAAGAAAGTCAAGAAGCCTCGCGACGAGGCCTTCTCGCGTTACAGAATTATAGCGCGAAACGTCAAGGGGGGGGGGCGGATTCCGCCCCCCCCCCCCCCCCCCCGGCCCTTTCAGGGTTAAGATGAGGTAGTGACTTCTGAGGATGTATGCCAACCATGGCTTCCTTATTTTTGCTGTAATACTGTGTCAATCATATTTTCTTATTCTCCTAATTTTGCATGTCCAATTCTTAGGCTTTTTCGCATTCTATACAATCCCGTGGCACACCATATACACACACACTTAAAAAGTGAATGTAAACGATTTATGACAGAGCACTTGCACTACGTCTATCTCAGCAAGTAGGTGTTTTGTGTGATGGCACTTTTTCGATAGTCTGTGTGATAAGCTCCTTGTATCCCTCGTGTAAAGCTTCTTACATTATGATTGTACCGACCACAAGAAGGGATTAGATTTACTGGCATCTACAGTTGTACGAGCAGCTGAGAGCGGTACAATGACTTACTATCTAGTGTGATACCATACATTTGGGAATCCACGATCTGCACACAATCACGATTCTGGGACTGATACTTAATTTCTCACATTTTTACAGCGCGCATATAGCTAGCTAGCTAACAATGCGGTGACGGTGCCATATCACCACGTACAGAAATCTGTGGTGCAATGGCGTGTGTGATCAATGCAATTCAGCTCAATTGACAAAATGCCTATTTCAAGTAATGGAGGACATTCCTAAATTGCAGTAGGAATACATCATATGGATTATTTCAGGAAACTAAAACCAATGATGATCTGGTAAGGAAGCCCTTTTCAGGCCTACTTGACCTCCTTCTTTCATAGTTCTATGCTGTAGCTCAGAGGAACCAACAGCAGTAAATTCCATACATTGGTACATACCGTATATCTATCTATACATATATATCGTTGCTGGGGCGACAAGACCTCGTATCTACAAAATGTCATATGTTCAGGAGAGCCAAAAAACATGGCAGCCAAAGCACTATAGTGAATGGGATAGCCTTTCCTTTGACATGCCGTGGTGGCTTCATTTTTGGAGTAAGACAGTTGGGATTTGGACAGGATATCACTTAACCCATTATTTGACTATCAATCCAAAAAAAGTCATTTTCACCAAAATTGCAGATACAAGGTCTTGTCACCCCAGCGACGATATATATATACAGCGACATTAACTACGGAGGCCCATTACATTTGTACACAGCCCTGTCGCTTGCTGCATGCACTGCATGGCCGCGGCCTAGAACTAACGTTACATGTTTCCAAGAGAGAAACTTGTCATCATACTAGTAAAATGCTTGTGATGGATATAAAACAAATATCGACTGCTTTCCTTAGGGTTATGGTTAAACTATTTGCCCCTCGCTGATTTCTCAATAGTGCCATGCCCCTCGACTTCATCTCAGGGCATAGCACTGATGAGAAATCACCTGGATGCAAATAGTTTAACCATCCCCTTTGAAGCAGTCAATATTTGCATACTATCTAACACCCACAAACTTCTCTATCAGATTGGTCGACTGGTCATCACATAACATGCAGTTAAATTATCACTGCATGCTGACACAGAATTTTGGATATTGCACGATGATGTCACCCATTCAAATTGATTCACATGATGGGCTCACAATTGACCCGTTGAGGATGGGCTGATTTTGCTACAATACACATTTCCCATATACACTTGCCCGAGTATACTCGGGACTCGTTATTAACAGGTTAATCAACTCACAGTTCTGTACCAATGCACACCTCTGAGGTCACAACAACCATACTTTTTTCATGTGCACCTAGTCACTCATTTACTGTCAACAATTGCAATCACCTGCTTCGTGTACAGTAGTGTACAACCATTAGCGTTTCCTAAGAATTGGCTGCCATTCTGTACCATATTCGAAAATCTGCCAGGACCATATACCTTGACGTCCTGAGTGTTGTTGTATAAGACAAATATATATAAAACAAGGCTTTGCTCTCTGAGAGATATGAAATGCTCGAATCAACTCTACTTTACCTATGCAATACTGCGTAGCACCAATCAGGTTGTACAAGTGGCTTGTTTGTCAGTACTGTTACCTGTACATCCGATCAAGTTTGGCCAGAAGATGATTACGTAAGTGTCCCATAACCACACACACACAAAAATAAATTAAGAAAACAAAACAAAGTCTCTATTAGACTGTCATTTGCTTGGAAACCTCTCAGTATAATGAATAACTAAAACCTGTCTTCCAAGGAAAACAACAGTAAATTTGGGACTTTGCTACAATATGTTATCTTGGGCAGATGTGTTCCTCATTTCCATGACTCCTGAAACCTTGTTTCTATTTCAGACATATATCAAACTGATCAAAGGGGCATGGCTCATGAACAACACACACACACACACAAACACACACACACACACACAATGCACACATGCGCGCGCACACACACACAAATGGTACAGGCTATAGGCCCAATTAATGGAGATACCTATTTCTCTCGTAATTACACATGCAGTACGGAGGGTTGCAACAAGGTGTGAGCGTCTTGCTCAAGTCTCTCACAAACTGGGGCTCCCCTTTCACCAGGCTCCTCCGATGCTCTGCTACAATCTTGGCGATCTCTTCCAGCACCTTGGCGTACTTGCGTGCTGGAAGGGGAGCAAGCTCTGATGGATCAACTCCGATGTTGTACAACAGGGGAGGATCATGGGCCTTGGAAAAAGGAGGGTCGCAGCTCAAGCCTGTGTGGTGGTGTCCTCCCGTGGGAGTCCACTCCTCCAGGCAAGCTTCTGCAAAGCCCTGCGGCGTCGGCATCGGCTTGGTGAAAAAGTGGGCCTTGAAATCCCCGAGGGTGACCGCCATGAGCCTGTCGTTGCAGTAGTGGAAGAGGAATGACCGAGGCGAGTCGGACCCGTTGGTCAGCACGGACAGCGCGCTCTGCGAGTCCATGATGCGGTCGTCTGGGACCTTCCCACCGGCAAGCTCTGCTAGTGTGGCAAAGAGGTCCATGGTGCTCATCAAGGTACCAGAATGGACGCCTGGAGGTATGGTGCCTGGCCATCTGGCAATGGCTGGCACACGCACACCTCCCTCCCATGTTGTTATTTTGCCTCCTGGTGAGATAATCAAAGGTAAAATATAGTTTCCATATGCCTGCAGAAACTGTTGATTTCTTGCTCTAAAATGGATACATATGTATAAGAAGTGTGTGAAATAGGGCAGTGATAACACAATTTTACTTGGGTGACAACAAAAAACGTTTTCACTGACAGTATGCCCTATTGCTATCTGAGAACATATCTGATCATGTTTGCCATGTAATGGTTTATAATCAATTATTGACAAATCGCACCATAGCAGAATCCATCGATCTTCTGTGCACGAGTGACTCGCATGGAGCTTGCTGAAAAATATGATTGTTAGGGCATGATAGATCATCATGTAAACTTTACCTACCCACAATGCTGAACACGAAGGACTTTTTAGAAATTAAAAAAACAAACAAATATATATATATATATATATATATATATATATATATATATAATGTCTGTATACTTTAAATGGTGTGGTTATAATGCACTCCAGTAATAATGTACAGTGTTATAATGAAATTCTCGTTACAACAATTAAAGGTCCCCAAATTATTGCCTTACTATAATGAACTGTTGATATAACAAATGAAAACTGCTGGTCCCAAAGACTTTGTTAAAATGGGAGTTGCCTGTACTGCATTTCATCACCATTAATGCTTCCTTACCTTTGAGAATGCCTGGTGACCCTCCTTCTCTACACATCTCAACATGTGGACCATGGTCAGATAGGAAGACAGCCAGTGTGTTGTTGTCTAAACCAGCCTCCCTGACTGTTGCAAGGGTTTCCCCGACTGCCCAGGCCATTTCATTCAATGAGTCACCATAGCGACCTAAAAATAGAGGAATGTGGTGATAACTGACATGAACTAATTCTATAATCCTGATATGTCATGTTTTCCATCTCTGCTTTGTTTTACTATGCTATGTTTGCATGTATATATACACAGGGCTCTGAAGGAAAACACTGCCTGACCATAGACGAGACTACCAAAAGTTTGTAAATTAACCAGATGAATAACTTCTTCAATTAATTCATGTCAGATAGTGTATGCTGTAACAACATGACTCACAGATATATAACTTCTGAGCTTCACAAATGGAAGTGGAGAGAAAACATTATATTAGCAACTAAGAGGAATGGTTATTGCAATTTTACCATAGACACAATCACACCATTCATGTATGCCTATACAGTGGAAACTCAGTATAACGAGATCCTTGGGACCATGACAATTTGTTCCTTATATCAGATATTCTGTTATATCAGTATTCAATAAACAATACAAAAGAAAGGAAATAAATCAATTTGGACCGGAGATATTAGTTTGTTATATCGGGTATTTTGGTGTATCAGATCTCTTTATATTGGGTTTCCATTGTATAACTCTTTCCTTTTTTGTTTGTTTCAGAGTGAGACTTCCTAAGCAATTCTTCAAGTTTTGGAATGGGTAGAAAGAATATTCCAGAGATATTGCACTCATGAATGCAGTCAATTACATATTCTCTCTGATAATTGCTCTAAAGTCAAAATTTTCACAGGGGTAACATCAAGGTGTTCCATGCTCTCGAACAAAGCCCTTTACAGAATTAAGATCTATCTTTTTTTCCTTTTCCTTCACTTTGCTTTACATTACAAAGTAATGTTCGTTTGTTACAGAAAAAAAGAAGAGTAAATACATACACATATGTACAAAAAAAAAAAAAACCAATGACAATATAACACATTTTGAAACCCTGGAAAGGTATGAATACACCTGTAAAAGTGGTGATGATCAGTAGATATAAAGAAGCCTTTTTTTTTTTCAAACTGTGCAGCATCCATTTCTGATCTACATGATATACATCATACTTGGGGGAAAAAAATTGCAACTGGGATAGCTCTCTATAAATGTCTACTGACAGGGCAGAGGACATTGAAATTCTGACCTCCTGACCTCTCTTGGATGTCCCGCTGAACCAGGGGCTGCTGAACATGTCGGTGTGGAGCTGTGGGAAGGAGAAGTAGAAGAAGAAGGGCTCATCCCGATGGCTGTGGATAAAGGCCTTGGCATCGTCCACCAGTCTCCTGGTCAGGTCGTGGTGTCTGACCGGCTGCTGGACAATGGAGTCATTGTAGTAGAGCAGGCAGTAGTATCTGTCTGGTGCCGACATGTATAGCTTGGGTTGAAGGGGGGGGGGGTGAGGGAGACAAACATAGAATTAGCCAGTTTGGGTTCCACTTTGCACATGAGCAGAAAAAAAGGTAATTTGTACCAACAGGACATGTTTGGTTTTTAAATTCACTACATGTGTGATGTGATGATTCTTATAAGTAATCCTTATAAATATGATTCTTATAAGTAATCCTTACAAATGGTGCTTGCAAGCACTATTTATTCAAGTTTTCACAAGGTGTGGTAATGTTTGCTGTGGCGCTTGGTGGTATACTCATCAAAAGCACTGTAGCATCGTAATAAGAGCTTCTAGTAAAGTTTCAAAACCTACATCCATACTCATGCACAAGGCTGCCTATCTCACCCGTGCATTGCTGCCTCTGTGTCACTTATGATGGACATATCACAACACATGCTTTCAACTTGATGTTTTGAGTCATGGAGCGTTATGATGGGGGTGGTGAAAAGTGTAAAACTACAAATTCTTGAGAGACTGAACAATCTTGCACATTTCAAAATTTTCTCACAAGGTACTATACAGTCAAACCTGATTTAGTGGCCACCTGTCTATAGCGGCCACTGAAAAATCCCCCCCCCCCCCCCCCCCCCCCCCCCCCCCCGAGAGAAAAGCCCTGTTAAAGGGTGTGTACAGTTCTGGTCAAGGTGAGGATTTAGCTTTTAACGTTTTGCGAGATATTCAGAAACCACTCTATGAGAGGTCAAAGAGCATGCAGTTCTAAGGGGTATCAAAAGTTTATTCGATGAAAATTGGTTTTGAAATGGCTGAGATATCCAAAAACAAGGTGAAACAAAGAGATCCTAATAAAGTTGTGGCATGTCGCCTTTTATTATTAGCACTTTTTTTGATATCTCAGCCATTTGAAAACCAATTTTCATCAAATAAATGTTGAATCCTTCTTAAAATTACATGCTCTTTCATATTTCATAAGAGGCTTTTCATTATCTCACTTAGGAATGTTCAAAACATGAATCCTCACCTCAACCAGTACTGTACAGTCCCTTTAAAGACCCTGTGCATAGCAACCACCTGTCTAACGCAGCCAGCAGCCACAAATTTTGTTTCCTGCGGTAGATTTTAACCTGTCTTATAGTGGCCACAGACCCACTGGAGCCATAGCTGAGCCGATAATTCTGCGTGTTTTTCTACTTTGTAGCGGCGCCAGTCATTCATGGGCAACGTTCAATAATCACCACCACTGCATTCATCACTCATTCAGTCGTAACAATGCACGAGTGTTAAGCTTTCTTAATGCCTTTACACATGATACTGTGCAATAATTTCATTAACGCCAGAATTGTAGGCAATGCACACAAAAGTAGGATAACCTGTCTTTAGCAGCCACCTGTCTATAATGGCCACTCTTTTCGTGTCCCTTAGGTGGCCGCTATAGACAGGTTTGACTGTATCTATCTTTTCTATTCTCCTTTTCACAGATAAATTTTGTTCACCTTGGTTTCATCACATGTCCAGTGATTGGTGAAGGGCATGAGGTGACCCACAAAGTCAAAGCCGTGGTGGTGAGGTAGATGGTTGCCATCATCGCGTTTGAATTCGTTTATTCCTGTTATAGACCAAGGGTTGACACCCAAATCTTCATGAAATTGCAATTTGTTATATACCTTGGTTGAATAATAATATTATTTCCCCTACTGGGGATTTAGACTGACATTTCCTTGCCTTAGTTTTCTACACCGACCCTAATACCGGATGTGCTATTTCTATAGCCTATTCCACGCTGCCTTTAAATATCAAGCAGATCATCACTGTTTACTTTCTTGAACAGTCACAACCTCCTCACTTTTCTTCTCTATTTCACAACTTTCTTCCCACCAAATCAAAATCCACCATATGATTGTCATGTTCCCTTCTTCTCTTCCCCTCACTTTTATGGCCAATACCAATAATCATTCAGTGCCAATTAGAATATACAGCTGTAAATGAAAAACAATAAAATCCAGTGACACCCTACAGGACCCAGCTTGCACTGATTACTGCATGCAACCACTGAATATTCATGATGGTGAGTGAAACTATGCATCTCAGACAATAGCAAGGACAGAAAAAAGAGGGGAGGAGGGTCACCACACTTTAACTCTGAATCTATTGACTAATTACCCGGGAATCACCAAAGAATTTGTGCTCTTTCAATACACAAGGAAACAGACAGGATTTACTAAAAATATGGAAGAAATATAACTTTGTACATCTTCACAAAATTGTGCCACCTCTTAGATTTGATGATCATAGCTTGAATTGCCTGAAACAGAAAAGTCAGCAATGCAACAGGAATTCACTTGTGTTTCTCTCTCTTAAAGTCGTTGTCATTTTGTTTACCTTCAATACTTACCAAGATGCCACTTGCCCACTATCCCAGTGCTGTATCCCACATCCCTCAGCATCTCTGCTATGGTGATTTCTGACTTGGGCAGGCCATGGCTGCTGGTCATCTCAAACACTCTCACTGGCCCATGAAGGCCGACACGGACAGGTAGACGCCCTGCAATAAATACATTTATGCAGATTAAAGTGGATAAGTACATAGAGTGTCGCTCAGAGGTCCTTTTTATTGTTTCCTCTGTCATACTGCATTATATGCCTTTCTCGACTTGATTTACCTATATATATTCTTGCCTGGCCTTGGTAGAAATATGCACTCTCAGTAACATAAAACAGTTTTCCAAGCTGTGTGAGTTCTGCTATTAACTTCATAAGGCTGTTATACCTTTGAAATTACTGAAGGGAAAACTTAACAAATTCATAGGACTTGTAAAGAGCGAATGTAACATAATACAGTGCACTCCTGTTATAACGAACACAGTTATAACAAAATTCCGGTTACAACGAAGTAAAAATTCAGGTCACAATATTATCCACTCTGTATATTTGTATTGTTTTATTTGTTGGGTTATAACGTAATTTTGATATAACAAAAGAAAACTGCCAGTCCTGAGGACTTTGCTGTAAATCAAATGCTTTGAGAACACCATGAAACACCTTATAAAGCTTGAATATTGAAATGAAACAAGGTTCAATCACCTGTTAACATGGCTCCCCTGCTCGGACTGCACAGAACATCTGGGCTATACCATCGGCTAAATTTCATTCCCTCGCTGGCCATCTGGTCAATGGGACCATGCTCTTGGCTTGGGTGACCGTACGAAGCTAGATCACCATAACTAAAAAGAACGGAGAGACAAATATAATTGTTATATTGACGGGACAGATAATCTTGAAATTAACATGAGATGTCTTCAAATCAAGTGCATATGCCCTAACAGATTTTTCTTGTGAATATTTACTGGTACTGCATAATAATACATGCTGTGAAATGGTTTCACTGTTGATAACATTGGCTATTCTTCATATTCCTTCAACACATAAAGAGAGTTCTGTTCTCCTGGTCAATTACTGCCACTCCATAACTTTAATTATAAAGAAATTTGCACAAAAACAACAACACACAAACAAACAACATAAAGATATAAACAAATACCTACATGTAGGTAGTAGGTATTTTGCATTGACAGTTTGTTCTTCTACTACAAAGAAAAGTGAAATTATTCTATTTCATTGTGAGAACATTTACAGCATGATAATTTCCATCTATTCAATGCAAGAAAATTGTCTTGAAATACAGTATCAGGATTTCACATATTGACTGAGAAACAGGTGAATAGCTTTTAAGATTCCTTCAGTTCTACAACAATTCCTACTCAGCATGATGACTAAGTACAAGACAGAGAGACAAATGCAGAAGTTTTACCCCATGTCATCTGCGACGAAAAGGATGACATTAGGTCTGTTGTGTGGGTCTCTTGTCAGAGCCAGGCAGTAATTTCCAAGTAGGAAAACAAAAGATGCAACTGCTAAAATGATGCCACTGCTCATCACTCCCATCTTGCTTCATGACACTGTCTAGAAAGAAGAAGAAGAAGAAGAAGAAGAAATGATTAAACAGGGGGGGAAAGCTATTTGCCACATGTGTATACAGAACATAGGATGGTTTTTGTTCATAAACATACAGTATAATGTATAAGGCCAGATGCACAGAAATCAAAGATCCTTTTCTACTCAATAAAATGTGTTAAAATCAATATGCCTACCATGCAAACACTACTAAAGATGTGGTGCATCCTGTCACCAAACGGGAGTGCTAATATCACATAAATTACAAAAGTAGGCAATTCAATCTGTGTGTTTTAAAAATGCCTGTATCTGGTAGTTATCCTTTTTTTTTTGTACAAATACAGAAGAAAAATATTTGAACAAAATGCAAAGTTTATCGAAGTTTGCTCGAAGTGAAGTGCTTTGGCAACACCATGACTTCCATCATGAGATGCAATGTGTGTACATGATGTGCTGTACAAATTGTGACAAAGTGCACATAATGTAGAAATCTAAGATGGTGCATATACGTAGTAGATATACTACCATCCAACGCTGCACACTGGCACCGGTCTGACGGTCCAGGACCAGTAAAAGCCACTGTCGGCCCAGTAACTTTTTCAGGAATGGACCAGTAAAAATTCTGAAAAACTGGGTACCTTCTGGCAGGTAAGCAGGTCTGACAGACAGGTTGGACCAGCAGAAAAAATTGGCGAGTGTACAGCCCTGTACTATCAGTTGGCAAAACACTGTCCCCTAAATGATGAACTGATTTAAGGACATAACTTGGTCTCTGGAACAGCCTACACCAAGATAGATGAGGTCAACCCACCATTCTTTGAACTGGATGCCTTCAAATCAGTGCTGTCTAGTTTTTAAAAAAGTCCAAGGGAATGATTTACAATGCTTCAACCCATACAAACCAAATTTACCCTTTTGTGCCTTGAGAAGTACACACCTCTCTATTAGATTATTACTCATTACTCATAGCAGTCTCACCATTAACAGTTTGAGTAAGTGTACTCTTCTGAGGTTTTCGACACAGCACATCCCACAAAGGATAAAGATTCATTTAGAATAAAAAGGAAAAGACAGTTTCATTGTGTGAAAGCAAATATTCCACATTGCATTGGGAATCATTTCATTTCGGTTGGCCCCTGCATATAGGGGTGTTGGACAGTACTACTGAAGAAGAAGAAGATGAGGATGATGATGACGACGACAATGACAGCAAAGAAGAAGAAGACGTCATTTAATTTGTTTAAAGAATCTGCCTAGATTACAGAATTGAATAAAATTTGCATTCAATGAATATGACATGCATTGAATGATTCAATGCATATCAAACTCATAATAGGCCTATTCAATGGCCCTGGCCCTGGGCCCATCAATATGCAAGATCATTGATCACATTGCTTTTTGCATGGTCTCCTGGTCATGCTCATGCTCATTTCAAATTTTACAAACCAGACGAGTGATCAGTTAAAATTTGTGAATAAAATGTGTTAGCAGATAGGATCCGATCTGGAACTGGATATGGATGATATTGATATACGCTGAAAAACTCTGGTCTGAATATCACTCACTCAGTCTAATAAAGCACAGTCAAATTTATATGAGAAGCTCAAAAGCTTCCTCAGGCTCAGCTCACACGGCATGTCACCACGCGTTCACGGTCATGTGTAATTACCTATATCTGTAGGGCCTAGCCTATATCCTGCCTGCGCGGCCTGCGCCTGGATCCAGCTGGACCATGTGGACACAGTGCAGTCCATGGACTGGTCAGTACAGTAGCTAAGTAGACGTTAGTCTAATACTAAATAGGTTGAATAACTAAACACAGCACTGTCTCTGTACAACACTGTTCGCTGTTCCACGCCATGCTTTGCACAGCGTGGGGTCTGGTCGGGCTGCATCAGGCATAGGCATCCCTACAAAACAACTTTATAGACCAATTTATTTAAGGCAAGCTCAAATCAAGGCACCCACTAGCCACAGTCCAGTATGGTAGCCCTACTACATATCGACCACCCTTATTGAAACCGACCGCGTATAATTCGCGCACTGAACACTTCATACGCACTTCTCTGCGCGCAAAGCACATAAAAATGGATTGGCTTTGAATGTAGATTAGGATGGTGTGGGAAAACGCGATAATTCACTCTTCATTAATGGTTTTAATCAAGGACAAAATTTCGAATGAATATTTTCACCGAATCGTAATGACAGCACAATGTATTGTCTATGGAAGTTTCTAAAAGGCTTCTAAAAAGCTTCGTACAACACGGTGTTCAATACAACTCGGTTTACGTGCATTGTCAATGCAAAATCAGCGGTCGATCCTAAAAACGCGATTTACCGCGGGGAGCTGAAACGAGGCCACGCAAGTTCGTCGGCGATATTTTTGCACTGAAACTTCGAATCGAAAAGGGAACGACGGCATTTGATAGAGCTGGATTTTCTCAATCACGTAGTTCAAGTTTTTTACGTGAATTTCAGTGTTAAATATTCTTATCAAGCAAATAAACATTAGGCGGTCGATTAGTAGTAGGTCCAACCCTACAGAATAATGTATATATGGTACTGGCATTAGCAAGCACGTCTTTCGGTGCGTGCATTACTGCATGGCAGTTGCTCACAACAATTAATCATTCAATCAATGCAAATTCGTCGAAAACAGCGCATAGCAATCATTTTAACAACTTGATGAGCATGAAGTTGACGGAGAATTAATATCAACCTTTATACAGATCCAAGACCATGAAGACGGAGACGTTGCGTTGTTGCGTTCCCCGTTGTGAACGTCATTGCATAACCGAGCTCTGCCTATCTCGCTCGTATCTCTTTTCGTTATGAACTTTGTTTACATTCCTAGACGTACTAAAAGTCAAAAGCAATATTTTAGGAAATAGTTTACCAATTAAATTGCATAATTGTGCAAAAATAGTTTGTATTCTTTTTTAATAATTTATTTTTTATTATAGTTAGTTGATAAAATTCACGTTATGTAATGATTTTGATATTATTGTGTAAAATTATTTATATTGTGACTAAAAAAAGTCTAGTCTTCGATCTCTGCCCCACTGCGAGTCGAGCGATCGTGAACGATTACAAATGACAACGATCCGTGTCCTCCACGAAAGTGTGCAAGTGTGCAAGTTTATTGGATCCAGACGCGATCCCGACACAAGACAACAGGAGTGATCGTAAGATCGCATGCGATTAAATGCGATGAGTCATGTCATCATGGCGACCTACGTGGAAGTAACGGACACGATCAAGTGCCAACCCACGGCGCCCAGTCACTCAGTTTCAAACGGAAAGATGGAGAAAAAGGACAAGATTCCCGAGGCACTCGTCAAACGTCATGAAGCAAGGTTAGCAAGACTGGAAAAACAGAAGGAAGAACGCGAAAATTCGACTGTCCAAACGGAGAGTGCCGAGTTCTTCAGCAAAACTTTCAATGCAGAGAAGGCTGTGATCGAGGAGCGCTTAGCAACTGCAGAGAACGTGGATAAGTCCAATTTGAACGATTTCTTTGACGACTTGACAGAATTGGCACAGAAATTACAGAAGTATGTGACGGACACCTCTCCTTTCCTACCTTCCTACGATATACGCAATTCCCAAGAACAGTTAACAAAGCTGATAAAAGATATCAATGAAAAGAGAGATGTGTTGATGCCGAAGAAGAAGTTTGCATTCAAGGCGAGAAAGAGGGGAGAAGAGCAGACGATTCAGCAGCCAAGGAAGATTGGAACGGATGATGTCGATTCTGCGAAACCACTGAATGTGATGACGGCTAATGCCTGCGGATTCTCCAATCGCACTGCTGAGACGCTATGTCTTAGTGCAGAGGAAATGCACGCGAAGGATGTCGGTCTCTCCAACCTCACTTCCTGCGTCGTCAAGTTGCCGGGCTGTCCCAGTGCTCTGCACATCAGCAACATCACCGACTGCAAGATCTTCTGCGGGCCCATCCCAGGTTCGGTGTTTGTCGACAGGTGTCTCAACAGCACGCTGGTCCTCGCCTGCCAACAGCTGCGGGTGCACAACACGAGCGACACAAGGTTTTACATCCACGTGACGAGCAGAGCCATCATCGAGGATACCTCGATGGTGTCGTTTGCGCCTTTCAACTGGAAATACGATGGCCTTGAGCAGGACTATGAGCGCAGTGGTCTTGATAGGAGCAAAAATGCTTGGAATGACATCGATGATTTCAACTGGTTGGCGCATAACAAACGCTCGCCCCATTGGGACCTGATTCCAGAGGCAGAAAGAGTGCAGATATGGGACTGATAGTGCTCACGTTTGATTGCTATATTGGCTACTGTACATTTTTGCATGTTGGTCAGACAGTTCCTTTCGTATTACAAATCAGCGATGACAGTACAAGTTGTGAAACATCAGAGAAAAGTAGATATCTATCATTTGTTGTATGTGTACATAGGGTATGTGAGATAAAATAATCTCTGCTCATTGGCAAAACCATGATGAATGTGGAAAGTCTCAACATGGCACGAACAGCATTTTCAGTCAATAATGATAATCTCCACAAATTCAGCATTTATTGTAAGATGACGCAGTCTATAATGCCATGTGGTAGGTACAACAAAGTAGTGCACTCGTAGCATTGTACCTGTATTTTGCCAATGATCAGGATGAAGTCAGTCAGCTTCGACAGTTGTTTCTTGGATTACAATTTCTGATTAACATCTTTCAGTCTTGGTGAATTTGCATATACCAGAGAGTTGTGAAGTAGTTGAGAAATTGTAAAAGCTGAGTTACATACAAGAAGCATATTAAATATTATCTCCTCCATTCTCTTTTTGCCTAACACACAAGACAACCATTACTATGTTTACCAATGTATCTATATTACAATCAATGTCTTGGTATACTGGTTTAAAGCTTGTAATGAGCATTCATTTTATTCAACAGAAAAAAAAGCCACATGAAGCTAAAACTCATCATGTGTAGAATGCAGAATGGTGACACTGTGAATGAGTACCATGTGACAAGTCTCTCTCCAATACATGCATAGCAAGGGAACTTGCAAGAGAAAGTGCATGATGTTCATAGATTTGCCTTGTTTGTTGTGAAGTGTATGCCTGCACAATATCTTGTGCCACCTTGTTAAACAGGTGGTCATTTACCAGGTTGTTAACTTGGCTGTAATTGCATGAGAGGTATACCATTTGGCACTGTATGAGGACACTGTATTAACCAGAATAGACTGATTACTGATAGTATTCAAATTCATGGATATTTCTGGTCCATTATACCTGGCCAAGATTCATGATTCTGTGTGTTTCTTTAATTTCTACCTCTTATGGTTTAATTATTTTGCAGCATTCACAAAACGAGTACTGGTAACACCATTGTTTTTTGTGAAGGATGTTGGCCTGTATGATAATGGTGAATGAACTTGCCTTCCATGAGTAAGGAACTTATTTGCATGTCCCGTATCACACAAGAAGTACAAGTTTGTACTGTCAACATAGTAAAATCAGTAGTTATTGCAGTATGCCATGTTATCTACGGTACTTCATCCTCAAGAATACATACAGTGTGTAAGGAATTTCTGTCATTGCTGTATAATGTGAGAAGACAGAATTTTCAATTTTTCTGTCCTTTGTTCTGACGAGACCTCTGTGATGTAATCTGGCAACATTGGAGAGTCTAAGATGATATGATGCATCATGCGTTACCCCGGGGTACCATAGTACCCCGGATTACCACGTTGTGTAGCACCACCTCACGTCCACTTGAGGACAGCCAGAGAAAAATGCATGCACTGTGTGTGCGTGTACATAGTCATTCCCATGCCACTGCATGTTATACTATGCGTGCATGGCACGCTGTGTTACCACTAGCGTGTGCTTCAGTGCAGTGCAGTGGCTAGCGTGCGTTAGCTCCAGCACCAAAATAATTTCCTCTTTTTGGCACCCAGGGTACAACCTTTTAAAAAAAATGAATAATTCAACAAAATGGCTGATTTTTGTTTGGTACCCCGGGATACCATTTACGTATGTCATCAAATGTTCAAACAAAATAATGATGAGAGGTATATGCTTACAAACCATAAACCATTAACACTTCACTTCGAAGAGTATACACTGTATAATTACGTACACTGTATATTGTGTGTCTGTTCAGTTTTGTTGTTCTAGAATTTTATCTCTTATGGAGCAGTTGTCCTATGCAAGTGTAGACCTACTCCTCATCATTGTGTGAATGTGATGGAGTGTATACAGAAATCTTGTGGTGCAGGAACATACATACATAGTATGTATAGTATGTATAGTATGTACTGTATAAGCTGTTACTTTCGCGAATTTTGCGAATCACTCTTAGACCACGAGTTTAACAACACGCGAAAAAATGTCGTTATGCGCAAGGGTAATAGCACACTTAGAACAGCGTAGGTTTCCATTCACGAAAATAATAACCTGCAAAAATAACCGAGACCTCCTCATTTGCGAAAATATCTGTACGCGAAAATAACAGCTTATACAGTATAGGTACCATAAAATGGTAAAAGTTCTGGAATTGTCCAAATCAATTTTTAATGGGGTATGATGCAAATGCAACGACAATCCATATTTGTGTATGTAGTCATTGGAACATCTGCAATGTTGTTACATCTTTTAATTGGTTGAAAATTGATTATTGTTTGATTTGAATTTGCTTGTTCTGTTGTCCTTTCTCTCTCTATGCCGATTTCCGTTGTAATAATTACACTTCAATAATAGTACTACAAAAATTTGTGTACGTACATATGTACACATTGCTCGCAGAGTTGCAATTGCACTATAACTGTGGTATGCATTGATGTGATGTAACAGTAGAGGAAGCCCTTGTGATATTTGTAAGACTTCTCATCCGTTTCCATGAGTGAAGCTAGCAGCTGGTCATTTCCCATTTGTAATTATGAAGACTAAATGAAAAAAAAAAAAAAAAAAAAAACTTTCTTCCCCATGTACATTACACTGTCTTGCTGGGCACAAGCACATGCCAACGTCTGTCAGTTGCAAGTTGTGTTTGTACTTACCATACATTGGTGTACAAAAAATGCGATTTATCGATATTGTCATCATATATCTGAATAAAAGCTAAATAATCAATATGGTGTTCATTATTTGTATATAGGAGTGTACACAAGGTTGTGTGTCTTTGATTGTGTGTGGGTTTGATTGCATTGTGACAGAGGTTAAACTTCAAGTGAAAAAGATGTAGACCTCATGACGTACTTGTACAAAGTAAGCCTATTCTTCATGACTGATTGAACAGTGGGTGGGTGTACTACAATGTATTTCAATATAGCTTTCCCCCTAAATAAAGCAGTATGCATAATGAGTGGGGTTTGTTACATAATAATTGTATAAATTGTATTCTTAAGAAAAGAGTGTATAGTTACATGTTGTTGAAAGAGAGCAAGTTTGACAGTGTTTGTAATGCTTTTTTTTTCTCTACCAAAGACCATGTTTTCCCTTCTTTGTTCCTCATCTCTTCTCTTTCTTCATTGGTATCATGATATTAGCCAAGTTATACAACTAGACATGGTTATAAATACACACACAAAGATACATACATATTTATTTATCTATCTATCTATCTATCTATCTATCTATCTATCTATCTATCTCTATCCATCTATCTATCTATCTATCTATCTATCTACTGTCTATCTATCTATCTATCTATCTATCTATCTATCTATCTATCTATCTATATCTATCTATCTATCTATCTATATCTATCTATCTATCTATCTATCTATCTATCTATCTATCTGTCTATCTACCTATATCTTATCTATCTATCCATGTCTACACATCCATCTCTATAATAGGGTCTAACTATTGACATACATGAATACATATACTATGTGTGTGTGTGTGTGTGCATGTGTGAGTGTGTGTGTGTGTGTGAGAGAGAGAGAGAGATGAATACAGTAGTATTGTTCACAGCTCAGATTGTTTTCAAAGGAGTTATCAAGCTGAAATTACTGACATGACAATAAAACATTGGGTATATTTTGGAACTTTTATTATATTTCTTTCAAAACAATCTTGAAAGAAGAAGAAAAAAATTGGGGACAATAAAAATAATATCCATTTTCCTAAGTAACCTGATGGCCTGATTAAACTCAATTACCTCTTTTCAAGACTCGCTAAGACGGAGGTATCTGAATTGTGATTTCTTGAGAGCTTGTCAACTCCCACCCCCACATAAAATGGATGACAATAATTGTATCAAAACACTTCCAAATATTGATCAAAGAAATATGGAGAGCTCGTTTCGGGGTCATTGCGGAAGGGGACGTCATTCATAAAACTTGGCAAGTCATTGAAGAATAAGAAAGCAAGTGATTTTCAAATTTCACAGCTATTTTTCAGAATTTCCCCTGAAATCCTAACCATTGTTTTTTGTTAATGAAATGTAAAAGAAATTGTTTCCTTGGTACCAAAGTATGTATTGATTCTGTTTCTTTTTTTTTTTAAATTTGCAATGATTGCTCATAAAAGAAGGAAGTGGCAGTCGCTTAGTTATCAACTGCAAACACGATTTGAAGGTGATAAATTATGCATACAGAAACACAAATAATGCCTTGCCGTCAATCAGATTCTCGTGGTGTCAAAATAATTATTGGAACTAGACTTGGAATTTGTCAAGACTGACAAATTAGGTGATCCGATCTTTTGAAAATCAGTGGTTTGAGTTTTGATCCCAATATAGGCATGACTATACAGGTTTCATCTGTGTTTAGGGATATTGGCTGTGTGATGTTTGGATACTGATTTTGAAAAGGGAGTCAGGTCTGCCATCTATGGTACCAAATTCCGTTCACACTATAACGAGGATACAGAATGAAGTATATTTGATCATTGAGCCCACTTTGCACAGCCAAGATGGCATCTGAACAAACTGTGATTACTTTGTGAAATGATCGATGTGACATGGTCTTTGCGTGTGCAACATATGGGAGAGATACATCGAAGATAACCTTTAATTTTAACCACGTTTTTGGACGTGATCCCGACACCGTATGAAAAACAAAGGGGACACGTACGATAGCGCAAAGTCTCAGCTACAACATATTAAAATCTGGGAGAAATTCACCGAAGGGTAAGTGAGCTAGTACTCTTTTCGAAAATCAATGATTTGAGTCCTGATCCCAATAGGCATGACCGTAAAGGTTTCATCTGTGGTTATGGACATTGGCCATGTGATATTTGGATTCTCATTCAGAAAAGAGAGTCAGGTCTGCCATCTTTGGTACCAAAGTCGGTATACACTATAACGAAGATACATAATGAAGTATATTTGACCATTGACCCCACTTTGCACAGCTAAAATGTCATCTAAAAAAAAAAACTGGTTATTTTGTGAAATGATCTTGGTAACGTGGTCTTTGTGTGTGCGAAATATTGGAAAGATAGGACATGTATTCACCAAGATACAGGATGATAAATTTATGACCTTTGACCCTAATTTACCTACCCAAGATGGTGTTCGATCAAGTAGTTGTGACCTTATAAAATAATGTACGTCACATGAACTAAACATGTTCAAAATATGGGGGTACTAGGGAATGTCTTTCATGTGTTATTGCAAAGAAATGTGCAAAAAGAAAGAAATATGAAAATACATCGAAGCTAAGCTTTAATTTAAGCGAAGTTTTTCGACGTGATTTCGACGTCGTATGAAAAAAAAACAAACGGAGGACACATTACCGATAGCGCAAAGTCTCAGCTAACACATTAAAATCTGGGAGAAATTCACCGTAGGATAAGTTAGATAGTGCTCAAAAAAGACAGTCATGTTGATTTTCATTTCAAGAAAAACTGCACTCCTATAGAGATAACTCGCAAATGGATCAAATTTGACGAGGTTACCTTCAATCTATTTTTACGAGGTGAAGACTTCATCCAATTAAATCTTTGATAGAATAGAACTTAAAGAGTATTAAATTGGCTACAACATACTAAAATCTGGAAGAAATTCACCAAAGGGTAAGTGAGCTAGTCGTAGATAAAAACAATCATGTCAATTTTCACATCTAGAAAAATTCCCTCCCATAGAGATAACACGTCATAATGAAGATAAAGAAAGAAGTACATATGACCTTTCACCCTACTTTGCACAGACAAGATGGCGTCTGAGCAAAAAGTGGTTATTTTGTGAAATGATTCTTGTAACATGGTCTTTACGTATGCAAAATATGGGAAAGATAAGACATGTATTCACCAAGATACAGGATGAAACATTTTTGACCTTTGACCCTAATTTACATACCCAAGAAGGTGCCCGATCAAGTAGTTGTTATTTTATGAAATAATGTACGTGACATAAACTAAACATGTGCAAAATATTGGGCTGATAGAGCTTGTTTTTCTTGAGTTATTGCAAAGAAAGTTGCAGAAAGAAAGGAATATGAAAATACATGGAAGATAAGCTTTAATTTCAACCATGTTTTTGGGCATGATGCCGACTCCGTATGAAAAAACGAAGGGCACACTTACGATAGCCCAAAGTCTCAGCTACAACATACTAAAATATGGGAGAAATTCACCGAAGCATAAGTGAGCTAATGCTCGATAAAGATAGTCATGTCAGTTTTCATTTCCAGAAAAACTGCACTCCCTTTGAGATAACACGTAAACTGGTCAAATTTAACAATGCTATTTTTAATCCCTTTTTACGAGGTGATGCCGTCATCCAATCAAATTGTTGTCATTATATATCTGAAAGACCATTTAATAAGCTACAACATATTGAAATTTGAACGAAAATCAACTAAAGAATAAGTGAGATATGCTTGAATGAACTTGAAATTTGATGACGTCATTTTGAAAATTTACTTTTTTAACTTTATTAAGAAATTTGATATATTTTAATCATTTTTCCAGCATTGCCAACCCATGAAATGACATGTACAACTCATCAGCTTTTAGAATATGTAAAGAAAATGGGGGGTCACCGTCCATCCTGACGAGTAAAATCGGATTTAAAATTGGCAATTTTTTGGCATTGTTGCACTGTATATCGCCATTGACGCGCGCGCGGAATTTCAACTTTGACGGACCCGTATGACGTCATTTTGAGTGGGATTGACTTGAAACTTGGTAGAAATATTCCTTGACATTTCAGACATCCGATCTGAGTGTAAAAACGGGAAATTTATATTGCACATGAGCTGTGCGTGCGTATATGCGCGCGCGCGTACGCGTCCGTCCGATTTTTTCAATTTTTCAAAAAATGCTCCAAATGGTCTGAAACGTGTGCAAAAAACTTTTGAGCTAGATTGGAGCATACAAATATTTCAACGCGCGCGTACGCGCACGTTTTAAGAGTATAGATGAATTTTGAAAACATGAGTAGAATCACCTTGATTCGAACTATATGTGAGGTAAATTTCATAGAAAAATTTCATTCCATTAATGAGATATGAATGACAATGTGTTTTCATATAATGACGTCATAGCGACGTCACGGTCGACTGATCACTATAATTTTATTAGATCTGTCGTCTTTTGGACATGATACATATATGGTATAATTTTGACATTGATAGGATCAGGACTTTCTGAGCTAACCTCTACACAACATTTGAGCAGAAAGAATTTTTTGTGACAACGGGAAGTTTAACACTAGAGATTGTAATTTGTCATCACTGACAAATTAAGGTGATCCGATTTTTTTTTAATCAATGATTCGAGTCCTGATAGTGCAAAGTCTCAGCTACAACATATTAAAATCTTAGAGAAATTCACCAAAGCATAAGTAAGATAGTGCTCGATAAAGAGTCATGTCAATTTTCATATCTAAAAAATTCCCTCCCATAGAGATAACACGTCATAGCGAAGATAGAAAGAGTACATATGACCTTTGACCCCACTTTGCACAGACAAGATGGCATCTGAGCAAAAAGTGGTTATTTTATGAAATGATCCCTGTAACATGGTCTTTACGTGTGCAATATATGGGAAAGATAGGACATGTATTCACCAAGATACAGGATGAAACATTTATGACCTTGGACCCTAATTTACATACCCAAGATGGTGTCTGATCAAGTAGTTGTTATTTTATGAAATAATGTACGTGACACGAACTAAACATGTGCAAAATATGGGGTTGATAGCCATTGTTGTTATTGATCTATTGCACAGAAAGTAGACTTAAGAAAGAAAAATAAAGAAAAAATGAAGTTATTTTATAGAAATTTGAAGAAGCATTAAAAAAATCAGAAAAAGATAAAGTTAGGAAGGGAGAATGAGACTAACTAAAGAAAAAGAAGAAAAAAAGTGTTCAAAAAAAAAGTTTAAAACTAGAACCGGAATTTGTCAACACTGACAAATTAGGTGATCCGATCTCTTCGAAAATCAATGATTTGAGTCCTGATCCAAATATTCATGACCATACAGGTTTCATACCTCACTTTGCACACCCAAGATGGCGTCTAAGCAAAAAGTAATTATTTTATGAAATGATTCTTGTAACATGGTCTTTGCGTGTGCAAAATATGGGAAAGATAGGACATGTATTCACCAAGATACAGGATGAAACATTTATGACATTTGACCCTAATTTACATACCCAAGATGGTGTCCGATCAAGTAGTTGTTATTTTATGAAATAATGTACGTGACATGTACTAAACATGTGCAAAATATGGGATTGATAGCCATTGTTGTTGTTCATCTATTGCACAGAAAGTAGTAGAAAGAAAGAAAAATAAAGAAAAAATTATGTTATTTTATAGAAATTTGAAGGAGAAGCATAAAAAAATCAGAAAAAGATAAAGTAAGGAAAGGGAGATTAAGATTAACTAAAGAAAAAGAAGAAAAAAGTGTTTAAAAAAATATAAAAAAAAAGTATTGGCAGGAGTGAGCCTTGAACCAGGGACCTTAGGATTACGAGTCGGATGCGCTACGCAATGACCTATTTCATTCTCCATAGGCCCTGTGTATTAAGCAAAATGACGCTGCATCGAAGCCTCGTGCCATTTTCAACCAAGTTTTTTTGACGTGATGCCGACGTCGTATGAAAAAATGGAGGGCACACTTACGATAGCCCAAAGTCTCAGCTACAACATATTAAAATCTGGGAGAAATTCACCGAAGCATAAGTGAGCTAGTGCTCGAAAAAGAGAGTCATGTCAATTTTCACTGACAGAAAAACTGCCCTCCCATAGAGATAACACGTAATCTGGTCAAATTTGACAATATTACTTTTAATCCATTTTTACGAGGTGATGCCGTCATCCAATCAAAATGTTGTTATTATATTAATGAACGATCATTTAATAAGCTACAACATACTGAAATTTGGGTGTAATTTGGCAAAGGATAGGTGAGATACGCTCGAGTGAACTTGTAATTTGATGACGTCATTTTGAAAATTTACTCTTTTTATTTTATTAAGAAATTTGATATCTTTTAATCATTTTTCCAGCATCACCAACCCATGAAATGACATGTACAACTCATCATCTTTCAGAATATGTAAAGAAAATTGGGGGTCACCGTCCATCCTGACGAGAAAAATCGGATTTAAAATTGGCAGTTTTTTGGCATTGTTGCATTGTATATCGCCATTGACGCGCGCGCGGAATTTCAACTTTGACGGGCCCGTATGACGTCATATTGAGTGGGATTGACTTGAAACTTGGTAGAAATATTCCTTGACATTTCAGGCATCCGATAAACGTAAAAAAACGGGAAATTTCAGTTGCATATGAGCTGTGCATGCGTAAATGTGCGCGCGCGTACGCGTCCGTCCGATTTTTTCAATTTTTCAAAAAATGCTCCAAATGGTCTGAAACGTGTGCAAAAAAAATTTGAGCTCGATTTGAGCATACAAATATTTCAACGCGCGCGTACGGGCGCGTTTTAAGAGAAAATATGAATTTTGAGAATATGAGTAGAATGCGCATATCTTGAAATATATGTGACGTAAATTTCATTGAAAAATTCCATTCGATTAATGAGATATGATTGAGAATGTGTTTTCATATAATGACGTCATAGTGACGTCACGGTTGACTGATCACTTTGATTTTAGTTCGATTGCCGTCTTTGGGAGACGATACATATATGGTATAAGTTTGAAATTGATAGGAAGATGACTTTCTGAGCTAATCGATGCACAACTTTTGGGGAGAAATAAAAAGAAGAAGAAAGAATCCGTACAGAAACAGAAAGTGATCCGAGAGGATGCTCGGATCACCTAAAAAATATTGGCAGGGGCGAGCCTCGAACCGGGGACCTTAGGATTACGAGTCGGATGCGCTATGCACTGACCTATTTCATCCTCCATAGACCCTGTGTATTAAGCAAAATGACGCTGCATCGAAGCCAAGTGCCAATTTTAGCCAAGTTTTTCGACGTGATGCCGATGTCGTATGAAAAAATAGAGGGCACACTTACGATAGCCCAAAGTCTTAGCTACAACATATTAAAATCTGGGAGAAATTCACCGAAGCATAAGTGAGCTAGTGCTCGGAAAAGATAGTCGCGTCAATTTTCATTTCCAGAAAAACTGCACTCTCATAGAGATAACACGTAAACTGGTCAAATTTGACAAGATTACATTCAATCCATTTTCACGAGGTGATGCCGTCATCCAATCAAAATGTTGTTATTATATTAATGAAAGAGCATTTCATAAGCTACTACATACTGAAATCTGGGTGAAAATTGGCGAGGGATTAGTGAGATACGCTGGAGTGAACTTGAAATTTGATGACGTCATTTTGAAAATTAACTTTTTTTACTTTATTAAGAAATTTGATATCTTTTAATCATTTTGCCAGCATCGCCAACCCATAAAATGACATGTACAACTCATCAGCTTTCAGAATATGTAAAGAAAATGGGGGGTCATCGTCCATCCTGACGAGTAAAATCGGATTTAAAATTGGCGTTTTTTTGGCATCGTTGCACTGTATATCGCCATTGACGCGCGCGCGGAATTTCAACTTTGACGGGCCCGTATGACGTCATATTGAATCGGATTGACTTGAAACTTGGCAGAAATATTCCTTGACATTTCAGGCATCCGATAAGTGTGAAGAAACGGGAAATTTCTATGACATACGAGCTGTGCGTGCGCATATGCGCGCGCGCGTACGCGTCCGTCCAATTTTTTCAATTTTTCAAAAAATGCTCCAAATGGTCTGAAACGTGTGCAAAAAAATTTTGAGCTCGATTGGAGTATGCAAATATTTCAACGCGCGCGTACGCGCACGTTTTTAGAGAAAATATGAATTTTGAGAATATGAGTAGAATGCGCATAACTTGAAATATATGTGACGCAAATTTCATTGAAAAATTCCATTCCATTAATTAGATATGATTGAGAATGTGTTTTCATATAATGACGTCATAATGACGTCACGGTCAACTGATCACAATGATACATTAGATTTGTTGTCTTTAGGACATGATGCATACATGGTATAATTTTGAAATTGATAGGCAGAGTACTTTCTGAGCTAACCTCTGCACAACTTTTGGGGAGAAATAAAGAAATAAACTAGAGATTATAATTTGTCATCACTGACAAATTAAGGTGATCCGATTTTTTTTTTTTTTTTTAATCAATGATTCAAATCCTGATCGCAATAGGCATGACCATGCAGGTTTCATCTGTGTTCAGAGACATTGGCCGTGTGATGTTTGGATTCTCATTTGGTACCAAATCTGTATACACTATAACGAAGATACAGCAACAAGTACATATATGACCTTTGACCCCACTTTGCACAACCTAGATGGCATCTGAGCAAAAAGTGGTTATTTTGTGAAATGATTCTTGTAACATGATCTTTCCGTGTGCAAAATATGAGAAAGGTAAGACATGTATTCACCAAGAGACAGGATGAAACATTTGTGACCTTTGACCCTAATTTACATACCCAAGATGGCGTCTGATCAAGTGGTTGTTATTTCATGAAATAATGTACGTGACATGAACTAAACATGTGTAAAATATGGGGGTGATAGGGGCTGTTTTTCTTGAGTTATTGCAAAGAAAGTTGCAGAAATATAGAAATATCTCAATACATCGAAGATAAGCTTTAATTTCAACCAAGTATTATAACATGATCTCGACATCATATGAAAAAAAAAAAAAACAAAGAGCACGTAACGATAGCGCAAAGTCTCAGTTACAACATGTTAAGATCTTAGAAAAATTCACCGAAGGGTAAGTGAGCTAGTGCTCGACAAAGACAATCATGTCAATTTTCACATCTAGAAAAATTCCCTCCCATAGAGATAACACGTCATAACGAAGAAACAGAAAGAAGTACATATGACCTTTTGACCCCACTTTGCACAGACAAGATGGCATCTGAGCAAAGAGTGGTTATTTTGTGAAATGATTCTTGTAACATGATCTTTCCGTGTGCAAAATATGGGAAAGGTAGGACATGCATTCACCAAGATACAGGATAAAACATTTATGACCTTTGACCCTAATTTACATACCCAAGATGGCGTCTGATCAAGTAGTTGTTATTTTATCAAATAATGTACGTGACATGAACTAAACATGGGCAAAATACGGGGTTGATAGGATATGTTTTTCTTGAGTTATTGCACGGAAAGTTGCAGAAAGAAAGAAATATTTCAATACATCGAAAATAAGCTTTAATTTCAACCAAGTTTTTTGACGTGATACAGACATCGTATGAAAAAGCAAAGGGCACGCTTACGATAGCACAAAGTCTCAGCTACAACATATTAAAATCTTAGAGAAATTCACCAAAGCATAAGTGAGCTAGTGCTCGATAAAGATAGTCATGTCAATTTTCATTTCCAGAAAAATTGCACTCCCATAGAGATAACACGTAAACTGGTCAAATTTGACAAGATTACTTTCAATCCATTTTTACGAGGTGATGCCGTCATCTAATCAAAATATTGTTATTACATTAATGAAAGAGCATTTAATAAGCTACAACATACTGAAATCTGGATGGAAATTGACAAAGGATTAGTGAGATATGCCCGAATAAACTTGAAATTTGATGACGTCATTTTGAAAATTTACTTTTTTTACTTTGTTAAGAAATTCCATATCTTTTAATCATTTTGCCAGCATTGCCACCCCATGAAATGACATGTACAACTCATCAGCTTTCAAAATATGTAAAGAAAATGGGGGGTCACCGTCCATCCTGACGAGCAAAATCGGATTTAAAATTGGCGGTTTTTTGGCATAGTTGCACTGTATATCGCCATTGACGCGCGCGCGGAATTTCAAGTTTGACGGGCCCGTATGACGTCATATTGAGTCGGATTGACTTGAAACTTGGTATAAATATTTCTTGACATTTCAGACATCCGATCAAAGTGAAAAAACTTGAAATTTCAATTGCAAATGAGCTGTGCGTGCGTATATGCGCGCGCGCGTACGCGTCCGTCCGATTTTTTCAATTTTTCAAAAAATGCTCCAAATGAACTGAAACGTGTGCAAAAAAATTTTGAGCTCTATTGGAGCATACAAATATTTCAACGCGCGCGTACGCGCACGTTTTAAGAAAATATATGAATTTTGAGAACATGAGTAAAATGCGCATAACTTGAAATATATGTGACGTAAATTTCATTGAAAAATTCTATTCCATTAATGAGATATGATTGAGAATGTGTTTTCATATAATGACGTCATAGTGACGTCACGGTCGATTGATCACAATGATACATTAGATTTGTCGTCTTTGGGACATGATGCATACATGGTATAATTTTGAAATTGATATTCAGCGGACTTTCTGAGCTAACCTCTGCACAACTTTTGGGGAGAAATAAAGAAATAAAGAAGAAGAAAGAATCCGTACAGATACAGAAGGTGATCCGAGAGGATACTCGGATCACCTAATAAAGAAGAATAAAGAATCAGTACAGATACAGAAGGTGATCCGAGAGGATACTCGGATCACCTAAAGAAGAAGAAAGAATCCGTACAGATACAATAGGTGATCCGAGAGGATACTCGGATCACCTAATAATGATAATAATGATAACTAGACTTGGAATTTGTCAACACTGACAAATTAGGTGATCCGATCTGTTCGTAAATCAACGATTTGAGTCTCCTGATCCCAATAGGCATGACCATACAGGTTTCATCTGTGTTTAGTGGACATTGGCCGAGTGATGTTTGGATTCTCATTTAGAAAAAGTAGTCAGACCTGACATCTATGGTACACAATTCCGTATACACTAACGAAAATACAGAATGAAGTATATTTGACCTTTGACCCCAATTTGCACAGACAAGATGGCATCTGAGCAAAAAGTGGTTATTTTGTGAAATGATCCTTGTAACATGGTCTTTACGTGTGCAAAATATGGGAAAGGTAGGACATGTATTCACCAAGATACAGGATGATACATTTATGACCTTTGACCCTAATTTACATACCCAAGATGACGTCTGATCAAGTAGTTATTATTTTATGAAATAATGTACGTGACATGAACTAAACATGTGCAAAATATGGGAGTGATAAGGTCTGTTTTTCTTGAGTTATTGTAAAGAAAGTTGCAGAAAGAAAGAAGTATCTCAATACATCGAAGATAAGCTTTAATTTCAACCACGTTTTTTGACGTGATCCCGACATCGTATGAAAAATGGAGGGCACACTTTCGATAGCCCAAAGTCTCAGCTACAACATATTAAAATCTGGGAGAAATTCACCGAAGCATAAGTGAGCTAGTGCTCGATAAAGACAATCATGTCAATTTTCACATCTACAAAAATTCCCTCCCATAGAGATAACACGTCATAACGAAGATAAAGAAAGAAGTACATATGACCTTTGACCCCACTTTGCACAGCCAAGATGGCATCTGAGCAAAAAGTGGTTATTTTGTGAAATGATCCTTGTAACATGGTCTTTACGTGTGCAAAATATGGAAAAGATAAGACATGTATTCACCAAGATACAAGATGATACATTTATGACCTTTGACCCTAATTTACATACCCAAGATGACGTCCGATCAAGTAGTTGTTATTTTATGAAATAATGTACGTGACATGAACTAAACATGTGCAAAATATGGGGATGATACGGGGTGTTTTACTTGAGTTATTGCAAAGAAAGTTGCAGAAAGAAAGGAATATGAAAATACATGGAAGATAAGCTTTAATTTCAACCAAGTTTTTGGGCATGATGCCGACTCCGTATGAAAAAACAAAGGGCACACTCACGATAGTTCAAAGTCTCAGCTACAACATACTAAAATATGGGATAAATTCACCGAAGCATAAGTGAGCTAGTGCTCGATAAAGATAGTCATGTCAGTTTTCATTTCCAGAAAAACTGCACTCCCATAGAGATAACACGTAAACTGGTCAAATTTAACAATGTTACTTTTAATCCCTTTTTACGAGGTGATGCCGTCATCCAATCAAATTGTTGTTATTATATATCTGAAAGACCATTTAATAAGCTACAACATATTGAAATTTGGACGAAAATCAACTAAAGAATAAGTGAGATATGCTTGAATGAACTTGAAATTTGATGACGTCATTTTGAAAATTTACTTTTTTAACTTTATTAAGAAATTTGATATATTTTAATCATTTTTCCAGCATTGCCAACCCATGAAATGACATGTACAACTCATCAGCTTTCATAATATGTAAAGAAAATGGGGGGTCACCGTCCATCCTGACGAGTAAAATCGGATTTAAAATTGGCAGTTTTTTGGCATTGTTGCACTGTATATCGCCATTGACGCGCGCGCGGAATTTCAACTTTGACGGACCCGTATGACGTCATTTTGAGTGGGATTGACTTGAAACTTGGTAGAAATATTCCTTGACATTTCAGACATCCGATCAAAGTGAAAAAACGGAAAATTTTCATTGCATATGAGCTGTGCGTGCGTATATGTGCGCGCGCGTACGCGTCCGTCCGATTTTTTCAATTTTTCAAAAAATGCTCCAAATGGTCTGAAACGTGTGCAAAAAAATTTTGAGCTCGATTTGAGCATACAAATATTTCAACGCGCGCGTACGCGCACGTTTGAAGTATATAGATGAATTTTGAAAACATGAGTAGAATCACGTTGACTTGAACTATATGTGACGTAAATTTCATTGAAAAATTCCATTCCATAATTGAGATATGATTGAGAATGTGTTTTCATATAATGACGTCATAGTGACGTCACGGTCGACTGATCACTTTGATTTTAGTTCGATTGTCGTCTTTGGGACACGATACATATATAGTGTAAGTTTGACATTCATAGGCAATGCACTTTCTGAGCTAATCTCTACACAACTTTTGTAGAGAAATAAAGAAGAAGAAGAAGAAGAAGAACTAGAGATTGTAATTTGTCATCACTGACAAATTAAGGTGATCCGATTTTTTTTTATCAATGATTCGAGTCCTGATCGCAATAGGCATGACCATACAAGTTTCATCTGTGTTTAGAGACATTGGCCGTGTGATGTTTGCATTCTCATTTAGCAAAGGGAGTCATATCTGCCATGTTAGGTACCAAATTCTGTATACACTATAACGAAGAAACAGTAACAAGTACATATGACCTTTGACCCACCTTTGCACTCCCAAGATTGCATCTGATGAAATAGTGGTTATTTTGTGAAATGATTCTCGCGACATCGTCTATACGTGTGAAAAATATGGGAAAGATAGGACAGGTATTCACTAAGATACAAGATGAAACATTTATGACCTTTGACCCTAATTTACATACCCAAGATGTCCGATCTAGTAGTTGTTATTTTATGAAATAATGTACGAGCCATGAACTAAACATGTGCAAAATATGGGGGTGATAGGGCGTGATTTTCTTGAGTTATTGCAAAGAAAGTTGCAGAAAGAAAGAAATATCTCAATACATAGAAGATAAGCTTTAATTTCAACCAAGTTTTTTATCGTAATTCCGACATCGTATGAAAAAAACGAATGGCACATAACGATAGCGCAAAGTCTCAGCTACAACATATTAAAATCTGGGAGAACGTCACCGAAGGGTAAGTGAGCTAGTGCTCGATAAAGACAATCATGTCAATTTTCACATTTAAAAAAATTCCCTCCCATAGAGATAACACGTCATAACGAAGATACAAAAAGAAGTACATATGACCTTTGACCTGAATTTGCACAGACAAGATGGCATCTGAGTAAAAAGTGGTTATTTTGTGAAATGATCCTTGTAACATGGTCTTTGCGTGTGCAAAATATGGGAAAGATAGGACATGTATTCACTAAGATACAGGGTGAAACACTTATGACCTTTGACCCTAATTTACATACCCAAGATGGTGTCCGATCAAGTAGTTGTTATTTTATGAAATAATTCACGTGACATGAACTAAACATGAGCAAAATATGGAAGTGATAGAGGCCGTTTTTCTTGAGTTATTGCAAAGAAAGTTGCAGAAAGAAAGAAATATCTCAATACATCGAAGATAAGCCTGAATTTCAACCCAAATTTTTGACGTGATTCTGACATCGTATGAAAAAACAAAGGGCACACTTACGGTAGCGTAAAGTCTCAGCTACAACATATTAAAATCTGGGAGAAATTTACCGAAGCTTAAGTGAGCTAGTGCTCGATAAAGATAGTCATGTCAATTTTCATTTCCAGAAAAACTGCACTCCCATAGAGATAACACGTAAACTGGTCAAATTTGAC